>NC_138979.1:36141707-36755707 GCF_964341445.2 Mesoplodon mirus | reverse complement strand
GCTAGGTTACTAGTTTGGCAGGGAATGGAATTTAAGTTTGGAAATAATTTTCTCTTACAGTTTTTTTTTTTTTTTTTTTTTGCGGTACGCGGGCCTCTCCCGTTGAGGAGCAAAGGCTCCGGACGCGCAGGCTCAGCGGCCATGGCTCACGGGCCCAGCCTCTCCGCGGCATGTGGGATCTTGCCGGACCTGGGCACGAACCCGTGTCCCCTGCATCAGCAGGCGGACTCTCAACCACTGCGCCACCAGGGAAGCCCCTCTCTTACAGTTTTGAAGACTTTATCCAACTGTATTCTGGCTCCCAGTGTTGAGGCTGAGAAAGCTGATGCCATTCATTCTGATTTTTGATCATCTCTATATGAATGGCTTTTTCCTTCCTGGAAGCTTTTAGAATCATTTCTTTATCCTTGGTGTTCTAATGTCATAATGAATCTTTTTCCATTCATTGTGCTGGGGATTAGGTGGGCCTTTTTTAAATTGATGTATAGTTGATGTATAATATTATATAAGTTACATGTGTACAATATAGTGATTCACAATTTTTAAAGGTTATACTCCATTTATAATTATTATAAAATATTGGCTATATTCCCTGTATTGTACAATATATCCTCATAGCTTATTTTATACCTAAGAATTTATACCTCTAATTCCCCTACCCCTATATTGCCCTTCCCCCCTTCCCTCTCTCCACTGGTAACCACTAGTTTGTTCTCTATATCTGTGTCTGCTTTTTTGTTATATTCACTAGTTTGTTGTATTTTTTAGGTTCCACATATAAGTGATATCATACAATATTTGTCTTTGTCTGACTTATTTCACTTCACATCATGCCCTCCAACTCCATCCATTTTGCTGCAAATGGCAAAATGTCATTCTTGTTTATGGCTGACTAGTGTTCCACTATGTGTGTCACACACAGTGGAATACTAGGTCTCACATCTTCCTTATCCATTCATTTATTGATATGGGTACTTCCATATCTTGGCAATTGTAAATAATGCTGCTATGAACATTGGGGGTACGTGTATCTTTTCAAGGTGGGCCTTTCAATCTGCAAATTTGTGTCATTGAGCTCTGGGAAGTTTTGTTTTGTTTTGTTTTTAAATTTATTTATTTATTTTTGGCTGCATTGGGTCTTTGTTGCTGCGGGTTTTCTCTAGTTGAGGTGAGCGGGGGCTACTCTTCGTTGCGGTGCGTGGGCTTCTCATTGCGATGGCTTCTCTCGTCACCAAGCATGGGCTCTAAGCACATGGGCTTCAGTAGTTGTGGCTCATGGGCTCTAGAGCACGGGCTCAGTAGTTGTGGCGCACAGGCTTGGTTGCTCCACGGCATGTGGGATCTTCCCGGACCAGGGATCGAACCCATGTCCCTTGCATTGGCAGGCGGATTCTTAACCACTGTGCCACCAGGGAAGTCCTCTGGGAAGTTTTTTCATCATTCCTTGATAATTTTCTTTCACTTCCTCTATTCTTTTTTTCTGGAACTATTATTTGATTGTTGGACCCTCTGGATTTATCATCTACTTTTCTTACCTTTCTTCTGTGGTCTCTTTGTGATTTTGTTTGCTTTCTAGAAATTGTCCTTAAACTTATCTTCCAACTTCTCTCTCAACTTTTTTCCTGCTGCCATGATTTTAATTTTCAAATGTTTCTTCCTTATGATTAGATTTTCTTTGTTTTTAACATCTTGTTTCTGTTTCATGGGTGTAATACCATTCCCTATGTCTCTGAGGATATTAATCACTCTAAGGCATTTTTCTCTGTCCATCTGTGTTGTCTCTGGGCCCTCCATTCCTTTTTGTTTTGTTTTTTAAATTTATCTTTATTTATTTATTTATTTATTTATTTATTTTTGGCTGTGTTGGGTCTTTGTTGCTGCACTTGGGCTTTATCTAGTTGCGGCGAGCTGGGGCTATTCTTCATTGCTGTACGCAGGCTTCTCATTGTGGTGGCTTCTCTTGCTGTGGAGCACAGGCTCTAGGTGTGCGGGCTTCAGTAGTTGTGGCACGTGGGCTCAGTAGTTGTGGCTCGCAGGCTATAGAGCGCAGGCTCGGTAGTTGTGGTGCATGGGCTGAGCTGCTCCACGGCATGTGGGATCTTCCTGGACCAGGGCTCAAACCCGTGTCCCCTGCATTGGCAGGCAGACTCTCAACCACTGTGCCACCAGGGAAGCCCTTGTTTTGTTTATTTTTACTTCTGTCTTCCATATTAGATGCTTTCTTCAGATATCTGGTGATCCTGTGTTTTTCATTCATACTTTTTTTCTTTCTTTTTTTTTTTTTTTTTTGGCTGCTCCACTGGCTTGTGGGATCTTAGTTCCCTGACCAGGGATCGAACCCATGCCCCCTGCAGTGGAAGTGCAGAGTCCTAACAATTGGACCACCGGAGAATTCCCTTTCATTCATACTTAACAATGAGACCCTGAAGAGTTGTTTGGATACTGGGGGCTGTGAGGAATAAAGCTTATCAACTGGTGGGGCTCACTGTGGGGTAACTGGGCCAGGATCAGACATCTCACTGGGGGAACTTCGAAATGTCCTTACTTATAGATCACTTTCCTGGGGTCATTGTGTTTCTCTAGAGAAGAATGTTCCAGGGTCCTGCCTGAAGTGTATCCATCGGGCAGAGAGAATTCTGGAAATGGAGTGGCACAAAGGGGGAGGAGATGGTGCTCACCACTTAGCTTATAAACTCTCACTTAATCCCTCTTGTAAAATACAGAACCTCGGGACTTCCCTGGCTGTCAGTGGTTAAGACTTCACCTTCCAATGAAGGGGGTGCAGGTTCGATCCCTGGTCAGGGAGCTAGGATCCCACATGCCTCGTGGCCAAAAAACCGAAACATAAAACAGAAGCAATATTGTAACA
Source organism: Mesoplodon mirus (assembly GCF_964341445.2). Taxonomy (NCBI): domain Eukaryota; kingdom Metazoa; phylum Chordata; class Mammalia; order Artiodactyla; family Ziphiidae; genus Mesoplodon; species Mesoplodon mirus. The sequence continues at coordinate 36,752,838 of NC_138979.1, read as the reverse complement.
AATTCAATAAAGACTTTAAAAATGGTCCACATCCGGCTTCCCTGGTGGCGCAGTGGTTGAGAGTCCGCCTGCCGATGCAAGGGACGCGGGTTCGTGCCCCGGTCTGGGAGGATCCCATGTGCCGCGGAGTGGCTGGGCCCGTGAGCCATGGCCGCTGAGCCTGCGCATCCGGAGCCTGTGCTCCGCAACGGGAGAGGCCACAACAGTGAGAGGCCCGCGTACCGAAAAAAAAAAAAGGTCCACATCAAAAAAAAAAAAAAACTCTATTAAAAAAAATTACAGAGCTTCATCCCTTCCACTATACCTGTTTCCCTGATTCAACCTCTCCTCAGAATAAAACTCCAGTTTCCTGTGTGTGAGTTGGGGACTGGGGCAGTCTCGGGGCTGCATGGGGTGGGCTAGTGGCCTGGGGCTCTCGCTTCCAACGTGGTCCCTGTCTTCGGCCCCACCTCCACTCCCACCTTCTGCGGGAACAGGTGCCTCTGATTCCTCCTTGGCGCGCCTTCTCATCTCTGCCACCTTCTCCTTCTGCTTCTCATCTTCCAAAACTTTAACATCTCTTCCCTCTGTTGTTGCCGCTTTCATTCTCTTTGTCCTTACCATTTCGTCAATATCTCATTTCCCTCCTGTATTTTTAGTGGGGTTTTGAGAGAAAACAGCTGAATGCATATGCTCAATCCACCAAGTTTAGCTAGCAGACCGGAGTCTACTGTGCAGGGGCAGAAGAGCAGAGCGAAGTGAGAGTGTGGGCTCCAGAGCCAGGCACACCTATGGTTGAGTTCTGGCTTCACTTCTTCACATCCCTGTGTGACCTTGGGCAAGATGATGAACCTCTCTGAGCCTCGGATTTCTCATCAGTAAAATGTGACTAAAATCACCTCTTCACTCACAGAGCTGCTGTGAGCACTAACTCTGATAAGGCAGGATTTTCACCCAGCCCTGTTTGAGTGCAAGGCCATGCTCTGAGCCATCAAACCAGCCTGCTTCCCTAGAGAGTGAGTCAGAGATGCGCTTCTCTTCCAGCCTGGATCCCACGATGAAGAAGACACATGGAACAGAGCAACCCCCAAGCTGACTTATGTTGTGAGTGAGAGAGAAATCTTTTTTTTTCAAATTGTGAATAGTCTATTTAAGAAAAAAAGTCTTTAACAAGTTGAAATGACAAAATTAATCTATTACAACTCCAAATTGCATGTTTAATTTGTAAGAGAGTTCATAGCAATGCCAAATCCCATATAAACATTGTGTTCACACTATGTATTTGTTATGGTAACAACTATTGGGTTAAAAATGTATTCAGGGACTTCCCTGGTGGTCCATTGGGTAAGACTCTGTGCTCCCAATGCAGGGGGCCCAGGTTCGATCCATGGACAGGGAACTAGATGCCGCATGCATGCCGCAGCTAAAAAAAAAAGATCCCACATGTTGCAACTAAGACCCGGCACAACCTAAATGAATAAATAACATAAATAACATAAAATATTAAATTTTAAAAATAAAATAAAAATGTATTCAGGGGGTCTTCCTTGGTGGCACAGTGGTTGAGAGTCTGCCTGCCGATGCAGGGGACACAGGTTCGTGCCCCTGTCCGGGAAGATCCCACATGCCGCGGAGCGGCTGGGCCCGTGTGCCATGGCCATTGAGCCTGCGCATCCGGAGCCTGTGCTCCACAACGGGAGAGGCCACAACAGTGAGACACCCGCGTACCGCAAAAAAAAAAAAAAAAATGTATTCAGTTAGCATTTTTGACTCAGTGGGTGACACAAAGTACAGTCAATAATCATCAAGCTACCTTAATCTTTATCCTCTGACAGATTAGGTATACTTCCACATTTAAATAGATGTTTGTTTTTTATAATTCAAGTTGCAAATTTACATTTACATATGTTTTGTGATTGCAGTCCATTAGGAGTCATTTAATTTCATAACAGAGTTGATTTTTATCACATCGAAAATGAAAAAAACTGCATTATTTCATTGCAAGGCTGGAAGCATAGTGTGCTAAACATTATATGGTTGTAAACCACTAAGATTCTGAGTTTGCCTGTTACTGCAGCATAACGTAATGAAAGCTGACTAATACAGCAGCAGCCTAAGGGGGTCCGAGTACCCCAGGATGATGTTGGGTGAGGGAAGCTCCAACCAGGCAAAGTCACCATGTAAGACTGGCAGATGACAGAGCCAGGAAGTGTGTGAGATTGACAACAGCAGTACCTGTGACAATAAGGGACATGCCCTTCCACACGCAGAAGAGGCCAGATGATTTGTTGAGATATTAACTTTGTATTCCTCCCTCCCCTGGCTCTTTCAAGCAGGGAGCCAATCCCTTGGTATTTCCTTGCTTTGGGTATTTTTGGTGGTCAGAGCACAGAAGCTTCTGGAAGTCGATGGCTCTCTTTTGTAATAACCTTGGGTCTATGAAGATTCTGTGACACATCCTAGAAGAGGAAGAAAGGGTGGGCTTTTAAGAGCTAAAAGGAGGGAGAGAGAGAGATTTCTAGCCAAGTCGGGAAAGGGGGAGTGTGATTAGGGCAGGGAAGGGTAGGGAGAGTTCCCACGCCCTGATTCTAGGCAGTGTGCAGGAGGTGACAAGGCCTTGAAGGGAAAGGCTGCCAGGTACACTCAGGGAGGGTAGGTTAGATGCAGAGTGCACACCTCTTCCCTGCAATTCCCACACCCCAGGGGCACCCCAGATCAGCTGAGTCCCCACGCCTGAGGGGGTAAAAGGTCTGGGATAGGGGACAGTCCTGCAGCCACTGGTATGACCAGAGGGGTCGCCCCAAGGCTTTGGTACTGTCTAAGACCCCGGCACCTTGACAAAACACTGGAGTTGGGGGAGGGAAGCTCAGTGATATGCCTGAGATTGAATTTCTTACCAGCTCAGTGGGATAGTGACTTAGAGTCAGCTTTAAACTGAATTAGAAAAAATAAAGAAGCATGCCAGACCGCCACAGCTTTGCAATCCCTCAGGCAGTCCCTAAGCCCACCGCTCGCTCCCATGCCCGCCAGCAAGCAAGTGGCTACCAGACGGGAAGCTCCTTGCAGCCCTCCCCGCAGAAGTGGAGGCCGACCAATTGCATGTCCCTGGGCGGGGGGCCCCCAAATCCTCCATCCTGTGGTCCTGCTAGAAATGGGCTGTCAGAACATTTCCTGAGCAGAGGGAGGTGGGGAAGCAGGCCCAGGTCTGGGAGCAGGGGAGAGGCTAAACCACCCTATGGTGGGCATGGGGCACAGGGTGGGACATGTCACAACACAGCGTAGCAGTGGGCAGGGCTGGCTCATCTTCAGCTGTGTCCTGACCAGGCAGGATACCTTCCTAGGGGTCCAGCTACACTGTTGTCTTCTCCTATCAGCCACTGCCCACCAGGCAAGTTCATGATGGGATTGACCCAGGACAAGCCCTGGATGACAGCTGAGAGTACAAGGGCAACTGGGTGGTTAAGAGGCAGATGGCCCAGGTGATCCTTTCAGGCAAAGTGCCAACTTCTCATCATGGCTCATGAGGATGGTTGTGATCCAGCCCCTGACGACCGCCCTCATTTCATCTCTAGCCACTTCCCAGCACAGCCCCTCCCTTCTCCTAGTTCCAACCTCCCTGAGCTGCTTCCAGTGCCTTGAAGGGACTACATTCTCTCCTGCCTTGTGGCTTTTCTACAGGCTGCCTCATGTACTGGTACACTCCCTCTTCCCACTTAGCTCATTCTACTCATCCCTCAGGACCCAACTCCTACTCATCCTTTAGGACCCAACTGCTACTCATCCCTCAGGACCCAACTCCTACTCATCCCTCAGGACCCAACTCCTGCTCATCACTCAGGACTCAGCCCCTACTTATCCCTCAGGACCAAATTTGGTCTTCTTTTCTAGGAAACCCTCTGAACCCCCAAATCTGGATTGGGGATCTGTTCTAGGCATCCCACAGCACTGGATTTCTATCTTGGTCCTTGTCATACCTGTTATACCAGATTGTTTCACTGTCTGTTCCATAGGCTATTGTGTAATCTCTTGGATGCAGGAACTGTGTCTGTTTCACTTATCATGGTACCTTTAGTACCTGATGTCTGATAAGGAGGATGGAAAGGGAAAGGGAAGGAAGAGAAAGAGAAGGGAGGGGAGGGGAGGAAAGGGAAGGCTGTTTGTGCCCTTCTTGCCTTGCCCACGAACCTTGAGACTTCCTTGCCTTTGAAGCTCTTCAATAAGGAAGCCTAGCATCCGGCCTGGATGGCAGTTTAGTTGAGGTGGTTCAGGAGGCTGTGACTCCAGCAGTCCAGTCTCCGGCCTGGATTTAGCACAGGCTGGGGTGACGATACCCAGGGCAGCTGGAAGCCACATTGCTGGGGGGAAATTTTAACTGCAGCCAAGCAGAAAAGTAAAAGTCAGAGCCAAGCGGAAAGCCTGCATCTGTGTGAGGTGCAGCAGCAGGACGTGCTCAGAGGGCGGGTTGGGATGAAGGAGGGAAACCAGCAGGGACTGCTTGGTGATCCCAATATCTGTTTCCCCCCCTTTTCCTATGTTAAGAGTTTAACTGAATATATGGCCACCCAGAATAAAATCGCCATTTCCTGGCCTCCCTTGCAGCCAAACGGGGCCACATGATTAAGTTTTGGCCAAGGAGATAGAAGAAACATGTTGTATGACTTCCACAAAGTGTCCTGAAGGGAGGGTCCATGCCCTTCGTCTAGGGTGACCCACTTGTCCTGGTTTGCCTGAGACTCTCCTGGTTTTAGCCAGAAAGTGCCACTTCCTGGGCCATCCCTCTGTCCTGGGCAAACCAGGGGAGTCAGTTACCTCCTTCTGGCCAGCATGTGAATGTGAGAGAAACTGGCCTGGAACCATGAGGTGCAGCCACGTGCTGGGGATCGAGAAGGCTGGGCTGCTAGACAGGTGCCTGCACAGTGAGTTCAGGCTACTCAGATGGTCCTGAGTCTGGATCACCTGAGCCTGCATCTCTGATTACTACCTTTGGACTTTGTTTACCAGTGAGAAAAATAAATGTCTATGCTGTATAAGCGTCTGTTATTTAGGCTTTTCTGGCACATGAAGCTGCACCTAATCCTAATGGTAGGGAAACGGGACTAAAGCCTTGACAGATGCTGGTTTGTTACGCTGCCAGTTGTGCAGGGGATGGGGGCTTGGGGGGCAGTCCTGAGAGTGCTTACTGTTCTCGGCAGAGCTGCCTCAGGGGTTGCCCGGGGAGTGAGGGACTGATGAGAGGTCAAGTTTCTACTCCCATCTCGCCAAAGGCTTCAGTGCTTCCTGCTCTTATTTCCTTTGACAAAATTGTTCCCTTCCTAAGAAGCAATTTGAAAGCCACTGGTTCTCAAATGAATGGTGACAGCCTGACCCACTGTCCTGCTCTGACCCTACCGCTCCCGGCTGTTTAGCTACTTCTCACCCACTTACATAGGACTTGGACAAAACTCATTCAGACACAGGCATAATAACGAACATAGAGACCAAAAAAAAAAAAAAAAAGGAAATTAAATCCTAGAAAGAGTTGCATAAGCCTAAACCCCCAGGAGAGACCTGGCACCAGACGGTGTCGCTGGCAGCAGCCCTGTATGGGACTTGCTGTTGCAGGGACCTCCCCGAGGGCCACTTTGGGGTGAAATCTACTCCTGGGGGTGCTGCATCCTGCCTCAGGTGGGCTTGTTTCTAACAAAGCATCGCTGTTCCTGGACGTACTGCCTTCAGGAGCACCTGTGCAACCCAGGAACTGTCTGGGTTTGTGGATAAGGCTGAGGGTGAGTTGTCAGCTGTGGGATGCCCAAGGCAGGGGTAAGTGCAGACATGGATTTGGCGAACCTGGGAGTAAAGATTTCCCACTGGCCCCACCAGAAAGCTCGGCAGTTTGGAGGTACTAGTATAGCCCTATACCGGAGGAGTAAGTGGGGTCCAAGACACCCAGGGCAAGTGGCCTAGAACAGGGGGTCCCTGAAGTGCTACAGTTAAGCAGGAGATGGGGCAGCTCTCCCAACCTGACCCCTAAAGGGAGGGCTTTGTCTTATCCTATCTCAGCTGCCTCCTGGTTGTGCCGTTTCCTGCTCTGCAGCATGAGGAAAATAATAATGCCAACTGCATGCACGTGGTGAGGGTGACGTGCAAAATCTGAGTCCAAGGCCTAGCTTGGTGTGGCTAAGCCGGTGGCTCTGGCCTGGTTCTCTCACGGCTCAGCTCCTCCTTTCATAGGTGGGGACTGGAGGGGGAGGGGGACTTTCTCAAGTCAAGTCACACTGGAGCGGGTGGCAGTCAGGGGTGATTGCAGTTCTGACTCTTGGGCAGGCTATTTCATCACAACCTGTTGGTTCTGGCCTTGGTGATCTCGAGTCTGGAACTAAAAATCTGATTCTCTGTGAAAACTTTTCTCTCTAGAGTCACCTTAAGTCCATGGCCAGCCTGGGACATAATTCTCCAGAGTTAACTCAAGCCCTTGAAGTTGGCTCAGTAGGAGGCAGACAGGCTTCCCTGCCTTAATGAGAAGTTGCTGTGGCACGGTAGTTAAGAGATCTGAAGGCAGGCAGAGCAAGATCAGACCCCATCCCTGACATCCCTGCCTTATGCGCTATTTGTTGAGCCCAGCGGACTACCCCGGCAGCAGCTGGCAGTAACACCTTCTGCCAGTGAGACTGTTGGTAACAGTCACCCCATCAATGATTACATCGATCCATGGCCAGCCAGTAAAATACAAACCACTCGAGATATCTCAGGCAAAGCATTGTTGATGAGAGGAATTGGCTAAAAGGTGTTGGAAGAGCTGGAGACACAGAAGCATGACAAGGGTATTTCCAAAGGGATCAGGAAGCTGCCAGGCCCCAGGAGGACACACACCTTGCTGCTGAGCTGCTGCCCCTATGCTCACCGCCAGCTACTGTTGCCACCAACCCAGCTGCAGCCACTGCCATGATGCTGCCAGAGGCAGACTGGCTTTTCCCTTCCTCCTGCATTCTAACCTCTTCTGTGCCTCCATGGGTTGAACCCAACTAGAAACCAGCTGGTCAGAGGAGTGGGATGGAAAAGAAGGGACGGAGGTCCCGTTAGATCATACGTGGGACAGAAACACGTAAGATGAAGGTCAACAGCATAGATCTCGGAGTCAGAGAGGCCTGGGTTGGTGTCCTTATTCTGTGACCTGGAGCAGGTCACCTCCCCTGTGTGAGTTTTAGTTTCCTCATCTATAAAATAGGAATGCTAATATTCATCTCAGAGTTCTTGTGAAGGCTCAAAAGGAAGTGATCATAAGGAGCTTCAGACCAGTGGCCAACAGCTTAGAAGGGGCTAGTTCCTGAACTGACCCTGCGCCTGCCTCTCACTTCAGGGCCTTTGTACTCCATGCTTTCTCTTACCTCTGCCTGGAATGTTCCTTCCTATATATTTTTTAATGTTATGACTTTGTAGCCCAGATAGGACATTTTTAGTTGCAAGAGACCAAAATTTAGAACTGAAGAGGCTTAATCAAAAGCAGAAGTTGTTAAGGCCAAAAAGTCCCAGCATAGTTCTGACTTCAGGTATGGCTTGATCAGGGGTTCAAGCAATAACATCAACACACATTAACCCTGGATTGGATCATGTGCCTATCTCGAAATCAATTTCTGTGGCTGGGGCTGTGGTACATACTAAACATTCCACCCAAATAATTTGAGTTGATACTAGGGGTGCCTGTGGTTTCCCAGAGGAAAATTAGGTAGCTATAAGGATGAATGGGTGCTGGACAGGAAAAACAGCTATCCATTCATATTTCAGCTCAGGGAAAACATCCTGGTGCTCACTCTCCTCTGTTCAAGGTTAAGTCATTTCCCACTGTGATACACAATCAGAGCTCCTTGTACGTCACAGCATTCATCAGCTTATAATTATACTCTGATGGAGTTGAATGAAGGAGCCTGCCTTCCACCCCAGATTATGAGCTCCATTGATAGGCAGGGGCTATTTGGCCATCACTGTAACCTCAGTATCCAGCCCAGTGCCTACACATGCTAGACGCTCAACAGAGTCTGTACATGAAAGGATGTATCTGGGACCCCGGTTATTATGAGGCCCAGCCTGTTACTGTGACTTTTTCCAGCTGCACTGCTTCTTAGGCTGGAGTCTTCCCCCTCCAAAGTCTTCTCTGCCCTGCAGGCAGGCTTGGGCACACTTATACAGGACACCCCTCCCGAGAGAAGAGAATGACCATTTTCCCATGGGACGTGGGAGGCCTGAGACCCAGAACTCAGGGCGGCTGATTCAGGCCATCAGAAGCAACTTGATGAATCAGGAGAGAGGCCAGAGGAAAAAGGAGGGTTACTTTGGATTAAGAGCTTTAAGAGGAGTGATTCATGATCGTTGTGGCTGACATTTAAAAAGCTCCAAATATTTTTGGTAAACAGTGTGCTGCTTTGCATTTTGCCTCCCATTTCTCCTGGGAATGAAGCAGCCCTCAGTTGCCCTGGGGTGTATCATATTTCACTTTCTGCTTCTCAAGCATCAGTGATGTTTGGCTCCTCAGTTTCCCGTATGTAACTTACTATCGCCAAAACTTATTTTCATGGAAGTGCTTGCCCAGTAGAGACAGGTTGGGCTTTGGCGTCAGTTAGGGCACAGTGTGCAGCCTGGTTCTGCCATCGGCTCTCTGTGTGACCTAGGACAAGTTACTTAACCTCCCGGAGCCTCCATGTTCTCTCCAATAGCGTAAAGATGACAACATCAACCTCACAGGGCTTTGGGGATATTTAGATGGGGAGGTGATGCTTCTTTGTAGTGCAAATTCCAGGTTTAACCAAAGCTGTGGCAGGTGGATGGAAGGGGTGGGAAGGAGCATGTGCGTCAGGCGAGGGAGGAGAATGGGGAAGCTGCAGGGCTCTGGGGTCTCCCTGGTGTACCCAGGGGTGGGCGTGAGTCTGAGTCCCCAGTAGAGAATCTGTGAACTGATGCTGGAAGGGCTCTTTGCCCAGATATAAACTCTGCAAGACACAGGGCACAAACAGCATGCCTTCAGGGCCTAGGAGACACTGTGTGTGTGTGCAAGTGTGTGTGCGCACACGCGTGTGTATGAAGGTGTAGGGTCACCAATCGGCCTGGTTTGCCTGGGACTGAGGGTTTCCCAGGGTGCAGGACTTTCAGTGTTAAAACCTGGAGAGGAGAGTCTTGGGCAAACTGAGACACGGTTGGTGACCCTGTAAGTGTGTCTTTTCCCCGACTTGTGCCTGGAGCCCAGAGGAGCTTCAGCACCCTGAGGACTCCAGGGCCTCAGCTTTCACAGCATCAGGAGCCAGTGCCAGGGCCCAGCTGTTAACACGGTGTGGGGTGCCAGCAAAAGAAAGAATGGGGTTGATCTCACTACCCCACCTCAGAGCCCCCCTCAGACACTCCCAGAAGTAACTGGCTGAAACGTTGCAGGAGTCTGGAGGCCTGCCTTAGTAGAGGGGGAAAGAGCCAGCAAAACATGGGTTATTACCACCATGGTGACCAAGGTGAGGTCTGGGGAAACATGGGTTCCATATAAGGGCCAAGCCAGAACCTGGCACTTAGTGTGATTTTTGTCATTATATTTTTTAATGGGCCATTGATAGTGTAGAGTACTACTTTTTTACTTTTAATCTGGTCACTGTAGAGAAACCTTTCATGTTAATAACTCTTGAATTGATTTCTGAGTATCTTGGATATAGAGCTACATTACTTGCCATTAATGATCAATTTTATCTCCAGTTCCAACATCTGTGCTCTAATTTCTAAGCCACGTCTCATCGCACTTCTCAGACCATCTAGATAACATTGGCTAATAGCAGCGATGGTTGTTGCCTTTCGTCTTATTTCTGAATCCATTAATTATGCTCTAGCCAAGTGCTTCTTGGTCTTGGGGCACTCTTTAGAGTAGACCCGCTGAGTCCCAGCCCTGGGGAGTGTTCTAGTGCTTCACTATTAAATATCTTGAAAGCTCTTAGCTGGAAATAAATATGCTTGATTGTATTAAACAAGCATCTTCTGTTTTTAAGAGCCTTTATAAAGGGTGGGTATTGGGTTATTAAAGACCTGCATCAGCCGTCGTTCTAAAAAACCTGTGTCTTCATCTGTAAAATGGGGGCAGGGGTAGGGGAGTGAGAGGAGCAATAGTAACCACTTCCTGGGGCCGTTTTGAGGAATACGTGAGCTCACACACGTGAAGTGCTTGTCACAGAGCCTAGCACAGTCAGGCTGGCCGGTGTCATCGCTGTCACAGGTCCCATCTCAGGGCTGTCTGGACACACTGCTGTCCTCCTCCAGGCCAGGAGACCCTGTGTTGCTCCCCTGCTCCTGCCCTGAAGGAGGGGCAGTCAACAGCGATCCTGGCCCCCAGAAACCAAGTTCTCCTTTTAGGTGGAATTTGGCTGAGAGCCACAGGCTGGGCGGTTGGGAGGCTGGGTGGGTTGGGATGAGCCCACAGGGAAAGAACAAGAGCTAGAGGACTTCATGGGTCCAGGCTGCGCCCCATCCAGCTGTGTGACCTTGGCGTGTCACTTGACCCCCTGTGACCTGCTTCTTGAGAAGGCCATTCCTGAGGAAACCTGAGGCCGGTCCCACCTACCCGGGACCTACCTGGGAGGTGGAGTGAGGCCAGGGACGGAGCCAGGGCTGGGGCACTGGGTCCAGGGTAGAGGGAGGCATGGACTGTTGTTATTAAATAACAACATGACCTGCAGGGCAGACCCTGTGAATTTCCCCCAAGATACCAAATTCCTCCCCCGCACTGCCCCATGCTTCTCTCCCCTGCACACACCTGGACAGTGCACTTTTCAGAGGAGGTAGGCAGAACCGGCCATAGAATTTGTGGGATCCAGTGCGACATGAAAATATGGGGCTCCTTGTTCAGCACTTATTAAGAATTTTAAGATGGTCACAGCTGAGCATTAAACCGAGATTGGGACCCTTGTAAGCATGGGGCCTTGTGATGGGGACCTGGGATTAGGGACATTCCAAATTAGGAACTTGGGAGAAGGAACTTCCTGTGGTGTGGAAAGCAACGGTGTTGCTATGGGGCTGTGGAGGTAGAGACTGGGGCTCCCAAAGGCCATGGTTTCAGCATCACAGCAAACTGTATCTGGAGAGCTGAGGTGTCAGGACTGCGAGACGGTCCTAGTGGCATCTGGGTCCCTGTATTCTTCCCTTTCTGTATTCTTGAGAAATGAAGCAGTAATTACCTACCCTGGCTGAACTAGTGGAGTTGGGCTCTGACCTTTACAACCAAATACAGCAATGTTAGGAATTTGGGACTTTCTCCAGTAGGTGGGAGAGGATATGACCCTGTGGTCTGGTGGGAAAGTGTGGATGGAGCCAGGGAGCTGGCACTGGGGGCAGAGCTCCTTGTTGGGAGTGTAGGAGTCTGAGACGGCAGGAGCTAATAAGGTCATTTTGAGGAAGTGGGTCCACATTAGGTTGTCAATCCTGAGCTCCAGGAGAACCACGAGTACCAAGGTCTGGAGCCAAATAGAGGAGAGAAATGCAGGTGTACATCTGAATTCTGGAGTGAGAGGACAGCATCTGGGGGCTTCTCTCTACTGTTCTCACCTATAGGAAGTGCTGCTCCCTCCTTACAGTTCTGGCCTAGGGGCGGATCATCCAGTCCCTCCCTTATCTGAGCAAGGCTGGAACATTCAAACACTTTACTACAGGCTTGGGAGTACAGACAGAAATAAAGATAAGAAAGCCAGGAGCCTGGAGAGGATGATCAACAGAGGCCTTGCATCTGGGGGTGGCTGGATCCCCCTTATCCAGGAGCAGAAGGCATGTCCAAAGAGCTCCCCCTTCTCAATCCCTCAGCTCAGACAGGCTCCATGTTTTCATTTCCCCTCATCCCTTCTGGAGCTGGGGTGGGCTGAGGGGTACATAACTTTTTCACCAAGCAATTCAACTTTTAGGAGTCAACCTTACAGAAAAAGATACATTCAAGGATGTTCACGGCAGCCCTGTTTGTGATATCCTAATAGCTGTGTGTGTGCGTGCGTGTGTGTGTGTGTGTGTGTGTGTGTGTGTGATATTTAACATAGAAACAGGTCTGGAAGCATATGGTCCAAACTGTTAACAGTAGTTACCTCTACGGAAGGAAGGGAGTGGGGAAGGAAGAGAGCCTCTCCTTTGCTTCTGCACACTTTATATACTACTGCTGTTTGATTTTTTGTTTTTTTACTATTTTTCTAGCACGTATTAATGTGTAAATTATAAAATGTGTAATTTTAAAACAATTTTAAAATTACATTGTACAAACCTAGGGGCAGGACAGGAATAAAGACGCAGATGTAGAGAATGGACTTGAGGACACGGGGAGGGGGAATGGTAAGCTGGGGCGAAGTCAGAGAATAGAATTGACATATATACACTACCAAATGTAAAACCGATAGCTAGTGCAAAGCAGCTGCTTCGCATGGGGAGATGAGCTCCCTGCTTTGTGATCACTTAGAGAGTTGGGATAGGGAGGGTGGGAGGGAGATGCAAGAGGGAGGGGATAGGGGGATATATGTATATGTACAGCTGATTCACTTTGTTATACAGCAGAAACTAACCAACATTGTAAAGCAATTATACTCCAAAAAAGACATTAAAAAAATTACATTGTACAAAATATTGAAAGCTAGAGAAGTGAACCTGGTGACGTCTGATGCCACAGATTTGTAGGGGTATTGAACCTCGGGGTCATTTCATTTCCTCCAGCAGTTTCTGGCAGTCTGGGGGGAGGCCTGGAGGAAGGTGGTGTTGAAAGAACCCAGGAGAAGGTGGTGAGCTAAGACGCAGGCGCTCAGTAATTATTCTAGGCATCTGATGTCAGTTAGCCCATTTAATCCCTGAGAGGTAGATATCCTTAATCCTAGATTTACAGTAGAGGAAAGCAGCTTGGAGAGAGGATGTATGGCAGGGTGGGGGTTCACACCTCAGGGTGCAGGATCTCTCCCACTTGTGGCTGCTTCAAGTCCAGTTCAACGGGGAAGGCAAGGAGAGGAGTAGAAAACTGAGTGCCAATAGCAGTCTTTGAACGCTGACTCCTAGGTGGAGGAGGAAATAAAGCCAGGAGGGAGCACAGGTGGTAAAAAGGATCAGCTTAGGTGTAAGAGGTGTGGAATGGGAGTCGGTTTGGGTTTTAGATAGAATAAAGCTGTGTGGGACCCTGCATCTTCATGTCTCTCATGAACTGGTGAAGCGGCCATGAGGACTGAGGAGTCGCCTGGGAATGGCCTGTGCTAGTGTGTGAGTGGGGGTCCAGGCTGGCCTCTGTCCCTTGGGTGACTTCTTTCCCGGCCCCACTGACCTCATGCCTGAGACCTCAGAGTAAGAACTGGTCGAGGGAACTTCCCTGGCGATCCAGTGGTTGAGGCTTCGCCTTCCAGTGCAGGGCTATGGGGGTGGGGTGGGGTGCCTGTTGGATCCCTGGTTGGGGAGCTGGTATCCCACTTGCCTCCGGCCAAGGAGCCAAAACACAAAACAGAAGCAATATTGTAGCAAATTCAATAAAGACTTTAAAAATGGTCCACATTAAAAAAAAAATCTTAAAAAAAAAACCAAACTGAAGTTGACCTTCGACTACAATTCTGAGCCTGGTGGGCGTGAAGCAACTCTGCTTGGGGGAATGGATTGGGGGTGGTGGAGCAGTATGTTCTCCTGCGTGCCATGGAACTTCCGGGTACCCACATGGCTGGGGGTGCCTCTCCTGCAGCAGGAGTGGGATTGCTCGTGAGCCCCCTACATACCCCACGGGCTGGGTTTCTTTATAGGGGCTCAGGAGTCCTGGGTGAGCCAGTGGGTGGCACATGCCAGTGAGGTTTGGGTTAGTTCTGTCATTGTGACCCCCTTTTGTGTCCCCTGTTACTGAGGTGTGGGGAAACTGGGTAGAGAAGTGTTCAGGAACCTCAAGGTGCAGATTATGGCCAGGGAAGGAGGGGTGGGGTGGAACTGATGTCAGGTAGTTGAAGCTGAGATGGGGGTGGCCGGAGAGACTGTGACTTCCTGGAGTGTCCCAGGCCGAGTTCCAGAGTATGGATGAAAGTGAGTGGGCGGTTGTCCCTTGTGACCCCAGCAGTGGGCAGAGGACTCATACCGTTCCTGTCTGCTCCTGCTTTGTTCTCAGCCTTAGCTTTCTAAGTCTAGGGTCTCCAAATTGCAGAGCTGGAAATCAGTTAACGCTGCTATCCAACAGGTCTCTGGCAGCAGAGAGGGCAAGAGTCCAGCTCGGGACAGCAAAGGGCAGCGCAGGAGGCCAGTGAGGCGGGGCTGGGGATAAGGGTCCCCACCCCGAATTAGAGCAGGGCTCAAGGATTTCCAAGGTGAGCCCAGGACACCGAGGTCCTGCCTGCGAAGGGGAGCCAAGAGGGCAGCCTGAAGCCCCCAGAGGAGGCAAGGTCAGTGCTGGGAGTCATCAAGGCCGGGCTTCTCAGTGAGGCGGGGAGGGGAGGACAGAGGGCGTGAGATAGACTTTCAAGCACTCTGACGGTTCAAAGCGTTTTCTTCACCAATTACTCTTTATTTAGAGGAGTGCAGATTCTGCCTGGAAAAGTTACGTTCGAAAACCAGCAAAACAGAGGCAGAAAACACTACAGTTGAAGGTAAAAGTCTTTTTCTGTGTCTTTCAAGACATCTTCTTTGAGCCGCTGGTACTTTTATAAGGCAGGGAGGCACACATAAGATTATTGCTAAATGTGCTTAAAGTTGATAGTGTAAGTCACGTGCCAGTGGTTTGGGCCCGATCGGCTAGTATAGAGGGCCAACGGCACAAAACTGCCCTCGGGTTACCCGGCCTTTCAGCTCTGCTGCCCTGAGGAAACTAAGCGGTGCGCACCTCCGGCCCGGAATATCCCGGCTCGAGGGGCGCCAGGGCTGTGGATCTTAGGCTCTTCTTGAAGCCCGACCCGCCGCAGGGAACCCACCGCCTGAGCCCGTCTGGCAGTCTCAGCGCTGCAGCAGGGACTCCAGCCCGGAGCACGCGTCCGGGTCTTTACAGTAGCTGGGCTGGAGGCGGGAGCCGCGGCACCTCAGGGTCATTCCAGGGCCGCGCTAGGAAAGGTGTGGACGGCGGGAGAGGAAAGGGACCCGTCGCGCCGGGGGTGTCGGCTGACCGGGAGCCGCAGCGAGGGCGGGAGAAAAGGCGGGTCCGAGGTGGGCTGCTCGGGGTACTTGATGGACGCCCAGGAGTGCCACCCTCTAGTTGATCGTGGGAGGGGACCCAGGCACAGAGAGGCTAAGTGATTCGCTCAAGGTCACACAGCGAGCCGCTGACGATATGTGTGGGGTGTAGTTCTGCCAACGCGTCTCGCGTCATCACAGGCCTCGCCCGGCACGGCGGACGCCTGGTTCTGCTCCCGCAAGCAAGGAGGCTTTGGGGCCTTGGGCGCCCCATCCTTTGGTTAAGAGGAGAGTAGGACGGCGTCCCCAGCTTGCCCCTAAATGTAGCTTCTTAGCATCCCAGCATCACAGCCTCCCAGTCGCCTGTGTAGGCGGGCATGGTGCTCCAGGTCTTGGCGCGAGAGGGAACGCACAAGGACTGCGGCCCCCGACAATGACGCCCGGACCCCACCTGCCTGCGACCACCCGAACCATAGGTCCTTCCACCGGCCTCATTAATGGCTCAGAGATAGTGACCGTTATCTCTAATTATCTATTAGTCATGCAGCTTCTAAGTTACGGAGCCGGCATTCGAACCCATTGGTCTGGGCTTTGGTGGCCGCAGGCCGGAGGTCAGAGCCCGCCGGCCCGGGGTGGCAGTGTGTGGCCTTGGGCAAGTGTTTCTCCCCGCAGCCGGGCAGCGCGCCCCTCCCGTCGTGGCCGCGCATGCTCAGTGGCGGGAGGGGCGGGGAGGAGGCGGCGGGCGCCCCAGCTGCTTTGCATTGACGCCGGCACCCGCTGGAGGTCACAGCTGGGGGCTGTGTGCGGCGTGCTGCCTGGTAGACCCGGCCCGGGAGACGGAGCCGGAGCCGCTCCGCCCGCAGCTCCCCGGTGAGCGCCGCTGCTTCAGCGCTTCTCGACGGCACGGCTTCAGATCCGACTGGAGCCGAGGAGGTCTCTCCTTCCCTACCCGGGCGGACGCGGCCTCGCCGCCCCGACCGGCTTCCTCCGGCCCCTACCCCTCAACGGCGAGAGAGCTAGGCTAGCTTTCTCCGCCACCAGCCCTCGGACCAGGAGCATTTATTCGCGTGGCGGCAGGCGGAGCGGCGTGGGTGCCCGAGCCTCGAGAGTTGGCGGCTGCAGCGCCGCGGAGCGGGAACGGGACCGTGCGTGAGCGCAGCAGGGAGCTCACCTCCCTCGGGGGACTCGCCTGCTCTCGGGTCGGGAGAGCTCAAATCTCCTCCCCCGAAATTCCCCGGAAGCGCGGCGCGGCCGAGGCGAGCGCGGCGATGTGAGGGAGGCGGCCAGCGGCTCCCACTTCAGGAAGGGCATGTTCGGAGGGGCGGCCGCGGTGCGGTGCCCGCCCCACCGCCCCCTCCCCACCGCCGCAGCTGCTGCGCCCGCACCGCGATAAAAGGGGCGGCCGCACTTCCTGGCGCGAGACCAGTGCTCGCCGCGGCCCGGTCAGGCGGCCGCGAGGCGCCGGGCTGGCCCTTTACTGACCGTTTCGCGGCTGCCCGCCAGCGTGTCGGCGACGCCGCCGCCAGCATGGGCTGTGCCCAGAGCATCCACGCTTCCGAGAGCCGGGCGGTGTACCACGGCGGCAACGAGGCCGAGGACGCGCCGGGCCCTGTGGCGCCGCTGTTGCAGCCCGGCGGTCCGCGCCTCCCATCCGGCCAGACGACGGCCGCCTCGGCCCGGTCCTGTGGCTCCAGCCTCGTGGAGTCCGAGCCAAGCGGCGGCAGCGGCAACGGCAACACGGTAAGGGGTGCCGGGCGGGCGGGGGCTCCGAGGCTGCGGTCCGCGGTGAAATTCGGGCTCCGTGGCGCGGCAGCTTTCCCGCAGGGCCGGGCGGGGCTCCCTCCCGGCTCGCGGTGCCCTGTCGCCCGGCTTTGGATGACTTTGTCGGATGCCAGCGGACCGTCTTCCCAGGGCAGCGGCCGGAGGCGTACCAACCCTAGTTCTGGGGACCGTGCTTAGTAGAGTTGTGCTTAGGACGCTTTCTGAGCCGCGGCGTCGGTTCCTGGGGCACATCCGACCCGACGTGTCGAGCAGGAGGGACCGCTGTGAACTTGACCCAGGCGCTTGAATCCATTACCTCCCAAACAGCGGGTACAGAGGAACCCCCCCCCAAGATATTCTGGCGCGACCCTGAACGTTAAATCAGTGTGAACTTTGTTCTCTTGGTTCTCGTGGTGGAAAGGGAAGGTCGGCTTGCACTGTGAAGCCGGGGTACTGGACCCTACCACCGTGTGGCGTTTTCCCTCTGTCAGCTTTGCACAAGCATGCAGTTGCAGTTTTCCATTTTGTTTGGGACTATTAAAATGTAATCTGGAACATCAGCTTTGCTTCGTTGCACATGTATTTGAGGTTCACTTTCATTAGCATGCATGTTGTACTTGAAGCATATGTAATTAGAAAATAGTATCAGAAACGCGATTTTTGAAGCATTCAACAGAACAAAGTTAATTTTTTATTAAGCAGTCTTACTGGGACAGTTTGTGACTGTGTTTTTAAATTGCGTGTCTTCTCCAGCGCCTATTGCCTTGGCTATGTTTTGTCAGAGTTTCTGGGCTTAGTCTTTGTTAAGGTTTTCTAAAGGGAAGGTATTTTTCCTTTTTAAAAAAAGGAAAAAAATGTTCATGAAGGCAGACTGCGGCAGCTTTCGGGTTCTCTGGTTTGAAATTTTAGAGCAGGAATTCACGCGTTTGTTTATGTGTTATTAAACTAGGGGAAAATATTCCTGTATGTATGGCTGCAGATTGTTGAGGATCATCCTTCTGGTTGCTGCTGTGTTTTAAAAGAGTCATTTGCGAAACTGTCTTGATTTTCTTGCTTATTGAGTACTGCTAGACCTCCCAAATTAGAGGGATAGAACTTGGTTCACTTTCTGTCTTAAATTTCTAACAGTCATCATGCCTTTTCTATAAAAGTGAAAAGTCTTTTTCAGTGTTGCATAACATAGATGAAGTGATATCTCCCCCTGTCTTGCGCTATCTGAAAATTCAAATTCATTCTGATGATCAGATTTGGATTCCTTCTCCTACAGTCTTTGTAGAAACCTGTGATAGTTTAAAACTATTAACCTAAGCTGCTCTTAATGTCACTGTAATGCTTGTACGTTAAGCTACCTAACTGGCTTAAAAAAAAAAAAAAGACGTTACAGGTGAAGTTGAATATGGAAGCTATAACAGCTTTCAAGTGTTTGACCCAAATCTGATATTGGTTATCTTGCATTAAGTAATATTAAACTTTTAGTCACTAACGTAGCTTTTTAAGAAAGAGGCCCTGTGCCTTATTGGTCTTTTTGAGGCAGTGGTCCTGAATTCACCCAGGTGTCTTGTAAGCATTTTCAGTGTAGCAGCTTGCTCTTCTGCCATCCACATTGCCTAGAGGTCCCCTGAGTTTCTAAGAGTCTCAAGTATTCTGCCCATTGTCAGACCATTGTCTTGAGTTGGGGTCCAGAAAAATACATTCATCATTACAGTGCTTAATCCACTGGCATGCATATATATAGTAGGTGCTAAATAAATGTTTGTTGAGTTTTATTTTTGTTGTTAACTGAATGGTGAAACTTTTTCAGTCACTGGAATTGGATTCCATGAAACCTCCAATGTAGGCTTTAAGGTTAGGTTTTTCAGGAGGAGGAGTCAAATTCTAAATAACCCCACAACCATAGAAATAATAGTCCCATGCTTGTTATTCATGAAATATATATCTTGATACCACATCTCAGTTACAGATATTTGTAATTAGGCATATCAGGTAATAGGCAGAGGTAGATATCAGCATTTTTTTAGTTCAGTATTTTTTCTTTAAGGAAATGAATCTTTTGAAATTAAGATATTCAATATACTCTGGAAATTTAAAAACCCATGCTTAGGGAAGATAAGTTTTCAGCAATTTAGCAAAGTCAAATTTTTGTATAATGTATTTGAATTCCTTTATATTAACATATCAAGGTCCAATTTTCATTAAAAATATTTTTCTTAAAAATATAGTAAGTCAGCTTATTGTTGAGTGAATTCCAGTCAGAAATTCATTGAGGAAGTTTTTGTATTTCTATAGCATATAGTAAACACCAGTTCATCAGAATGCTTGGGAGATTGATAATCAATTGCATTTTTGGATTAATGATCCCCTACACCTGTAGCGTATCCCACATGTGTTCCATGAAGCAATTTGTGGACTGTTAATAAGTATTAAATGAATAAAGTGTCCGTGGTCAAATTAGTTTGGGAAATACTGGCTCAGAGTAAGTTTGGCAGATTTCTTTCATACAGGATTTGTCAGAAAGCCTAATTTCCTAAAATACACTCTGAATCTCCAAGTGGTGTTTAGAGTGTGCAACATTTCCCAAATGTGTTTGATTATGGAGCCCATTTGTTGAGGTATATCTTAGGCAGGCCACATGTTAAGACACAATTCCTAACATGAGATACCGATATTCAAAGTACAAGAAATATACTTAACAGTAAAACTCAGTAAACATGATCTGCTTCTTAATGATTCCAAAGGTACTTTAGGATCTTGTAATACATTAGGCTGGGTCATCTTTATGAACTTATTTAAGTATTACTAAAAATACTCTGGCTGTTTATCCATTTCAGGAGTTATAGTCTATGTGGTTACAGATAATGAATGCTGTGTTCAGTTTGAACACTTACAGTTTTGTTTTGTATCAGGGTGCACTTTAACTGTAACATTTAATATTTTCCTGTCAGTCTTTAGATTTACTCCGTTTTCCCTTTCCTTAGCTAGGACTTTGAGTTGCCCTTGAAAGATTTGTGTGAGTGTCCGAGGAGACCCTATGCTCACCCTCCCTCCCTTTTTGCGAACACCCAGTGCAGTGCTAAAGATGGATGCCCTCCCCACCGTGTGTCACTGATCAGCTCTGTGAGGGGCAGTCACGTCTGTTTTGTTCCCTGCTGTGTCCCCCCACAAAGTAAGCCTTCCACAAACATTGGTTGAATTGGAGAATTGTGTGGACTAGGCTGTAGAAGTGGAAGATCCAGCCAGCCCATATAAAGGAGAAATAGAAACCAGTTTTAAGTAGAGTGGAGGCTGTGGAATTTAGATTTGGTTTTTGGAAGTCTCTGGTACTGCTCTTTCAGAGCATTTGTGCTCAGGGAATAATATATTTCCACCCTCGTAAGCCCAGTAGATTTCCCTATAGAGATTTAAGGATTAGTGCAGCTGGGTGGGCAGAACACAACAGGTGACAGATGATGGCGTGGCCACACGCTAACCTCTAACCAGGGGTTACTGCCTTCAACTCTCAGACCGATTCTCCATTTGTCTATCTCTAGTATCTGCTTGTGTCATTTCTTTTCACCCACCTAGTTTTCTCTTATTTTTCACCACCTTCCCCTTCTTCCTAGTCTTCCTCCTTCCTTTTCCCTGCCAGCCCACCATCCTCCACACAACTGGTGAAATTACCCACCCTAGTCCACCAAAGTTTAGTGGTTTCTTGGTGTTTCCTAGCTATGGAATAAAATTTGTTGCCTGCTCTTAACATACAGCGTGGATTAATCAAATTTTTATATTTTCCTAAAAGAAAGTGAATTTTTCTTTGTGTGTGACCTGAGTGACCCCCACCCCTGCAACTAGGGGTCACCGGCCCTTGGTAGATTATCTGGAGTTACTGAAAGTTTCCCTGTGGAAGTGTGGTTGAGGAAATGAGACCCAACTTTCTGTTCCTGAAATAGTGACTATAATTTTATCTTGAGCTCATGGGCTGTGAGTTCTGTCATCATTGTGTTCTTATGCCTTTTGGTGTATAGAATCTCATTATCTTGCCAGGCCTAGCTATAAAGGTAACTGCTTTTAAAATTTTTCTTGAATGCCTATTATATACATAAAATGCTTTGTATTATGTATATATTTTTAGTGCTTAATATCATTGCCACCATCACTTTAAGTTTGGTTCCTAAGAGTGATGTCATGAATGTCACAGCTCTGTCGGCTCAGACCTGCCCTGGGCTGGCCTTGACCCTGTCCTTGCTGAAGTGAGTGTTGGGATGGGGCCTGTGGTCCCTTCTGGCACAGCTGTTCCCTGTGAAGTGGCTTATGACACTGGTTTTCCCTTGGACGGCTTGCCTGTTTGGATTGGGTTCTTCAGTAAGGGAAGGTTTGTGATGTGAGGCCGCAGGGTGAGGCAGACATCTCAGAATAACCTAAAATGCCTTCACGGGCAGAGGATTTTTAAACATTAACATACAAAGAAATCAAAGAACCGAGGGAGACGTTGCTTAGGACATGAGTAAGCCCTTGGTGGTATCCAAAGTCAGTGGCTTCAGCCTGGTTTCTCGACACAGTGGGATGGTAGGAGGCAAAGGACTCTGATGTTCTTAGCAGACTGTTCATATGAGTAATATCCCCCTTTCCTTGATGCCTCCTACGTGGTAGGCACTGTGCTGGATGCCTTTCAGATATAATCTCATTTCAACCCTGTGAGGTGGCTAGTGTCATTTCCCTTTTGCAGATAAGGCGCCAGAGGTTAGAAACTCACCCAAGGCCATACATTAAGCTGGGATTCAAAGCCATTGTTCCTGGTGCTTATCTCCTGGCTTGTTGCTCTGAGAACCACCTGTCTCTATTACATCTACCATTCTGTGGCCTTCTGCTAGGTGACAGACATCGCAGGTCCACCTGGGTTTTAAGCAGGCATCCTGAATCTGTGTTATTAAGATTTTGTTAAGTCTTGACTTACTGGGGCAGTTGGTTCCAGCCCTACCTTAGGTTCCCATGTTTGTGGAAGTCGCAGCCATATTCAGCCCTGTCCCAGTTAATTCCTCAAGTCAGGCATTTTGTGAGGCCCTCTGATCTGTCCTCTTCACTCTCTAAAATGAGTTGGCAGGCACCCCTCAGGGGTACTTTTTCCTCTCCCTCGTGCTCAGGCTGCAGGTAGCCTTCCTTAGCCAGGACCTCCGTAGGAGCCAGCCTGGAGTGCAGCCCCTCGCCCCCTTCTTCTGCCCACAGTTCTGCACATACATATGCTCCCAGACTTAGGCCCAGCTGAAATCTTTCTTGAGGCCCTGGTTATACTTGCACTCTCTTTCCTCTGCTCTTGGGACTTTCTCCTATAGCCCTTGTGGGCTCGGTTTCCTTTTTTGAGCCTCCAGCTGGATTATAGGCCACTTGAGGGCAAGGACTGTGTCCTAGTTTCATTACAGTTCCCAGAGTGTTTGGCACACTAAGTAAATGTTTGGATAAATACACCAGTCTCTAAGGCTGAAAGGGCTTTTATTCATATTCCACGGGTCTATCTCACCTGTTTAAATTTAACCAAAATTATTGGAGTGTGTTGTTATATGTTTTAATAAAAAGCCAAAATACCCTGAAGCCAGTGATTAATCTGTGGAGTGATTAGTAAAACTTTTGCCTCTCACTTTGGTCGTGTCAGGCTTGAGCAGTGTTCCTGGGTCTCGTCCTTCTGTTCTACTTTTGTTCTGCTCTGGTAAGAAGAGTGGTGGAATATCTTGTCAGAGAGCTGTTTTGACAACTTCTGTGTTGCAGTTTCTTAGCTACAGGCCTCATATGCAGTTTGCCCATCTATATAGACAGGAAGGCTATCACAGATTTCCCCAGACTTTGGGGATGGCCTCAAAGAACTCAGCGAGGGTGGCTGGCCAGTTCTTTTATTCTGTGTGGATTGGAACACACCTTCGATCTGTTGAGTTCACGCGCATTTACTGTCTGCCTGCCTCTCCCTTTCATGTCCTGGTAGTGTAAGTACAACAGCTGCTTCAGCCTTGTCACTCTGCTCATGGGACAAGCAAAGGGCTGGTGGCACATCAGCAGTTTCCACGTGGTCTTCAAATGTTTGCGGTTGCCGGCAGGTCCCTAGTGAGGTGTATTTGAAAGAACGGAGGTGGAGGAGCCAGAGGTGTTTGTTTTTAAGTCCAGCACTGTGAGGTAACGGCTGTGTAATATTTGGCAAGTTCTGATCCTAAGTTTTCTCAAACATAAAATGAGACTAGAATACCTGGGTTTTGGTGAGGATCACTTAAAATAATCTGTGTGAAAGTGTTTTGTAAACTCCAAAGCACCGGTATGTGTAAGGATTGATCTTTTTCTTTCAGTTACCTTTTTCAAAGGCAAACTTTGCTCAAATATATCTGCTTTTTTTGGTTTTTTGATAATTTTTTTGAAGATTTTTTTTTTGATGTGGACCATTTTTAAAGTCTTTATTGAATTTATTGCAACATCGCTTCTGTTTTATGTTTTGGTTTTTGGACCGCGAGGCATGTGGGATCTTAGCTCCCCGACCAGGGATCAAATCCACACCCCTTGCTTTGGAAGGCAAAGTCTTAACCACTGGACCACCAGGGAAGTCCCTATCTGCTTATTTTTTAAAGCACATCTCTTCCTTTTTAAAATATATTTTTGTCTTTTCCCTAATATTTTATTGTGAAAATTTTCAAACATACAGCAAAGTTGAAAGAACTACCGTGTGTATACCTACCACCTAGATTCTGCTGTTAACACTTTCTTTTATTTGCTTTACCACTTCTCTCTATCCCTTTATCCACCCAGAAATCCATTTTATTTTTGGAGTCATTTCCAAGTAAGTTTCACATATCAGTATACGTGACTCCTGAACACTTCAGTATGCATATCACCTAGAATTAAAAATTTGTTACCTTTTTTTTTTTGTATAAATGTATATGCTTGTGTAATGCAAATCTCTGTCAGGATACAGACTATTACCATCACCCCAGAGAGTTCTCTGTGTTCCTCTTCCATTCCTAACCCCACCCACTAACAACCACAGGTTTTTTTTTCCCATTGTAAATTATTTTTGCCTGTTCTAGGTGTCATATAAATAGAATCTTATAAAAATAATGTATTCTTTTGTGTAAGGCTTTTTTCATTCAGCATAGTATTTTTGAGATTCATCTATGTTGCTCTTTTTTCTTGCTGAGTAGTATTCTGTTGTGTGACTAGATCACAATTCACTTATTCATTCTCTTCTTGAGGGATGGTAGGGCTGCTCTTAACTTTTGGCTATTAAGAATACAGCTGCTATGAATATTCTAGTATAAATTATAATGTGGGCATATGCTTTCATTTTTCTTGGGTAACTACCAAGAAGTAGAATTGCTGGGTCATAGGATAGCTATTATATTTAGCTTTTTAAGAAACTGCTTGACCTTTCTCCAGCGTTATACAATTCCACACTCCTGCCAACAGTATATAATAAAAATGCCGTTGGTCCACGTCCTTGCCACCGTTTGGTGTTATCAGTCTTTTAATTTTAGCCATTCTGGTGGGTGTGTAGTGGTATCTCCTTGTGGTTATGATTTGCATTTCCTTGATGGCTAATAATTTTGAGTATGTTTTCATGTGCTAATTGATTGTTTATATAACTTCCTTTTTGAAGTTTTTATTTTAACAGTTTTTTATTAAAAGGAAATATAAATATTTTCATGACCTCTGGGTAGGGAAGGACTTATTAAACAAGTTACACAAAGCAGTTACCATAAAGGAAAAGGTTAATAAATTCAACTACGTTAAAATAAAGAACTTCTCATCAAAAGAGAGTGAAAAGGAAGGAAACCATAAACTGGAAGAAGATATTTGCAACACATAACACCAATGAAGGATTGGTATCCGGAATAAATATAGAACTCTTACAGTAGATAAGAAAAGGACAGCCCAGTTGAAAAATACGCAAAGACTTAGGGAGCTTATCAAAGAGGAAACCAAATGGCCAATACATGTGTGAAAAGATGTCAGCCTCACTGGGGAAATGCAAATTAAAACCACAATGAAATAACATTTTACACCCACCAAATGGGCAAATGTTTAAAAGCCTGACAGTATTTTTGAGGAATTCTTCAACACTGTAAGTAAAAGCATAAATCGGTTGGAAAACCATTGTCATTACCAAGTAGAGTTAAACATGTGATCCTATGACCTAGCAATTTCAGTCCTAGAGACACATATGTGTATTGAAACATGCATAAGAATGTTCATAGGAGCATTGCTTTTAATAGCAAACGTTCTGATAAAACTCAAATATCCCTCAGCAACATAATGGATGAATAAATTGTGATATGCAAAGGAATGCTTTTCAGCTTTGAAAATGAATGGCTTATAGGTACAGATGAACATAGATCAATCTCCAAAACAATGTTGAAAGAAGGAACTTATAGAAGAATTTATAAAGTATAATTCTTTTTATTTAAAGTTTAATAGCAAAACAGTATGTTATATAGGAATATATGTGATGTACATATAGATATTAAAACTATAAAGAAAACTAAAGAAATAATTGCAATAAAATTCAGTTAGGCAGAGAAAGTTTATTTTACAGACTAAAATGATTAGCAGGTTAATTTGAGTGCCTAGTACAGAAGATACAGGAGCCAAGCAGGAGGCCCTGCCCTCAGGGCAGAAAGAGTCCTCTCTGGACATGTGGGGCAGGCCTCTGACCTGGAAGTGAGGATGATGCCTGAGGGATGGAGTGGGTGTTCAGAGAACTGGCAGGAGCTTGGTCTGGATTGGTCAGAAGGTGCAGAGGGAGGAAGGGAGGGAGGAAGGGAGGGAGGGGTTTGGCCTGGGCTAAGAAGACTGGGAGGACCTGGATGGGTAGAGAATGGGGGTGTGTATGGGGTGGGGGGTTGCTGGCTTGTTCCACAAACAGTGAGGAGGTTGACCAGGGATAGGAGGGAAGGCTTGAAAGCCAGGTTAAGGAGTTTGGAGTCCATCCTGTAAACTTCAGAGGACTTTCATTTTCAGCATTGTAGTTACAGGATGAATGTATTTTATGAAGATTAAGTTTTAGGAGGAAAGTGCACTGGGTGGGGTAAGGAAAAGTTAGAGGCGGGGCATTACCCAGGGGACTATTGTGGTGGTTCAGGCACAAGGTATGACCAGGTGTAACTAGGTAGTGCAGTGGTTTGGGAAAAGAAGGAAGGAAGAGCTGGCAGGCTAGGGAATGGATTGGATTTGGGGAGTGAGGGATGAGGGAAGTGGAGGGTGACTCAGAGGTTGGGGTTTACCAGCTTAGAAGGACTGTGATAACATGCTCAATTTCTACAGTGCTGTATAGTTGACTGGGCGCTATTTTTTTTTTTTTTTTAACTGAAGTATAGTTGATTTACAATGTTGTGTTGATTTACAGTGCTGTGTTTTCTGGTATACAGCAAACTGATTATATATATATATATACACACACACATATATATATTCTTTTTCATATCCTTTTCCATTGTAGTTTATTACAAGATAGTGAATATAGTTCCCTGTGATATACAGTAGGACTGTGAGGTAGGAAGGAGGGATTTTATTTTCCCTGTTGAAGACCTAAAAGAAGCAGAAATTTAAAGAGATCAAAGGACTTGCCCAAGTTTGTGGTGGCTGCTTACAGAAACAGGGTCACTATAATAGCATAGGGTAGAAGTCAGAGGAAAGAGAGGGTAGGGAATTTTTAAAAGCCTTTCTTGTATCTTGGTTCTGGATTTATTTTATAAAATAAACTTTTATTACTTTTTCTCTTACAAAAGTAATGTTCATTTTAGAAAACTTGAAAAAGAAAAGGACCTTAAATTGCATAATCAAGAGATAAGCTACTCATAAAATGGTAGTATGTTTCCTTCCATCCATGTAGATAACTTTAAATAACTGTAATTAAAAACTATTTTTTAAAAATGGTTTTATTCTTTTAGTTCTAGGAAACATTTAATTGTTATTTCTTCAAATGTTGTCCCCCCTTCCATTTCCTCCCTTCCCTTCTGCAGATTCCTCCAAATGATCGGATTTAGGCACATCTTTTATCTGTCCTCTATATCTCTTCAGTTTTCTTTTACTTCCCATCTCTGTGCTATAGTCTGGGAGGGTTCTTTAGCTCACTCTCCTAGCTCATTGATTCATTCCTCAGGGTCTACTCAGCTATCTAGCCCTTTGAGTTTTTTTAAATTTATTTTATTTTTGGCTGCACTGAGCCTTTGTTGCTGCGTGTGGGCTTTTCTCTAGTTGAGGCGAGCAGTGGCTTCTCTTGTTGCGGAGCACGGGCTCTAGAGCGCAGGCTCAGTAGTTGTGGCGCACGGGCTTAGTTGCTCCGCCGCATGTGGAATCTTCCCGGACTAGGGCTCGAACCCATGTCCCCTGCATTGGCAGGCGGGTTCTTAACCACTGAGCCACCCTTCGATTTTTTAAATTGGACAGTTTCTGTATTCAAGATTTATGGTGTATTCTTTTTATAACTGCTTATTCATGGGGTTTTTTTGTTTTGTTTTGTTACAGCATACTTGTTATCTTTTTGAGTATATTAATTATATACACTTTAAAGTCCTATTCTGATTGCTGTTTATTTAAAACATTTTTTTGAGATATAAATGCAGTTAGCACAGTATACAAATCTTAAAGAGTATGGCTTGATAAAATTTTACCCACATATGCTGCATGTAATGACCACCCAAATCAAGAGAGAATATTTCCAGCACTTCAGAAGACTGCCCTGTGGCTGTTGACTAATTTTTTTTTTAGTATTTCTAACATGTTATTATGAGAAATCTCAAATATGTAGCATTCTTGAAAGAATTTTGCAGTGAACCCTTGTGCACCCCAAACTCCTGTATTTTATGGTAGCATTTTACTGTACTTGCTTTATCATATATGGTCAGCCCTCTGTATCCATGGGTTCTACATCTGAGGATTCAACCAGTGGGGGTGTGTGGGGGGGAATCCAGAAAGTTCTAAAAAGCAAAACTTGAATTTGCCTTTTAATAACGATTTACATAGCATTTACATTGTAGTTACAGCAATTTACATAACATTTACATTGTATTAGGTATTATGAGTAATCTAGAGGTGATTCACAGTATACATTATACGAGAGGATGTGCTTAGGTTATGTGTAAATTCTATGCCTTTCATATAAGGGACTTGAGCATCTGTGGATTTGGTATCTGAGGGAATCTTGGAACCAATGCCCTGCAGAAACCAAGGGACAACTGTGTATCTGTCTGTCTATCATCTCCATCTCCTTTTTCTTTGATGCATTTTAAAGTAGTTGCAGACATCAGTCCACTTCTCCTAAAATATTGCAGCATGCATATCATTAATTAGAGTCCAGTATTTGGATTTTTCTTCTGAGGTAAAATTTACATGCAGTGAAACGCACAGATATTTATTGTGCATTTGCTGAGTTTTGACAGATGCATACATATATCTGTGTAATCCAAACCTCTGTCAAGGTTATAATATTACCTTTCCAGAGTGTTCACTCATGTTCCTTCCTAGGCTGTCTCTCCCTGCCATCCCTGCAACCACCTTCTAATTTTCTTCCCACCATAGATTAGCTTTGTCTGTTCTGGAACTTCATATAAGTGGAATTATGTAGCATGTACTCTTTTATGTAACACTTCTTTCACTCAGCATTACGTTTTTGAGATTAATCTATGTTTCATGTATGAGTAGTTCATAGTATGATGACTATTAACTTTTAAAAGCTCATGATCCACATTGTTAAATTGCCCTCTAGAAAGACGTGATCAAATTTTAGTATCACAGGAGCATATGAGAGTGCTTGTTATGCTTTCAACAATCTGATTGTGGGAGAGTGATATTTTATTAGTATTTTAATGATAATTTATTTCATTTATTGTTACTTTTTCTTTTCCAAGTGTGTTTTGGACACTTGAACTTCCTCTTCAGTGAATTCATGTCTGTTGCCTATTTCTGTGTTTGGGTTTTAGAGTTTAAAAAAATTTTATTTATGAGAGCTTTTTAATGTGTTTGGGAATTAAGTTTTGATCTCTTGTGCTTATTGCAAATCTTTTTCTCTTTATTGAATGTATTACTTTAAAAATAATAGACAATTTTAAAAAATTGTAGACATTTTATATTTTTATGAAATCAAATCTAGCACTCTTCCTTCTTTTATGTTTTTTTTCCATCTGCTTTATACAGCCTCCTCTTTTATTACAGTATACAGAGTGTAGAAAATTAGCAAATGCTTTCACAACCTAGGGATCATTTATTATAACATGTTAGTACATATCCTTCCAGATTCTTTCTCTTTCCCTCTCTCCCTCCCTCCCTTTCTCTCTCCCCCCCTTTCTGTCTCCCTGTCTTTCTCTCTCTCCCTGTCTCCCCCCCCCCCGCATCTATCTCTCTATCTGTACAATTGCATTTTTTCACTGAAATTAGATTATATAGTACATACTGGGTTTTTAAAAATTGTGAAGTATACATAACAGACTAAAATGATTAGCAGGTTAATTTGAGTGCCTAGTACAGAAGATACAGGAGCCAAGCAGGAGGCCCTGCCCTCAGGGCAGAAAGAGTCCTCTCTGACGTGTGGGGCAGGCCTCTGACCTGGAAGTGAGGATGATGCCTGAGGGATGGAGTGGGTGTTCAGAGAACTGGCAGGAGCTTGGTCTGGATTGGTCAGAAGGTGCAGAGGGAGGAAGGGAGGGAGGGGTTTGGCCTGGGCTAAGAAGACTGGGAGGTCTTCCAGAAGACTGGAAGACTGGGAGAATGTACCATTCTAATCATTTTTAAGTGTTCGGTTCAGTGGCATTAAGCACATTCACTTCGTTCTGCAACCGCCACCACCATCCATCTCCAGAACCTTTTCATCTTCCAAAGCTAAAACTTCACACCCATTAAACTCCTTAATCCCTCCTCCCCCAGCCCCTGGCAACCACCATTCCCTTTTGACTACTCTAGGTACTTCATATAAGTGGAATCATGTAGTACTTGTACTTTTGTCATTGCCTGATTTCACTTAATGTAATGTCTTCAAGTTTCATCCATGTTGTAACATATATCAGAGTTTCATTCCTTTTTAAGGCTGAATAATATTCCATTGTATGCATATACTACATTTTGTTTATCCATTCATCCACTGATGGACACTTTGATGGCTTCTGCCTCTTGGTTATTGTGAACAATACTGCATATGAACATAGGTGTGCATATCTTTGAATTCCTGCTTTCAATTCTTTGGGGATATATACACCCAGGAGTGGACTTGATGGATCATATGGTAATTCTATTTTTAATTTTTTGAGGAACCAACATAAATACATACTGTTTTGCAATGGACTTTTTACAGCCAATAATCTGCACATTTCCATTTCCGATAATTTTTTTCTTTTTCTTTTTTTTGCGGTAAGCGGGCCTCTCACTGTTGTGACCTCTCCCGTTGCGGAGCACAGGCTCCAGACATGCAGGCTCAGCAGCCATGGCTCACGGGCCCAGCCGCTCCGTGGCATGTGGGATCTTCCCAGACCTGGGCACGAACCCGCGTCCCCTGCATCGGCAGGCGGACTCTCAACCACTGCGCCACCAGGGAAGCCCAGATAATTTTTATTTTTTCTTCCTTTATTTTAAGCTTAAGTCCTTATTCATCCAGGTATATAATACAGTATTCATTCATTTGTTTTTGAATTTTTCATTTTGATTATTTAATTCCAACATTTAGTTTTTAAAATTTGACATTTATTTTGGTTATATAATGTGAGATAACTCTCCAAAATAGCTAGTTATTATTCTAGCATCTTTTATGTGAATAATTATTTTTATTCCCAATTGATTTATACTTTCACCTTTATCATATCTTTGCACTGTCTTTTTTTATTTGGCTGTGCTACATGGCATGCGGGATATTTAGTTGCCCAGCCAAGGATTGAACCCATGCCCTCTGCAGTGGAGGCACAGAGTCTTAACCACCGGACCGCCAGGGAAGTCCCTGCATTGTCTGTTTTTGGTTATCTATTCTTGCTTGTACTGTTACTGCACTGATTTCATTTTTTATAGCTTTATATGTTTTAATAGTGTCTGATAAGGTTAATCCTTCTCATTATGCTCCATTAAAAAAAATTTCCTTAACCCATTCTTATCTATTCTTCCATGTTAATTTTGTTCTACCCTCAAATTTTGGGGAGATTTTCCTTGTATTGGAGTTAAATCCACTGTAATTTGGGGAGAATTGATAGCTTTATAGGATTCTTCTGTCTGTACGGATGAATTTATTGTTTATCTTATTTTATGTATTTTCATATGGGTCTCATTTCTTTTTAGGATAATTCTGTTGTAGCCAGAATCTTTTCTGCATTAAATCTTTTAACCAATTATTTCAATTAGATAAAATATATTGATGTTGCTGAATTTAATAAGTATCATTATAGTTTCTCAGTTGATTGTCTTTTTTTATTATTGTGAAATAGATAAATTTTAAGTGTAGAGTGTCTTGGATTTGAGATAAATGTTTCCATTATTAGTTGACTGATGGTTTGGGGGTTTTCTTTCCAAAAGTATCAGTAATACTTCTTAATCTTTGTTTTCTTATTGGATTGCTTTGGAGTTTCAAAACATTGTTAAATAATAATGGTGTTAGTGTGCATCTTTGTTTCATCCTGATTTTAATGGTAATGTGTCCAGTTCTTCACCCTTAGGTGTGATATTGGCCTTTGGTTTTAAGACAATATGCATGCATAAGAAATTTTAAATTAAAAAAATTGTTTTTGCCATAATGTATTTTTTAAAATTGAAGTATAGTTGGTTTATAATGTTTCAGGTGTACAGCAGAGTGATTCAGTTATATATATATTCTTTTCCAGATTCTTTTTTTTTTTTTTTTTTTTTTGCGGTACGCGGGCCTCTCACTGTTGTGCCCTCTCCCATTGCGGAGCACAGGCTCTGGACGCACAGGCTCAGCGGCCATGGCTCACAGGCCCAGCCGCTCCGCGGCATGTGGGATCTTCCCGGACCGGGGCATGAACCCGTGTCCCCTCCATCGGCGGGCGGACTCTCAACCACTGCGCCACCAGAGAAGCCCCAGATTCTTTTTCATTATAGGTTATTACAAGATATTGAATATAGTTCCCTGTGCTATACAATGGGTCCTTATTGTTTATAATTTTATATATAGTAGTGTGTATCTGTTAAATCAAAATTTTAAAATGTAAATTTTAAATGGATACTTTGTATAGTATTATATCCTGACTTTTAAATTTAATAATAAATTGCAGCTATAGTCAATCCTTGGTATCTGCAGGAGATTGGTTCCAGGACCCCCAGTGGATGCCAAAATCTGTGGATGCTCCAGTCCCTTATATAAAATGGTATAGTACAGTGGGCCCTCTGTATCTGAGGGTTCTGCATCTGCAGATACAGAGCGCCAACTGTATTTTCCCATGTCATTAAAATTTCTTCAAAACATAATTTATATGGCAGTACTAATGTTGCCATGTACATCTTCTTACTTAAGTCTTTATGCATATCTGTGATCATTTTCTTAGGATTTATTTTTAGAAGGAGAATCTATTATTTTTAAGTCTTGATTGAAAAACAGTTCTGTTACAGCAAGTTTTAAAACATTTTGGGCAGTCTATAATGAAAAAGCAGTATGTTTTATTTAAAATTTTATTTATGAACTTGGCCAGATAAGTTACATATTGAAATCTTCCATTTTGTTAGAATTTTATTACTTAATGAGACTTTTAACTTTACCATACCCAAGTTCCTCATTTTATGGAGGAGGAAAGGGCAAAGTATTCTCCTATCTAGCGGTTTTATTGTATCAGAAGCAATAAAGAAATTGAACACTTGAAATTTCTGGTATCATTTGGGTATCAGAATTTGGATATCATTAGTGAAGTTGCTTGATTATTGCAAAATGTTTTTTTTTTCATTTTAAAGTCATATACAGATACCTATTTTCTTCTAGGTTTGTAACCCATACATTTGGAGTTGGAGTTATGCAGTATTTATGTAGTCATTCACTACATATTTGACTGGCTTCCTTTACTGCCCTAACGTTTTTATTTTTTATTTTTTTTAAAAAAATAAATAAATGAATATTTATTTATTTATTTATTTATTGCTGGTGTTGGGTCTTCGTTGCTGCCTGCGGGCTTTCTCTAGTTGCGACGAGCGGGGACTACTCTTCTTTGCGGTGTGCGAGCTCCTCACTGCGGTGGCTTCTCTTGTAGCGGAGCACGGGCTGTAGGCGCTTGGGCTTCCGTAGTTGTGGCACACAGGCTCAGTAGTTGTGGGGCACGGACTTAGTTGCTCCGTGGCATGTGGGATCTTCTCGGACCAGGGCTCGAGTCCGTGTCCCCTGCATTGGCAGGCGGATTCTTAACCACTGCGCCACCAGGGAAGCCCCCCTAACATTTTTAGATAAAAGCAGGAAGTCTTGTTCCTTTTGCCTCCCGAAGCATTTATGCCATATTTTTTTTGTTATTCTAGTGTTAAGGGTCCTAACACTAGGGTTCTGAGAAGCCAAAGAGTCCAAGTGAGGTGAGGCTTTATTGCAATAAAGCCTTGCCTGGGATGAAGGCAGGCATGAGGTCGGCCTGGCACTGCAGTCCAGCAGTATTATCAAAAGCTCAGAACACCATTATGGGGGTAACTGATAGTCAACGGTATGAGCCAACATATACTTGTTTTTAATACTGACAAAAATCAGTCAGTACTTCTATTAGACACTCATCCCTACAGTGAGATTAGTTTTCAGAGACTGAGTTAGAAAGTGTTTTAGAGGCCTTCTAGTCTCACTTCTCCCCCATTACAGGAATTCACGCATCAACTTTGCATCTACACAGAGAACTCTGGTTTGGTAAGTTTGCGTGATAGTCACCGATTCTTTATTAGACAACAAAGTATTGGATCACAACAAAATCTTCCTTCATTCATTCAAGCCACATTTATTTAGAGCTTACTGTGCACTAGGAACTGTACTAGGCATTTGCAGGTAATGTGAGATGAGTGATGTAGTCTCCCCTTTTAGATGATACACTTGTTACGGAATAGGCTTGCCTCTATTTGTATGTGTCTCCCTGACCCCTGATTCTCCAGTGCTTGTTCAGAAATCTGAATATACCATTGCTGTGATACAAAGAGGGCAGGAGATGGGCTTACCTGGTGGTGCAGTGGTTGAGAGTCCGCCTGCTGATGCAGGGGACACGGGTTCGTGCCCCGGTCCAGGTAGATCCCACATGCCGCGGGGCGGCTGGGCCTGTGAGCCATGGCTGCTGGGCCTGCGCGTCTGGAGCCTGTGCTCTGCAACAGGAGAGGCCGCAACAGTGAGACGCCCGCGTACCGCAAAAAAAAAAAAAAAAGGAGGGCAGGAGAATTAGCATCAGACTTGGATTTGAATTCTGGCTTTGGTACTTACTCACCTGTGAGCTGGGGCAAGTCATGGAACTCGTCTGTGAGCCACAGTTCCTTGTATATAAAATGAGCATATGGGGACTTCCCTGGTGGTGCAGTGGTTAAGAATCTGCCTGCCAATGCAGGGGACATGGGTTCGAGCCCTAGACCGGGAAGATCCCACATGCTGCGGAGCAACTAAGCCTGCAAGCCACAACTACTGAAGCCTGCATGCCTAGAGCCTGTACTCCGCAACAAGAGAAGCCACCACAGTGAGAAGCCCGCACACCACAACAAAGAGCAGACCCCACTTGCTGCAACTGGAGAAAGACCGCGCACAGCAACAAAGACCCAACGCAGCCAAAAAAAAAAATAAGCGTGTGAGAGAAGGTGTGAGAAGATACCTGTCATGCACCATAAACATGACAGATTTTTCTGGTTTCTCTTTGCTTATTGATCAGAATTGTGTTTTCTCACTAGTAGGTCAGGAGAGAAGGAAGCTCTGTTAAATCCTTTCAGTGCTGCTGAATATACTGATAATGGAAAAATAAACAGGGGTGCAGTGGTTTTCTAGCCTGTAAACCAAAAAACAGTTTTCAGTGCCAAAAGCTATGTTTGTCTTGAGGCCAAGAATATTTCTGCAACGTAGGACAGCTTCAGATCCCACATGAATCTCTCTGGTAATCGCACAATTTTGGTTTGGGTTCGCTTGTTTACAAGGCTAGCTTTGCTACAATGTAAAGTTTGCTTACTGTGCTCAGTTTTCTGCTGGAGTAAAATAACGTAGGCTGGCTGGAGAAGGTCTCTGGTTAGGGCTAGTAGGAATTGAACTTGTTCTTCCAGTGGGCAGTCTCTGGCCAATCGGAGCAGCGTGCCTGTCCCATTGCCAGGCTCTAGAAAGCCCTGCGAGCATGACACTTTCTCTGGGCCCTGGCTCTTCCTCACCAGGTTGCTTTGGAGTCAGTGGTTTCTAATCGGTGGCATGAGGGCTTTGCCCCGCTCCCAGTATTCTCAGCCTTCTCTACTACTCTGGAGCCAGGTTGCTAAAATGATCTACCTTCTTCTTCTGCGTCATGAGGAAAATTCTGGAATTTCTACCCTACCTAAGCTATTCTTCTGAAAAACATGTCTTCAGACCTTATTTCTCTGGTTCCCAGATAAGCTGATCCCACATGCAGACGTCTGGGACATCTGCTACCCTGCAAGCAGAGGTTCAGAGAAGGTGCAGGGTGATCAGGTGCAGACCTGATTATACCATTCCCTGCTTCAAACCCTCTGTGGCTTCCCACTGCCACATTCAGACTCCTTTCCATGACCTCAAAGCCCAGCCTGATGTACCTTCTGCCCCCTTCTCTAGCTTTATCCCATGCCTTTACAGACTGAATGCTTCAAATGCTTACTTATTCTTCTAGGCACTTAAAGACCTCTGGGCTTTTGACTGTGCAGTTTCCACGAAAGTGCTCTGCTGAGACTTTCTCCCCAACTTAATCAGCAGAAATAGCAGAAGAACTTTGGCGAAGGTAGAGCTCTGTGAAGGAAGTAGGTGATTGCTGTAGGAAGTATCTTGTGTCTGGAAAAAATGCCCTCAAATTTTTGTGTTTGTGAAATTCCATTACTTGAAAAAAAAAAAGAAAAAAGACAAGCCTAAGATGGGATGAAGGGTTCAAACTGTCAAGGTCATGCATGCTCAGAAGATGGAGAGGTCCCTATAGGCTGCGCTGGGACAGCATTTACCCTCCTGCCTGTTTCACTGTGGCCCTGAGGGCCCAGGGAGTTGAAGGAGGTCGGAGAGAATGGATGTCCTAGGAGCGTGCTGGCGGCCGATACAGCGTATCCTTGCTCACCTCCTGGAGGGGTCTGAGACTGCTGAACTGGCCTTTCCTTGGTGGGCCCCTGAAGAAGTTGTCCCTTCATTACAAATGAAAGAGCATCTGGATTGGATGGTGCACTGCTGAGGGTCAGGTTGTGTGGGACAAACATGCTTTTTTCTCTGGTCAGCACCTATTTTCACCTGGCTGGTTCCACCTTGACTTACTGAAAATACGGGACACTAACCTGAAAATCAACCAAGATTGATCAAATGTAACAATAAAACCATCATGTATTGAATGTTTACTACATACCAGGTACTGTTCTAAGTACTTTATGTGTATTAACTAATTTAATCTTTAAGAAAACCCAGTGGGCTTGGTGTCACCCTAAAGGTTCACCTTTAAGAGTAAGAAAACTGAGGCAAGTGGGAGGTTTAACAATTTCCCCAAGGTTTCCTGGCTAGAAACTGGCAACACTTGGATTTAATCCCAGTACACTGATTTCTGAGTCCATACTCGACATTGATACTCCTGTACTTTTCATTTTACTTTTGGAGATCTGTGAGATATTATGAACTTTTTTGTTTATCTGTTTTTTGAGGCAATTTTCCTGATTCTATTGGTCAGGATTCTTTTGATTGCAAGTTACATCAACCTGATCTAAACAAGCTGAGGCCCAAAGTGAAATTTGTGGGCCACCATAGCCTGGCTTACATAACCAAACCATGGGAAGGACAGGGGTGTGCCAGCCTCTGGGCCACATGAAACCAGGACTCTTCTCCATCTTTCCCTTTCATGTGGTCTCATCTTCATTTTCTTGGACTGCTTCTTTCTGCTCAGCAAGAAACGGTGCCCACCAATAGCTCCTGGCCTCATGTTTCACAGCTTCATTAATGGGGAGGGACTGAGCCTCTTCCTTTGATTCCAATTTGAGAGTCTCTGGGAAGAACTAGGACAGCCTGGCTTGGAACACCTGCCTGTGCAGCGGCCACTGGTGGCTTCTGTGATGGGCAACAGCTTTCACAGAAGTAGGTAGTTGGATGGGGAGCAGCTCTCAGAGGAAGGGAGGGTGCTGGTCAGACAGATGGTAGCTGCCCCTGCACTGGGGTTCAGCTCAAGCCCACAAATGCTTTTCAGCTTGAGAATGAATACTGCTTTTTATGTGAAATGACAGTTTATTATTCCTAATTCTGACTCTGAGGCAGTTTGCATTCTCAGTTATCAGAGAAACTTTCCAGTAATTCTGTTTGCTAAGAGGAGAATGGCTAACTTGTAGGAGATAACTTGTGGGAAAATTTCCCCAAGTTTTGACATAGAAAGGGCTTTCCAGTTGACCCGCTTCCTTACTTGTGCATTCTGCCTAAAAGATACTTAGTGATGCTGTATTGCTCATTACTTCTCTTTTTATCCTGTGGTTTCATAACTATTACTTACTTTCTATTCTGTTTTTGCATTCCAGTGGCAAGATCACTGCATTCTGTGTTTTTGTGTTTGTTTCGTCCGTTAACTGCATCTTGGGCAAGTCATCCAACCTTGTGGACCTTAATTCCTTCACCTGTTAGGATAGGCTGATTGTTGTAACCCCCAAATATACAAAAGTCTCAACTTGAAAGAAGTTGCTCAGTCACGTCAAGTTTAAAATAGGTGTTCCTGATCAGTGGAGGACTCTTCTCTACGTGGCGATTCAGGGACCAAGGCTCCTTCCATCTTGTGGCTCTGCCATCTTCAACACGTGGCTCCCCAAGATCATTGTGCACATCTGCACGGACAGCTTGCAGAAGGGGAAAGAGCATGAAGGACTGTGGGTGAGAGGTTTTTAGGGACCAGATCTGGAAATAGTCCATGTCTGTTCCATTGGCCACTTGGCCACACCTGACTGCCCTGGAGGCTGGGAACTGTGGTCCATCTATATCTGTTTGTGCCCAGGAAGGAGAGGAGCTGGCTTTGAACAGCCAGCCAGTCTCTACCACACCTCTTTGGTAACTTTTGTAATTCTTCTCCTTTTCCCCTCTCCCATGCTTAGCAGTTGTGCAGTTTGGGTGGGATGGAGCCCACCCCCAGCGCCAGAGCGGTCCCTAATGTCCTTACTGCCACAGTTATTTGTTCAGTAGTAGATGCATAACCCAGGCCTAAGTCAGACAGGACATGAAGTCCTCTGGTCCCAGTCACTAGTTCAGAGGCAGGCATGTGATATAAACTGTCTCAATTGGACTGGAGTGGTTGAGGGATAGATGTCCCCACCCCACCCCACCCCCCAGTGAGGACAACGCCAGCTCCTGGGCAAGAACAAGCTCGGAGAACTGCAGAGTCCCAGAGCCAGAGTCCCTACCGAACCTCTCCTGAGGCTCGAAGGATCTCACTCTGCACTTCGTGTTTGCATGAGTCGATAAATCCACTTTATCACACAATAATTTGAGGTTAATTTTCCTTACTTGCAGCCAGAAGTATCCTGACTGATAGAACTTAAGAAAGGGAAGGGGAGCAGGGAGAGAGAAAGGATAGAGTAAGGATAGAGTCTGGATGTCTAAGTTCTGCTTTGGCTCGTTGCTACCACGTCTGTGATGTTTCTCCAAATACTTGAACACCCAAGCAGGGTCCGAATGGATGTTATCCTAATTTGACTTCTGAGTTCCCTGGAATTACAACTGAGATAACTATTTTTTAACATTCTTCTTTTTTCTACCTTTAAACAATAATTTCTCTCTGGATTGAATGACAGTTTCATTGAAGGATAAATTTGGACATTTTATTTGTCTTCTACCAAAGTGAACAGGGCATAGTTCATATGCTTTCTTTTCCCATGTTTTATTTCAGCAACTTCTCTAAAGTTTGCCTTTTCATCAAGAAAATATATAGAATAAATGTACACATTGCAGAAGACATTTGGTTTATATAGCTGGGTATTATCTCTGTATTATATAGGCCTTCTTTATTTCTTGAGTTGAAATGTTCCAAGCCCTTTTGAAATTTGAACAGTTTATCAAATTTGTTGATTTTATAGCACCTCCATCTTGAAAAAGAATGCCACATGATGTTCCTGAAAGAACATTTTGAGAAAATTATATAATATTCAATAAGGCAGTTGAAAATAACCTGTTAAGTATTTAGGAATTGTTGTTCAAGAAACTAATTTGCACAGCCAGAAGCCGTTAGCTCAGTGCACAGACACCTCATACTGCTGTGGTGACAAATGTGAACCTGAAGGTCCAACCTGACTCATTCAGAGTATGGAGAACAGCAGAGGGCTGACGACCTCCTCATTAGAACTGCCCTCCTTTGCTTATTCAGAAAAGATTGAGGTAAAGAATACTTACTGTAGGATTAAAAAGCAAACAGATAAAGAGAATTGGGGCCAAGGGAACACAGGGGTAGACTACTCAGTTGAGTCAGGTATCAGGTCGTATGTGGCAATGCATGCCACAGAGACTTGCATGGTTGCCAGGGGGTTGGGTCACACATTTGGCTCTGAGCTTCTACAGCCTCAACAGATAGGAAAGCAGTCCCAGAGTTCCTGAGATTTAACAGAAGCTAGTGACTCAGGAGAAGTGTAGTTTCTGAGCCTAGGCCTGAAGAAATCACTGTCCCTTTTTAAGGGTCAAGGCTCTCAACAATGTTCCCATACTAAATATGGTGGTGAGTGTCCCTCAGTGCAAGCTGAGGGCGTGATACTTGTGGACTCCAGATCAGGCCAGAGCAATTGGACCCAGGCACCCTGCTAATTGGATTCAGGAATTAAAATTTAGTCTGTCTGGGAGAATGTAACATTATCAATTTTTAATCTTGGCCAATTTTATTTACATTTATTTGATTAGAAGTGAAGATCAGTCTTTTTCCAAATGTTTATCAACGATTTGTAATTTCTCTTTTGTGTATTGTCTGTTACTTTGGCGATTTCCTATTGGAGAACTAGAGGTTTTTTTTTCAATCTGTATGTAATTTTTTTAAAAGTTAAGACTGTTATTAGTCCATTTGCCACTTACGGTTAATAACTTTTTTTTTTTTCCTAGTTTGCCTTTTAAATTTGCTTATGGCAAATGTTTCTAGGATTGCTTACTGAAATGGGATAAGCAGTTGTGCTGGGAGTGGGAGGATAGGGTTAGGGAAGCTGGCCTGAGAAGGGGGAACATTTGGAATAGCCTCTCTAAGGAGGGGAGAAGGTGTGGTCGGGGGCGTGGAGAAAGCACCCTGGGCAGCACATGGCACCCAGCTGCCTTTGGACGTCACGCATTTACATTCCATTCTGCAAGGTCGTGTTACTATTCAGCAGGGCTCTGCCACTCTTGTGTATGTGGGCATGAGCTGGCCGGTGGGGCTGATCTGGAATGGGAGTTTTGCATTTCTCAGAATGTCCACTAGCTACTGACAGGGCACACAAGAGAGCAAGAGTAAGGGCTGTGAGTTTGGGTTTGACAGAAGTAGCTGACCCAAGAAAAGGTCTGGGAGTTTAGGATAACAGGTGAGCTAAGGCCTGATAGTCTCAGTGAAAGGCACACAAGCCTCGTGCTCAGCACAGCGCCTGCTGTATAGAACTGCCCAGTACCACTAAGTCTCCCAGCAGCGTGCGCTGGAGGTGAGCAGTGAGGACAACAGAAGAGGCCAGCCACAGAGGCCCAAAGACAGGTAAACAAATCCTGCTGTTGGAGGGCACAGGGTGGCACTGGAAGGGGGGCCCGAGGAGCTTCCAGTATGCTGGTAATGTTGCTTCTCCATCTGGGTGCTGGTTATACAGGGGTGTTCAGTTTGTGAAACTTCATCTGTTTGTACACTTATGATATATGTACTTTTCTCTGTGTTCAATAAAATGTAAAGAAATGAAAGAGCGAGTGCACACTTCGGTGCCAGACCACCCGTTTTCAAATCCCAGCTCTTTATAGCCACTTTATAGCTGTGGGACCTTGGGAAAATTACTGAATCTTTCTGTGCCTCAGATTTCAAATCATGTAAAATGAGGATAATAATAGCACTTATACCCTAGGCGTGCTGTGAGGATTCAATGACTCAATACATGTCAAGCGCTCTGAATAGTGCCTAGCAAATAGTAAACACTCCCTATTATTAGTTATTTTGGTTAATAATGGGTATTGCTATGATAAAGCGAAGAGGTATGAGAGAGAACTGATAAACTGGGAAGTTGTGGTCAGAGAAAACTAGTGGGCATTCTGTCAGATGATGTCCTGAGTGTGGCCATGCAGTGGTGCCTGAGTGGGGTTGGGTGGACCAGACCGGGGTTCGGTCAGAATTAAACGGAAGGAACTGTCGTGTGGTGGCGTCGCCACGTGAACCTTGACCTTGCCTAGGACTTGAGGTGGAGAAGACTGATGTCGAGTCCCAAGGCCCTTAGTGAGTGTGAGTAGCCTGTGGCCTCGCGGGGTGATGTGAGTCTCAGAGGGTCAGAGCTGGGGTGGCTGTCTGGGAGTGACAGTGGGGGCATCAGGAGCAGCCTCCCTCTGACAGTGGTCTGGAGGAGGGCAGCTGTGGGCTTTGCGGGGTTTTATTCCAGGGCTTTCCCAGCAGTCTCTCTGTTGCGTAGTTAGTGGCACAGAGAGGTGTCAGAAGCCAGGTGACATTTGCTGTGTTGTGACAGTGAAATACAGGTTAATTACATCTGCTCCAGTGTATTTTCCGAATTCCGTTCTCAGTCGGCTGATACCTGTGATGGTCTGCCTGGCTCCCTGTCACTGCCTTTCTCCTTGGACCTTGGCTAGATTTGTTTTGCCCCACCAGACAGACCGCTCCTCCTCACAGTGTAACTCCCCCCACCCCCAAATTTAGTTGCAGGAAATTAAAGTCATCCTAGTTCCACGCTCTGGGAGAGTCTCATTTCTAGTAACTGGCCCTTGTTGCTGCGGACACACTGCCATCTTTAATTCCACTGCCGGGTATGGGTCTTTCTCTTATATTCTATCTGAGTTCCCTGCCAGTGCCCTGGCTTACCCACAGCTGAGGCCTCCTTTGCATTTGGCCATCCCCCTTTTTTGACTGTAGGCCCCAAGGATGAGGTCCTACCACCCGACCGTGACTCCCTGCCATCACTTGACTGTCTGCCCGAATCCATGATCAGGGAACTAGATGCCGCATGCATGCCGCAGCTAAAAAAAAAAGATCCCGCATGTTGCAATTAAGACCCGGCGCAGCCTAAATAAATAAATAACATAAAATATTACATTAAAAAAATAAAATAAAAATGTTTTCAGTTAGCATTTTTGACTCAGTGGGTGACACAAAGTAGAGTCAATAATCATCAAGCTACCTTAATCTTTATCCTCTGACAGATTAGGTATACTTCTACATTCAAATGGATGTTTGTTTTCTTTAATTCAAGTTGCAAAGTTACATTTACATATGTTTTGTGATTGCAGTCCATTAGGAGTCATTTAATTTCATAACAGAGTTGATTTTTATCACATCGAAAATGAAAAAAACTGCATTATTTCATTGCAAGGCTGGAAGCATAGTGTGCTAAACATTATATGGTTGTAAACCACTAAGATTCTGAGTTTGCCTGTTACTGCAGCATAACGTAATGAAAGCTGACTAATAACAGCAGCAGCATAAGGGGGTCCGAGTACTCCAGGATGATGTTGGGTGAGGGAAGCTCCAACCAGGCAAAGTCACCATGTAAGACTGGCAGATGACAGAGCCAGGAAGTGTGTGAGATTGACAACAGCAGTACCTGTGACAATAAGGGACATGCCCTTCCACACGCAGAAGAGGCCAGATGATTTGTTGAGATATTAACTTTGTATTCCTCCCTCCCCTGGCTCTTTCAAGCAGGGAGCCAATCCCTTGGTATTTCCTTGCTTTGGGTATTTTTGGTGGTCAGAGCACAGAAGCTTCTGGAAGTCGATGGCTCTCTTTTGTAATAACCTTGGGTCTGTGGAGATTCTGTGACACATCCTAGAAGAGGAAGAAAGGGTGGGCTTTTAAGAGCTAAAAGGAGGGAGAGAGAGAGATTTCTAGCCAAGTCGGGAAAGGGGGAGTGTGATTAGGGCAGGGAAGGGTAGGGAAGTTCCCACGCCCTGATTCTAGGCAGTGTGCAGGAGGTGACAAGGCCTTGGAGGGAAAGGCTGCCAGGTACACTCAGGGAGGGTACGTTAGACGCAGAGTGCACACCTCTTCCCTGCAATTCCCACACCCCAGGGGCACCCCAGATCAGCTGAGTCCCCACGCCTGAGGGGGTAAAAGGTCTGGGATAGGGGACAGTCC
This sequence comes from Mesoplodon mirus, assembly GCF_964341445.2. NCBI lineage: Eukaryota > Metazoa > Chordata > Mammalia > Artiodactyla > Ziphiidae > Mesoplodon > Mesoplodon mirus. Next base: position 36,709,669 of record NC_138979.1, on the reverse strand, counting down.
TGCAGCCACTGGTATGACCAGAGGGGTCGCCCCAAGGCTTTGGTACTGTCTAAGACCCCGGCACCTTGACAAAACATTGGAGTTGGGGGAGGGAAGCTCAATGATGTGCCTGAGATTGAATTTCTTACCAGCTCAGTGGAATAGTGACTTAGAGTCAGCTTTAAACTGAATTAGAAAAAATAAAGAAGCATGCCAGACCACTGCAGCTTTGCAATCCCTCAGGCAGTCCCTAGCCCACCGCTCGCTCCCATGCCCGCCAGCAAGCAAGTGGCTACCAGATGGGAAGCTCCTTGCAACCCTCCCCCCAGGAGTGGAGGCCGACCAATTGCATGTCCCTGGGCGGGGGGCCCCCAAATCCTCCATCTTGAGGTCCTGCTAGAAATGGGCTGTCAGAACATTTCCTGAGCAGAGGGAGGTGGGAAAGCAGGGCCCAGGTCTGGGAGCAGGGGAGAGGCTAAACCACCCAATGGTGGGCATGGGGCACAGGGTGTGACATCTGTCACCCCACAGCGTGGCAGTGGGCAGGGCTGGCTCATCTTCAGCTGTGTCCTGACCAGGCAGGATACCTTCCTAGGGGTCCAGCTACACTATTGTCTTCTCCTATCAGCCACTGCCCACCAGGCAAGTTCATGATGGGATTGACCCAGGACAAGCCCTGGATGACAGCTGAGAGTACAAGGGCAACTGGGTGGTTAAGAGGCAGATGGCCCAGGTGATCCTTTCAGGCAAAGTGCCAACTTCTCATCATGGCTCATGAGGATGGTTGTGATCCAGCCCCTGACGACCGCCCTCATTTCATCTCTAGCCACTTCCCAGCACAGCCCCTCCCTTCTCCTAGTTCCAACCTCCCTGAGCTGCTTCCAGTGCCTTGAAGGGACTACATTCTCTCCTGCCTTATGGCTTTTCTACAGGCTGCTTCATGTACTGGAACACTCCCTCCTCCCACTTAGCTCATTCTACTCATCCCTCAGGACCCAACTCCTACTCATCCTTTAGGACCCAACTCCTACTCATTCCTCAGGACCCAACTCCTACTCATCCCTCAGGACCCAACTCCTACTCATCCCTCAGGACTCAGCCCCTACTTATCCCTCAGGACCAAATTTGGTCTTCTGTTCTAGGAAACCCTCCGAACCCCCAAATCTGGATTGGGGATCTGTTCTAGGCATCCCACAGCACTGGTTTTCTATCTTGGTCCTTGTCATACCTGTTATACCAGATTGTTTCACTGTCTGTTCCATAGGCTATTGTGTAATCTCTTGGATGCAGGAACTGTGTCTGTTTCATTTATCATGGTGCCTTTAGTACCTGATGTCTGATAAAGAGGATGGAAAGGGAAAGGGAAGGAAGAGAAAGAGAAGGGAGGGGAGGGGAGGAAAGGGAAGGCTGTTTGTGCCCTTCTTGCCTTGCCCACGAACCTTGAGACTTCCTTGCCTTTGAAGCTCTTCAATAAGGAAGCCTAGCATCCGGCCTGGATGGCAGTTTAGTTGAGGTGGTTCAGGAGGCTGTGACTCCAGCAGTCCAGTCTCCGGCCTGGATTTAGCACAGGCTGGGGTGACGATACCCAGGGCAGCTGGAAGCCACATTGCTGGGGGGAAATTTTAACTGCAGCCAAGCAGAAAAGTAAAAGTCAGAGCCAAGGGGAAAGCCTGCATCTGTGTGAGGTGCAGCAGCAGGACGTGCTCAGAGGGCGGGTTGGGATGAAGGAGGGAAACCAGCAGGGACTGCTTGGTGATCCCAATATCTGTTTCCCCCCCTTTTCCTATGTTAAGAGTTTAACTGAATATATGGCCACCCAGAATAAAATCGCCATTTCCTGGCCTCCCTTGCAGCCAAACGGGGCCACATGATTAAGTTTTGGCCAAGGGATAGAAGAAACATGTTGTACGACTTCCACAAAGTGTCCTGAAGGGAGGGTCCATGCCCTTCGTCTAGGGTGACCCACTTGTCCTGGTTTGCCTGAGACTCTCCTGGTTTTAGCCAGAAAGTGCCACTTCCTGGGCCATCCCTCTGTCCTGGGCAAACCAGGGGAGTCAGTTACCTCCTTCTGGCCAGCATGTGAATGTGAGAGAAACTGGCCTGGAACCATGAGGTGCAGCCACGTGCTGGGGATCGAGAAGGCTGGGCTGCTAGACCGGTGTCTGCACAGTGAGTTCAGGCCACTCAGATGGTCCTGAGTCTGGATCACCTGAGCCTGCATCTCTGATTACTCCCTTTGGGCTTTGTTTACCAGTGAGAAAAATAAACGTCTATGCTGTATAAGCGTCTGTTATTTAGGCTTTTCTGGCACATGAAGCTGCACCTAATCCTAATGGTAGGGAAACGGGACTAAAGCCTTGACAGATGCTGGTTTGTTACGCTGCCAGTTGTGCAGGGGATGGGGGCTTGGGGGGCAGTCCTGAGAGTGCTTACTGTTCTCGGCAGAGCTGCCTCAGGGGCTGCCCGGGGAGTGAGGGACTGATGAGAGGTCAAGTTTCTACTCCCATCTCGCCAAAGGCTTCAGTGCTTCCTGCTCTTATTTCCTTTGACAAAATTGTTCCCTTCCTAAGAAGCAATTTGAAAGCCACTGGTTCTCAAATGAATGGTGACAGCCTGACCCACTGTCCTGCTCTGACCCTACCGCTCCCGGCTGTTTAGCTACTTCTCACCCACTTACATAGGACTTGGACAAAACTCATTCAGACACAGGCATAATAACGAACATAGAGACCAAAAAAAAAAAAAAAAAAGGAAATTAAATCCTAGAAAGAGTTGCATAAGCCTAAACCCCCAGGAGAGACCTGGCACCAGACGGTGTCGCTGGCAGCAGCCCTGTATGGGACTTGCTGTTGCAGGGACCTCCCCGAGGGCCACTTTGGGGTGAAATCTACTCCTGGGGGTGCTGCATCCTGCCTCAGGTGGGCTTGTTTCCAACAAAGCATCGCTGTTCCTGGACGTACTGCCTTCAGGAGCACCTGTGCAACCCAGGAACTGTCTGGGTTTGTGGATAAGGCTGAGGGTGAGTTGTCAGCTGTGGGATGCCCAAGGCAGGGGTAAGTGCAGACATGGATTTGGCGAACCTGGGAGTAAAGATTTCCCACTGGCCCCACCAGAAAGCTCGGCAGTTTGGAGGTACTAGTATAGCCCTATACCGGAGGAGTAAGTGGGGTCCAAGACACCCAGGGCAAGTGGCCTAGAACAGGGGGTCCCTGAAGTGCTACAGTTAAGCAGGAGATGGGGCAGCTCTCCCAGCCTGACCCCTAAAGGGAGGGCTTTGTCTTATCCTATCTCAGCTGCCTCCTGGTTGTGCCGTTTCCTGCTCTGCAGCATGAGGAAAATAATAATGCCAACTGCATGCACGTGGTGAGGGTGACGTGCAAAATCTGAGTCCAAGGCCTAGCTTGGTGTGGCTAAGCCGGTGGCTCTGGCCCGGGTCTCTCACAAGGTTGTGGTCAAACTGTTGGTTGGGGCTGCAGACCGTTGAAGGCCTGATCGGGGCCGGAGGATCCACTTCTAAGATGGCTCACCCACGAGGCTGTTGGTAAGAGGCCTCAGTTCCTCTCTACATGGGCCTCTCCTACAGCTGCCTGAGTGTCTTCACCCCACAGCAGCTGGCTTCCTCCAGAGCAAGTGATCCAAGGGACAGAATGAGGTGGAAACCACAGTGACTTTTACTATGTAGCCAGCCTTGAAGTAACATGCCTCATTTCTGCAGTGTCCTACAGCCCAGCGCTATTTTTTGGTTTTTAGTATCTTTTTTTTTTTTCCACACCGCGCAGCATGCGGGATCTTAGTTCTCCAACCAGAGATGGAACCCGCGCCCCCTGCAGTGGAAGCCCAGAGTCTTAACCTCCAGACCACCAGGGAAGTCCCCACAGCGCTATTTAACAGGGCAGGGGCTACACAAGGGTGCGAGTACCAGGAGGTGGGGCTCGTCAGGCTCTGTTGTGGGCTGGGACCACGTGACCACACAACCGCTGAACCAGTCCTGGAGCACCTGTTGCCTGACTTCTTGTCATGTGACATAAGAAGTCCTATTGTTATTGTGCTGCTTACAGCCCAAAGCATCCTGATAGCCCTTCCCCAAAAGTCCTTTTTTTTTTTTTGCTTAAAACAGCCAGAGTTGGATTCTGTGACTTACAAACTAAAGTCCTTGACTGATACCAGAGAGTAAGTCTAGACCATCAGCCCTCTTCAGGGAAGAGGGAAAGGTGGGCTCTTGGGCTGCAGGCATCCTCTGTGACTGTCACTCCAAACCTCACAAATCTGACCTGCTTGTCCAGGGTCTAAGAATAACCACTGTGAGGGGAGAGAAAACCTGGCTTTTACATGCCTAAATCGTCATAGTTAGATAAAAATACTAAAGAACAATCCTTGCTGCAATGACACGACTTTGCTTCTGCCTGATTCTCCAGCTAGCTCTGTGGCTGAGTCTCTGTGGAGGGATGGACTCCTTCTCCTTCTTTCTCCCCTGGCTGAGATTCCCTGTTTACCTTTGGGATGGGGCTGATTCCAGCAGAGATTCCCAGGTTCTGTCCCTTGGGTGGCCAGCAACCAGGAGGATCTCACAAGTTGCCACCGTGGGCCAGGAGAACATAAGTTTACACAAGTCTGGTCTCCTACCAAAGGGAGGCCAGAAATCAGGATTCTCTGAGCTCTCTGTAGCCTTCACGTGGGCACTGGCAAGCTTTCACATTTCAGAAGGAAGAGGAGCCTTTTTGAGCTCACCCTCTCTGACCTTCTGGATCACCTGCAGCTGGGAGCACGGTAGTTGGGTGGCCCATGGACGCTGGCAGCACCATCACTGCCAAGCTTACTAATTATGTGCTGGGAAAGAGTCAGACCCCGCCCAGATTTCTGTATTCTGCTGGGTCCCAAGGGCACCCATGCAGAGGGGCAGACTGCAGGGTGAGAAATTATATAGGGTCATCTTTTTTTCTTTTTTAATAAATTTATGTATGTATGTATTTATTTATTTTTGGCTGCGCTGGGTCTTTGTTGCTGCGCGCGGGCGCTCTCTAGTTGCAGCGAGTGGGGGCAACTCTTTGTTGTAGTGCGCGGGCTTCTCATTGCGGTGGCTTCTCTTGTTGCAGAGCACGGGCTCTAGGCATGCAGGTTTCGGTAGTTGTGGCGCAGGGGCTTAGTTGCTCCGCGGCATGTGGGATCTTCCCGGACCAGGGCTCGAACCCGTGTCCCCTGCGTTGGCAGTCGGATTCTTAACCACTGCGCCACCAGGGAAGTCCTCTAGGGTCACCTTTATCCAACCGCATACTCCCCTTCAACTCAGAGAAGTTGTGAGTGACACAATGAAGCATTTCTTAGAAACAAGAACTGACGTCCATCACTGCGTGAAAGGCTCGCGCAAAGGGGTGAAGGGGTATGGTGGGAGAGAATGCAGCGGCTTGGGGTCCGGGCTCCACCACATGCATCGCGTGGCCTTGGACAAGTCCCCTCTTGCCAAGCCTGCTTCCTTCTTTGAAAAGAGAAGCTGAATCGCAAAATGTTAGATCTAAAAAGGACAGGGAAGTTCATCTGGTGGCCTCGTATGTCAGGTAGAAGGCTTTGGGCTGCAGATAACAGAAGGCCCAGCTAAAAATAGCTTACACAACAAAACTGTTTTACACCACCTAACAAGGAGTTCAGATGTTGGGCGGTTATGGGATTACACTCAGGACAGCGAGGACACAGCTTCTGTCCGTCTTTCCACTCTGCCGCCCTCAGGTGTTGGCAGCTCTCCCTCATAGTGGTCAGGTTGCTGAAACAGCGCCAGGCATCCCTTTGTTGCCCAGCCATTCTGTAGGCAGAAAGCAGTCAGATGTCTCTCTCGTGTCTCTATTTTCAGAGTGAGGAAAACCTTCCAGAAACCCCTCTCCACACCATCCCCCAGAGACCCCCTGCATCCCATTGACCAGGGGTGTGTTGCGTGCTCATGACTAAACCAATCCCTGACTTGAGGAAAGGAGTGACTGCGATTGGCTGGAACCAATCAAGCATCACCCCACGGGCTGGGAAGGGCCTGGGAAGCAGGTGAGAGGAGAACGGCTTCCCAGGCCCTTCACGGTGTGTTGGGGAGGGAACACACCGTGTCTGCCATGGCTCAACTCCTCCTTTCATAGGTGGGGACTGGAGGGGGAGGGGGACTTTCTCAAGTCAAGTCACACTGGAGCGGGTGGCAGTCAGGGGTGAATGCAGTTCTGACTCTTGGGCAGGCTATTTCATCACAACCTGTTGGTTCTGGCCTAGGTGATCTCGAGTCTGGAACTAAAAATCTGATTCTCTGTGAAAACTTTTCTCTCTGGAGTCACCTTAAGTCCATGGCCAGCCTGGGACATAATTCTCCAGAGTTAACTCAAGCCCTTGAAGTTGGCTCAGTAGGAGGCAGACAGGCTTCCCTGCCTTAATGAGAAGTTGCTGTGGCACGGTAGTTAAGAGATCTGAAGGCAGGCAGAGCAAGATCAGACCCCATCCCTGACATCCCTGCCTTATGCGCTATTTGTTGAGCCCAGCGGACTACCCCGGCAGCAGCTGGCAGTAACACCTTCTGCCAGTGAGACTGTTGGTAACAGTCACCCCATCAATGATTACATCGATCCATGGCCAGCCAGTAAAATACAAACCACTCGAGATATCTCAGGCAAAGCATTGTTGATGAGAGGAATTGGCTAAAAGGTGTTGGAAGAGCTGGAGACACAGAAGCATGACAAGGGTGTTTCCAAAGGGATCAGGAAGCTGCCAGGCCCCAGGAGGACACACACCTTGCTGCTGAGCTGCCGCCCCTATGCTCACCGCCAGCTACTGTTGCCACCAACCCAGCTGCAGCCACTGCCATGATGCTGCCAGAGGCAGACTGGCTTTTCCCTTCCTCCTGCATTCTAACCTCTTCTGTGCCTCCATGGGTTGAACCCAACTAGAAACCAGCTGGTCAGAGGAGTGGGATGGAAAAGAAGGGACGGAGGTCCCGTTAGATCATACGTGGGACAGAAACACGTAAGATGAAGGTCAACAGCATAGATCTCGGAGTCAGAGAGGCCTGGGTTGGTGTCCTTATTCTGTGACCTGGAGCAGGTCACCTCCCCTGTGTGAGTTTTAGTTTCCTCATCTATAAAATAGGAATGCTAATACTCATCTCAGAGTTCTTGTGAAGACTCAAAAGGAAATGATCATAAGGAACTTCAGACCAGTGGCCAACAGCTTAGAAGGGGCTAGTTCCTGAACCGACCCTGCGCCTGCCTCTCACTTCTGGGCCTTTGTACTCCGTGCTTTCTCTTACCTCTGCCTGGAATGTTCCTTCCTGTATATTTTTTAATGTTATGACTTTGTAGCCCAGATAGGACATTTTTAGTTGCAAGAGATCAAAATTTAGACCCAAAGAGGCTTAATCAAAAGCAGAAGTTGTTAAGGCCTAAAAGTCCCAGCACAGTTCTGACTTGAGGTATGGCTTGATCAGGGGTTCAAGCAATAACATCAACACACATTAACTCTGGATTGGATCATGTGCCTATCTCGAAATCAATTTCTGTGGCTGGGGCTGTGGTACATACTAAACATTCCACCCAAATAATTTGAGTTGATACTAGGGGTGCCTGTGGTTTCCCAGAGGAAAATTAGGTAGCTATAAGGATGAATGGGTGCTGGACAGGAAAAACAGCTATCCATTCATATTTCAGCTCAGGGAAAACATCCTGGTGCTCACTCTCCTCTGTTCAAGGTTAAGTCATTTCCCACTGTGATACACAATCAGAGCTCCTTGTACGTCACAGCATTCATCAGCTTATAATTATACTCTGATGGAGTTGAATGAAGGAGCCTGCCTTCCGCCCCAGATTATGAGCTCCATTGATAGGCAGGGGCTATTTGGCCATCACTGTAACCTCAGTATCCAGCCCAGTGCCTACACATGCTAGACGCTCAACAGAGTCTGTACATGAAAGGATGAATCTGGGACCCCGGTTATTATGAGGCCCAGCCTGTTACTGTGACTTTTTCCAGCTGCACTGCTTCTTAGGCTGGAGTCTTTCCCCTCCAAAGTCTTCTCTGCCCTGCAGGCAGGCTTGGGCACACTTATACAGGACACCCCTCCCGAGAGAAGAGAATGACCATTTTCCCATGGGACGTGGGAGGCCTGAGACCCAGAACTCAGGGCGGCTGATTCAGGCCATCAGAAGCAACTTGATGAATCAGGAGAGAGGCCAGAGGAAAAAGGAGGGTTACTTTGGATTAAGAGCTTTAAGAGGAGTGATTCATGATCATTGCGGCTGACATATAAAAAGCTCCAAATATTTTTGGTAAACAGTGTGCTGCTTTGCATTTTGCCCCCTATTTCTCCTGGGAATGAAGCAGCCCTCAGTTGCCCTGGGGTGTATCATATTTCACTTTCTGCTTCTCAAGCATCAGTGATGTTTGGCTCCTCAGTTTCCCGTATGTCACTTACTATCGCCAAAACTTATTTTCATGGAAGTGCTTGCCCAGTAGAGACAGGTTGGGCTTTGGCGTCAGTTAGGGCACAGTGTGCAGCCTGGTTCTGCCATCGGCTCTCTGTGTGACCTAGGACAAGTTACTTAACCTCCCGGAGCCTCCATGTTCTCTCCAATAGCGTAAAGATGACAACATCAACCTCACAGGGCTTTGGGGATATTTAGACGGAGAGGTGATGCTTCTTTGTAGTGCAAATTCCAGGTTTAACCAAAGCTGTGGCAGGTGGATGGAAGGGGTGGGAAGGAGCATGTGCGTCAGGCGAGGGAGGAGAATGGGGAAGCTGCAGGGCTCTGGGGTCTCCCTGGTGTACCCAGGGGTGGGCGTGAGTCTGAGTCCCCAGTAGAGAATCTGTGAACTGATGCTGGAAGGGCTCTTTGCCCAGATATAAACTCTGCAAGACACAGGGCACAAACAGCATGCCTTCAGGGCCTAGGAGACACTGTGTGTGTGTGCAAGTGTGTGTGCGCACACGCGTGTGTATGAAGGTGTAGGGTCACCAATCGGCCTGGTTTGCCTGGGACTGAGGGTTTCCCAGGGTGCAGGACTTTCAGTGTTAAAACCTGGAGAGGAGAGTCTTGGGCAAACTGAGACACGGTTGGTGACCCTGTAAGTGTGTCTTTTCCCCGACTTGTGCCTGGAGCCCAGAGGAGCTTCAGCACCCTGAGGACTCCAGGGCCTCAGCTTTCACAGCATCAGGAGCCAGTGCCAGGGCCCAGCTGTTAACACGGTGTGGGGTGCCAGCAAAAGAAAGAATGGGGTTGATCTCACTACCCCACCTCAGAGCCCCCCTCAGACACTCCCAGAAGTAACTGGCTGAAACGTTGCAGGAGTCTGGAGGCCTGCCTTAGTAGAGGGGGAAAGAGCCAGCAAAACATGGGTTATTACCACCATGGTGACCAAGGTGAGGTCTGGGGAAACATGGGTTCCATATAAGGGCCAAGCCAGAACCTGGCACTTAGTGTGATTTTTGTCATTATTTTCTAATGGGCCATTGATACTCTAGAGTACTACTTTTTTACTTTTAATCTGGTCACTGTAGAGAAACCTTTCATGTTAATAACTCTTGAATTGATTTCTGAGTATCTTGGATATAAAGCTACATTACTTGCCATTAATGATCAATTTTATCTCCAGTTCCAATATCTGTGCTCTAATTTCTAAGCCTCGTCTCGTTGCACTTTTCAGACCATCTAGATAACATTGGCTAATAGCAGCGATGGTTGTTGCCTTTCGTCTTATTTCTGAATCCATTAATTATGCTCTAGCCAAGTGCTTCTTGGTCTTGGGGCACTCTTTAGAGTAGACCCGCTGAGTCCCAGCCCTGGGGAGTGTTCTAGTGCTTCACTATTAAATATCTTGAAAGCTCTTAGCTGGAAATAAATATGCTTGATTGTATTAAACAAGCATCTTCTGTTTTTAAGAGCCTTTATAAAGGGTGGGTATTGGGTTATTAAAGACCTGCATCAGCCGTCGTTCTAAAAAACCTGTGTCTTCATCTGTAAAATGGGGGCAGGGGTAGGGGAGTGAGAGGAGCAATAGTAACCACTTCCTGGGGCCGTTTTGAGGAATACGTGAGCTCACACACGTGAAGTGCTTGTCACAGAGCCTAGCACAGTCAGGCTGGCCGGTGTCATCGCTGTCACAGGTCCCATCTCAGGGCTGTCTGGACACACTGCTGTCCTCCTCCAGGCCAGGAGACCCTGTGTTGCTCCCCTGCTCCTGCCCTGAAGGAGGGGCAGTCAACAGCGATCCTGGCCCCCAGAAACCAAGTTCTCCTTTTAGGTGGAATTTGGCTGAGAGCCACAGGCTGGGCGGTTGGGAGGCTGGGTGGGTTGGGATGAGCCCACAGGGAAAGAACAAGAGCTAGAGGACTTCATGGGTCCAGGCTGCGCCCCATCCAGCTGTGTGACCTTGGCGTGTCACTTGACCCCCTGTGACCTGCTTCTTGAGAAGGCCATTCCTGAGGAAACCTGAGGCCGGTCCCACCTACCCGGGACCTACCCGGGAGGTGGAGTGAGGCCAGGGACGGAGCCAGGGCTGGGGCACTGGGTCCAGGGTAGAGGGAGGCATGGACTGTTGTTATTAAATAACAACATGACCTGCAGGGCAGACCCTGTGAATTTCCCCCAAGATACCAAATTCCTCCCCCGCACTGCCCCATGCTTCTCTCCCCTGCACACACCTGGACAGTGCACTTTTCAGAGGAGGTAGGCAGAACCGGCCATAGAATTTGTGGGATCCAGTGCGACATGAAAATATGGGGCTCCTTGTTCAGCACTTATTAAGAATTTTAAGATGGTCACAGCTGAGCATTAAACCAAGATTGGGACCCTTGTAAGCATGGGGCCTTGTGATGGGGGCTTGGGATTAGGGACATTCCAAATTAGGAACTTGGACAAGGAACTTCCTGTGGTGTGGAAAGCAATGGTGTTGCTGTGCGGCTGTGGAGGTAGATACTGGGGCTCCCAAAGGCCATGGTTTCAGCATCACAGCAAACTGTATCTGGAGAGCTGAGGTGTCAGGACTGCGAGACGGTCCTAGTGGCATCTGGGTCCCTGTATTCTTCCCTTTCTGTATTCTTGAGAAATGAAGCAGTAATTACCTACTCTGGCTGAACTAGTGGAGTTGGGCTCTGACCTTTACAATCAAATACAGCAATGTTAGGAATTTGGGACTTTCTCCAGTAGGTGGGAGAGGATATGACCCTGTGGTCTGGTGGGAAAGTGTGGATGGAGCCAGGGAGCTGGCACTGGGAGCAGAGCTCCTTGTTGGGAGTGTAGGAATCTGAGACGGCAGGAGCTAATAAGGTCATTTTGAGGAAGGGGGTCCACATTAGGCTGTCAATCCTGAGCTCCAGGAGAACCACAAGTACCAAGGTCTGGAGCCAAATAGAGGAGAGAAATGCAGGTGTACATCTGAATTCTGGAGTGAGAGGACAGCATCTGGGGGCTTCTCTCTACTGTTCTCACCTATAGGAAGGGCTTCTCCCTCCTTACAGTTCTGGCCTAGGGGCGGATCATCCAGTCCCTCCCTTATCTGAGCAAGGCTGGAACATTCAAATACTTTACTAAAGGCTTGGGAGTACAGACAGAAATAAAGATAAGGAGGCCAGGGGCCTGGAGAGGATGATCAACAGAGGCCTTGCATCTGGGGGTGGCTGGATCCCCCTTATCCAGGAGCAGAGGGTATGTCCAAAGAGCTCCCCCTTCTCAATCCCTCAGCTCAGACAGGCTCCATGTTTTCATTTCCCCTCATCCCTTCTGGAGCTGGGGTGGGCTGAGGGGTACATAACTTTTTCACCAAGCAATTCAACTTTTAGGAGTCAACCTTACGGAAAAAGATACATTCAAGGATGTTCACGGCAGCCCTGTTTGTGATATCCTAATAGCTGTGTGTGTGCGTGCATGCGTGCGTGCGTGCGTGTGTGTGTGTGTGTGTGTGTGATATTTAACATAGAAACAGGTCTGGAAGCATATGGTCCAAACTGTTAACAGTAGTTACCTCTACGGAAGGAAGGGAGTGGGGAAGGAAGAGAGCCTCTCCTTTGCCTCTGCACACTTTATATACTTCTGCTGTTCGATTTTTTTTTTTTACTATTTTTCTAGCATGTATTAATGTGTAAATTATAAAATGTGTAATTTTAAAACAATTTTAAAATTACATTGTACAAACCTAGGGGCAGGACAGGAATAAAGACACGGACGTAGAGAATGGACTTCAGGACATGGGAAAGGGGATGGGTAAGCTGGGGCGAAGTGAGAGAGTGGCATGGACATATATACACTACCAAATGTAAAACCCATAGCTAGTGGGAAGCAGCTGCATCGCATGGGGAGATGAGCTCCGTGCTTTGTGATCACTTAGAGGGGTGCGATAGGGAGGGTGGGAGGGAGACGCAAGAGGGAGGGGATATGGGGAAATATGTATATGTACAGCTGATTCACTTTGTTATACAGCAGAAACTAACCAACATTGTAAAGCAATTATACTCCAAAAAAGACATTAAAAAATTACATTGTACAAAATTTTGAAAGCTAGAGAAGTGAACCTGGTGACGTCTGATGCCATAAACTTGTAGGGGTATTGAACCTCGGGGTCATTTCATTTCCTCCAGCAGTTTCTGGCAGTCTGGGGGGAGGCCTGGAGGAAGGTGGTGTTGAAAGAACCCAGGAGAAGGTGGTGAGCTAAGACGCAGGCGCTCAGTAATTATTCTAGGCATCTGATGTCAGTTAGCCCATTTAATCCCTGAGAGGTAGATATCCTTAATCCTAGATTTACAGTAGAGGAAAGCAGCTTGGAGAGAGGATGTATGGCAGGGTGGGGGTTCACACCTCAGGGTGCAGGATCTCTCCCACTTGTGGCTGCTTCAAGTCCAGTTCAACGGGGAAGGCAAGGAGAGGAGTAGAAAACTGAGTGCCAATAGCAGTCTTTGAACGCTGACTCCTAGGTGGAGGAGGAAATAAAGCCAGGAGGGAGCACAGGTGGTAAAAAGGATCAGCTTAGGTGTAAGAGGTGTGGAATGGGAGTCGGTTTGGGTTTTAGATAGAATAAAGCTGTGTGGGACCCTGCATCTTCATGTCTCTCATGAACCGGTGAAGCGGCCATGAGGACTGAGGAGTCGCCTGGGAATGGCCTGTGCTAGTGTGTGAGTGGGGGTCCAGGCTGGCCTCTGTCCCTTGGGTGACTTCTTTCCCGGCCCCACTGACCTCATGCCTGAGACCTCAGAGTAAGAACTGGTCGAGGGAACTTCCCTGGCGATCCAGTGGTTGAGGCTTCGCCTTCCAGTGCAGGGCTATGGGGGTGGGGTGGGGTGCCTGTTGGATCCCTGGTTGGGGAGCTGGTATCCCACTTGCCTCCGGCCAAGGAGCCAAAACACAAAACAGAAGCAATATTGTAGCAAATTCAATAAAGACTTTAAAAATGGTCCACATTAAAAAAAAAATCTTAAAAAAAAAACCAAACTGAAGTTGACCTTCGACTACAATTCTGAGCCTGGTGGGCGTGAAGCAACTCTGCTTGGGGGAATGGATTGGGGGTGGTGGAGCAGTATGTTCTCCTGCGTGCCATGGAACTTCCGGGTACCCACATGGCTGGGGGTGCCTCTCCTGCAGCAGGAGTGGGATTGCTCGTGAGCCCCCTACATACCCCACGGGCTGGGTTTCTTTATAGGGGCTCAGGAGTCCTGGGTGAGCCAGTGGGTGGCACATGCCAGTGAGGTTTGGGTTAGTTCTGTCATTGTGACCCCCTTTTGTGTCCCCTGTTACTGAGGTGTGGGGAAACTGGGTAGAGAAGTGTTCAGGAACCTCAAGGTGCAGATTATGGCCAGGGAAGGAGGGGTGGGGTGGAACTGATGTCAGGTAGTTGAAGCTGAGATGGGGGTGGCCGGAGAGACTGTGACTTCCTGGAGTGTCCCAGGCCGAGTTCCAGAGTATGGATGAAAGTGAGTGGGCGGTTGTCCCTTGTGACCCCAGCAGTGGGCAGAGGACTCATACCGTTCCTGTCTGCTCCTGCTTTGTTCTCAGCCTTAGCTTTCTAAGTCTAGGGTCTCCAAATTGCAGAGCTGGAAATCAGTTAACGCTGCTATCCAACAGGTCTCTGGCAGCAGAGAGGGCAAGAGTCCAGCTCGGGACAGCAAAGGGCAGCGCAGGAGGCCAGTGAGGCGGGGCTGGGGATAAGGGTCCCCACCCCGAATTAGAGCAGGGCTCAAGGATTTCCAAGGTGAGCCCAGGACACCGAGGTCCTGCCTGCGAAGGGGAGCCAAGAGGGCAGCCTGAAGCCCCCAGAGGAGGCAAGGTCAGTGCTGGGAGTCATCAAGGCCGGGCTTCTCAGTGAGGCGGGGAGGGGAGGACAGAGGGCGTGAGATAGACTTTCAAGCACTCTGACGGTTCAAAGCGTTTTCTTCACCAATTACTCTTTATTTAGAGGAGTGCAGATTCTGCCTGGAAAAGTTACGTTCGAAAACCAGCAAAACAGAGGCAGAAAACACTACAGTTGAAGGTAAAAGTCTTTTTCTGTGTCTTTCAAGACATCTTCTTTGAGCCGCTGGTACTTTTATAAGGCAGGGAGGCACACATAAGATTATTGCTAAATGTGCTTAAAGTTGATAGTGTAAGTCACGTGCCAGTGGTTTGGGCCCGATCGGCTAGTATAGAGGGCCAACGGCACAAAACTGCCCTCGGGTTACCCGGCCTTTCAGCTCTGCTGCCCTGAGGAAACTAAGCGGTGCGCACCTCCGGCCCGGAATATCCCGGCTCGAGGGGCGCCAGGGCTGTGGATCTTAGGCTCTTCTTGAAGCCCGACCCGCCGCAGGGAACCCACCGCCTGAGCCCGTCTGGGGCGCCAGGGCTGTGGATCTTAGGCTCTTCTTGAAGCCCGACCCGCCGCAGGGAACCCACCGCCTGAGCCCGTCTGGCAGTCTCAGCGCTGCAGCAGGGACTCCAGCCCGGAGCACGCGTCCGGGTCTTTACAGTAGCTGGGCTGGAGGCGGGAGCCGCGGCACCTCAGGGTCATTCCAGGGCCGCGCTAGGAAAGGTGTGGACGGCGGGAGAGGAAAGGGACCCGTCGCGCCGGGGGTGTCGGCTGACCGGGAGCCGCAGCGAGGGCGGGAGAAAAGGCGGGTCCGAGGTGGGCTGCTCGGGGTACTTGATGGACGCCCAGGAGTGCCACCCTCTAGTTGATCGTGGGAGGGGACCCAGGCACAGAGAGGCTAAGTGATTCGCTCAAGGTCACACAGCGAGCCGCTGACGATATGTGTGGGGTGTAGTTCTGCCAACGCGTCTCGCGTCATCACAGGCCTCGCCCGGCACGGCGGACGCCTGGTTCTGCTCCCGCAAGCAAGGAGGCTTTGGGGCCTTGGGCGCCCCATCCTTTGGTTAAGAGGAGAGTAGGACGGCGTCCCCAGCTTGCCCCTAAATGTAGCTTCTTAGCATCCCAGCATCACAGCCTCTCAGTCGCCTGTGTAGGCGGGCATGGTGCTCCAGGTCTTGGCGCGAGAGGGAACGCACAAGGACTGCGGCCCCCGACAATGACGCCCGGACCCCACCTGCCTGCGACCACCCGAACCATAGGTCCTTCCACCGGCCTCATTAATGGCTCAGAGATAGTGACCGTTATCTCTAATTATCTATTAGTCATGCAGCTTCTAAGTTACGGAGCCGGCATTCGAACCCATTGGTCTGGGCTTTGGTGGCCGCAGGCCGGAGGTCAGAGCCCGCTGGCCCGGGGTGGCAGTGTGTGGCCTTGGGCAAGTGTTTCTCCCCGCAGCCGGGCAGTGCGCCCCTCCCGTCGTGGCCGCGCATGCTCAGTGGCGGGAGGGGCGGGGAGGAGGCGGCGGGCGCCCCAGCTGCTTTGCATTGACGCCAGCACCTGCTGGAGGTCACAGCTGGGGGCTGGGCGCGGCGAGCTGCCTGGTAGACCCGGCCCGGGAGACGGAGCCGGAGCCGCTCCGCCCGCAGCTCCCCGGTGAGCGCCGCTGCTTCAGCGCTTCTCGACGGCACGGCTTCAGATCCGACTGGAGCCGAGGAGGTCTCTCCTTCCCTACCTGGGCGGACCTGGTCTCGCCGCCCCGACCGGCTTCCTCCGGCCCCTACCCCTCAACGGCGAGAGATCTAGGCTAGCTTTCTCCGCCACCAGCCCTCGGACCAGGAGCATTTATTCGCGTGGCGGCAGGCGGAGCGGCGTGGGTGCCCGAGCCTCGAGAGTCGGCGGCTGCAGCGCCGCGGAGCGGGAACGGGACCGTGCGCGGGCGCAGCAGGGAGCTCACCTCCCTCGGGGGACTCGCCTGCTCTCGGGTCGGGAGAGCTCAAATCTCCTCCCCCGAAATTCCCCGGAAGCGCGGCGCGGCCGAGGCGAGCGCGGCGATGTGAGGGAGGCGGCCAGCGGCTCCCACTTCAGGAAGGGCATGTTCGGAGGGGCGGCCGCGGTGCGGTGCCCGCCCTACCGCCCCCTCCCCACCGCCGCAGCTGCTGCGCCCGCACCGCGATAAAAGGGGCGGCCGCACTTCCTGGCGCGAGACCCGTGCTCGCCGCTGCCTGCCCGCGCGGCGATGATACGGCGCTCGCGGCAGCCGCGAGGCGCCGGGCTGGCCCTTTACTGATTGTTTCGTGGCTACCCGCCAGCGTGTCGTCGGCGCCGCCGCCAGCATGGGCTGTGCCCAGAGCATCCACGCTTCCGAGAGCCGGGCGGTGTACCACAGCGGCAACGAGGCCGAGGACGCGCCGGGCCCCGCGCCACCGCTGTTGCAGCCCGGCGGTCCGCGCCTCCCACCCGGTCAGACGACGGCCGCCTCCGCCCGGTCCTGCGGCTCCAGCCTCGTGGAGTCCGAGCCAAGCGGCGGCAACGGCAACACGGTAAAGGGTGCCGGCGGGTGGGGGCTCCGAGGCTGCGGTCCGCGGTGAAACTCGGGCCCTGCGTTGCGGCAGCTTTCCCGCAGTGACGGGTGGGGCTCCCTCCCGGCCGCGGTGCCCTGTCGCCCGGCTTTGGATGACTTTGTCGGATGCCAGCGGACCGTCTTGCCAGGGCAGCGACCGGAGGCGTACCAACCCTGGTCCTGGGGACCGTGCTTAGTAGAGTTGTGCTTAGGACGCTTTCAGAGCCGCGACGTCGGTTCATGGGGCACATCCGACCCGACGTGTCGAGCAGGAGGGACCGCTGTGAACTTGACCCAGGCGCTTGAATCCATTACCTCCCAAACAGCGGGTACAGAGGAACACCCCCCCCCCAGGATATTCTGGCGCGACCCTGAACGTTAAATCAGTGTGAACTTTGTTCTCTTGGTTCTCGTGGTGGAAAGGGAAGGTCGGCTTGCACTGTGAAGCCGGGGTACTGGACCCTACCACCGTGTGGCGTTTTCCCTTTGTCAGCTTTGCACAGGCATGCAGTTGCAGTTTTCCATTTTGTTTGGGACTATTAAAATGTAATCTGGAACATCAGCTTTGCTTCATTGCACATGTATTTGAGGTCCACGTTTATTAGCATGCATGTTGTACTTGAAGCATATGTAATTAGAAAATAGTATCAGAAACGCGATTTTTGAAGCATTCAGCAGAACAAAGTTAATTTTTTATTAAGCATTCTTACTGTTACAGTTTGTGAAGTAAGCCTTTCTCCATCCTCCCCTGGAAAATTACCCCAAGCAACTAGGAGGGGGAAGAAAAACACAGAAATGAAAACTCTGTCTTTGAAGAAATTAGGAGATGTCTGAAACCCCAAACCAGAAAATAAGTGGAAAGGGTTTTTGAAAGATTGGACCAGGAGTATGAGAGGAAGTAGACAGAAGACACTTGCAGCTGCAGACCTTAGGAAAAGAAAACTCAAGTTGCAAATAGTACTTTCCAAGGTGAGGGATGCACCCTGGGGTTCAAAACCAAAATGTTTGGTTTGAAATGGTGGAAATGAGTGCACAGGCTGGTGGCAGATGCTTCACCGGATCCAGTTTGATACCAAGATGCAGAGGAGCATGGACTGAAGGAGGACTTATCGCAAGTAACATTTGTGGGGAGCAGGCTGAGCTGTGGTGACAGGAAGGAGAGGACTCTGCGCTGTGAACAGCCCTCACAGCTGCCTGTCTCTTTGGCTGGAGAGAGAGAGAAGCTCAGGAATACCTTCCCCCACTCTGTGTGTCCACGTATACCATCCTGCCAGAAAAGGAAAGAACACTCCCGTTCCCCGGAACATGGCTCTGGCTCTTCTCCCAAGTGAGTCTTCTTCAAATAACTGGTCTAGAATAAACCGCCTTCAAAAATGAGTAATCAAAAATGGACCAGTTCAGGATCTAGTCAAACATAATTACTTAAAAGAGGATGAAGAAACATGAAAAAGACAGAAAGATGATGATGACCAGCCCTCACTAGAAAAACACTGGCACAGAACAAGTGAAAATTATGACAAAATATTTCACAAATTAAAGAAAAAAGTCAATTTACTGCTGCAAAGAGCTGGAGCACAAATCAGAAATACAGGAGCTCAGGGAAGAAATGGCAAGTCAGTAGGCAAAAAAAACTAAGTTCAAGAAAGAAAGTGAAGGGAAAAATAAAACCCATCAAAGAAATGAAGGCAAGTTAAAAGTTAACCAAGACAGTGTATAGAAAACAGAAAAGGAGTGAGCGAAGTGAAAACAGAAATAGTTTAGACATATGAATGAAAAGTACAAAAATTCCCTGAAGAAGGAAACAAATAATAGACAAAATAAAAATTTAAAGGTTTCCAGAAAGGAGAATTTGAATCTACAGTTTGAAAGGACGCACTGTATACCCAGGAAAAATTAACATAGAACCGTCAGCATTGCAGTGTATCCCAGTAAAGTTATTGGACTTAAAATGTAAAGAATTATTTGGATGGCCAGACCAAAAGTTCAACTAACTTATAAAAGGGGAAAATTTGGCTGTTCCTTATCATCAATCAACATGGGAGAAGACTGACAAAATCCTTAAGAAGAGTAAGATTGACCCAAGGATTTTATATTAATTGAAATTGTATTTTTTTAAAAAACTAGTTTTTAAATATAAGAACTTGAGAAAGAATATCTCCATGAACTCTTCTTGAGGAATCTAGTGAAAGACAAACTTTAGTCCACCAAGCGGTAACTGGAAAAACTCCAGCAAAAGAACTGTTACAAGCATTGATCAAGTCTGTTTACCTGTAGGTTAAAACAAATTTGGAGATTAGTGCAATAGAACAGAATGTGACGGTTATATGACCTGACAATATGAAATTATCTAACCGAATTTGAGAGGAGAAGAGGAAAGAAAATGGTGGTAAATTTAGAATATTCTTTCCTCATCTTTAATAAGTAGGGTTCAAAGGGTATCATTTAAAGCTAGCAGATAAACTACTGGAGGTTTAGGTATATTTAAGAGTACAAAGTTAAACAGGATGTAGTATGATGGACTAAAATAGGACAGTGGAGGGATGGTGCAAGAGAAGAAAATATCTTAATTTTATCTTTTCTCATGGGGGATTAAATAGATACTGTCTAAAGAAATAAAGGCTTTCAGATATTAATAAAAGTAACCAATAGATTAAAAAATAAACCATCTTAAATATCAAAATATACACACAAAGGAAAATGAACAGTCTCTACAAAGGATAACAAAAATAATTGATAGAACTAAGGCCACTATCTGTCATATCAGTAAATATAAATGGAAATTGGAGGTCATCAGCTTGGTCATCAGGAAGTCGAATCACATACTCTACTAATATGGTTCCCTAACAGAAGAGGCACTGCAGTGGGAGGGACACAGCAGGATACTCCAGAGGAACCACAAAAATGCTCCCTCCATAAGAGAAAAAGCTTTAAAAATCCATCAGGCTCCTAGAGTGAGAAATCATCTAATAGAACCAGTCACATGAGACCTTCTCTCTGGTCCTTTCTTATGCTCCCTGCCTCAGAAACAGCAGCTGGCAGGTAGGGGAGGAAGTGAGGGGGAGAGAAGCAGCACCTGCTTCCCCAAACGCGTGCTGCCCCGCAACTGGCCCTGCTGGTGGAGAGAGAATCTTCTTCAGATGAAAATTGAAGTGCTGTTAAGCTACTGGACTGATCATTTTCTTTTTAAAGTACCTAAACTCTTTTTGAAAGTTAATGCAGTTAATGCATAACTCATCAGTGTACAACTCGATGAATTCTTTTTTTTTTTTTTTGCGGTACGCGGGCCTCTCACTGTTGTGGCCTCTCCCATTGCGGAGCACAGTCTCTGGACATGCAGGGTCAGCGGCCATGGCTCACGGGCCCAGCCGCTCCGCGGCATGTAGAATCTTCCTGGACCAGGGCACGAACCTGTGTCCCCTGCATCGGCAGGCGGACTCTCAACCACTGCGCCACCAGGGAAGCCCCCTCAATGAATTCTTGTACATGTAACCAGCATCCAGATCAAGAAGTAGAATATTCCAGGAACCTATAAGGCTTCCTGATATTCTCTTTCAGTCACCTACTAGGCTACCCCCACCCCCGCCAAAATATATTGTAGATAGTTTTGCCTGATTTGAACTTTATGTAAATGAAGTAGACTGATCACTTTTAATTACTAAATTGAGGCTGTATTTGTGACTTAATGAGTGTACTGGGTCGAATAGTGTCCCCTCAAAATTAATGTCCACTGGAACCTCAGAATGTGACTTATTTGGAAATAGTCTTTGCAGATGTAATTAGTTAAGACAAGGTCATACTGGATTAGGCTGGGCCCTAAGTCCAGTGACTGTTGTCCTTATAAGAAGTTCATGCCATGGCAGAGGCAGAGATGGGAGTGATGCAGCTACAAGCCAAGGAAAGCCAAGCATTCCTGGCAACCACCAGAAGCTGGGAGACAGGCGTGAAATAGCTTCTCCCTCAGATCCTACAGAAGGAAGCAACCCTGCCTACACCTTGATTTTGGACTTCTGGCCTCCTGAACTGTGAGAGAATAACTTTCTATTGTTTTAAACTACCTAGTTTGTGGTCATTTGTTGCAGCAGCCTTAGGAAACTCATAAAATGCAACTCTAGGACTTAGTATTAAGAAAGAGAGGGCAGAAAATGTATGAGACTTGTCCTCATTTTAGGAGTGGAGGAAGCACTACTTCCATTAAACAGGTTTAAAGCCGGAAAATGACTTAAAGACACTTTTGTTTACCCTGCAAGAGCCTTGCATGTTCAACGTACCAATTATAGAAGCAAACTGTCGGCTCACTGGAATATCAGACTCTCAAATGTCACCTTCCAGAAGGGCAGTGGAGATAAGACTGCCCCCAGATTTATTTCATGCATTGCATTCACTACCAAGCTCTTTATTCTGAGTCCCATGTTCCCAAGCACATTCACCTCTGCAAGTGGGTTCTGTGAGAAGTTCTTCAGGGATTCCTGATGGGGCCCTGTCCTCAGACCCACCACAGGTCACAAGCCCCCAAGTTCACATGCCCTCTCTGCCATGCAGTACATAAAGCTAATCCAAGTTAAAAAAAGGCCGTAAAAACAAAACCACGTATTCAAACTTTTCGTTCTCTCCTGTTAAAAGTCTTCCTTCAGACCACCTATGGTATGGTGGGTTAAGCCAGCTCTATCCATGGATCTGCCCCACAGTGTCTTTCTCTTGAAAAGTATTCAGTGTGCTAGGAATCTGTATGTTTCCTCAAGTCCTCAGCTACCTGTTTACTGAAAACTATTTAGGAAAAATTAACATATAATTGGTGAAACTAGCTACTTATAGAAGTCGTCTGCCCTAATTTCATTTCTGAGGGTAATTCATGAATATAGCTTCATGTTTTAGATTTATTCCTTATCACTGCCATGTATGTTTGATACCTTATCTAATACTTTTTCTAATAACTCTTTTAAAATTAATTAATTAATTTTTTGGCTGCTTTGGGTCTTCGTTGCTGCACACGGGCTTTCTCTAGTTGCAGCGAGCGGGGGCTCCTCTTCCTTTGTGGTGCGCAGGCTTCTCATTGCGGTGGCCTCTCGTTGCAGAGCATAGACTAGGTGTGTGGGCTTCAGTAGTTGTGGCATGTGGGCTCAGTAGTTGTGGTTCACGGGCTCTAGAACGCAGGCTCAGTAGTTGTGGCGCATGGGCTTAGTTCCTCCGCAGCATGTGGGTTCTTCCCGGACCAGGGCTCGAACTCGTGACCCCTGCATTGTCAGGCAGATTCTTAACCACTGTGCCACCAAGGAAGCCCTCTAATAACTCTTTTTACTGGGAAAATTTTAAATCAGCATGGTAAAATTCAAGTTTCGTTTAGCTTGCTACATAAAGATATTTTGAGTATATATAGATATACATTCAAAATTTATTATTAATCTCCAAAATAGTTTTGCTGTTATTTGTTATTGGTCTTACAAATTTTTCTACAAAATCACGTCACATCCTAACCTTTTTTTTTTTTTTTTTTGCGGTACACGGGCCTCTCACTGTTGTGGCCTCTTCTGTTGCGGAGCACAGGCTCCGGATGCGCAGGCTCAGCGGCCATGGCTCACGGGCCTAGCCGCTCCGCAGCATGTGGTATCCTTCCGGACTGGGGCACGAACCCATGTCCCCTGCATCGGCAGGCGGACTCTCAACCACTGCACCACCAGGGAAGCCCACATCCTAACATTTTTATATGAGAATTGTGCCTTTGAATGAACTAGAGAAGGCTTACTTCCAGTTTTTTGTATATCATGCTTTCTTTTGAGATTCAATTACGTGTGCTCAAAACCAGTGCTATTTTTCACTTATTATATGTTATAATTTAATGGCAAACAATTTTTCAAAAGGAGGTCAGGCACTTTCTATGATATCTAAACAAAATGTTGACAGTAGCAGTTGACCTGGGGAGCCAAAATACCCAGAGTAGCAACAAGACAAGAATCTAATCAAGCAGAACTTCTCTTGAGTATTTGGCTAATTGAGAAGACACTCAACTGTAACAAAATTAAAGACTGGATCATTTCTTTGGAGACCTTTGAGAGAGAGGTAGAATAGCCATTCAGCTATTCAGCTGTCTTCAGGAAAGCTATTCAGCTATCTTCAGGAAAGATCTCACAGTGAATTTGGAAAGAGAACAGAACGATATAATATAAGCCTATCAGGAAACCTAGTCAATCTTGATTTTACTCCAACAACTGGGATTTATTCTTTTCTTTTTTTCCTTAGGTATTTCCTTTAGGAACATTTATTATGAAAACATGGGGAAATGTTGGGGATTATAGTTATTTAGTAATTGAATTCAGAATTCAGTAATTCATTCAGCAGTTACTGAGCACTGTACTTTCTTAGGTTCCAGTTTTATGAAAGTGAATAGAACTCAGAAGCCAGTCTGGTAGGGGAGACAAGTGCGTATGATCCCACTGTGATGAAGATAAACCCAGGATGCCTTGGAAACACATAGGTGTGGCAGCTCATCCAGATAAGGGTTGGGGCCAGAGGCATAGGTAGAGTTTCTCCGTGATTGGGTTTAGAAAGATGAGGAGGAATTAGAGGAGAAGAGGAAGAAAGCAGGAGTGTGCCACACTGAATGAGTGACATGGCCACGGCAAGCGAAATGGGCTTTCAATGAGTTCTAAGTGGTTGGGGCAGCTGAAGCTTAGGCTTCAAGCACTACAGGAGCCTTGAATGCCATATCAGAGTCCAGGCTTTATGTAGGGCAATGTGGAGCCCCTGAAGGATTTTACATGTAACTATATTTATGGGTCATATATTTCACTCCTTTTGAAACGTAGCATTCTGATGTTTTTCTGCTTTGGATTAACATGCATTCCTCACCCCCTCCCAACACCAGCAGTATACAGTTTATCTGTTAAATTCAGGTAGTGATGACAGAAGGAAGATAGAACTGACTTTTTTGTCTTGCTGTTCACACCGTTAGTACAAGAGACTGTTTAAGTGTAATAGATGTGAAATGAGCAGAAAGATATTTTGAAATGTTTTGTGTTAGTTCTTTATGTATTTTTGTACATCCTGTAAAAATATGTCATTCCCTATATGTTTTCAGGCACTTGTGAAACTTTAGGGGTATGAATTCCTTTTTAGGACTTGTGTGGATGTATTCTCATTATTAATTATTACTGAAGTGAAGAGGAAATGATATCAGCAGATGTGTGGAGCTTTTATTTGCACTGAATACACTATTCATTTAGACAAAAGGATCATTTCTCAATTCAAATCAGAATATTCTAATTTAAGGCCTAAATCAGTTGTGTCATAATCGCTATGGAAACAAAGCTTTCTACTGTGTAGTAATTGCATAAATAACTCATTTCCCCTGGTAGATACACAAATTGTAGATGCATATGCTTTTTCCATTCTGTCAAGAACTCTCTTAAAATAGAAGAGACTTTAGCCAATGACACTTGTTTATATGTTTTATATAACTTTAAACTTTATATAAAGTTTAAAATAACTGTTCAAATTTCCTGCTTACATGCATTTTTGTAAAATTGTTAAGACTTAAAAATTGTTGATGAGCTCACTTTCTTTTCCTGATTGAAATTCTGACACAGAGGATTGAATTATCCTTCTTAGTCCTTAGCATATTAACATCACCTGCCTGTGCAAGGCTCTCTCCAGTTGGGTTGTCTAGTTTTGTCTCACTGATCTTCAGGCATTCATTATATATTATAGGTATGAGTCCTCTGTCAGTTATATGTTTTGCAAATACATTCTCCCATTCTGTGACTTACCTTTTTAGTCCCTGACTAGGGTCTTCTGATGAACAAAATTCTTAATTTAAAAATCTAGTTTATCAATCTTTTCCTTTATGGTTATTGCTTTTTGTGTTTAAAAATCCTTGCCTACTTCCCAAGGTTCCTCTCTTTTTTTGTTGTTTGGTTTATTTCTATCTGGTTCTCCACTCCCTCCGTGCCCACCATTCTCATGTATTTAATGTATGTCATTTTGTTTTTATGTGTTCTTATAAAGTATGTACAGTTAATGTGCTTATGTATTTTAATTTATGTAAGTGGTATTGTATTACAGATCCCATTCTGTTTTCTTACTTTTTTCACTTAACATATACTTTTAAGATCTACCATATTGGAATTCCCTGGTGGTCCAGTGGTTAGGACTCTGAGCTTCCACTGTAGGGGGCAGGGGTTCAATCCCTGGCCGGGGAGTTAAGATCCTGCATGCCACACAGCGTGGCCAAAAAAAAAAAAAAAAAAGAAAGAAAGAAAAGAAAGGATCTACTATATTACTGTCCCCCAGGTAGACATACCCATATTGCTTGCAATTCCCTGCCACTACACATAACCCTGGATAGGCATCTTTGCGCATGTCCCCTTAAAGATCTATGTGAATAGACCCAAAATTCTCACTTCTGGGACATAGAGTATGCATAGGCAGTTTTGGTTTAACCTTAGTAATTGGTTCCTGAACATCACATACTCTAAGTGAAAATTTCAACTAGGAGTCATTTCTAACTGTTTTGAGTGGGAAAAATTACAGTTCATTATAAGTCAACTCAAAACCCTGAACTTATTTCCTAAAGCATAACTGTAACTTACTAAACCACTGTACATGAATAACAGTCTAGCATATTAGAATGTAAAATGCTTAAAATAACACTTTCTAATCACCAATAGTTATTAACAAGTGGTTGCTTTGAAGGCACTAATAAGGTCAATTTGCCTGCCCCCCTTCCCTCCCCTCCCCCATAACCTGTCAAAGGAAGCAGAGAGCGGTCTCAGGGAGGATGGTGCTGGGATGCCCTCTCTGCACCAGTTTCAGAGATGACATTCCCTTTGACACTCCCTGCTTTCCAGCACGCTTATGCATTTATGACTATGATCTAA
Organism: Mesoplodon mirus; assembly: GCF_964341445.2. NCBI lineage: Eukaryota > Metazoa > Chordata > Mammalia > Artiodactyla > Ziphiidae > Mesoplodon > Mesoplodon mirus. Next base: position 36,683,977 of record NC_138979.1, on the reverse strand, counting down.
CAAGTATATTCGGATTGTAAATTGAGACTTCCTGCACAGAATTTTGTTCAAAATGTATTAGACGTCTGGTTTCCAGTTCTGTACATAAGGAGCTTGGAAGTCAACACTCTGTCCTAACAACAATTAAAGTTCAACAGACTGAAAAATTAACTGTTCTTAAATCCATAATAGAGGGGAAGACACAGAGTAAACTATTGCCCCCGAGATTGGATAACTAGGCAAATACAGGGAGTCACTGCTTACCAGAGACTCATGCGGAGAAACCTCCACACCAAACAGTGCCAGGTAGGAAAACCTGAACTGTGACTGGTGAATTACTGGCAGCTCAGTGCAGGTAACTCAGAGTTAAAATCTCCAGGAGAACCGTGGCATGGCGGCCCCCACAACATTGTGAGATTTACCTGCAGGAGCTTGACCAGATTTCCACAGTAAATAGCAGAAAAAAATGTTAGCTGCAAGAAATCCACTTTAAATATAAAAGTGCATATACATTAAGAGTAAAGTGGTTAGAGAAAGATGTACCATGCTAACACTAATCAAAAGCAAGCAGACTAGCTACATTAATTTCGGACAGGGCAGACATCAAAGTAAGGAAAGTTATCAGGGATAAAGAAGGGTACTACATATGACAAAGAGGTCAACTCTCGAAGAAGACATAACGATTCTTGATGTATATGCACCCAACAACAGAGCATCAAACTGCATCAGGCAAAAACCAATAGAACTGCAAGGAGAGATAGTGGATTCTTCTATCACAGTAGGAAACTTCAGCACCCCCTTTCAGAAATGGACAAATCCAGCAGGCAAAAAACTATGGAACGACATAGTTGAACTCGACAGTACCATCAGTTAACTGGATAAAATTGACATCTATTGACTACTTTATCCAGCAACAGCAGAATGTACATTTTTCTTAAGCTCGTATGGAACCCTCACTAAGATAGACCACATTCTGGGCCACAACACCTTAACAAATTTAAAAGAATAGAAATCATACAGTGCCTGTCCTCAGACCACAATGGAATTAAACTAGAAATCAATAATATAAAGGTAACTGGAAAATCCCAAAATATGTGGAGATTAAACCGTACACTTCTAAATAACACATGGGTCAAACAAGAAATCTCAAGAGAAATTTTAAAATATTTTGAACTAAATGAAAATGATAACACAATTTATCAAGATTTGTGGAATGCGGCAAAAGCAGTGCTTAGAGAAAAATTTGTGGCATTGAATACATATATTGGAAAAGAGGAAAGGTCTAAAATCAGTAATGTAAGCTTTCACTTTAGAAAACTTAGGGAAAAGGAAAAGCAAATTAAATCCAAAGTAAGCAGAAGAAAATAAATAATAAGAATTAGAGCAGAAATCAATGAAATTGAAAACGGGAAATCAGTAGAGAAAATCCTTGAAACCAAAAGCTGGTTCTTTGAAAAGATCAATAAAATCTATAAGCCTCTATAGAAGGCTGGCTAAAAAAGAGAGAAGACACAGATGACTAATATCAGAAATGACGGAGTAGACTTGACTGCAGAGCCCACGGAAACTGAAAGGTTAGTAAAAGAATACTGTGAACCAGCTCTGTGCCCACACATTTGATTACATAGATGAAATGGACAAATTCCTTCAAAGACACTATCTGCCAAAATTCACGTGAGAAGAAATAGATCTGAATAGACCTATATCTATTGAAGAAGTTGAGTCAGTAGTTAATAACCTTCCACAGCAGAAAGCACCAGTCCTGTATTGTTTCACTGGTGAATTCTACCAAGTATTTTTTTTTTAATTTGTATTTTCTATTGGAGTATAGTTGATTAACAATGTTGTGTTACTTTCAGGTGTACAGCAAAGTGATTCAGTTATACATATACATGTATCTATTCTTTTTCAAATTCTTTTCCAATTTAGGTTATTACAGTATATTGAGCACAGTTCCCTGTGCTATACCATAGGTCCTTGTTGGTTATCTATTTTAAATATAGCAGTGTGTACATGTCAATCCCAAACTCCCAGTCTATCCCTCCTCTATACCCTTCCCTCCTGGTAACCATAAGTTCGTTCTCTAAGTCTGTGAGTCTGTCTGTGTTTTGTAAATAAGCTTATTTGTATCGTTTTTTTAATAGATTCTGCACATAAGCAATATCATATGACATTTGTCTTTGTCTGACTTACTTCACTTAGTATGATAATTTCCAGGTCCATCCATGTTGCTGCAAATGGCATTATTTCATTCTTTTATTTATTTATTTGGTTGCACTGGGTCTTAGTTGCGGCTGGTGGGCTACTTAGTTGCGGCTCGTGGGCTCTTTAGTCGCAGCTCACCAGCTACTTAGTTGCAGCACGTGGGCTTCTCAGTTGTGGCAGGTGGGCTCCTTAGTTGCAGCTCGCCACCTCCTTAGTTGCAGTACGCGGGCTCCTTAGTTGTGACATGCGAACTCTTAGATGTGTCATGCACGTGGGATCTAGTTCCCTCACCAGGGAGGATCAAACCTGGGCCCCCTGCATTGGGAGCATGGAGTCTTATACACTGCGCCGCCAGGGGAGTCCCATTATTTCATTCTTTCCAATGGCCGAGTAATATTCCATTGTATATATGTACCACATCTTCTTCTTCTTTTTTAAAATTAATTAATTTATTTTTGGCTGCATTGGGTCTTTGTTGCTGCGTGCGGGCTTTCTCTGGTTGCGGCAAGAGGGGGCTACTCTTCGTTGTAGTGTGTGGGCTTCTCATTGCAGTGGCTTCTCTTGTTTTGGAGCACGGGCTCTAGGTGCTCGGGCTTCAGTAGTTGTGGCACACGGTCTCAGTAGTTGTGGCTCACGGGCTCTAGAGCACAGGCTCCGTAGTTGTGGTGCACGGGCTTAGTTGCTCCACGGCATGTGCGATCTTCCCGGACCAGGGCTCAAACCTGTGTCCCCTGCATTGGCAGGCAGATTCTTAACCACTGCGCCACCAGGGAAGTCCATGTACCACATCTTCTTATCCATTCATCTCTCAATGGACATTTAGGTTGCTTCCATGTTTTGGCTATTGTAGACAGCGCTGCAGTGAACATTGGGGTGCATGTATCCTTTCAAACTGTGGTTTCCTCCAGATATATGCCTAGGAGTAGGATTGCGGGATCACATGGTAGCTCTATTTTTAGTTTTTTAAGGTACCTCCATACTGTTCTCCATAGTGGGTATACCAGTTTACATTCCCACCAACAGTGTAGGAGAGTTCCCTTTTCTCCACACCCTCGCCAGCATTTCTTGTTTGTAGATTTTTTGATGATGGCCATTCTGACTGGTGTGAGGTGCTCTCTCATTGTAGTTTTGATTTGCATTCCTCTAATAATTAGCAATGTTGAGCATCTTTTCTTGTGCCTCTTGGCCATCTGTATGTCTTATTTAGAGAAATGTCTATTCAGGTCTTCTGCCCATTTTTTGATTGGGTTGTTTGTTTTTTTGATATTAAACAGCATGAGCTGTTTGTATATTTTGGAGACTAATCCCTTCTTGGTTACATCGTTTGCAAATATTTTCTCCCATTCTGTGGGTTGTCTTTTCATTTTGTTTATGGTTTCCTTAGCTGTGCAAAAACCTTTGAGTTTAATTAGGTCCCATTTGTTTATTTTGTTTTTATTTCCATTACTCTAGGAGATGGATTGAAAGAGATATTGCTGCGATTTTTGTCAAAGAGTGTTCTGCCTATGTTTTCCTCTAAGGGTTTTATAGTATCCGGTCTTAAATTTAGGTCTTTAATCCATTTTGAGTTTACTTTTGTGTATGGTGTTAAAGAATGTTCTAATTTCATTTATTTTTAAGTGTAGCTGTCCAGTTGTCCCAGCACCATTTATTGAAGAGACTGTCTTTTCTCCATTGTATAGCCTTGCTTCCTTTGTTGTAGATTAATTGACCATAGGTGTGTGTGGGTTTATTTCTGGGCTTTCTGTCCTGTTTCGCTGATCTGTATTTCTGTTTGTGTTCCAATACCATACCGTTTTGATGACTGTAGCTTTGTAGTATAGTCTGAAGGCCGGGCACCTGATTCCTCTAACTCTGTTTTTCTTTCTGAAGATTGCTTTGGCTATTCGGGATCTTTTGTGTCTCCATACAAATTTTAAGATTTTTTTGTTCTAGTTCTATGAAAAATGCCATTGGTAATTTGATAGTGATTGCACTGAATCTGTAGATTGCCTTGGGTGGTTTAGTCATTTTGACAATATTGATTCTTCCAAAGAAGGACACTACATAATGATCAAGGGATCAATTCAAGAAGAAGATACAACAATTATAAATATATATGCACCCAATATAGGAGCACCTCACTATATAAGGCAAATATTAACAGTCATAAAAGGAGAAATCAACAGTAACACAATAATAGTGGGGGACTTTAACACCCTACTTTCATCAATGGACAGATCATCCAGACAGAAAATCAATAAGTAAACACAGGCCTTAAATTACACATTAGACCAGATGGACTTAATTGATATTTATAGAGCATTGCATCCAAAAACAGCAGAATGCACATTTTTCTCCAGTGCACATGGAACATTCTGCAGGATTGATCGTGTGTTGGGCCACAAAACGAGCCTCAGGAAACTTAAGAAAATTGAAATCATATCAACCATCTTTTCTGACCACAGCACTTTGAGATTAGAAATCAACTACACGAAAAAGGCTGTAAAAACCACAAACTCATGGAGGCTAAGCAGTATGCTACTAAACAACCAATGGATCACTGAAGAAATCAAAGAGGAAATCAAAAAATACCTAGAGACAAGTGAAAACATAAGCACAATGATCCAAAAACCTATGGGACGCAGCAAAAGCAGTACTAACAGGGAAGTTTATAGCAATACTGTACAATCTTATCTCAGGAAACAAGAAAAATCACAAATAAACAAACTAACCTTACACCTAAAGCAACTAGAGAGAGAAGAAGAAACAAAACCCAAAGTTAGTAGAAGGAAAGATATCATAAAGATCAGAGCAGAAATAAATGAAATAGAAACGAAGAAAACAATAGAAAAGATTAATGAAACTAAAAGCTGGTTCTTTGAAAAGATAAACAATATTGATAAACCTTTAGCCAGACGCATCAAGAAAAAAAGGGAGAGGGCTCAAAGCAATAAAATAAGAAATGAAAAAGGAGAAGTTACAATGGACACCACAGAAATACAAAGGATCGTTAGAGACTACTACAAGCAACTATATGCCAATAAAATGGGCAACCTGGAAGAAATGGACAAATTCTTAGAAAGGTACAACCTTCCAAGACTGAACCAGGAAGAAATAGAAAATATGAACTGACCAATCACAAGTACTGACATTGAAACTGTGATTTAAAAACTCCCAACAGGGGGCTTCCCTGGTGGCACAGTGGTTGAAAGTCCACCTGCCGATGCAGGGGACACGGGTTCGTGCCCCGGTCCGGGAGGATCCCACATGCCGCGGAGCAGCTGGGCCCGTGAGCCATGGCTGCTTAGCCTGTGCGTCCGGAGCCTCTGCTCCGCAATGGGAGAGGCCACAACAGTGAGAGGCCCACATACCGCCGAAACCAAAAAAAAAAAAAAAACTCCCAACAAGGGAATTTCCTGGCAGTCCAGTGGTTAAGACTGTGCTTTCACTGCCGAGGGCCCGGATTCAGTCCCTGGTCGGGGAACTAAGATCCCGCAAGCTGTGCAGCAGCACAGCCAAAGAAAAACAAAAACCAAAACCTAAACCTCCAAACAAACAAAAGTCCAGGACCAAATGGCTTCACAGGCGAATTCTATCAACATTTAGAGAAGAGTTAACACCTCTCCTTCTGAAACTATTCCAAAAAATTGCAGAGGAAGGAATACTCCCAAACTCATCTGTGAGGCCACCATCACCCTGATACCAAAAACAGACAAAGATACCACAAAAAAGAAAATTACAGGCCAATATCACTGATGAACATAGATGCAGAAATCCTCAACAAAATACTAGCAGTGTGAATCCCACAATACTATAAAAGGATCATACACCACGATCAAGTGGGATTTATCCCAGGGATGCAAAGATTCTTCAGTATTCGCAAATCAATCAGTGTGATACACCACATCAACAGACTGAGGAATAAAAACCATATGATCACTTCTACCAAACATTTAAGGAAGAAATTATACCAGTTCTCTCCAATCTCTTTCAGAAGATAGAAGGAGAGGGAATACTTTCTAACTCATTCTCTGAAGTCAGCATTTCCCTCATGCCAAAACCAGACAAAGACATTACAAGAAAAGAAAACTGTAGACCAACATCTCTCCTGAACATAGATGCAAAATTTTTCAACAGAATATTAGCAAATCAAATAAAAAAGATATAAACAGACCCAGGTAAACAAGACTGGTCCTACATCAGAAAATTAATCCACAACATCAACTGACTAAAAAAGAAAAATCACATGATCATATCAGTAGATAGAGAAAGCATTTGACAGAATCCAAAACCCATTCATGATAAAAGTTGCTCAGCGAACTAGGAGTAGAGGGGAACTCCCTCAACTTGATAAAGAATATCTGCAAAAAACCTACAGCTCATATCATACTTAAATGGCGAGAAACTTGAAGCTTTCCTGTTAAGACCAGGTACAGGGTAATGATGTCCCCTCTCACCACTTCTTTTTAACATCATACTGAAAGTCCTTGCTAATGCAAAAAGTCAAGAAAAGGATATAAAAGGTATACAGCTTGGGAAAGAAGACATAAAACTGTCATTGTTCACAGATGACATGATTGTCTGTATAGAAAATCCAAAACAGACAGAAGAACTCCGGAAACTAGTAAGTGATTATAGCAAGGTTGCAGGATACACAGCTAATATACAGAAGTCAATTGCTTTCCTATATACTAACAATGAGCAAGCAGAATTTGAAAATAAAAGCACAATACCATTTACATTAGCACCCAAAAAACAAATAAAAACTTAGGTATAAATCTAACAAAATATGTGCAAGATCTATATGAGGAAAACTAAAAAATTCTGAACAAAATCAAAGATGAGCCAAGTAAATGGAGAGATATTCCATGTTTGTGGGTAGGGAGGCTCAATACTGCCAAGATGTCAGTTCTTCCCAACTTGATCTATAGATTCAATGCAATCCCAGTCAAAATCTCAGCAAGTTACTTTATGGATATTGACAAACTGATTAAAGCATTTACATGGAGAGGCAGAAGACCCAGAATGGCTATACAATATTAAAGAACAAAGTTGGAAGCCCAGAAATAGACACACATAAATATAGCCAACTGATCTTTGACAAAGGAGCAAAGGGAATACAATGGAACAAAGATAGTCACTTCAACAAATGGTGCTGGAACAACTGGACAGCCATATCCAAAATAATGAATTTAGATACAGATGTCACACCCTTCGCAAAAATTAACTCAAGGTGGATCATAGGCCTAAAAGTAAAATGTAAAATTATAAAACTCCTAGAAGATAACATAGAAGAAGACCTAGATGACCTTGGTTATAGTGATGCTTTTTTAGATACAACACCAAAGATGTAATCCATGAAAGAAATAATTGATATGCTGGACTTCATTAAAATTAAAAACTTCTGCTCTGTGAAAGACAATATCAGAAGAATTAGAACACAAGCCACAGACTGGGAAAAATATTTGCAAAAGATGTGTCTGATAAGGGACTGGTGTCCAAAATATATAAAGAACTCTCAAAAATGCAACAATTAGAAAATGAACAATCTGATTAAAAAATGGGCCAAAGACCTTAACAGCTACCTCTGAAGAAGATATACAGATGGCAAATAAGCATATGAAAAGATGCCCAACATCGTGTGTCGTCAGGGAAGTGCAGATTAAAACAACAGTAAGATACTACTCTGCACCTATTTAAATGGCCAAAATCTGGAACACTGACAACACCAAATGCTGACAAGGATGTGGAGCAACGGGGTTGGAGGGTGCAGACAGTGCAAGGGGGAATGCAAAATGGCATAGCCACTTTGGAAGACAGATAGGCAGTTTCTTAGAATACTAAACATACTCTTATCATACGATCTAGCAATTGCTCTCCTTGGTATTTACCCAAAAGAATTGAAAACATATCTATACAAACACCTGCACAAGGATGTTTATAGCAGCTTTATTAATGTGTCAAAACTTAGAAGCAACCAAGATGTCCTCCAGTAGGTGAATGGATAAATTTTGGTACATCCAGACAGTGGAATATTATTCAATACTAAAAGGAAATGAGCTATCAAGCCACAAAAAAGACATGGAGGAACCTTAAATCCGTATTACTAAGTGAAAGAAGCCAATATGAAAAGGCTACATACTTGTATGATTCCAACTATATGGTAGTCTAGAAAAGCAAAAAACTATGGAGACAATAAGAAGATAAATGGTTGCCAGTGGTAGGGGGTGGGGAGAGATGAACAGGTAGAGTACAGAGGATTTTTAGGGCAGTGAAAATACTCTATAGGATATTATAATGGATACACATCACTGTATATTTGTCCAAACCCATAGAATGTACAACACCAAGAGTGAACCCTAAGGTAGAGTATGGATTTGGGGTGATTATGATGTGTCAGTGTAGGTTCATCCTTGGTTAAAAAATATATTGTCTGGTGAGTGATGTTAATGATGGCAGAGGCTGTGCCTGTGTGGGGGCAGGGGGTATAATGGAAATCTTTGTACCTCCCTCTTAATTTTGTTGTAAACCTAAAACTACTCTGAAAAAAGTCTTAAAAATATATTTAGTTTGGAGGATGTAGATATACATTTTAAAAATATAAATACCAGACAACTTCTGGTCAAGATTTTACCTTAGGACTTCCTTGGTGGTGCAGTGGTTAAGAATCCGCCTGCCAATGCAGGGGACACGGGTTCGAGCCCTGGTCCGGGAAGATCCCACATGCCGCAGAGCAACTAAGCCCATGCGCCACGGCTACTGAGCCTGCGAGCCACAACTGCTGAGCCCACGTGCTGCAACTACTGAAGTCTGCACACTCTGAGGCCTGCGTGCCACAACTTTCAGTTTGGAAACCCACTTTCTGTCAAAACCTACGTTTTTAGCTTCCATACCTAGTAAGGATTTCTTCATTGCTCTAGAACCAAACCAGGGGCATCGTGAATGCTCATGCATCCCCTTTCACTAGTGATAATGGCTACTAGCTATGGAGCACTTAACTGTATGCCAGGCACCATGCAGAGAGCTACATATCTGTTACTCATTTCATCTTCACAGTCACTAATTTCCAGGTGAGATTTAGCAAAGTGAAGAAACTTGCCTAAAGTTACAGTTTTTTAGGGGAGAGGGGTCAGAGTTCAAACCACTGTGTGTCCCACCTCAGGAATACTGGTGAAGGGAAGTTTGGATGATTCTGGATAATTCACTGTGTTGCGTGGGTTGTCATTCTCAGTGTAATCCCCTTCAGACAGCATTGAGGTCCATTAAGCAAACCCAGTAAAATCTAGGCTGGGGCTTGCAGTTGTGTTGGTGGGAGTGGTCAGGTAGGCGGGCAAGCAGCTGTGGAGCCTTCTGAATAAGGCTCACTGCTGTCTGAGTGTGCAGGGTGTGAGATAAACATGACTGATAAATGTAAATACGCCTGAAATAGACTTGTCCCAGAGAGAGGCAGGATGCTAATTTATTAGTTGGAATATTCCTTTTGATATCTAGATCATCCATGCCTGCTGGATTCAGTTTTTCTCTGGGAGGGAGCTGAATCGATACGATAGCACTGAGTTCCCAACCTCTGGCTTCCCTCTGCTGGACTGCCTGTACACCCTACCCTCCTCATTCTGACGGGAAGATCCAAGTGGTCAGTCTTCTCTTTTTGGAGGGGGTGGGGAAGAAGTAGATTCGGTCTTGCCTCCATGATGTTATAGCTAGATTTCTGCAGTTGTATTTGAGGATTCCTAAATTTCACTGACACAGTGAAAGAGAGGCTTATGGGTTGGGTTAATCCTTCAGTTGGCTACCCTCAATTTTTCTGGGTTGATCTGTTTTCACCTCCAGAGGCAGTCTTCTTGCAGGGTTTCTAGAAAACCTTTATTTGTCCCCTGTATCAACTACATTTAATATAATATTTAAGAAGTGGGTCCTATTCTGTACAGTATTTCAAGGTACTGTGATGTTAATGGTTCTTATTAGAGATTACCCTAAGTGCTCTGAAAGAAACAGCTCTTTGGAAAAATACAGTTGTTTTTTGTTTGTTTGTTTTTTTGTGGTACACGGGCCTCTCACTGTTGTGGTCTCTCCCACTGCGGAGCACAGGCTCCCGACGCGCAGGCTCAGCGGCCATGGCTCACAGGCCCAGCCACTCCACGGCATATGGGATCTTCCCGGACCAGGGCACGAACCCGTGTCCCCTGCATTAGCAGGCGGACTCTCAACCACTGCGCCACCAGGGAAGCCCGGAAAAATATAGTTTTAAAAATGCCTCTCTGTGTGTAAAATTATAGTTTCATAGCAAAAACTTCTTGGAAAACCTTTTCTGTAGATATTTAGAATTTATTGGGCATTTGCTCACTGTCAGGAATTGTGATAAGCTCTTTAAGTAGTTCATTTAATCCAGACACCATTTTTTGCCCTGCACTGTGGGTTTGGGAAAAAAGGACCTGAACAGTTTCACCCTAGCATGTGACTTGATTTTGGCATCCAATTGAGGTAACATATAAAAGGCTTCTTGTAAATATGTGCTGTTTAAATTGACTGAAGGGCATATTAAGACCAGGTAAGGGGAGAAAAAAGAGACTGGGACATTGAGGATGGATAATGGAGTATTTTGCTTGCTCTGGGAGAAGGACCAGGGGAAGCGGCTAGGAAGGAGCTTTGCCTCAGGGTAGATCTTGGTGCCATCTTGTGGGTGGATCTGGAAAGGACCAAGCAGATCCACACCAGCTTCTACTAGGATGCCCTGCAGAACCCCAAATTTCCACATAACACTGACATAAAACACTTCATAAAACTGAATTCTGGTCTGGGAATCGATGGATTTGGTTGTGTTCTGTCCATCAGCAAGTCCTGATCACTCCACCTGCAAAACACACCCCAGATTCATCTACTCATCTCCATGGCAACTGCTAGGCCAGGCTACCATCCTCTCTCACTTGGACTACTACAGAAGCTTCCTTACTGCCTCTTTGCCTCTACTCTCACTCTCTCACTGACTGTTCTCCACAGGTAGCCAAAGGGATCATTCATTCATTTATTTTATTATTATTATTATTATTGGCTGCACTGCACGGTATGCAGGATCTTAGTTCCCTGACCAGGGGTCAAACCCGGGCCCCCTGCATTGGGAGCGTGGAGTCTTAACCACTGCACTGCCAGGGAAGTCCCCAAAGGGATCTTAAAAAAATAAAAATCAGATCATATCATTCCCTTGTATAAAACTTTCTAGTGGCTCTTCATGAAATTTAGAATAAAACCCAGTTTCCTCGTTCTGGCTTAGAAAGCTCCGCATCTTACAGCTCCTGCCTAGCCGTGAGCTCATCTCGGCACTCTTCCCCCTCCTTTCCTCAAATGTCCACCCTGTTCCCACCTTAGGTCCTGTGCTCTGCCTGGTGCTCCCTCCTCCACTCCTGGCGTGGCTGACTCCTCGTCATTCAGATCTCGCCTTCCACAGTGCCCCCTCAGAGAGGCCTTCCTTGACTCTGATTCAAAACAGCAACCCAGTTACTCTCTGTCAAACCCCTCCCTGCTGTGTAGCAGTATTATCTGTCTTGTTCTCTGTTGAATGCCTAGTGCCTAGGAAACCATCTGACACACAGTGAGTGTTCAACAAAGATTTGTCAAATGGATGGATGCTGCTTTCCAGGTTCTTGGTCTTATTTCAGCTAGATGCAGGTTAGGGTCAGGTAACTTTAGGCCTTTCCCATTGAAGGATGAAAAGACCACAGGGGGCTTCCCTGGTGGCACAGTGGTTAAGAATCCACCTGCCAATGCAGGGGACACAGGTTCACGCCCTGGTCCGGGAAGATCCCCCATGCCGCGGAGCAACTAAGTCCGTGTGCCACAACTACTGAGCCTGCGCTCTGGAGCCCGCGAGCCACAACTACTGAAGCGCACGCGCCTAGAACCCGTGCTCTACAACAAGAGAAGCCACCGCAATGAGAAGCCCGCGCACTGCAACGAAGAGTAGCCCCCGCTTGCCGCAACTAAAGAAAGCCTGCGCACAGCAACGAAGACCCAACGCAGCCAAAAATAAATAAATAAATTTATTATTAAAAAAAAAAAAGACCACAGGAATTAAGTTCCTGTAAATTGGGCCCAGTTCCCACCATTGCCACTTACCAGCGCTTTAATAATACGGCTCAGTTTGGTCATCAATAAAATGGAGTTAATGAGCTTCCCTTACTCATAGGGTAAGGACTAAATTGGATTTAAATATGATTGGAAGCAAAGTCTTTAGCACATACTAGACACCTTCTTTCTATATTAAATCTGCACCATGTTGTCATAATTTACGTTTTCCCCTCCTTCTACTCAAGACAGTGTAGGCATTTGGTCTTTGCACTCCCAGTACCTACCTCTGTGCTTGGCTTATAACATAGTAAGTGGTCCACAAATGTCTGGGTTAATTTTGACTCTCCTCACCTAAGAACTGGTGTCTCCTGACTCTTGTCCAGGCTGTGCCCCTTTGATCAATTTACCACTCTTTGCCCAGAGAGAGACAAGATGGCCACTGGCTGTACAGGGAAAGCCTGGAGGGATAGTATGGCTCAAGACAAAATCTGATTTATGTCTTTGCTATAGTTCCTAGGTTTGTAAACAATTAATATAAATCGATCCCAGCATAGCTTTCTGTTTCTAATAAAGGGATGTAGGAAAAAGATAGATCACATGATTCTTTTGTGGTTCCTAGTGCTTAGGCTTTTCCTAAGATTGCTTCCTTCCTTTGTGTTCCTTTACAATATAAAATATATATGAAAATACTTTGAAAACTGGAAATGCTGTATTATATACATGTGTATATGTATAAGCTGGTATGAGTATGATTTTTAGATAAATGATTGGTTCAAAAAGATTAGCTCATTGTAAAGCAATTATACTCCAATAAAGATGTTAAAAAATAAATATATTACATTTTCAAAAGACTTAATAAAATAAAAATTTTAATACAGAGATAACAAAAAGATTAGCTGTTGAGTAAACGTTCATTCAGAAGTATTTTTTGAATGTCTGCCATGTGCTAGGCACTGTTTTGGGTATTGGAAATATAGCAATAAATAAAGCAGATAATCCCTGTCTTTGTAGAACTTGAATTCTCATGGGAGAGACACTCCTTTAATAAGAAGATAATAAAATATGTAGTGGGGCAAATGGTAACTAAAGCTGCAGGAAAAAAAAAAAGCAGGCAAGGGATAAGGGAGGGTCAGGGGAGTAGAATATTTAGACAGGTTGGAATTATATATCTCTTTCCTCTCCTACCCCCACTGGTGATCAAGATTCGTAACTTAGTAACTTTGCCCTGCAGTTAGGTCAGTTAGGCAAACAAAAGAAAACTGATAGGTGGTTCATCAAGGTGTCTAATAATAATGTATTTCATATTTCCATCAGCTATATTAACAAAAAATTACTTTAAAATAATAAAATACAAACAGACATCATCCTTATCTGATATCCCAATTTAACAGTCTTTTTTAAACAATAAATCTTAACAAATATATAAATATTTAAAAACCCAAAAGACTAAATTCAACAACTTGTATAATTACTGATATCAGTTCATGAATATATTATTGTTCCTGTATTACCTAAAAATATCAGTTGCTTTTGAAGCTGAAAGCTATTATTAAAACTGATTTGAAAATGACTATTCCCTTCTAAATATTAATGTGAAAAATAAATAATTATTAAGAGGGCTATGGCCTGAAGCATTAGGTCAGTTTGATTCTGATTTTCATACACAAAGAAAGGATGAATGCACGAATTCTAGTACTTCCGATCCCCTTATCCAGAGCAGTTGGGAAGTTGTTTACTCTTTGAGGGCCCACTGCTGACGTCTGCTCACTGAGTAATGTCATCAGATTTCCTGGTGGTGGTTATTTTGTGGGGGGGCAGTGGTAAGCAGTTGTCCGGCTCTGCTGGGACACTGCTTGACAGAGGTCCTGAGAGCCGGATATACCCCGTAGACAGGATGTAAGGTTAAAATGCAATCTAGTTAAGTAAATAAAGAAAGTATTCAATGGTAAAATAGAATTGCTGAAACATTAATGTTTTAAAATGATGCTGCTAAAATTATACTGAGGTAGAATCCATGCTCTTTAAAAAATTAATCTAGGGCTTCCCTGGTGGCGCAGTGGTTGAGAGTCCGCCTGCCGATGCAGGGGACACGGGTTCGTGCCCCAGTTGGGGAGGATCCCACATGCCGCGCGGAGCGGCTGGGCCCGTGAGCCATGGCCGCTGAGCCTGCGCGTCCGGAGCCTGTGCTCCGCAACGGGAGAGGCCACGGCAGTGAGAGGCCCGCGTACTACAAAAAAAAAAAAAAAAAAAAAAAATTAATCTATAACTTATTTTATTTCTTAGAATTAATGCGGTGGTGAGTTATTTTTACAAGTTGAGATCATAAAGTTACGCTGTCCTTTGTTTGTAAAAGTTATTTCACCCACTTTGGGTGTAGACCATGTACTCAGAATTGTTTTCCCAGGAAGAATGAGACTTTTGCCCTTAGCTGTCCATTCTTTTTATTATTTATTTATTTATTTAACATCTTCATCGGAGTATAATTGCTTTACGTTGTTGTGTTAGTTGCTGCTGTATAACAAGGTAAATCAGCTATACGTATACACATATCCCCATATCCCCTACCTCTGTGTCTCCCTCCCACTCTCTCTATCCCACCCCTCTAGGTGGTCACAAAGCACCAAGCTGATCTCCCTGTGCTATGCAGCTGCTTCCCACTAGCTATCTGTTTTACATTTGGTAGGGTATATATGTCCATGCCACTCTCTCACTTCGTCCTAGCTTACCTTTCCCCCTCCCTGTGTCCTCAAGTCCATTCTCTACATCTATGACTTTATTCCTGTCCTGCCCCTAGGTTCTTCAGAACCACTTTTTTTTTTTTAGATTACATATATACGTGTTAGCATATAGCCGTCCATTCTTGTATCTTGTCCCTCAGCTTGTGACCGACACTATATAGTATGTATTTTTTAAAATCAAGCTAGTCGTTAACATTTTAAAGTTTTATTAATTATTATAGCCTTTAGCTTATTTTTCTCCTCCTGGTTTCCTTAAGTTTGTACTGTTGACTTTCTCAAATTTAGTGATTTGAAAGCTTAGTATATTTACTTAATTCTTGTTTCAGGACAGAAAGATCTAAGACTGTGAATTTTGCCTCTGAGTAAAATTTACTAGTATCTGTAGGTTTTATTACATGATATTCTCATTTTTATTATTTTCCAAGCAATCTGTAGGCATAGTTTGCATTTTCCTCTCTGATCCGGCAGCTGTATGAGTTTAAAAATTTCCAAGGAGGGGGCATTTCTTAACTTATGTTTTTAATTTTGGTTTGATTGCCTTATGGTTGGAAATAAAAGCTGTACAAGGAATATATTTTAAAGTTTCCTTTGTGACCTAGTATATGTTTTTACGATATTCATAAATATTTTCTTTCTCTCCGTTCAGACTTTATCTTTTGTCTCCTTGATCCTTCATAGCAAATTTCATGAGTATCCTCTGTGAGAGGCTGCAGCCGCCGTTTCACACAGAGGACCCAAGTGCTGTCCAACAACCGCTTCATCCTGGGCAGTGGCACAGCCCTCCTGTTGATGGGTTTTCTGGTTTCTTTTGTGCAACTCCACCCTCCCCCAACACTGTAGAAAATCAGCAAAATGATTTCCCTTCTTTTTCTTTTTCCTGTCATTTTCTTCCTTCTCTTTCTTTTTCCTGAGTAGTTTCACTGTCTTCTCCAAGCAGTAGGCCTGTATCATTTCTTGTTCTTTCCTTCATTCATTTCTTTAAACTTTGTTCATAAAAACCAACAAAGTCATTGTTCAGATTGATCTCTCTCGGTGCCTCTTGCCTTCCTTCTCACTGCACTGTGGGAGTATGATTATGTAGATAGAGCACATCTCTCTCTTTTAAGACTCTCTTGGACCTCCTGGATCATATTCCATCAGAAATTCTGGCTTTGGCATCCAGCTGTGCCTCTGGATGAGGTCGGCCTGTGACTGCCCAGCTCTGGAGGATAGACGGTGCTGTGGGATGTCTGGGCTCACCCTTCCACCCTACTGCAAAGCCCTCCTCAGTCTCAGGTCTAGAGTAGTAGCGACCCTCATTCTTACACCTTCTGAGGGATGAAGTTACTACAAAGCAAATCAGAAACTGAGCCGGTGTCCCATAATTAGTAGACATCAGCTTCTAGCAGTTAAAAATATACATGGACTTCCTCCATCACTAAGCAGGTTTTGTTGCCTGTGTTTACTGTAGGAGAGATCACTGCCTGAGGGGAGAGATGGGAGGTAGCAGGCAGTTAGGAAGTATCTTGTGGGAAGGTTTATAGATCTAGTTCTGCTGCTGCTGTGTTTTAGGTATGAAATCACACCGTCACCCAGAGGCCTGGAGTAGGGTAGGGATCCCCTCAACACATATATACAGTGTTTCTGGAAAAATTGCAAAATGTGTCTCTTCCTCCAGGTAGCAACCCAAGGCCCAGGGTTCATGGCTTGGGGCTGGATTTTAGCTCTTCATTCTCCCTCTCTTGTGCTCCTTTGTTCAGTGCACAGACTTCCCAAACCTTCCAGTGGCCCTGGGTTTGCAGCACAGTTTATAGAACTAAACAGACTGGTCAGTGGAATCCCAGCTGCCACTTGCTGCTGTGTGGCCTTAAACAAAGAACTTGGAACCTCAGCTTTCCAATGTAAACTCTCAGCATGTTGCAAAGGTTCAGCGAGATAACGTATGTTCAGACCTTAGCACAGTGCCCAGTATATGCTGAGCCCTCCATTGGTGCTATGATTCTATTACTTGTTGGGGTTTGGTTGTGACACTGTATTTATCTTTGTGTGTTGGTGTTAAGTTCTCAAATAGATAAGCTTTTTTTTTTTGGCTGCGCCACAAGGCTTGTGGGATCTTAGTTCCCCGAACAGGGATCAAACCCAGGCCCCCTGCAGTGAGAGTACAGAGTCCTAACCACTGGACCACCAGGGAATTTCCCAATAAGCATTTATTGATAAGCACTGTGCTTGTCTGTAAAATGAAAGTGTTAACCATTTCTCAACAAGGAGTCTTTGAGGTCCCATGGTTCTGATAGCTGGATTTCATTTTTTTTGTGTGCCATTTTAGATGTAAGATTTCATTGTCCATCAGGGGAAAGATGGGAGTAGACATGGAAGAAACCAGTGTTTGTTCGGTGTCTAATCTTTGGGGGCTCTTTATATTGTAATCTCACCTGATCTCTGTAACACATGAGGAGTTGAGGCCGAAGGTTGGGTAATTCACTTAGAGTCACACACAGCTAGGAAAAGAAAAGCCGGGATCAGACCCATTTTATGTGTCCTTCTCTGCTCTCCACCTTTCCTGGGGTTTATAAGGAGATAACTGAGATCCCTGTGTCTAATAAGTATTTACGTAATTTTTCTCTAGAGTAGAAATTTCATTTTCATCTGTGGCACTGATGAGAGAAAAATTTAAGCAAGCTTATCTTTTTTTTTTTTCTTTTCATTTTTAAGCAGATCTTTTTCTTGCAGGTAGCAGTAGCTGATATACAATTTGGCCCCATGAGATTTCATCCAGATCAGCTCCAGGTAAAAATATACCATGCTGTACTTTTCACCTTGATTTTCTTTAAAGACGGGGAGGGAGAGGGTCTAAAGTTATACATTGAAAATAATCTTCTGTTTTAGATAAAATACTGGATCAATGTTGAATTCCCTGAACTTGATAGCAGTACTACAGTTATATTAGGGAATGTACTTTTCTTAGAAATACACATTGAGGTATTTAGAGATGAAATGTCTGCAACCTACTTTAAAAGTTTCAGCAATAAAATAATATGTATAATTGTGTGTGCGTGTACTTGTGTAGTATGTATGTGGAGAGAGAGAGAAAGCAAAGGTGGCAAAATGTTAACAATTGATGAAACTAGAAGAATGGTGTTCTAGCATTTATTGTCATTCATGACTTTTTGTAGGTTTGAAATTTTCCAATATAGAGAGTAAAAGCATGGTCTACTCTATGTTACTGAATCAGCTGTAGCAGAGAGAAAATATAAATTTTCTAATCCAAAATATTAAACAAAATAACCAATTGAAATTTAGCTCCAGCGTTACTTGATGCTTCCTGTACACAAACGCATGCTCACTGTTACATTTTTTAAAATGTGAAAAGGACTGGCAGAAATGTGCTCTTGGGACTTCCCTGGTGGTCCAGTGGTTAAGACTCCACGCTCCCAACGCAGGGGGCCTGGGTTTGATCCCGGGTCAGGGAAGTAAGATCCCACATGCTGCACAGCACAGAAGAAATGTGCTCTCTTAACTCTTTGCACTTGTGATATTTGTGCACCTGGGTAAGTTTAGAGGGACTGAGTCTTGGGGAATGGGGTTTCTGTCAGCTTTGCAGTCTCTTTCCCTTAGGCTGTCCCACCTTGACTGTACCACGTACCACAGTTGCCCCCTGTTAGTCAGTCTGAGTGTGAAGGGATGGAGCAGTGCACTCCTGCCCCAGGTTTGGTGCAGGGGAAAGGCATCAGACGCAGGCATCGCCCATCCAGGCCAGGCGCGAGGACAGCCAGCTGTGTCTTGCACCTGGTGCTATTCTTGTGTCACTAAGCAGGCAGTTTTTGAATTGTAACGTTGTGGTCTACTTTAAGTCTCCTCTCTTATAATCAAAGTAATTTTTTTTTAACTTGGAGGAATTACATAAAGTCTTGAGTCAGAATATTTAAATGTATTATTTAAAGTATTAAGTATTCTGGGAGTTTGACTGCAATATTGGTGTTTGCCATCTAAGGACTTACCTAGTTAACTTACTGTTAACTAAAATAAATATTTGTGGGTTTTTTGTTTGTTTGTTTGTTTGTTTGTTTGTTTGCTATACGTGGGCCTCTCACTGTTGTGGCCTCTCCCGTTTTGGAGCACAGGCTCCGGACGCGCAGGCTCAACGGCCATGGCTCACGGGCCCAGCCGCTCCATGGCATGTGGGATCTTCCTGGACCGGGGCACGAACCCCTGTCCCTTGCATCGGCAGGAGGACTCTCAACCACTGCGCCACCAGGGAAGCCCAATATTTGTGTTTTTTAATTGATTCAATTTTAAGATAAAGTACTTAATCAAGTCTTTGTTGAGTTCTTCCAGTGGGCTTATTAGCAAAAGAAATAAGCATATGATCCATGCACTGACTTCCAGACTAAGAACAGATAGAATAACACTCATTTCAGGGAGCTGAGTGATAACGTCCCAGAGTTACATGTAGGAAAAGGATTTACTCAACAGATCGTTATGCTCACATCTGAGTACTTGCCTTGAAAACACTTGGGAGTTTTCTGTGGCTTGTTAAGAAATGACAATTCTAACGACACCTTTTTTTTTTTTTTTTATAAAAGTGTTCATGCTTTTTTGATTCAGGTACTTTTAGTGTTTCCCAAAGAAGATAAGCAGTGTAATGGATTCTGTAGGGCATGTGAAAAAGCAGGGTTTAAGTGTACAGTTATCAAGGAGGCTCAGACGGCCCTTGCCTGTTTCCTGGACAGACATCATGACATCATCATCATTGACCACAGAAATCCCCAACAGCTGGACGGGGAGGTGCTGTGCAGGTAAGCCTGAGACTCAGGCCTCAAGAGTCCCGCTGGCATTTGTGACAGTAAACGCAGCCCCAAATACATGAGGTTAAATTCAGTGTCTTTTAAGTTGCCTTCCATGCAAGTAAAATAAGCAAGACATTAGAATATTATTATTTCTAGGAGGGATCTCTATCTCTTTTGTTTTGTTTTGCTTTGCTTAAAACAGTAAGAAAATCTGAATGTGAACCGTTAAGGGTTAAGATGAAATCCTGTATGTAATTAACCACAACTGTCACCTGCATAGTACTGCAACAAGAGTTATTATAGTTTTCTAGATGTTTTTACAGTTATAAAAATTTGAAAATTGTCTTCTAATGTTAGGTGTATGTGCCTTGTTTCTCATAATTGCAGAATATCAATATCATGAGAGAATTTGGGTAGCAGACATAAATCTAAGAAAAGTACTTTCTAAAGAAAGTCATTTGCTGCTGATGGAAGCAAGGCAAAAGTGAAATATCAATTTTATTTAAAAGAAAACTTTTATTTTGGGGAAGACAAATCATAATTTTAATATAATATAAAATTTTATAATGTATTAATTTTAAGGACATTTAAATGTTGACTTTTAGGAGATAGAAAAGATTGAAAACCAAATATAACAGGGGTTAAAAACTGAGCTGACAGGAAAATGACATCCTATCAGAAGGTTGTTTACAAGTACATGGTGATTTCATGTACTTGAGAGTTCACCTTTCATGTAGTCAGATGAGGTGGCTTTTACCCAGGTGTGATCCGCCTCCAGTAAAGCTTCCCTCTGGCCTTGCTCTGTGTTGCCTGCCATGCTGCCTGTGTTCCTTTCCTATTTCTGTCTGGTTGATGGCAGTTAGCCATTGTCAGTGTAGCCCAGATTTGTTTGACGTGTTATCTGACAGCACACCCGTGAGGGATGTGGAGATGTGGAGAGAGCTCTGACCCTGGGTCCTATGCTCGGCTCTTCCCTTGCCCAGCTGCCTTTGGGTAACTCTCTGTCTTCTCTGAGGATGTGTTTTCTCAGCTGTAAATTTGGAACACTTGGTTTCCAAGATCCTTTCTCTCTCTAGCATTTGATGGATAGCACTCAGAGGAAGGGAAGAAAATACCTTAGTTATGTGGTGCTTTTAGTCTTGGTAGACTGCTGCTAGGCAGGAGAAATATCTAAGGAGAGCCAAAGAGCCCAGACAGAAAAGGTGAAGGGGGGTGAGGTGCTGAGGACACCTTGGCTTCCTTCACAGTCTTGTCCAGGTCCAAACCTGGCCACAGGTATGTGCTGGACGATGACATTCATACTCATAAAGATGGCTCTGCTAGACCATCCTGTGTTATAAAAGAAAAACTAAGTTGTGGTAGTTATGGCCTGCTTTTTTGTATTGTGGTAAAATACACATAACATACAATTATGCTCCACTTTTTGAAGGAGGAGAAAGTACTGTTGTTACACATTTTGGGAATATTCTAAACAAATAGGGTAACTCATTCAACAAATTTATAAATTTACAACTTATACAGTTTTAAAACAGAGAAAGTGACCTAGGTTGCTTAACGTGTGGTTTTAGAGAAGCTTAGACTGTCATGAGTACATGTCTTCTACCAAGTCCCCACCACCCTCCATCCAGCCTCTGATGGGGGTTAGGGTTTCCCAAGGGAGAGTTCTGAGTTTCATAAGTTCTCCTCCATGTTGAGTCCAGCTCTGTCCATATTTGGCCCCAGATTTCCAACATTTGAGGACAGGAGTGGTCTTTTCTGGTTGGAGCACATCCTCACTGCTGTCAGCGGCTCCTCACAGAGTGTGGTTTCATATTCCAGCCCCATCAAGGAGGCCTCCTCTGAGTACCTTCTTCCAGTCAAGATCTCTTGTAGGCGTGGCTCCCGAACCGAAAAGCTCACGGGTTTGGGTAGATGAGCATAGAGTAAGCAGAGCCGTCACCCCCCTGTGTTAGCCAGAGAACAGACCTCTACAAAGGCACCCCCGGTCACGCTCCTTTCCTGACAGCTGTGTCACAGCCCTGGCCAAGAATCTGAAGTCTTTCTCACTAGCTGTGTTCTACCACATCACTTTTGTCTTGTTGGCTGAGGATTTGGAGGACAAGGGGTGGGGGGAGTCCTTGTGGCATTTGGAGTGAGTTTTCTAGAGGCAAGAGTGAGCCCTGATTTACTTTCCTAGTCAGTTTCATCTCAGTTCTGGCCCTTACCTGGTTTATCTCCCTTAAGATCATCCCTTTTAAGGGTGCCTGCCCACTGTGGACTGTTCCTTCAAGGAATCTTTCCAGGCTGTCCCTCGTGAGGCTGCTCGCCCTCTCTCTCCACTTACACTGCTCGCTAAGAGACCTTAGCCCTGGCAGAGCCCTGTCTGTCCCTTCTGCTTCCTTTGGGGATACCTGATCAACACCCCCTGTGAAGGGTTTTTCATCAGTTGCTGATTTGTCTGAATGATTAGCATTCAGCTGTATCTCTCTACTGGGGACACATGGAACTCCTTACACTCCTTACCAGATGCCTTCCTAGGGGTTAGATATTCTGTGTCTGCGATATTTTCAAACTCACCAGTTGAGGGAACCCTACTTGGCAGGTCTTCTTGGTTCAGGACACTGTGCTTGTTACCAGAGCTACATAGGTGAATAAGACATGGTTCTTGCCTCTGAGGAACAAATGCTTTTGTTGACGGGGGCAAGCGAGCGATTTCAGCACAGCTCATAGATGCCCACAGAGGAGGTATGCTGCGGGTGCCTGTGTCTAGGAGGGCTTCACAAGGGGGTGTTTGAGTTGAGTCCCAAAGGATAAGCGGGAGTTCTGAAAGGAAGGACGGTGGAGAAAACATTCTGGGTGGAGGAAGCAGCATGTATAGGACTGGGCAGGGTTTCCAGGGCTCCTCTGCCTGGTGTCAGGTGGCTGCTGGATCCAGCAGGTACGGGCCCTGGCTCAGGGTGAGGCTGGAGCAGCAGACAAGCCTGCTCTGGAGGGCCTTGTGTGCTGAGCCAAAGGCTTTGGAGTCTGCCCTGTAGGCAGTTGAGACCCTGGCGTAGTCTACGTATTCTACGCAGGAGAGTGTCCAGAATGCACTGCCAGAGAGAGCACTGTGGCTGCCGCCTGGAGAGCGGAGAAGGAGATGGAAGGAGCGGAGGCCTGTCAGCCAGCTGTGAGGCTGAGGTCAGGGCCTCCTCCCAACTTCCTGTAGAGACAAAGACTGACCACAGCAATGAACGAACCAAAGATAAGATGACAGATATGTCGGAAGTTGGGAGACAGAAAAGGACAGAGATTCTCACTGTATCTCTTGTGCTATGGGGACCAATAAATAAGCCTGTTCCTGGAATGTCCTCTGCATACTTCAGCCTCTGAAGCTGAAATTCCAGTGGCCCTGCAGGAAGGAAGTGGGAAGAGGCTTTGCTTTACTCCCACTGTGTCCTGCTGAGCCTGGGATGCTGGAGTTGCACTGACCAGAGCCGGGCACCATCACTTCTGTGATTTACTTTCTACATCCACTAGGAAACCCAAGACAGGGAGCAGAGGGAGATGGACAAAGACGTGGTTTTTCCTACCATGTAAGAAGGGGCAGAGGCGTAAGGAGCCTGGGAACATTCCTTCACACATTGCAGTTTCAGAACAGCAAACTGCATCGGTTGTCAGGTTTAGCCAGAGAATGGCAGACAGCAAGCCAGGAGTCCCCTCTGTGCAGCAGAGCCATGCATGCCTGCCTGCAGCGCTCTCTGAGCACGAACTTGCACCTGTTGACCTGATCTGCAGGTCCAGACCTCAGAGGAGGACGGCTGCTAACCCCAAGGGTCCAGCAGAGGGGTGCAAGGGAGACTCCTTTGACCATCTCTGCTGCAGACACTCTGCCTGGGTTGATGTTGCTCCCGTTCAAGGATAAAGAAAGGGACCAAAAAGCTGCCAAATTATGGAAGGGGAAAGAACAGCCTGAAGACAATGAAAATTGTTTTCTATGAGAAACTGAAGAACCTTTTAGAAGACATATGCTTAGTGTACTCAGAAGAAATGAAGAGCTAGTCCTCTGTGCAACAGGAGCAGGGCTCTGTAATGATGTTTTTTGGGTTTTGTTTTGTTTTTTTGCGGTACGTGGGCCTCTCACTGTTGTGGCCTCTCCCGTTGCAGAGCACAGGCTCCGGACGCGCAGGCTCAGCGGCCATGGCTCACGGGCACAGCCGCTCCGCAGCACGTGGGATCTTCCCGGACCGGGGCACGAACCCGTATTCCCTGCATCGGCAGGCGGACTCTCAACCACTGCACCACCAGGGAAGCCCAGGGCTCTGTAATGAAAGGGAAGATTTTTATAAAGGGAGGTGGAGGAAGTAAAGCACTGCGTAGAAACCCAACATACGTTAACAGAATTAAGTCTGTGTTGACGTGAAAGGATGCTCAACATCACTAATCATTAGAGGAATGCAAATCAAAACTACAATGAGGTATCACCTCACACCAGTCAGAATGGCCATCATCAAAAAATCTATGAACAATAAATGCTGGAGAGGGTGTGGAGAAAAGGGAACCCTCTTGCACTGTTGGTGGGAATGTGAATTGGTACAGCCACTATGGAGAACAGTATGGAGGTTCCTTAAAAAACTAAAAATAGAACTACCACGTGACCCAGCAATCCCACTACTGGGCACATACCCTGAGAAAACCATAATTCAAAAAGAGTCATGTACCACAGTGTTCACTGCAGCACTGTTTACCATCACCAGGACATGGAAGCAACGTAAGTGTCCATTGACAGATATGAATGGATAAAGAAGATGTGGCATGTATATACAATGGAATATTACTCAGCCATAAAAAGAAATGAAATTGAATTATTTGTAGTGAGGTGGATGGACCTAGAGTCTGTCATACAGAGGGAAGTAAGTCAGAGAAAAACAAATACCTATATGCACAAACAAAACAAATATGCTAACACATATTTATGGAATCTAAAAAAAAAAAATGGTTCCGATGAACCTAGGGGCAGGACAGGAATAAAGACGCAGGTGTAGAGAATGGACTTGAGGACACGGGGAGGGGGAAGGGTAAGCTGGGACGAAGTGAGAGAGTGGCATGGACATATATACACTACCAAGTGTAAAATAGATAGCTAGTGGGAAGCAGCCGCATAGAACAGGGAGATCAGCTCAGTGCTTTGTGACCACCTAGAGGGGTGGGATAGGGAGGGTGGGAGGGAGATGCAAGAGGGAGGGGATGGGGGATATATGTATATGTAGAGCTGATTCACTTTTTTATAAAGCAGAAACACAACATTGTAAAGCAATTATACTCCAATAAAGATGTTTAAAAAAAAAAAGTCTGTGTTGAATGCAGAAGCAAGATTGAACTCAGAGTGCTGGGTGCTTTCATAACAATCTCTGGATTTACCTTGGTCTGAACATCCTTTTTACTATCGTAGATTCCATTCTTTTCAATGTGAAACTCATTCCACGTGGCAAGAGGGAACAGTGGCATAGTACAAGTAATGGAGTTGTGGTTTTGTAAAATTTAAGTCATTGAAGAGCTTTGCTGTGTTCATACAGTAAGCCTCCAGCATGTGGCCTTTTTTCCAGTTTTGTATCAAGACCATCATCAGCATTACTTGTAGTTTCCTAGTGTATCTGGAGACTCGTAGTTGCCCCCCAATATCCATTTCTACTCTTTTCTTAATAGCAGAATATCTAGTGTTTAGGTGGGAATACGACCACCTAGAAAATATACCGCATTCCCTAGCTTTTCTTGCAGCTGACCAATGGAAGTGTCATGTGCATCTTCTGAAAAGTGTCCTTGAAGGGAATATGCATGCCGTTCTTCCTGCTGTCTGGAATGTGGATGTTATGGCTAGAGCTCAGCATCTGTCTTGGACCATGAGGAAGAAACCATGTACAGACAATAATAGAGAAACATAAGACAGAAGGAGCCCAGTTCCTGATGCTGCAGAGTGCCATTGCAGCTTGGACTGCTCACCTCTGCACACCTTGCATGTGGGAGACAAGTCTTGTTTAAGCCACTTT
Source organism: Mesoplodon mirus (assembly GCF_964341445.2). Taxonomy (NCBI): domain Eukaryota; kingdom Metazoa; phylum Chordata; class Mammalia; order Artiodactyla; family Ziphiidae; genus Mesoplodon; species Mesoplodon mirus. Next base: position 36,658,240 of record NC_138979.1, on the reverse strand, counting down.
CTCTGGAGTTTTCTGTTGTGCATAACCAAATCAAATGCAAATGTTTCACCAGGTAGCATGGTTCTGCGAGCTTCCCAGTATGCTTGTGCAGCCTTTCAGAATCTCATGCTGTAGACTCACGCCCCATCTTTCTTTTTTTTTTCTTTTTTTAAGATTTTTTTTTGATGTGGACCAGTTTTTTTTTAAGTCTTTATTGAATTTGTTACAATATTGTTTCTGTTTTATGTTTTGATTTTTTGCCCAGGAGGCATGTGGGATCTTAGCTCCCTGGCCAGGGATCGAACCCACACCCCCTGCATTGGAAGGCAAAGTCTTAGCCACTGGACTGCCAGGGAAGTCCCTCACGCCCCATCTTTTTTTCTGACTTCTTGAAATCTTCCTTCCGAATGTCCGGGTGTATATTTTGATGACGCCATGTCATTTCTTTCTTAGTTTTCATGAATTCTAAAGTAAAGGGTGTTATTTTGCAACCCGGTTCCTGACATTTCTATTTCCTAGCCAGTTCTTCCTTCTTATGGACCAGAGAAAGTTAAGAATACACCTCTGCCTTTTCATACCGTGTTAGACCTCCTTTGCAGGGACCTGCTTGTCTCCAGGAAACATGGTCTTCTACTTTGTCCTTAGCCCAGTGCCCCTCATCTCTGTATCCAAATCTACTTAACTGAGATCATCTACCTGGTTGCGTACTTGCTATTATACCACTCAGATCTCTGTTTTTCTTGTAAAAAGATGAGAGCTGGTTTGAAATGGCTGGCTGCATACTTAAATTGCCTTTTCTCCCTCTAAATCTTCGTGATATGATAGAAGTATAAATGTAAGAACAACTACAGTGTCCTAAGAAGTCATGGAAATACCATTTGTGAGTCCATGTCTTTCATTCCCTGTTTAAGATTAGTGCTAGGGTGAGTATTAGCCAACAGGTTAGAAAAGTGACCTGGCCTTGTCTGTTGTGTGAGGGTCTGCCATGCCAGTCACCCTCCCGAGCTGAAACAGCCCTTCCCATGGCTCCTTCTCCAGGAGGGTGAGCTTGGCTATTTTCTAGGCAGGGAGACCATGTTTGGACCAGGGCCTGGCACCTGGTCAGCAAGCCCTTCAGCGACCTGTTGAGAGGGCTCTTCCGGTAGAGCCAGGTAGCCAGTGCCCTTTAGGTTTGGCTCCCTCTGGAGATGGTAGGCAAATAGAAGCTGGAGGAGTGCAGTGGACCCTAGGAGAAGCAGAAGTGTTAACACAGAGAGAGAGAGAGCGAGAGAGAGAGTGTTACGAGCTACGTGGTCCATGAGAGAGACTGGCTGGTCCCTAGGGCTGCTTTTCCATCCCTGAGCAACTTCCCAACCCCAGAGCTAGTCTGCATCTGTCGTTGGACTTCAGCCTTTCTCAACCTGAGCTCCATGAGAAAATTAAGCTTCAGTGCCCTGAGGCAGGGATAGGCAAAGGGGAACACAGTCAGGCCCATTCATTTATGTATTGTCTGTGGCTGCTCTCGTGCTACAATGGCAGAATTGAGTAGTTGTGACAGAGTCTGTATGGCCCAAAAAGCCTAAAATATTTACTATCTGGCCCTTTGCAGAGAAATTTTGCCAAAACTGAGGCATCCATTGTATATGATGAATTGACTTTTCTCTTATGCATCTGGAATGGTTATGTTATGAACCATCCTTGGGAGAATTGAGAAATAGTCACTCAGATCAGTTTCCATGTTCAGTGATTCAGAAGTGACACAAGTGATTCTTGAATCAGCAGAACTGAAGTAAGGCAGTAAGTCCGGGCTACTCTCTGTCCCATTCCGGACACATTGTCCAGGGGCCAGCGTGCTTCTGACTTGGCTGGGGCAGTCTGGATCCAGTCCTCTCCATCTCCTCCGTCTGAAGTCACCCTCCGGTGTGAGTCCTCTTCCTTCCAGGCCAGGGGCCGAGTTCCTCCCTCTTCCTGTGGCCTGGCTCTTCTTCTCTGGATAGGCCTGCTTTCTTCCCCAGGGTAGGATGGGTCAAAGCCATTGCATATCTCCAGTGGAGCAACTTCTTTTCCTCCTACTCCTCTCTGTCACATTTATCTCTGCCCTCTCCCATCTTTTGGCTGGATTTTCATTCCCCGTGACTTTCTGGGAAGCTGCTTCTCCGGAAGGTTGAATTCAATCCCTGTGGGCAGACTCACACTCCTTGGGTAATTTAAGTCTTCTACTTTTCTCAACCAGTCTTCCATTCTTAATTTTTCCTGCCAGGTGTTGATTCTCCTCTTTCTGACTGATAAGAATATCTTGCATTTCCAAGTTTTGAATATTTATTGTTACTGTTTTTGCCTGCATTCTACTTGGGAACCCTTCTTTGCACTGCTTAGAATACAGTGGAGAGCTGACCCTTGGGCTGCTTCACCCCAGCTAGTGGTAATATACATAAACTTGCATTTTCCTTTGGTAGGAAGAGACGAGTAACCCCTTTCATGTAAGCCCCAGGTAGGGAAAATTTTCTGCCTGAAACAGCTTAGGTTAAGAAAGAGCAGAACAAGTAGAAGGCACATCATTTGCACTAGCTGTTATCTTCACACTCCATAATTGTTAGGGTTACCATAGGCCACTAGTTAGGAGTTTGTCCTCCAAAGAGAGAAAGATCAAGTAGCTAAGAAGGTGACTCCAGCGTATGAAGGGATCTTTTGCTCTCCCTTCTCCCTCTCCCCCAGCTTTAATTGTTCTACCAAAATCGTTTAGGTATATTTAGTTTTTAAATAATTGCTTTAAATTTATTTTAAACTTTTTTTAAAGGTCTATCAGATCATCAGAACTCTCAGAAAACACAGTTATTGTTGGTGTAGTACGCAGGTAAGATATTTCCTTCTTTCCTTCTTTTTTGATGTTGAAATTCAGGTGTCAGTGTAATGTTTGCTTTTAACAGAGGCCCAAATAACAGCTTGTGGGCCGTGACAGGCCTCACCCTTTTTAGTTGGGCCTTTTTTTCTTTACTCTTTCTTATTTTCTTTCACTTTGGCAGTTAAATTCATGGCTGGAGTTTGTACTCTCATACTAGGTTTTGTGATTTTGGACTGCCTTTCACTTTAGAAATAGAGAGAAACACGAGAGAATTCCATTTAGAAACACGAGAGAATTCCATTCCTAAAGTATGAATGTTTTCCAGGCGTATTTCCTAGGGACTTCAAACTCCAAATATCTATGAAGATTTGAATTATATATAATTGGGGGAAATCTTATATTTCATTTTAAAATTGGAGGTAAGGAAAGAACAGAAATAATTTAGTTTAAATTAAAATTTTTATGTATCAAATAGATATACAGTCACTCCTGTATCCTGGCTGTTAGTGTAATCTCTGTATTTCAAGCATTAATATACACTGCCAAAAAGCCAAGTGTGAAACTAAAACAGAAAACTGTTTTCAACTTTATACGTTTGATTTGTATGTTAATCTAATTCATCTAAAAGTGCTCATTATATGACAATTATAATATTATGTAAATTAATGAGTAGTTAAAGATGTGAGATGTAATTGATAAAAACTGCCTCTAACCATTTACTGTATTCTTTTGAAGGGCGGTTAGAGAAGAGTCATCTGTAATGTCCCTCATTGAGGCTGGCTTTACAAGGGTATGTACCCACTTTTTTGTTATACAAGTATAATTCAGCATGAGAAGTTATTTTATCTGAGTTTAGAGCCCAGCAATAGTTTTGAATTAATTTGAAGAAAAAAATTGTCCTTATGCTGTGTTACAGTTTGGTTTAACTTTATAATCTGGTAATCTAATAATCCACAACACTTTGCTTTCTTAGTCTCTCAAAACTATGCCTGCTAAAGTCATCTAAACATATTAAAATCTCCTTTAATGGCTTACTCATTAAAAATTGTACCATAGGATGTGTTGTTATAATGCTTACATGTTTACATGCAACTTTAAAGCCAGTTCAAGGATTCTGGAAGTAAGACCGCCCCAACATGGCTCCCTTTCTTTCCACCACTGGCTCCAGTCTGTTGGTTTCTCTTAAGCCAAAAAGCTTCTGAAGGTTTTGGTCAGCTGGCTGCCAATGAGCCTTGGGAATCATGATGGAGAGAGCTTATGTAAGGCTGATTGTTGGGCAGATTTGTAGCCCAAATTAATATTATCAATGAGGTAGTCCAGAAACCTCAAGCCTTGAACTTAGTTTAAAGTGATTCTGGGGCTTCCCTGGTGGCACAGCGGTTAAGAATTCGCCTGCCAATGCAGGGGACATGGGTTCGAGCCCTGGTCCAGGAAGATCCCACACACCGCAGAGCAGCTAAGCCCGTGCACCACAACTATGAGCCTGCACTCTAGAGCCTGTGAGCCACAACTACTGAGCCCGCGCTCCACAACTACTGAAGCCTGCACACCTAGAGCCCATGCTCCGCAGCAAGAGAAGCCACCGCAGTGAGAAGCCCACGCACTGCAACGAAGAGTAGCCCCGCTCGCTGCAACTAGAGAAAAACCCGCACACATCAATGAAGACCCAGTGCAGCCAAAAATAAAATACAATAAATAAATGTATTAAAAAAATAATAAATAAGGTGATTCTGGATGGTAGCACTCCCAGGTATTTGGAAGAAGCAAATTACAAATCCTCCCAGAGAAAGACACCTTCTTCTTTGGCCTCAGAGAATCTCTGTGAATAATCAGTCAGGGGCAGCAGGCAGCACTCAGCATTAACCAATCCACCAGGAGACAAGGCATTGCAAGTGAGAACTAGCAGGGGGAGAAAGACAGCAGGAACCAGACCCTCACAGTCCTCAGAAATTAGCATGATCAGATATGAATTGTAAAACAATTATGCCTATTATATGTAAAGCAATAAAGACAAGACAAGCTTGGAAATACCTGCAAGGAATAAGAAAGTGTAAAAAGTGACAGCACGTTTTTAGGTAGAACGTAATCGAGTTTTGAGAAGTGTGCATATAGTAACTGAAAACTTGAAAACTTGGTAGGTCAGAAGAAATTATCCAGCATGTAGCACAAAGATAAAAAAATAGAAAATAAGTTAGAGAGGTTTAGAAATGTGGAGGGTAGAATGTACAGTTTAGCATATATATAACTGGAGTTCCAGGAGGACAGAAGAGAGAATGGGGCAGTATATTTGAAGAGAATTCTCCAGAAATGACGGAAGACTTTAGTCCACAGATTCCAAAATTCCAAAGTAGAGTAAATAAAAAGAGGACATATCATAGTGAAAAAACAAACAAACAAAAACAAGATCGTAAAATCAGCCAGAGGAAAAAGATTAACCTTCAAAAGAATAGCAGACTAACAGCTAGCTTCTCAGCAGCAATAAACAGAAGATAGAAAACAGTGGAATAATATTTTCAGTGTGATAAAAGAAAATAACTGCCAACCTAGATTGTTACACCTAGCCTCAATACTTTCAAAATGAAGGTGTAATAAAGACTTTCAGAAATATGAAAATTGAGGCAGTTTGTAAGTAGCAGATTCTCACAAGGAAATTCGTAAGGAGGTACTTCAAACAGAAGCAAGATAAGTCCCAAGTGGGAGGCCTGAAAGGCAGGAAGGAATGAGGAACAAGAAAATGTGAATGTGGGGTAATTATAAACACATGTTTACTGTATAAAACAGTAATAATGTTTCATCTGATTAGAGATTACGGTGAGAAAAGGACTGGAACCTGAGAGTCACACACCCAGCTAAGTTACTGTTCGTGCCCTTTAGGGCAAAAGAGATATTCCTTTTGGGGGATATACGTAAAATTCAGAGATGTGTTTCCCCAGTAGCCCTGTCTGAGGAAAATGATTGAGTAAGGACTTCAACCATAGAACAAATGAACTGGAACAGAAATTCTAAGATGAGGGAGAGAGCGGTAGAGAGAAGTGATAGGAGGTGAGCCTGCCCTGCGCACGTGCTCCCCTGCTCCCCCCTCCTCCTCGAGCCCTCCCTCTTTCTGTGTCTGCTTGTGTACATACACGGGTATGGATATGTGTGTGCAATGTAGAATATATATGTTTATATATAATTATCATTACATAACATCCAATAATAGCTCAGTATTTAAATTCTAGACTATCTGAACAAACCCTAGGTGTCTCCAAGGTTTGGGGGGAGGAAGTAGAGGTAAAAGGGTTCTTGTGACCTCACCTAGCAGACAGGGAATGGGGGTGGGCAGTGAAAGTATTCTGAAGCTTTCTTCTTTATGGGAAATGTGCTGGTGGGAGATGCTTTGTTCTGGAGGTAACTGGTATCTTGTTTTCAAATAATAGTAAAGAAATCTATGTCTGCTTTTGAGATCGGTGAAAAGGAAAGTAACCATTAATACAGAAGTTTAAGTAGACTTCCAAATTAACAAAATATGGAATTTGCGGGAATTCCCTGGTGATCCAGTGGTTAGGACTCCATGCTTTCACTGCCAAGGGCCCGAGTTCAATCCCGGGTCAGGGAACCAAGATCCCACAAGCTGCTCAGCACGGCCAAGAAACAAACAGAAAAACCATACGGAATTTATAGCAACTTGATCAAACTGGCAGATCCAAGGAAGGGGAAACAACAGTGTGAAAGCAATCATAAACACAAAGTAAGATAAGAGTAAAATCAAGTGCATGGGAATGGGCTGAATTCTCCCATTAAAGGATAAGCCATTAGATTGGGTTACAAAAATACAATTATATGATGTTTATAAGCAGTAATAAAAGGAGCTTAATAATAAAGAAACAAAGAGGTAGCAAATAAATGCAGACAAAAGGAACACAGGAATTCCAATATTAACATCAGATAAGGTGGAACTTAAGACCTTGTTTTATACACACATAATTTTATATAAAAATTTTAGATTATTATTATTACATAGATTTTTGGTTCTCCCTTTTTGACACTCCCACAACATTCACACATATCAGTGCCTGTCCCCATTCCCTGACCTCCAGTAATCCATGTGAGCTAGTATGAGAAAAACCACATCAGCCAGCGTGAAGGTGAGCATTCCTTTAAGAATCCCAGGTTGGAACTTGTAGATCACCTATTCCCAGGAATCGTTAGGTCATCCCTCCTTAAACTGCTTAGGGAAGCATTCACAAGGGGCAAAACACTTTCCCAGATAACTTTGAAGATCTTTATATTATTACTCTTAAGCTGCAGAACTGGCTGTCCTTTTTTGTGTGTGTGTGGTACACGGGCCTCTCACTGTTGTGGCCTCTCCCATTGCGGAGCACAGGCTCTGGACGCGCAGGCTCAGCGGCCATGGCTCACGGGCCCAGCCGCTGCGTGGCATGTGGGATCTTTCCGGACCGGGGCACGAACCCATGTCCCCTGCATCGGCAGGTGGACCCTCAACCACTGCGCCACCAGGGAAGCCCAGAACTGGTTATTCTTAACAAGTACCTTCGATGCTTCCACTTTGCAGTGAAACTAGTGAAACTTGGGGGATAGAATATTCATCTTGCCTTGGGTTGTTTGCTTACCTACAGCCACCAGCAGTCATTAAGCTTTTTATTTGTACGAGGTCATAGATGCAGTGTTGGAAATTGTGTGTTTGAAATTCTGCGCAAGGAAGTCCATCAGCACAGCTTCGTGGACTGGGAAGCGTGTCCTGGTAGAAAGTCTAGTTAACCATGGACTTTGTATTTTCCTAGTATAATTGAGTTATCATGAAACTAATTTGAAAATTCAAAAGTAACCAACATACACACTTTGCCTGCCCTCTCACCCGTACAACTTAATCAAGGTGTCCCCCCGAAGCGTTTGCTGGGAACCACAGTTAAGTGCATGTCTCTGCGAAAACACTCCCATGCAAAAAACACAAAGGTTTTAAAGTAATCATTTTAGAGGTCTGTGACTTAGGAAGTATGGAGATGGCAGCAACCTCACCACTTTATAAGTGACGAATCCAAGTCGGTGAGCAGTCCTCAGAGACTACACGCGCTAACTCTTCTCATGCAGAGTCCTGTACCCTCAGGTAACAAAAGGATAGTGAGGTGACAGAGGGCACGGAGACAGAGCAGAGCATCCAGACCTGGAGGGAAGGTGATTCTCCAGAGTCTCATGCTGGGAGGCAGTGGGGCCCGTGCTTGAACCCAGCCCTGGACCTGAAAGCCATCACCACAGTGAGAACTCTGGGATTCAGGGGGCAGTCAGCTATTCTGTGGATTGGCCATAGTTCAGGAGTTCAGGATGGATGGATGGAGACCTACTTGCCTCCTCAGTTGGACTTGGCGGCTGAGCTTTTGCTGACTAAAATCTCGAAGGTTAGGGTTTGGTATCTCTCAACACTGGTTGTGGGTTAGAACCCCCTGAAAGGCTTCCCTGGAGACCCTGTTTCAGTTGGTGTGGGGAGGAGCCTGCACATTGGTATTATTTTTTAAGATTGCAAGGAATTCTAATATGCAGCCAAGGGTTGAGAACCACTGGGTGGGGCCCAGCAAGGTGGGTGTGGTATGCTCTGGAGAAAGCAAGGCTGAGTTGTCTCAGGAGTCTGCAGGACTGTGGCCCCGGCCCCTCTTGTGGGATGGGTTGGGGAGGGGAGACCAGCTGCTGTTCAAGCAGAGGGAATAGCGGCCTGATGCCTGAAGATCCCTGGACCTGCTGCCCTTCTCCACCCTCCATGCCCTGTGGAATCCTTGGGACATGAATGAAAGCTGGAGAAGGGCAGGAAAGACAGGATATTTAGATACACAGAACAAAGCAGAGGTAGTGAGGGGGAGGGGCAGATAGCAGGAGCAAATGCTGTACTTTTAGTCACATGTGCTTGTTTTTTAGCCATGATGTCTAACTTTGGGGTAAAAAAGTTTGGATATGTACATTCACACCCAGTGAAAACTCTGGTGGCATGCATGGGAGGCCATGACACATAATACACATGGCTCCGTGTCCCAAGATGTCACGTGCAGAGCAGGTGAAGCCAGGCAAGCGCGTGGACAGCTGGAGACATCTGTCCATCTCAAGTCCCCCACCCCTTGTCTACTGGAGTGGCACAAGCACTATACCCAGAAATCTCTCCTCCCTATTCCTGCCTGGTCCACAGTGGGCGCCTCTGCAGATGGGCAGTGTTCCTGGATGTGCCTGAGGGCTCATGGCTGACTGAGGAGTAAGCGGCAGGGCCAGCACTCTCCTCCCCTCTCAGCAGCGGGGAGCTGGTAGGCATGTCACCTCTCTCAGACTTCTGTGGGTAAGAAGGGCTGTGTTTGGCCTGCAGGCCCGGGAACCATCATGCCCATGGCCAGCAGGCCTTGCCTTCCCTCCCAGGGGACGGCAGTCACTGTGCTTTATGTTTGTGCAACAGTTTACAGTTAGAGTGCTTTCTCATGGTCGTCTGGTGGAGCAGGGTGTCTTGTTTTGCAGGTGAGGAAGCAGGCTCAGGAAGGTTAAGGGCCTCATTGAGAATCATACAGCTTTTAAGGCATGAACTTGGGGCTGGATTTTTAGGTTTCTTGACACAACGACAAGACCCTGAGCACTGTTCAAACAGGGATATCTGCCTTCACTGGCAGTAGAAGGAGCTCCACAAGGGGCCCTATCCCCTAGATTGGTCTGGCTTTGGTTGTCGATAGTGGCCTGCAGATGTCCTGCCTCTTAGCCTCAGCTTCCTCCTCAGTCAGATATTATCCGTGTATTGAGCAGGTGAAAGCAAGAGCTGTTCACAGAAATAGGGGTGAGTAAATGTTCACAAATATTTTTTTACATCTGAATCTAACTACGTGACAGAACGTAGCGACTTGTAAGATGTCTTCATGAAATACGTAATTTGGTGGTGCTCAGGTTTCCCATTCCCATGTAAATTTGCTTCGTTGAGATGTTTCCATTATGTAAAGGTTATTATACAAAACAGTTACCGTCCACAGCAATAAGAGAGACCTGGGCAAAGCCATGGCTCTGCCAGTACCTCTGCTGTGGAGGGTAATCCTTTGTCAGCTTAGTTGAGCTGCTGTTTGAAGTGACTGTAGGAGAATGTTGCCTGAGTGCGAGTTACCTCTGTGAAACTCAGCTGCAAAGAGATGTGCAAGCATATTTTTGCTTACCGTGAGCTTGTTCAGCTCGAAAGAGGACAACATATTGCTCTTGAATAAGTGAATAGACTCTGAAAGTTAATATAGACAGGACTTTAGTTAATAAATTTCCTCCTTCTGTATATTCTAGGCTCTGCTAGTGACGTGTAGACATCAAAAATCCTCTTACTTCAAGGCAGTGAAAGAAAAGCCTTCTTAAGCGCTCTTTTTTTTCTTGAACTTTTTTTTTTAGTGGAATTAAATATTGTGTTAGTTTCAGGTGTACAGCAAAGTGATTCAGTCATATATATATACAAATATACATATGTATATATATATATACATATTTATACTTTTTCAGATTCTTTTCCATTAAAGGTTATTATAAGATATTGAATATAGTTTCCTGTGATATACAGTAGGACCTTGTTGTTTACCTATTTTACATACAGTAGTGTATATCTGTTAATCCCAAACTCCTAATTTATCCCTCTCCCCATCCTTTCCCCTTTGGTAACCATAAGTGTGTTTTCTATGTCTGTCAGTCTATTTCTGTTTTGTAAATAAGTTCATTTGTATTTTTTTTTAGATTCCCACATATAGGTGATATCATATGATATTTGCCTTTCTCTGTCTGACTTACTTCACTTGGTATGATAATCTCTAGGTCCATTCATGTTGCTGCAAATGGCATTATTTCATTCTTTTTTATGGCTGAGTAATATTCCATTGTACATACTACACACACACACACACACACACACTCACACACACACACACACCCCACATCTTCTTTATGCATTCCTCTTGATGGACTATTAGGAGGTTGCTTCCGTGTCTTGGCTATTGTAAATAGTACTGCTGTGAACGTTGGGGTGCATGTATCTTTTTGAATTATAGTTTTCTCTGGATATATGCCCAGGAATGAAGGCCTATTTTTTTCTAATTCCATTTATTTACTACTTTATTGAGATACTATTCATATACCATGTAATTCAGCTATTTATTTATTTTAAACTTGACATAATATTTTTATAAAAATGTAAAATAATTATAATGCAATTTTCCATTTCCTCATTTTACTTGACAGTGTGTCTCGTACATCATTCCATATAAGTGTGTGTATAATAGCTGCATGCTGTTCCATTAAATGGTTATACTATAGTATACTATAGTTTTTTAAATTAATTTATTTAAAAAATTATTTTATTTTTTTCTCTTTCCAGCAAATACCTTGCCCTTTCTGCCTTTCTTTCCCTTCCTTCCTTCCTTCCTCCCTCCCCCTTCCTTCCTTCTTTCTTTCTGCCTTTTCTTCTCTTTATTGAGGTATAGTTGATCGATTCAGCCACTTAAAGTGTACAACTCAGTGGTTTCTTAATATATTCTCAGATATGTGCAAGTACTATTTTTTAAAAGCTAATTTGGTACCCATAAGTTTTCATCTCTCATTTCCTGTTCATCATGAAAGATAAATTATTTTTTAGATTTCAGGTACCAAGTTGAGAATCCTGTTGGAAAGAATTATTTTTTATATATGTATTTAATCATTTAAAGGTGCACATTTGTTTATCCACAAAATCCCCTTTCTGTTTGTAGAGGTATGTAGAAAACCCCAGCGCCATGGCCTGTTACAATGAACTGCTCCAGATGGAGTTTGGATTGGTGCGCCCACAGCTGAAACTCAGGTAATTCTGCTGCTTCTGGTAAGCCGACCATATCACACAGAGCATTGTTGCAAGTGAGGACTTCGGTTGTAGACGGCTACATTTTGGTTGTAACTGACCTCCTGCTGAAATGGGATGGGGTGGTGGGAAGGCATCTCTCCTCACAAAATGCTTTCAGAGTCTGCCTGGGTGTCTAATGGGTGGTCATGTTAGTGATTGGAGACTCAGCATTTAAAGATGGGGCTCCAGTGGTGACTTCCCTGGCAGTCCAGTGGTTAAAACTTGACGCTGTCACTGCCGGGGCCCTGGGTTTGATCCCTGGTCGGGGAGGATAACACAAACCACATGGCGTGGCCAAAAAAAGAAAAAAAAAGATGGGGCACCAAAATAATAGCAAATGAAAAAGCAGGATGCAAAAGTATATATACTGAATTATCTGTTTTGTTTTTTAATTAAAAAATTACTTTTAATATACACATACACCCAACCCATTAACATTATTATCTCTGGTAGGTGACATGTTTTCTTCTCTACAATAAGCATTTTGTAATTTGCTCTTGCTAAACAGTTTTTTTTTTTTAACTGATGAGTGGAAACCTTGTTCTTTGTAGAGTGAGAAAAGCAGAAAAATTAGTAAAATTATATGAGGTTGACAGAAGTGAAAAAAATGTCAGTAGCTCTTTATCATCCTAGGTCTCTTCCTTGGGTGGTCTACTATTCTTTAACATTTCCTTTACCAGGATCAAAGAGAGAATGAAGTCATTCTGTTTGTATGTGCCCAAGGCAGAGAAAAGGGGATTAGAATTTGGGGTATTAACGTTGGTAGGGACCAGCACAGGGTATCACATGCAGGGAAGAAAATACTTCATAGACAAAATGAAATGAAGTGTGAGGTAGCAAAGAAGTGCTGCTGAGCAGAGATGTTTCAGGGCTAGTGAGGTTTACAAAAGAGCTCCTTTTTATTGCCAAAGTTTTCAGGGAAACTTGAGATGGATGGTTGGCCTTGGGCCTGCCTCCTTCTCATTCCTGGGTCTTCCGCAGCCTGGCTGCAGCACTCCCACAGTGAGCTGGGCTGCTGCCCTCTCTGAGAGGAGAACGGAACTGTGGAGCAGGGGGTGATGTTAGAGCTTATTTCATCAAATCACGAATCACGATGCAAAAACCAAGACCCAGGGAGGTTAACTGACTTACATCCAAGATCTCGCACGCAGCACATGGCAAAAGTGGTCCTTTAGGTTGTAACCCCCATTTTCAAAACTGCACTCATTGTCTCTCCTCATGCTCTACTTTGTTCTCTGTGTACCAGCTGACAGCCAAAGGGAGATGTCCACTATAAAGGGAGATATGAAAATGTTGATAATGAAGGGAAGGGGGAAATGGGGGGCTAGAGAATTGGGAGCAATAGAGAAAGACTTGTTCTGAGAGATATTAAAATGCACTAAAAAGCTATAACAAGCATCTTTGTGTTACTGCTAGATCAGTAAACTAGAATGTAAAGTCTAGAAATAGACGTGCGTGTATTTAAGAATTTAAGAATTAAGAACATAAGTATATGTGTTCAACATGGCAATTTAAATCCACACAGGAAAGGGTAGACTTTTCAATGAATAGAATTGTGACAGCTTATTAACTGGAAAGAAAATTAAGTTATATCCCGATCTCACACCCAGTCCCAAAATAAATTCCAGTGTGCATAATGTTAAAAAGTGTGGCCACATAAGTACTAAAAATGTAAGTGAACATATGTATTTGGATAATGAAGTCTTTTTAAACTCAGCATGGTGTGAAAGCCAGATTTTATAAAGTAAGAGAATCAGATTAGACAACATAAAAATGTTAAGCTTGTCTCAGTAAGTATACCTTAAATAATGTTAAAAATTTAGACAAATAACAAACTGGGAAAAATACATTCTTAACATACAGGACAGGTAGGTTAATATCCTGAATACGTAAAGAGCTTTGATGAATAAGTTTAAAAATGGAAACACCCAGTAGAAAAAATTTAAAAGGACATGTTGTGAACAAGCAGTTTGTAGGAGATATTAATGGCCAATAAACATGAAAAAAAATATTCAGCTTCACTAGTAACCAAAGAAATGAAAATGATATACCATTTTGTATTTACCAGATCTGCAAAAATTAAAAAAGAGTGATAAAACCCAGTAGGGCTTCTCACAGATCCATCTCCTCCAAGCTTGTTATATCAGAGGTGGGAACTTACTTCTCGTTGTTTTTTTGGTTCTTGTTTTTTTAAATAACAGCTTTATTGAGGTAATTCTCTTGATTTTTATATGCCAAGAAAGAAGAGCTAATTTTTATTGGCTAAAGCTGCTTTGTCTTATTTAGCTAGACAGTGTAGTAATACCAGGAATAAAGTAAAGGCATTGTAATTATTGGTTTTATAAATGTAATCTCTGCACTTTATGAACAAGTAGACAGTTGCTTTCTCTTTTTCATCTTCTGAGGCATATACAAGAAAAAACCTGAATGCATTCCCCAGTCATGGGGAATTTGTTTGACTAAATTATGGTATAATTTTACAATAGAATATTATATAGTTATTAAAAGTGATGATAAGGAACTAATTATTGATATGGAAAGATATTAATGTATATGGTTCAGTGGTACAAGCAGATGATAAAACTGTAGAGTATGATCCTATTTTTATAAGTATATGTATTACATGTATATTTACACAAGAAATTGCCTAGAACACCAGTTGATATGCGTAGGTGTTGGGATTTCAGATTATTTAATCTCATTTATTTTTAAACAGATTTATTGAGATAAAATTGACATTCTATACAATTCACCTATTTAAAGTACACAGTTCAGTGGCTTTTAATGTATTCACAGAATTGTGCAACCATTGCCACAATTTTAGAACATTTTCATTACCCGCAGCCCTAGATAACCACTAATCTAATTTCTCTATATACATAGGTCTGCCTCTTCTGGACATTTCATATAAATAGAATCATACAATATGTGGTCCTTTTAACTTAGCGTGATGTTTTTCAAGGTTCATCCATATTTTGGCATGCATCAGGGCTTTATTTCTTTTTATATCTGCATAGTATTCCATTGTATGGATATACCACATTTTATTCATCCTTTCACCAGTTGATGGACGTTAGGGTTGTTTCCACCTGTGGGCTCTAAGTTTTTGTGTGGATGTATGTTTTCATTTCTGTAGGGTATCTACCTAGGAGTAAAATTGCTAGGCCGTATGGTAACTCTATGTTTAACAGCCTGAGGAACTGCCAGACTGTTTTCCAAAGCAGCTGCACCATTTTACACTCCCACCAGCAGTGTATGAGGGTTCCTCACCAACACTTGTTTTTCTCTCTATGTTTGATTGTAGATATCCTAGTGGGTATGATGTAGTATCTCATTTATTATTGTTTTCTAATTTTTAAAAAATAAACCTTTGTTACCCGTGCAATTTAAAAATGTTTTCAAACACTGAGGACAAGGGAGAATGCTCACAGTATAAGGCTAAGTGGAAGCAGGGAACAAAGCTCATGATCCCGATGATCCCAGTTTTGTGCAAAGAATTTGTTGAAAGTGATAGCTACAGATGAGGGCTGCCTCCTTTCTGCCAGGCTTCGTGTGGGGTTCTTGACTCCATTTTCTCATTGAGTCCTCACGAGGACCCTTCAGATGGTGAGAAGGCAGAGACCCAGGGAGGTTCAGTCATGTCCCACAGCCAGCGAAGGGCTGTGATCTGACCCTGGGGTGTGTTCCACCTGGTCCACTTGTCCTTAGAATGAAGGAAAGGCACCAAATTGTATATAGTCATGATCCCAAGTACTGAGGTTGCAGGAGGCGCTTATTTCTTCCTTAGGCTTTTTACTATTTCCCCCTACTTTTTCTTGAGTTAGCATTAGTTACCTTTATAGTCAAAGAACACATTTAAATAAGTTAATGTAATATTCCAAGATTGTATTACATTTTATAATATTTACATTAAGCAGTCCTTTTTCTTTTCTACTCATAAAGGGCTTGTAACTCAATGTTCACTGCATTAGAAAAAAGTCAAGAAGCAATTGAAATTACAAGTGAAGACCACATTGTACAGGTTTGTTGTTTTGGAAGTTTGTCCTTCTGAATTTCTGGTTTGTTTGCATTTTTAAGATTGAACCCCTTCAGTATGTTTTTTTTTTTTTTCCTCTCTTTGAAGTTCAAGGGACCAGTTTTTCCTTAGAGGATTATCAGAACAAAATCTGTAAAATATATAATTTAAAATAAGTTCCCTATAGGTAAGAAAAGGTTCCAATAATTGCTTAACGTGCTAGAAAATATTCTGTAGAAATATGGCATTAGCATTTATTATTTCTCACTTTTTTGCCTATTTATTTACTTAGCAAGGAGGGACTTTTATCCAGAGGATTGTTTCTGTGGTGGAGTGGGGTAGAGAGAGACTGTTGCAGCAAGGAGAGGCTCTGTCCATAAGGGCTGCACGCTCTCACCTTTCCTACTGCTTTTGAAGATAGTTTACACCTATAGAAATTTACTAGAAACTACTCAAATTTTCAAAAATAAACTAGCAATTACTTCACAAATTATCCATTATTAGAAAAGTGGCTTCATATAAGTGACTGAAGATAACATGGCTTTCAGATAACAGCAAACCGGTAACATGTATTTTCATATAACAGCAAAAGAGGGAGTTGTGCCAGAGGAATGTTCCTTTTGTCTGAGAATGAGCCCCACTTTGATTTTAGTTCTGAGCACTCCAGTTCTTCACTTTAATCTAACTAGTGACTTTCTTGGTAAAGAGTTGATGATGTTAGCATACAGGATGGTGCCCAGACAGGCGACACTGGCCGGTGGTCGAGGGCACAGGCTTGGTATCAGTCAGGCCTGGCTTCCAATCAGCCTCGGCCCCTTCCTAGCTGGGCATCTTCGGGCAGGTGACTTAATCTGTCTGAATTTGCTGTCTCATCTGTACAAATGGGAATAATATTAACGCTAACAACGACTTACCTTTTGTAAGGATGTTCTGAGGATTAAATGTGTTACTGTGTGTGAAGTGCTTTTACTACAGTGCCTAGCAAGGAAAACAAACCTTAAAACAGTATGACGATTGTTTTATCATCGTCATTATTTGTTATTCCTATTAGCACATGCACAGCTTTCCCATACATTTTCTTCTAGTCTTACAGTCCTATTTGAAACTTAACCATAAAGCCTTGCATTTTTAAACACTTCCTAGTTCATAGCCTGCTTTCCAAACTCATTATTCATTTGCATCATATGAGAGAGGCGAAATAAGTGTTTCATTCCCATTAAACAGATGTGCAGACTGAGACTTGGAGGGGTTAAGTGACTTGTGGGAGTAGACCCTGGGTTTTCAGACTCCCAGTCTGGTGCTTTCTTCCACTGTATCGTAATCTCAACAGCCCTTTTGTGGCAGCCCTGGGTCTGTCTCCGTGCAGCTTCTTTCCTCTGCTGGTGTTTCCGTGGAGTGGGCCTGCTGCCCTCCCTGCAGCCCCAGGAGAACAAGGCAGCAAGCCCAGCCCGGTGTCATCAGAGCAGAGGCTTCTCCAGACTCCAAGGTTTTTCTGGTGTTGTGCTCTTGTGGCTTTAGAACCGTCGTAGTGAGCGCCAGGCTCCTGGGGTTTCTGGGGGAAAATTATGATGGTTTAGGTTGAACATCTTTGATTGTCCTCTTTTCAAAATTTCTTTTAATTCACATGATGTTTTTTCCTTTGTCTCCCCCCAGTATGCAAATCCAGCATTCGAAACAACAATGGGCTATGAGTCAGGTGAATTAATAGGGAAGGATTTAGCAGAAGTGCCTGTAAATGAAAAAAAGGCTGATTTGCTCGATACTATAAATTCATGCATCAGGATAGGCAAGGTAAGTAAGAGGTCACTACCCTTGTTACTCTCACATAACAAAGAGGGAAGGAAGGAGACCTAGCGCTCACTGAGCACTGCTAGAGCCAGGTGATCTCAGTCTCACTCTTCCCAGAAGCCTGGGGAAGTGTAGGTAGTGTTATCTCTGTTATGCCCATTTTGCAGATGAGGAAATTGAGGCCAAGAAAGTATATAAAACCTGACCAGCCAATAAGAGTAACTTTGACACTTAACATCATTGTTTTCATTTTTGTAAGAAGTGAGTAAGTTGATCTTTCTAATAATTGATCTTCTAAGTGGTAGCTGTTGGCAAATGGTCTGGGTAAAGGATTGCCAGTGAGTTAACACATTCTCAGAACACACTGGAGCCCATCAGTTCTCTGAGCCTCGTTCATTCATTCAGCATTTTTTGAATGCCAGGTGTGCTAGGTTCTGGTATAGAAAGAAGGGCAAAACAAAAATCCCTTAGAGAACTCATTCCAGGGTGCAAAACAGACAGATAAAAGTAGTCATTGCGTTGTGATGTGAGAAGTTACAGCACCCTGGTGCTGAAGGGTTAGACAAAGCAAGGCAGGCTCAGTCTGAAAGGTTATTTCTGTCTCTGAACTGTGGCTTCTGACAGCACCTCACTGTTATTAGGTTTTAAAATATGATGGGAAGGAAAAGGCTACTGCTGTCCATAGTCATTCTTAGGCTTTTCTGCTGGGCTCTTTTTAACTTTTAGAAGTTGGGACTATGAATCTGATCATTCAGAACATTTGAAAAATCGGTGACCTGCTCTCTTGCTGGCTATCTGGAGGCCCTGTGGAAGTGATGCCCTTTCCCTGTGGCATTTGGCCCGTGCCTGTCCCTTAGCACACAAGGGCAGTCTGCCAGAGGGGGCAGGAGGGTTATACAAAACTTATACCCCCGCTTGGCTTGGGCCCCTCGGAATACACTGTGAGTGGGTTGGTGTCCTTTGCTTTCCCGCGGCTCTGAGCACACGAGATGGCTTTGCAGTGAGAACAGGGAAAGAACAGGCCAGCGGCGGGGCCCAGTAATGCACTCTCAGGGGAATCACAAAAATGGGCACTTCTTGAATCCTATTTTGCCTTCAGCTTTTCTGTCGAGGATGATGATTTTCTTACTAGAGAGAGTGGCAGGCCCTCTGGATAGAGAAACAAAGGCTGAGATGAATGAAGAGGCAGACCCTTAGGTGTTCAGACCCACCAGTGTTCCCTCCCTGGGCCGAGAGGGGTGTCCTTGGAAGGCAGCTCCAGAACAGCAGCCATTCCAGACCCCCGCAACCTTTGAGGGGCTTTACCATGGCCTCCCCAGTCCTGGCGGTTTGGTCCAGCCAGCAGTTCTGTTGTGAGGTTCACCAGCGTATGAAGCAGATGGTGGCTCTCAGGCTCCTTGATCTGGCAGTGGCCCTTGCAGTGAGGAGAGCAAGTTGAGATGGGGGTGGGGGCACCCAGTGGATTAGCTGTAGGTCCTGGGATTCACCCAGATCCCTGTGAGCAGCGTCTTGCCTCCTGAGGTGTGCCGTTGGGCACCAGGTGCAAAGGACCTCAACAGCAGGACACCTGTTCTCTAAAATCTGTATTTGCTATGAGCAGAGAATACGAAAGGTTATTGCACTGTCAACCTCTGTACTGCTTTATTTCAAAAAGAAACCAGGTGGGGATATATGTATATGTATAGTTGATTCGCTTTGTTATACAGCAGAAACTAACACATCATTGTAAAGCAGCTATACTCCAATAAAGATGTTTTTTTAAAAAAGAAAAGGAACCAGGGCATTTGTTTTGCATGATTGCAAGTTCTTGAGAGTGCAAAAGCTGCTGTTTGTCCTTTGTTGGTACCCTGCTGGTTCACGGGCAACACTGCAGCAGGACAGACCACTTAGCTGGGCAGTTTTTTGAGGAGAAAGATATGTGACCTTTCTAATCAAGTCTCCCTCAGGAGAAGAAGGGCTTGTTGAGAATCAGCCAGCCCTTGACAAACAATGGTACCATGGTCAGTGGAGAGAGTTCAGACATGTGCTGGGAGCCAGGATGGAGCCTTTGGAAGTGGTCAGATGACCGGGAGGGGCTTTGGAATGTCAGATTCTAGGTGTCCAACCAGTTGGATATCCTTGGGGGCAGAGGAGAAATTCTGATAATGTTCAAACAGAAAATACTGCGCACACCACTCTCTATAAACCTCCTCTGCCTGCTGTTCTCAGCCACTGGCTCCCCTTTCAGGTAAAACTGATACTATTAGGCACCTTGATTTTCAGCCCCACACTCCTGCTTGCTTCCTCCCTTTATGTTTCCTTCTTGGCTCTCCTCCTATCTGTCAGGGCCCTAGAACCCCTGGCCTCCTGTCTTCTCAGATACCTGAGCCTTATATTGGCTCTTCTCTTTTAGAAATTTTGCATTTTTTTCCCCTCAGTAACTGTCTTGCAGGTGCTGAAGGAATGTCGGCTGCCCGGCTGGCTGCCTCTGATAATGATGTGCAGTTGCAGAGCCCTTTAGCTCTTCACACCTTT
Organism: Mesoplodon mirus; assembly: GCF_964341445.2. Taxonomy (NCBI): domain Eukaryota; kingdom Metazoa; phylum Chordata; class Mammalia; order Artiodactyla; family Ziphiidae; genus Mesoplodon; species Mesoplodon mirus. The sequence continues at coordinate 36,638,266 of NC_138979.1, read as the reverse complement.
TACCTTCCCCAGGAGCTTTCCTCCCTCGCCGCCTCCCCTCTTCTCCCACTTTTCCCCCATCTCTTTCCTCCCAGGTTTACCAGGGCTCTTTGTCCCCTGCTGGTTCCTCAGAAAGCTCCCTTTGTTGTTGAGCACCTTTTCTGCTCTGCGTAGATGTCTTCCACCTTCCCAGTTTTAGCCCCAGTGTCTTTTCCAAGGTCTGTTTCAACATCCTGCTGTCATTTTGGTATCACCTTGTATAACGGTGATTTTCTCTCATCCCCCATTAACAAAAAGCCCAATCCCCCTCCACCTCTGCTGTCTACTGCTCGTTGACCGTCCACACAGTTGCCTGGACTTTGATTCCTGGAATGGTTTTGGTTTCTCCCTACCCTTTAGTCCCCTCCATCAAATCCATCACCAAGGCTTGATGTCTGTTAAACCCCTGCCTTTGAGGGTCCATTGCCTGGGCCTGACCGTGTTCAGGGCCCTCTTCCCACACCCTGAGACTGTGGTGGCTGAATGCAGTTAGGCCTCCCTGTCCCAGGACCCTCCACTTCTGGCCAGTGCACCCTACGCTACTGGAGATTTGTCTTACCAGATCACCACTTTGATCATGTCACTCCCTGTGTGTAGAGCTCAAGTCCCTTATCCTGGGTGCTAGGATTCTGTGATCTGACTTTGGCCTCACTTTTCCATTCAGTAAACAAAAGCCCCAAGTGTTCTTTGACTGTTTACCACCTGCCAGCACAGTGCTAGCCCCTGGGATAGGACAGCTGGATGATGATGATTTAATTCTTAAGGCAGTGGGCACCCACCAAGAAGGAACTGTCTCGGTAGTCAGCGAAGTCCAGCTCGGTGCTGAGCTTGCCCCAGAGTAGAAGGGAGGTGCACGCCTTAGTGTAGTTCTGAGAGGAGCTCAGCCTGAGAGAGACAGGCAGACACCTGTGCAAAACCAAACAGGCCATTTACAGGACATTTGCCGTGTGTCAGGACTTGGCTAAGAGTTTATGTGTGTTACCAGATTTAATCTTCATAACAGCATTCTAGGTAGGACTTTACTATTTTTAGGAACTGAAACTTCGATTTTTGATGTATTTTTGATAAGAAATATGATCTGTGTTAAGTGAATATTTTTTGTTTCCATTGTTGACTGGAAAACTTACAGGCAACTCTGTTATCTAAGCAGCGTCATAGCAGAGTCATTGGCTAAGTTGTCCTCCATTAGCTGGACTGTCCAGCTCTGGCTGACATGGCTTCTTACACCTTGACTTGGTAGCTGGCAGCCACTCACTCTGTTCAGAAAGGATTGGAGGAGAAAATCCTGAATATGTGTTTTGAAGTGCTGATTGACTGACTGAATTGGTCTCCCATATTTTCCCTCTCTTTTTATATAACAGCTCTGTTGAGAGATAATTCACATGCCATACACTCCATCCATTTAAAGTATACAGTTCAGTGGTGGTTGGTATGTTCACAGAGTTTTGCAAATATCACCTCAGTCAGCTTCCCGTATTTCTCTTGATAGTGAGCTTCAGAAGTAACTCTTAGACCTGTCTGCTGAAGCCTTCTCTGGTGGCTGCATGGGGCTGTGGGTGTGGAGGACAGGCTCCAGATTCCTGCCCAGGGATCCCTGTCTAGTCCTTGCCCAATTCGGGCACAGGCCGCTCTCCCCTCAGAACTGTAGTGAGGAAGGCCCACACCTCCCTTCTGCTCCAGGGCAAGTAAGCACCTAGCTGGGCTCTTGGGCTGTTTTTTAATTTAGTCCTTTCTTGGCGCCCATTGTTTTCAGAAGGACGTCAGGAAGCCTCGGTAACCATCCTTTGCTTCTGTCAGTGTCCTGGTTTCTCTTGGATCCACTTTCCCAGAGGAGTCTGAAGATGAGATTTTACCATTAGCATTTGCATGCAGGTCACCACGCCCCAAGCATTCATTTCAGAATTGACTTTGTGTAAGAATATGGACAGGAGACTTGAGCCAGGCTGCCATGGTGTTCCCCTTCCCACCTGGGTCAGCTTTAGCTCCTGTGGGACTCTGGAAGGTCTAGAAGGGTATGAAACACCCTAGGAGTTCAAGGTCCTACAGTGGGTTTTAGGGATTTTTCTAGCTTAAGGACCTTGGTGACTCTTGGAGAAATTCAGAACGTTTTAGGTGGTCACAAAACCCAGCTCCGGGGCTTCCCTGGTGGCGCAGTGGTTGAGAGTCCGCCAGCCGATGCAGGGGACACAGGTTCGTGCCCCGGTACGGGAAGATCCCACATGCCACGGAGCGGCTGGGCCCATGAGCCATGGCCGCTGAGCCTGCGCGTCCGGAGCCTGTGCTCCGCAACGGGAGAGGAAAAAAACCCAGCTCCGTCCCACGCTTCTCTCCACCACCCTCAGAGTAGGGGAGCCACCTGTAGCCCCTGTTTGCTCACTGTGGTCATAGCCTGGGCATACCTGCTCTCCCATTGCAGTTCCATTCTGAAATGGCAGCTCTGGCTTTTAAGGTCTCACTTGGTTTTTCTGCCTGAGCCCAGTCCTGGCTGTTACCTCATTATCCCCACCCTACCTGCAGAGGGTACACAACACAGAGGGTGGCCCCTTCTCTGCCCCAGTCTGAGACTCTCCCCCTCCCAAATGCAGGGGCAGAGGCCACACTTCCCCCACCGCCGCGGCAGGTAGGAGCTGTGAGAGGAGGAACCTGGACGAGAAAGTGCTCCTCGTTCATGGGCCCAGGGCCTCTCTTGCCAGCAGAAAGCCACTGAAAACATATGACCATTTAGACTGTGGTGACCTGGCTTTTGTTGTCAGTCTAGGAGGAGATGGACTTGGGAGGTTGAGAAAGAACTGTCAACCCAAAATTGCCTTTGGGGTTGGGATGATTTTATTATCCTAATAGCTTTAGTGGCCATGGTAAAGGAGTGGAAACCTGAGGTGGAAAATGCTTTTGGGTTTTTGTTTTGAACACAATGTATAATGATGCCTACATTCCACTTATAGGAATGGCAAGGAATTTGCTCTGCCAAAGAGAAAAACGGAGATAATGTACAACAAAATGTGAAGATACTACCTGTCATTGGACAGGGAGGGTAAGTGGGAAAAAAAAGTACTTCAGTCAACATACCATGTTCGGCTTATTGCAAAATTTGCTTTGAATACTTAGTAAGTTGAGAACTGCATGCAGAAATTTATAAGAAAGACTTGTAACAAGGTCAGGTACCATCAAAGAATGGCCTTCCAGGGTGGCTTCCTCATGGTCACAGCCTGACCCTCCAGCTGGTGACCCAGAGCCGCCAGACTCTGACAGTCTTAAGCTGTGTGAGCACATAAAAGACTCAAGTATTTAAATCTGAATGCCACTTTACTGAGCTGTGTGCTAAGAACACTCACTTGTGGACTCCCTATGTTTAAAAGATTTTTATCTAATTTGATAGCCTATGTGTTATTTCTGCACAGAACTATCAAATTAGATAAAAGTATTTTAAATACTCTCATTTATGGAAACGCATATGAAACAGATGTGACCACAGATTGGAAGGCATTGTATATCAGGAGCCTGAAAATGTCATATGGTTTGTCTCAGAATCTATCTTAAATAATACGAACAGTGGAAAATTATGAATGTGAACTGTAGAATACCCAACGATAAAATACACAACCATGAGAAATGATGATCATAGAAAATTAAATTATAGGGGAAAATGTTTTTGATAAATGCAAAAGTCAAAATGTAAAATCATACCTAGTGTATGCTCTCAGTCATAAAAATGAAAGAAGGACAAAAAGACCAGGAGGATGTGTAGCGATGATGGTTGTAACAACTGCCGCTGTTCGTGAGCCCTTCCCTCCCTGGGCAGGCTCTCAGTGCCTGGTAGATGTCACTTCATTTCATCCTGGCCACAGCCCCATGATGTCGGCACTGTGACCGTCTCTGTTTGACAGATGAGGAACCTGAGGCTTAGAGAGGTGAGGCTTGGCCCAGAGTCCGGCCACCAGCCGCCAGTCGCCAGCAGCCAGTGCTCAGCAGAGCCGGGCTGCAGGCCTCTGCGTTGACCGCGTGGCCCACGTGCTTGGTCCCCAGGCTCTGCTGCCAGCTGGCGATTGCCTCAGGGAGACGGCTCTGTGTGGGCTCTCTGTTCTGATTCTCTACCTTTTTATGGCCTTTCCAAATTTGGGGGGGATAACTGTAGGGATTGGACTACCAAAGGGAAAATCTGAAAAACCGAAAATAAATGAGGAGAGTCAGCATCTTCTGAGATAAGCCCCGGTTCCTTTGTTCTAGACTCGCACATTCGGCCCCAGTGTGGCCTGTGGCTGTTTCCATGAATGACTGTGAGCAGATTGTTTGCTGAAACTTGAAGAAGAGCATCAGTAGAAAGGGCTGTGAAACTGAAAACATGTTAAGGAATTAGAGGCTTTGGGTTGGTTAACATGTAGTACATTTTTAAAACCTAGGTATTTTTTATTGTGTGTTGTGATGACTCAGAAGGATTTTGTTGTTTTTACTGAAGAGTCAACTTCTCTTCTACAGAGACACCAGAGGATGCTTGTAGACTCTTGTTTGTTTATTGGTGGCCTTGGCCACACACAATAGAACTGCTCTCCTCCAGGCATTGTATGTATTGTGAAAGAGAGATAGATGCTCCTTTCATAATGAAAAATTAGCTAGATATCCACCAGAATAGAGAGCCAGGAGAGAAATAATACATTGTTTTCTACTTGCAGAAAAATTAGACACTATGTGTCCATTGTCAGAGCGTGTAATGGCAACAATAAGGTATGTAAGGAGAGCCCTTGGGACCCCAGGGACCCAGCAAGATTTCCCTTACTGTATAACTAGGCACCCAGAACTAATGGCTTCTAAAATTCATTTTTAGGCTACGAAAATAGCTGAATGTGTTCAGTCTGACACTCATACAGGTATGGTGCCCCATATTCATTCTTAGGGTTCACTGAGCTTTTGAAAAAATAAAAACAGGTCCTGCCTCTGACGAGCTTGTCTGTTGCGTAGGTGGGACTGTATTTTCCTAGCACCGTGGCAGCATTTCTCTCCCTGACTCCCAGGCTGGTTTATGAGACAGAGGACCCGAGCACAGGTGGGCGATCTGACAGGTGTCCTGGGGTGGGTCTCAGCCTGTGGGGAGAGAACTGGTCACCTCCAATTCATGAACTTATGTGAAGATGTGTTGAGTGGAGTGTGGTTTGTTGGCATGATCTGTGCTCGAAGAGGCAACTGTGTTGGTATCAGACTACAGTGCTTTAACAGGGATGCTTTCACCACCAGCCTACGGGGAGGTAGGTGGACCCCATCAGACCCGCCTCACGTCATATCCGTCTCGTGAGGACTTGATGTGCTTTGGACACCATCTGCTCACCCCATGTCTACGTGACTGCAGATGTTTTTCCCTGGCCCGGAATCACCTGTTTCCTTCCAGCGTATATCATGGCTTCAGCAAGCCACTTTCCTACTCTGGCCCTTACCTGTGATGGTGCAGGTCCTCTCCGGCTCCATGCCAGAGGCTCTCCATCCAGCCTGTGTGGACGCTTTACAGCACCCTGCCATGCCCAGACAGTGCTCTGGTTGCCCAGCTAGTCTGTAAGAGCCTCCAGGGAGAATACTTTGTCTTCCATACCTTCAGCTGTTGATGATGTGCTTTCAGCAGTACCGGCACAGTTCACTCATTCATTCTAGGAGTGTTTCCCACATGTTTTTCTGAGTGTTTACTGTGTACAAGGCACTGTGCTGAGTGCTTAACTCACGGTGTATTTAGTTGAAGCCTTGCAATAACCCAGAGGGGTAGACACTTAATAGATGAAGTTCCCTTTTTACAGATAAAGAAACTAACTGAAAGGCTACATAATTTGCCCAGGGATATCCATCTAGGAAGTGGTAGAGTTGGCACTCAAATCCAGATGGCCAACTCCAGAAGCTCTGAAGCACATGCTGGAACAGTTCTTGTGGGCGCCCCAAGAGTAATCAGGCTTTAATCTGAAAAGAGGAGAGACTTATTGACACGAAGGGACACATAGCAAGTGATAAGAAGTGATCATTAGTGGGTGAGAAAGGCAGAGGAAGAGGGGGAAGTTCCAGACTGGGAGAGGTGGATTTGAGTAAGAAGATGGGTGTGAGAGGAAAAGCATTCCAGAAATAAATACAGTTACTGAACAGGGAAAGTACAGAGTGTGTTCTAGAAAGAGCAAGAGCAGGGTTAAAATTCTGACTGGTATAAAAAAGGTCAGTGTGGAATGGAGTTGGGATGGTGAAGGATCCTTAGATGCTAGGTGGGAAATTAGGATTTTCATCGGTAGGCAGTGGGAGTTTGAGGATTTTTGAGCAAGGGAATAGTATAATGACACCTGAGCTCTAAGAAGCTTTTAGAGTCTGTATGTAACAGATTACATGGAAGGAGGGACCAGAGACGAGAATACCAGCATTGCCATCGTGTAGAGGAGAGAAAACAGGCCAGGGCATAATTCATCCAAAACAGTGCACGGGCACCACGTGCCAGGCCAAGTGACTGTCTCTGCATGGAGAAGCCTGCTTTCTGTGCTTCTTAGTAGGGGGATGGGTAGCACAGGGGAGGAGGAGGGGGTCCGGAAGAGCCTTGCCAGCAACGTGCCAGGTTCCGGGTCGGGTGGTGCGGAGCAGGGCTTCAGCGTATTTTACAGGTGTTCTCATGCGCTGCCAGGGCGGGGGCTGGGCAGACCTGAAAGGAGTGTTACTCTGGACCTGGAGAAAGTGAGCTTTCTCGGGCGCAGGAGGAGGGAGCTCCCCGTGTGCGAGGCCGCAGGGAGCCCGCGGTTGGGCAGCGGCTGGAGGCTTGGCAGTGTGGGGTCGGTGAGACCCCGAGGCGGGGGAAGGGGGTGTCCCGGTGCAGAGCAGGCCCTCCTCAAAGGCTTGGACGGTTGAGAGTGTCTGAGAAAGTTCTCTGAAAGTCTGTTCCCAGCAGAGTGACTCTGGGGCAAGTCATACAAGCAACCTGATTCTCAGCTTCCTCGTACCCGAAACGGAGCTCCTCCCGGGGGACCACGGCGTTGGCGTTGGTGTTGGGATGGAGGCTGCCCGTTCGCGGGGCTGCAGGATGGTTCCTGCTCCTCACGGCTTCTCCAGGGTCTCCTGGATTTGCCCAGCAGGCCAAGGAAACCCTGCTAACCTTCCTCTCCTAAAAAGATGGGCAGTGCGGAAGGATTGCAATATTCTGGAGCAGGAAGCTGAGCGCAGACACGTGAAGTCGTGGGTGGCGCTGAGACTGAGCCCAGCTGGGCGGCCGAGGCCTGTTGAGCGTTCCCTCCTGTGGCGCGCGGCTGCCTCAGGTCTCGGGTCAGTCCTCGGATCAGTCGTGGGTGTGGAGCCTTCTCGAGGCAGGAGGGCCTGTGCGCAGGCTCCTTCAGGCTGCGGGCTGGTTGAGAGGTCAATGTCACCCTGCCGCGAGGTTCCCTCGGCCCTCCCTGCAGGAGCAGCAGCCCGGCAGGTGGAGGCGCTTTAAGAACCAGCAGCAGAACTCTGCAGGGACTCAGAGGAAGAGCAGCGGGCTGAACACGGCAGTCGCAGGAAGGTCTGGTCTTGCCTTAGGGGAGTCACTTAAACGCTGAGTAGAGGTTCAAGCCTGCTTCGCCCCCCTCCACTCCTGCCACATCCCTGGCCTTGGGACATGTTGCTCCTTGCTTCCCTCCAGCCAGCTCCGCCCGGTCTGCTCAGGCAGCGCCCTCCTCCAAGAAGTGCCTTCCTCCTCTGCCGGCCTCCAGCTGCAAAACATGGCTCATCTCCTCTCTGCCCCCCTCCCAGAGGAGACCTGCCCCTTCCTCCTGGGGCTCCTTTTGCTCTCCAGCATCATGACTGACTCTTAGTTCACCCGCGTTTGTTCCCCTCCGGACTACCCCCTTTGAGGGCATGGGCCCTACCATATTCATCCTCACACCCCTAGCGCCTGGCTTAGAGCCTGACACGTGGTAGGTGCCCAGTAAATGTTTGTTGAGTGCCCTCGTGTCATTCACAGCTGGTGAGGAAGTCAGTCAAGTCAGTAAAGCAGGCGGTTACCAGCAGTGTTGGGGGTGAGGCATTAGGGCAGGATTTCCCAGAGGTGATGATACCTGAGCCGCGTCTTACCTGCATCTTCAAAGAGGATCGAGAGTTAACCAGGTGAAGGAGGCGTCAGGGGAGGGGTGCGTCTCTAGGTGGGGGTAAGCAGTTTGCACCAAGGCAGAGAGGTTTGGGAGGTGAACTAGCACATCATAAATAGTTCGTGATGGCTGGAGAGAGAGGAGGTCCAGATATCACAGGACTCTGGGTGCCACACTGGGGAATTTAAATCTGATCCTAAAAACAGTGATGAACCATTAAAATGTTTTAATTGGGAGAGTGATCTGATCAGATTTTTGTTTCAGAAGGATCACTTGGCTGCCTGTGGAGAATGGGTCGAAGGGGGCAAGGTTGGGGCCGGTAGGTCCAATAAGGGAGGCTGTCATTACAATCCAGAGGAGGATGACAGGTGTCTGAGCCAGGACAGGGACAGAGAGGGGTGGATTAAAGAGGTGTTTAGGAGGTCGAATTCGTAGACTTATCTGACCACTTGAGGGCAAGAAACGAGGAGGAGTCATGGATGACTTGTCTCCAACTTAAGCAAAAAGGTAGATGCCGTTCAGCAACCTGGGATGAGCAGTGATTGAGGAGAAGATACTGAGTTCACTTGGGTAGTGAGCCTGTGTGAAGTCCCTGAAGGTGTCCAGGTGGAGGTGACGAGTGGCCAGTTAAGATGTAAGTCTGGAGCTCAGGAGAAAGGCCTGGGATTAAGACAGCAACACAGGAATTAGGAAAAGCTATAGAAAAGGATGGAGGTCTCCTGAGGAGATTGCGTTGTCTGAGAGGGAGAGCTAAGAGGACTGAACCTTTGGGAACACCAGGGGTGCTGAGGAAGAGAGAATGAATCATGATGGAAACTAGGAAGGAACGATAAGAGATGCAAGGAAAGCCAGCGTTGGACTTGTGCAAACCAGGAGTCTCCAGGAAGCATGATCAGTTGTGTCTAGTACCACAAGTCAGGTAAGAACTGAATCGTGTCCTTCAGATATAGCAACAGGGAGGTCATCGGTGACCTTGACAAGGTCACTGCCAGTGCCCACATGGAAGAGAAGGTAGCAGATAGCAAGTGGAGAAGGTTCCGGATGGTGGGGAGGAGTACCAAGGGCCTGCCTTTGGATCCTGTTTGTGAGCAGGAATCCAGATGAGGAAGCCGGGAGAAGGCAGAGAAGACAGAAGAAGCTGCAGGTGCGGAGAGCTGAGCTCGAGCACCAGCTGTGTGCTCACTCGTCCGCACAGCGGCTCCCAGTTTCCTCATCTGTGAAATGGGGACAGGTTGGAGAGGCTTGCCACCACGTGTGACACCCGGCAGGTGCACAGAGGAGGGCACGAGAAGGAAGGTCAGCTTTGCCTTGTCATTGATTGGCGTGGAGTGAGGGAGAGAGGAGTCGAAGACAAGCCCTGTTTGGGCCTCGAAATGCAGTGGTGCCATCCACAGGAAGAGGGGGCAGAGAAGTACACCCCAGACTAGTGCTCCTGTACTACCCTCCCAAAGAGAGGCACATTCTTCCCGGGGACATTTTAGAGCTTGTATTGTAGAAAAAAATACAAAAAAGTTTTTTTTTTTCCTTTGGGGCAAGGGTGGATGGAGATCAAAATTTTCCCACCACTTTATTCAATTACATAGAAATACAATAGATGAAATTCTCTTGAGTTCATTTCTGCTAGTTTTTGCATCATGAGACTCTGTGATTACATAATCTGGAAACTGAAAAGCACTACTTTATGACTGTACCAGGTGGGACATTTTGAGAAAGTCAGCCTCCCTTAAAACGTAATTGTTCATAGTCTTCACCTCTGTGCACTCCGTTGATTTTTGTGGCATCCTAAATGGTATTCTAATGCTTCAATTTTGTTTTTTTAGACTTTTATATTGGTAAGTTTCCTAATATGTTGTTAAAATCCCTTTGCAGAGGTAATTTGTCATTTAATTGTTTCCACAGCTAATCAGTCAGGCAAACATAACGACCGGAGAGAAAGCTCACGAGATGTCAGAACCGCTGCCTCTCGAACAAGCAAAGGTAGGTGACAAAGACAAGAGGAGAAAGCGCGGTCCTGTGAGTGTTGAGCCCATGGAGACGTGCGACACTCCCTCCCCAGTCTTATCTCTGGGTCACTGCCCCCCTCCAGCTCAGGAGAGGGAAGGGGACTCTCTAGCAGTCTGTGTCCATTTCTCCCTCACCCCCAACTCCTTTGCCAGTAGGTTCCATTCTGACCCTTTTGATGGAGTCAGGGAATAAAGAAAAAAAAAAGATACATTTTACCATCTGTTCTCTAGTTGATTTTCTTTTAAAAAAAATACATTCATTCATTCATTCACTCATTCACTCATTCATTCATTTATTTATTCATTCATTCATTCACTTATGTATGTATGTATGTATGGCTGAGTTGGGTCTTCGTTGCTCTGCATGGGCTTTTCTCTGGCTGCAGCGACTGGGGGCTACTCTTCGTTGCGGTGTGCGGGCTTCTCATTGCAGTGGCTTCTCTTGTGGAGCACGGGCTCTAGGCACACCGGGCCTTCAGTAGTTGTGGTGCGTGGACTGTAGAGTGCAGGCTCAGTAGTTGTGGCGCACGGGCTTAGTTGCTCTGCGGCATGTGGGATCTTCCCAGACCAGGGATCGAACCCATGTCCCCTGCATTGGCAGGCGGATTCTTAACCACTGCGCCACCAGGGAAGTCCTCTAGTTGATTTTCTATAAACTGTAACAGCAGATGTCAGTTTATCTGTTGTAATTGTATGAGTAATGCATTTGGAAGTTAACAACGATATATTCCATTGTGGGTTGCAATTTGCCATGGAAGCTTGCCTTTTGGTGGGGAAGTAAGTGAGCTGCATTTGGGGATGTGACAGACTTTTCATAAGCAAATATTATTTAAGTTCTAAGTGGAATATGATTTTTTAATGGTTATATAGATATGTGGCCTGAGTGATCTAGGAGTTTTAAAACTGCAATGACAATTATCTGTAGGTAGTGTGGAGGCAAATATTACTGCTAGCTATGTACTTTCTTTGACTCAGATGAATTGGGAAGCATAGGGAGCTGATTGTTACTAGATAAACAGCGAAAACTTTGCAGATGTTACAGTGGAGATCCAGTGCCTCACTTCTCTCATGGGTTTCTCGTGAGGACCGGAAGATATGTCGTGTGTCCCTTGCACTGGAAATACGAAACGGATCCCACCCCTGCTGCAAGGACGGGGAGCAAAGTGGTGTTACAGGGAAGAGTGTGGACTTTGGCCTCAGCATTGCTTTGATTCAGGTCCCAGCTTCATCTACTTTCTGTGCAACCTTGGGGGTAGACCTTTGTGCTTCCATTTCCTCATCATCATATGGGGATCATTATGCTGTCCACAGAGGACCACGTAAGGATGAAATGAGTGAGCGTGGTGCCTGGCCAGGGTCATGGCAGCAGCTGTCACCGTCCTCACTGTGGCCCTCATGGTCACGGCCCTCGGGCACAGCAGAGCAGAGGCGAGGTCACTCGTGCCCCGAACTGTCTTTACTGCCACACTCTGACTTCTGTTCATCCTTTGGATTACTTTGTCCATTTCTGTATTTTTGAGAGTTAAACACTTTTAATGTTTGTGGGTTTTAACCACTGTTCTTTTTAATTGACTTATAATTTACATATAATACAATTCATATTAAGTGTTGAGTTCAATAGGTTTTGACAGTTCTGTACATTGAACTGTATAGACTGTAACCACCCAGCCCAAAATAGATACAGAAAATACACACATGCAGGCCTGCACTTGCGCACATGTTTCACCACACAGAGGCATCCACCGATTTCTTGCACCATAAGTTAATTTGGCCTCTTCTTGTGCTTCATAGAAATGGAGTCGTATAGTATGCACTCTCTGTGTGTCTGGCATCTTTCACTCATTTTAGTGTTCTTGAGATTCATCCTTGTTGCTAGGTGCTACCGTTCTTTTTTATAGCTTGGTAGTACTCCATTGTATGGCTGTGCCACAATTTGCTTATCCATTCTCTTATTAATGGCCCTTTGTGTTCATCTTTCCACTTTGGGGCTGTTCAGAGTAAGGCTGCTATGACTATTTTTATGCAAGTATTTTTTGTGTGTGTGGACATGTGTGTTCATCTCCTACCTAGGAGTGGAATTGCTGGGCCTTTGTGCAGCTGCAAACAGTTCTCCAGTGTGGGTTGTACCATATGTACCATCACTGATCTATGAGAGTTCCAGTTGCTCTGCATCCTCCCACACTTGGTTATACCAGTGTTCTAAACTCTAGCTGTTCTACTGGATGTGGTTTTAACTTTAATTTTCCTGATGACTAATGAGGTTGAGCACCCCTTTCATATGCTTACTGGCCACTGGATATCTTCTTTTGTGACGTGATGTTCAAATATTTTGCCCATTTTTATCATTGGGTTTATCTTTTTCTTGTTGGTTTGTAGGAATTCTTTTTATATTCTAGATATGGATATAAGTATTCCAAATGTACTGTTCTTAGTCTGTGGATTGCTTTTTCACTCTCTTAATGGTCTTTTAATGAACAGAGGTTCTTAATGAATCTTAAAGTTCATTTTATCAGTGTTTTCTGTTATAGCTAGTGCTTTTTTGTGTCCTGTTTAAGAAATCTTTCTCGGGCTTCCCTGGTGGCGCAGTGGTTGAGAGTCCGCCTGCCGATGCAGGGGAAACGGGTTTGTGCCCCAGTCTGGGAAGATCCCACATGCTGCGGAGTGGCTGGGCCCGTGAGCCATGGCCGCTGAGCCTGCGCGTCCAGAGCCTGTGCTCTGCAACAGGAGAGGCCACAACAGTGAGAGCCCCGTGTACCGCAAAAAAAAAAAAAGAAAAAAAAAAAAAGAAATCTTTCTCTATCCCAAGGTCATGAAGAATATTCTATGTTTTCTTCTAGAAGCTTTATTGTTTTATCTTTCACTCTGGGTCTGTGATCCATTTCAAATTAATTTTTACATCTAGTGAAGGTAGAGATCAAAGATTAATATCCCCTCCTACTGGGAAACCCAGCTGGTGGCCCATCATCATATTGAAAAACCATCTTTTGCAGTAGTATCATTATTGTAAACCAGTTGACTATAAATATATGGCCTGTTTCTGGACTCTGTTTCATTGTTCTGTTAGTCCTTGCTTGCACCGATACCACGATTGATTACTACAGTCATATGGTAAGTATTGATATCTGGTAGTATAAAGTTCTTCAAGATTATCTTGGCTATTCTAGGTCCTTTGCATTTCCATATAACATTTAGCATCAGCTTGTTAGTTTACACACACACAGCTTCTTGGGAGTTTATTTGGGAGTGTCTTAAATCTATAGAGCAATTTGGGGAAACTTGAAATCTCGGTAACACTGAGTCTTTCAAAACGTAAACATGCTCTTTGTCTTTCTTTGGGTTGTCTTTTATTTTCCTCAGCAATGCTTTGCATTTTCAGTGTATAGATCCTACGTATCTTTCCATTAGATTTATTCCTAAATACTGATTTTTATGATGCTGTCATAAGGGCGTTTTTTATTTCAGTTTCCAGTTGTTTGTTGCTAGTATATAGAAATATAATTGACCTTTTGTGTATTGACCTTGTACCCAGTAACCTTGATAAACTAGCTTATTGATGATAAGAGTAGCGTTGGTAGATTCTTTCAGACTTTCTGCATACACAGTCATCACAATCTTTGTACCTTTTATTTCTTTTTCTTACCTTATTGCATTCACACTATTGTTTGGTCTTTATAAGTATATGTCACTTTCATTATATTTTTAAATGAGAGCAGGTCTTTTTATGATATAGTGATAGAATAGTGGTTTTTATTTTTGGTTTAATGACGTTGTTGGGTAAAATGGAAAGACGGGAACCATGTGCGATCACCAAAATAGATTTAAGGAGTTTTGTTGGTCTCTGAAATTTAGAGCATTTGAGAGCCCCTGAGTTGGTTAATCTTGGTTGTTTCTCCTTGGGCCCCAGTTTGGTAAAATAAGGCTGACGCATCAGGCTGTGGAACAGTCTGTGGTCCTTTAAGACCTTTGGTAAACAGCATTTGGCCTGACAGTGGGGCTTTCAGGGAGAGACACAGAACACTATGTGAATATTTTTTCCTGCCAGTTCACTGCCCAGGCTTCTCCCTACCCCAAAGGAACTGGATCTTGACAGGAGCAACAAAAAATTAACAAACTTTAGAGTCTAAGATTTGCTGCCTGCCTCACTTAAGATATTTACCTAATCCGTCTAGATTAAGCATAACAGGGGAAAGCACCAAAGGATGCCTTGAAAAATTGAACCAGAAATTCGTGTATTTCAGTTAATTGAGTTGTATTTATTGCTCCCGCCATATATGAAACAAGGAGCCTCTGTGGCATTGTCTTTCAGAACATGTTCACTCCTGGAGAGCAGCAAGCTGAATAATTATAAAGCCTTATTGTTAGAAACACAAAAAGAGGTGAACTGTTTGGCCTTGACTTGCTAGATTGTCTCCTCTGTTTTCTCTCTGGCCTGTGACCTCAGAATTTCAGTCTGTGGCCGCATGTGCATCCTAATGCCTAGGACTGAAGGAGGCAGAGCTGGTGATGCCAGAATCCCAGGCTTGTGAGGATGGGAAGGAAGCTCAGCGACCAGGTAGTTCTGGTCCTACCCCTTCATTGTGCAGCTGAGCACGCTGGGTGGGGCCTGGGGCAGGAAGGGAGACAGATACCCAAGGCTGTGCACACCCTGATTTCTGTGTCACGTGATCTCTCCACAGTTTCCAGCCAGAGACGGCGCTCCTCCATGGCCCGGATACACTCCATGAAGATCGAGGCGCCCATCACCAAGGTGAAACCGTTTGTGGTCGGTCTCCATTGAGCACGGAAGTCCCTTGTTCTCCTGGTTAATTGTTTTCAGCAAGAAGAACCACGAAGGGACCCACAACAATAACGATGCTCTCCTAGTTGTGTGGAGCTGCCTCGTGTGAAGAGAGAGGATGTGTGACATGAGCACTTTAACTAGCCTTAAGTTAGCGTTGAGCCCCACTGCCAGCCTGACTCTCTGGATTGCTTTCCCATTGTCTTTAAGATTATGAAACTCAGGTCTTTTTCTTTCCATATTATAGGCAATCAATATCATCAGTGCTGCCCAGGAAAGCAGTCCCATGCCTGTGACAGAAGCCTTAGATCGTGTGCTGGAAATTCTAAGAACCACTGAATTATATTCACCACAATTCGATGCTAAGGACGATGATCCTCATGCCATTGACCTTGTTGGGGGCTTAGTGTCTGTAAGTATATTTGACCAGGCTGCTGGCTAGATCCTGCTGTTCTCATTTGTTTTCTCAGAGGTTATTTGTTTATGTGCTGGCCTACACAGCGTTCTTTGTGTGTGGGGCTCAGTCAAGGCCTAAACCCTCCATTGCTGCCCTCTGGCCGAGCCATCACCCACCTGCTGCCTACCGCCCAGGGGGACCTCAGCTTGAAGCAGAGAAGGGAGGAGCACATTCTAGACAGCTAGCTAGTTTTAAGGTTTTGAAAACGGGCAGAAAAGAAAAATTTATGAAATATTCCATACCATATTACAAAACAGAATGACTGTATATGTCTAAAGAGGCACCAAGGGGACTTCCCTGGTGGTCCAGTGGTTAGCGTGCTACCATTGCAGAGGGCACGGGTTCGATCCCTGGTCCAGGAACTAAGATTCCCACAAGCCACACAGTGTGCCCCCCCCCAAAAAAAAGGCACCAGTGAATGGGGCGTAGTTTCCCTCTAGAGCATCCTATACAGATTTGGTGATTTCATGGGAAAGAAGGCCTTGGAACCATTTCATTAGGAGGCTTTATACCATGGGCTCTTGAGGGGTCTAGGTGCCTCCTCCACCCCTTCTAGTGTAGAGGCCTTACAGGGGAAGAACAACTTTGTGGAAGACAGATCATTCCATTGCCATCTGTCACCTTTTTTGTCTTGGTGACAAAATTCAGAAGTAAAAATTCATCCCTCCTCCTAATTCCTGCTTTCTAAAGTCACTTGATTTCATAAAAATAAGGTTTTAAGCAATAATCAGATGGGTAGAGGGTTCCCAGCGATGATGATGTCTAGTTGTGGTCTTGTCTGTTTGGGACAGAGACTCCTTCAGCCTGTAGGTGAGGGGGTGGGGAGAAAGGATGAGGGGCGGGCTGGGATAGTGCCCGGGGGTGAGGGGTGAAGAGAGGCAGGGTGGGGAGAAAGCACCGCAGGGCTGAGGAGAGGGGCCACTCAGGGGCTTGGGGTGGAGCAAGGGTGCTTAGAGAGCAGAGAAGAATCTAGTTTTCCTGAGGAAGGCTGGTGTCCACAAGCGTTGAGGAGGGTGGCAGGAAATGGGGGGAAAGGGTTGAGGGCAGAGGGGCGTCATCTGGTCCTGAGTGCCAGCAGGACGCTGGGCTCTGGGGCGTCTCCCGAGCTCGCCGTCCTGGTGATGCCCCTACCCCGGAGCTGAGCAGGTCCTTCCAGCGTCAGGCTGTGTGCTCCTGGGTGAGTGACGGAGCTCGGGGTTGGCCGCAGAGGTGATCACAGGGAAGCCTCAGCATGCATTGATGGAGAGGGCTGCCCGCAGTGTCCTCTGGGACCCGCTGTCCTGGGGTTTTCAAGGAGTAAAGAATAGTTGTGACTTTCCTTTCTCTTGTTTCCTTGATTTTTATCAGGATGTTTTTCGAAGACCATCCAGGAATGAGTATGTTCTTTCAACAAAAAGTAAGTTTCTCCTTTTTAGTTTTTTGGACCACTATTACTATTATAGCCATGCTTAAGTGATGAAAATAAATTTATCAGATAGAAGTTTTAAGATAATTTTTTTTATCAATAAGAAGTTTTTTGGTATATCATCAAAAATGAGAAACAAAGCAACCGTTCCCTGAAGCAGAACTGTTCTCCCTAAGGAACAGTTAATGCTGTAAAGCCTATTAATTTTGTTCTCCGAATCACATCACTTTGCAGACCTTCAACAGGTTTCCAGCAGTGTAATCACCCCCACCTCCCTTCACGACGTCCCATCACAGATAACTCAGGCCATGGAAAATGAGGAATCCTGGGACTTTGATATTTTTGAACTGGAGGCTGCCACTCATAAAAGGTGAGTCCACATGGAGCTTGGCAGACAGAGAGCTTGATTCCAAGGGCCAGTGTGGAGAAAGTCACCCAAGGAGTATGGTTTCTGCACAGAGCCAGTCCCTGGTCAGGGAGGAGGCTCAGGAAAGTGCAGCAGGGCAGCAGGTGCCCTGAGTCACCAGGGCCTAGGCCTCAACGAGGGGATCAGTGAGAAGCCAAGGGGAGTCTGCCTGGTTGTGACTTCTGCAGAGAGAGCAAGCATGAAATTGAGCAAGTGACTTAACGTCTCCAAATAGCAGAGGTTTTTTTTCTGTAAAATATGGTTATTAATTTCTCCTGTAGGTAGTGATATGTTGAGATAGCAGCAAAGAGCCCCGCTCAGAGCCTAGAACTAAAAATTAGAAATACACAGACATACACATTGATAAGAGCTGTCCCCAGATCTTGGTTGCTGTGTTGGTGACAGGCATGGGGACACCCCGAACTCCAGTCATCCTGATCTGAATGTGGTCACCGAGAATAGGGTGGGATTGGGATTTTACCTTCAATTTTGTACTTTGCTGGAGAAGAACGGTCAACCAAAGGCATGTGGTCGGCTTGGCACACAGGAAAGGGTGTCCAGACCTGATGCCAGCCAGCATTAACCTTCAGGAGGGTGAGGTCCGGACTCTGGCAGACAGAAGGCCACTGCAGGAGAGGTGTGCTCTGCTGGCCGCGGGATAACTCGTCAGGTCTCCTCCCGGTCTGGGTGACGGTCCCCAAGCCAGCCCTACCCTTGACTCATGCTCACAGTGAGTCGACCTTCTACAACATTCTGCGTCCAGGTACCCCACACAGCCGAGGACTGCAGAAAAGAATATTCCCGTGGTAAACAGAGCTTTGGGTACCTGGTTTACATACTGGTACGTTGTATTCGTGTGAACTGGGACAAGGCAGGTCTGTTCAAGTCCTGTGAGCCCAACCACCTCTGGATACTGCCTCAGCAGAGCCAAGTTTCTTGATCTTCCAAGCAAAGGCCAGATGCTGGATGAAGGTGACTTCTCAAGGAAGGGCCTGATTTGGTGGCCAGTTCGTCACCTTCTCTGGGGAAACCTCCTCATACTGTAACACCCACCTCCAGATTGTCGAGACCATCACATGACATGTGACAGTATCTGGCTCATAGGCTGTCATCAGGAACTGTTGTTTTCTCCCACACAGGACATCTGGCCAATGACTTAGGTCCATCAGGTCCAAAGGAGAGGATAGGGTTTAAGGTGGAACAGGTTTAGCCTGGCAGCATGTTGATTTGAAGACTCTACTAGTGTCAGTAGGAGTCTGCATCAGGAGGGGCAGGGTGAACAAACCTCACCCCAGCCAGTGGGGAGCACCAGGTGAATGCTCCCAGAATTGGAGCTGGGCTCCACCCAAGGTTGGCACTGGCTACCAGGAGAGAGGGCAACAGAGCGCCACCCGCGTGCCACCCGTGTGCCACCTGCACAGGCTCCACTTTGCTGCCCTGCACACTCTCTGAAGTCTGGCTCGGGTTTGCTTGTTGGATCTGAATAGATCCAACACTTTGCCTGTTTCTTTGCTTTGTTTTAACACTGTGGATGTTTTTCTCTATAGGCCTTTGATTTATCTTGGTCTCAAAATATTTGCTCGCTTTGGAGTCTGTGAAGTCTTAAAATGCTCTGAGACAACGCTGAGATCGTGGTTGCAAATTATCGAAGCCAATTATCATGCTTCTAACCCCTACCACAATTCTACACATTCTGCCGATGTGCTTCACGCCACTGCCTATTTTATCTGCAAAGAGAGGATAAAGGTGAGCTGGTTTGTGCTCCACGCTTAACAGGCAGGAGCAGTGGGGCGGCTGCTGTGCAGTGTGACTGCTCAGGAGGGCCCCACACGGGTGCAGCCTGGCCCAGGAAGGGGGCGGCCACAGGAGAGGAGGGTCAGGCAGGAGGCCACGCTGTGGCTCTGGGGAGTTGATAATGAATTCATGACATGACCCCAGCCATTCCTGGAAGAATAAGGAGCAGGGTTCGGTCCCCGGGGAGGAGGCCAGCAAGAACAGGAGAAGGCTGTTTTTCTGAGGGGTCTTACTCTGACCCTGTAGGCAAGGTTGGATATGGCTCCTTTAGGGCCCCCACATCCCTCAGAGTCAGTGGGGTTTGAGACCAAGTTCATCATCTTTGCCCAGCACTGCTCCCACCCAGGGTCACCTGCCTGGCCCAGAGTCCCATCATCCAAGCAGATACCCATGTCAGAAGCCTGGGGTCATCTTCAGTTCTCTCCTCTCCTCCAGCCCCCAGCACCTGGTAGGTCATCTGACCTTGCTGACTACAACCCCTAAGTGTTCTCAGAATCGTCTTCTCCTCGCAACGCCCCTGCCGCTGTCCTGGTGAGGGCCCCGTCATTTGTCGTCTAGATGGTGCCAAACAAAAACTCCTGGCTACCCGGCCTCCTAGGGAACTCACTCTGACCATGTGGGTCCCAGGAGCAGCCTCCCATCTCCCACAGGATTTAAGCTTTAAACCCCACAGATGGTGTGCACCGCTCGCAACACACAGGCCATGTTTGGGCTGTGCTGAACCACTTTAGTTTCTAACGCTCCTGCCCTTGGCATGCTGTTCCCTTTGCTGGTGCCGGCTTCCCTCACATCTCCCCCTGCCCTTCAGGAATCAGTACCAGCCTTCATTCCTCTAGGAAGCCCTCCCTGGGGCACCCTCCTCCACACCCAGCTCGGACTGGGGCACCCTCCTCTGTGTCCCCACACCCTCCTGGGCACCCTCCTGATTGTACCTCCTTCAGCATCCATCATAAAATGACACAGAGGGTCCAGGGAGCTCTAGTGTGTGGCCATTTCACTTTCAGAAGTATTGTATACTTGAGAGCAGATGAATCAAACTGTTGGTTTTATACCTAATAAAACAGGGCCTCGTGAGGAATGAAGATAGCGAGGCATCACTGCCTGATGTCCTGGCATCTGAGGAAGGCCACATGGTGGCCAGGACCAGCCCTGGCAGTCAGCAGAGTGAGGGCCAGTGCATCCCGGTCCCACTTCCTCATCTGTACCTGCGACTAGTTAGTTGTAGGGAGGAGAGCAGTGTGCGGGGGTGATTCCAGCACATGGACATGTTGAGTCACTCCTCACCCTGAAATCTTATCTTCTCAGAGCTGGGTCTCTCACTTGCGCTTTCTCTTTCCCTCTAGTTTGGTTTTTTGGGTTTTGTTGTTGTTTTAATAAAGGTCATGACTAAGACTGTAGGCAGAATAAGAGTCCTGAGAGAGGGCTGTTTTTATAAAGCATGAAGACAAATGGCAGAGGAGAGATGTCTTTGTCATGATGGTTCAGCATATAAAGACGACCTAACTTTTGCTGTAATTTATTGATTCTGAACTCCTCTATAGATAACATACAAATATATATTCAGAAAGCTAACTTATTTTTAATAGCATTTATTGATATAATTCACATCATAAAATTCACCCATTTAAAGATAAAACTGTTGAATTTCAATTTAAATAAATTTTACAAGACTGATTTATTAGATATACACCTTCTTTTCAAGTGTTTATAGAATATTTCCAAAAATGATCTTATACTAGGACACAATTACTGTCTTGATAAACTTCAAAATTTCATAGTCTGTATTTTCTAACCACAACAAAAACTAGAATTTAATAACTAAAAGTTAAATAAAAAATGTCAGTCACTACAAATGAGAAAATATTTCAAACAATTTAGGGATAAACAAGGAAATAAAGCCAAAAATAACAGTTTAGAAAACAACAAAATGAGAAACCTATGTATCAAAACCTGTAAAATGGGAAGAGCAAAGTGATAATCCAGAATGATTCTTTGAAACAACCAAGAGAATTAAGTTCTAGCCAAACTAATCAAAAACACAGTAAACACAGAAATACACGCATTTGAAATGGAGATTAATAGAAGAAAGTACCATACACTTCTGTACTTAAAGTTTTAAATCAAATTAATGCTGGAAGTAGAAAACCAAAAGAGAGGTCAGTACCATGGGAGTTGTTTTTAAACTATCAACTAATTTCTTCAAAACCTGGCTCCTGACCCAGATGGACAGGTGAGTTCTTTAGCCCTTTAAGGAATTTTTCCATGTTATATAAACCATTTCAAAGTCTTGAAAAAGACGGAAAACGTCCAGATCATTTTACAAAGTCACAAAACCCTGAAATCAACCTGACAAAGATAGCAGCAGAAGGGGGGAGAAAACTGTAGACCAATCCCCAGTTAATGTAAGTGATGCTAACTTAAAAAATTATTTCTCTCTTCTATTCAGTAATACTAGTTTATGTTGGTCTAAGTCAATATCTCAGACTAAAGGCCTTTTTTTGTGATGGGTCTAGAGACAGACTTTCTGAGGAGGTGACTCCTGTCTGTTGAGGACACCCTGTCTTGGTAAGTCCTTAACTTGTGTGAGACTGAGAATCAGATAATGTTTCCTAATAAACATGCAAAGATGAAACTGTGTCTGAGTGGACATAGGAAAACTGAGTTTGCTCAACATTATGCTTTTCTCAGAAATCCGAAATATCCTTACCTTAAAGTAATAGGGCAGAAAGAAAACTACCCAGAAGGCTACCTTGCTTTCAATGCCATGCCCCAATTTTTAAATGATCTCTTGTTTTCAGCAAACTTTAGATCCACTTGATGAGGTCACTGCCCTCATTGCAGCCGCTGTCCATGACCTGGACCACCCCGGGAGAACCAACTCCTTCCTGTGCAATGCTGGGAGTGAGCTGGCCATTCTGTATAACGACACTGCTGTGCTCGAGAGACACCACGCAGCCTTGGCCTTCCAGCTGACCACTGGTGATGATAAATGCAACATCTTTAAAAACATGGAGAGGTAAGAACAACGAGTTGGAAAGTATGTTTCCTCTCTCTTTTTTTTAAAAACAATTTTATTAAGATATAATTCATATACTCTACAGTTCACCCATTTAAAGTGTACAGTGGTTTTTCTTATATTCAGAGTTGTGTGACCATCACTACAGTCGAAATTTAGAACATTTCCATCACCCCGCAAAAGAACCTCGAGCTCATTAGCAGTCTCTCCCCATTCCCCCCTCAACTCCCACAGCTCTAGGTCTACTTTCCCTCTCCATAGATTTGCCAGTTCTGCACATTTCATATAAATGGAAGTATCCCCAATATGTGTCTTTAGTGTCTGGCTTCTTTCACTTAGCACGATGTTTTCAAGGTTCAGTTCCATTGTGTCTTGACATTCCAAGACGACAAAGGCTGACACCTCGAGAGACCCAGAGAAGCTGTCACCTTACATCTCTGCCTGGAGGACTCCACTCAGCCCAGCAGATGTCTCGTCATTGTCTCTGTTCACACGTCCCTTCTTTGCGGAAGCCTTCCCTGACCCCTCACATTAATTATTCAGGCTCAGGTTGCTTCGTTTGCCTGATTCTGGTTTGACTCTTAAGCGCTGTTAAGATCACAGTGTCATATGTCTTCTCTTCCTCACTGTGCCCTCAGTGTCTAGTGTGGGGCCTGATAACTGTTAGGTGGACGAAGTGATCTGTCATGAGGAACACTTACCAATTTGGATTTTTAAGGAAGGCTTTTAAACTTTTAAGGGATTTAAAAAAAAACTCCCTTTTGCCATGTTTTAGAATTTCATATGTGGACTTAAAGTTGGTTTTATTCATAGTTGCCGTATATACATCAGTTACCTCTGGAAAAATTCACAAGACCCTGGTAACTTTGGTTGTCTCCAGGGAAAAGAGCAGGGTAGCTGGGGCTGAATGGAGATTGCAGTTTATACTCTTTGTACCTTTTGAATTTTTAATTATATCATTTCCATCCTCAAAAAATAAAAATTTTAAAGTAATTAAATAAAAACAAGGGCTGGAGGAAGAGGTATCAAGTATGCCCTGTGATTCTCTCAGCTTTCAGAAGGTCTGCCCTCTACGTTTCTGGGCACTAAAATTATTGGGTCTCAAGGTTCCTCTGTGTAGGGTACATTCTTCATAACCCAGACCTCCGTCTTCATTCAGAGAGCTGGCTTTGGTCACCCCTCCTGCATTCCATCTTTTTTTATCTTAAGAACTATGTGCTTTTTACTTCAGAACGACAACACCTTGAACATTCTGTCTATAGTCTTACCCATAAGCTTCTGATTTTAACTTCTGTTCAGGTTCCCCTTGCTAACAGCAAGCTAGGCAGTAAAACCTTTAACTTCCACATTCTTTTAAAGTATGCCCTGCCACTGACTTCCAGTGCATTAGAATTTTAGCCACAGTGGACATGTGTCCTAGATAATAGCTTGTTTTCAGGAGCATCTGTCTGGTCTGGATCAGTAATCGGCAGCAGCCTCTCTCGTTTGTTGTCTGAAACAGGAATGACTACCGGATGCTGCGCCAGAGTATTATCGACATGGTCTTAGCCACAGAAATGACAAAGCACTTTGAGCACGTCAACAAATTTGTCAACAGCATCAACAAGCCCTTGGCAGCATTAGAGGAAGATGGGGTAAGCGAGCTGATTGCAAAGGGAGCCTGTGCTTGGGGCCCTTATTCCTATGTGTTGTGGGGAAGCATGGGCCTAGGATATCACGAGTGTTATCATTACCCCCATTGGGCTCACTGAATTTAATTTCCATTGGTTAAAAAATTAAAGTACAAAAACTTGGCAGGAAAAAAAAATAGGATATACAAAAATAGATAAGAAAACTCTGAAGGGAGGGTCAGGTTTTAGATAAACTACCTTTAGATGGGTGGGCCATTCCTGCGCCCTTTCTCAACAACTGCCCCCTTCCCCTCTTCTTGCGCATTTTGGGGTCAGTTGGAGCCCATGAGGTCTCTCACCAGCCACGCCCTGCTGTGCATATTCTGTGGTAGCAGCAGCTGTCCTCTGTTGGTCTGTGTCAGAGGAGGGTGGGGTTGGGAAGGATTCTGTATTTGGACCACAAGGTGACATCATCGTTGCTCCTCATTTTTGGATTTGAGGCATGGAGCCCAGAACAACTTCCTGGCAAGGAGAACATTAAACCTTTCCCCAGGCAGGAGACCACAGGTGAGGAAGCAGACCAAGCTAAGTTCTCATCCTAGTTCTCCTTCACCATTTCCTTGTCTGTAGAATGGGCATAATAGATCTCAAGGCATAGGACTGATGGGCATGGCACAGGGTAGGCACTTAATAAATGGCATCTGTTATACTAGATTCCTGGTGAGAGCAGCACCTAGAGAACATGCTCTTCTCATGAACCCTCTTCCTTTGAGGCCCACATGCCTGCCCTACCACCTACCCCATGTGCACTGAACATCTTGGCATCAGCTCACAGCCTTTTCCACATTCCTCCTCCCCAGCGCCTGTCACCACGCACAGGGATGACTTATCCTCAGGCTAGGATGACAGCTCCTTGAATTCTAACTCTACTCTGCAACTCATGTGTTAGGCCATGGCTTTTGACTGTCCCTGGCTTTCTAGCTTATTACCCTTCACCCTTCCCTGTTCTCCAGTTTGTCAGTCTGCCTTTGACTTCACTCCCTTTCCAAGGACTTGGCAGAGCAGAGGCACCCACACCAGCCTCTTTTATTGACTCATGCCCTGCCATCCTGGAGAGGGCTGGTTATTGCCTGGGCTACTGCTCCTGGCTGACCCCATTCCCACAGAAAGAAACCACGTACCTCGTAGACTTGGTTTCCTCCATCTATTCTGGGAAGTTCCCAGACTTAGCTGAGTCTTCCATTCCGCTTGACAGTCACGTTTCTCATCTCTGTTGTCAGTACTTGGAGTTACTGCTGAGAGACTGGAAATCAGTGTCCAGTGGGTCACAGCAGGGACAAAGTATCATGAAAGAAAATAGTTTCCAGCTGGCAGTACTGTAGTCACACACCTGAAAAGAGAAGGGTCAGCACAAACCTGGTTGGCAGTGGGAAACAAGGAGAACTACTGTGGACACTCCCACCGTCCACTCTGGCACTCTCCAGGAGGCTAGGCAGCCTAGGCTTAGGATGCCTCCTGCCCATCTTGGTGGTAGATCTGTCCCCACTGAGATAGGATCATCAGGCCTTCTTAGACTACTGTGACTACTCACAGAAATCACATGACTGACTCCTTTGGAAAGTTGCCTGATGGGCACAGAATCAGAATGAGGAGATGCTTGCTCATGTCTTTTGCCATGTTCTTTGCCCCAGTACTCCCTCTTCCAATCTGAATTTGCTTCAGGGGGCCAATAAGCAGAGAGTGCCTCACACCATGGATTGAGATTCCATATCCAGAGGGGCTCCTTGTGAACCAGACAGCATGTGGTACTGTGAATAGGCAGAATCCAGGACTAAAGGTAGAACTTAGGTTCTTATCCTGGCTCAGCTGGGTAGCTTTGAATAAGTTTCTTCACCTCTCAGAGTCCCAGGGTTCTCATCTGTAAAATGCAATAGTAAATAATACTGATTTTCATGCCTACCACAGGACCTTTTTGTGAGTGCAGACCAAAAGAGAATGACTAAGTCCTCTGTACACCATAAAATGTTAGGGCAGCGCTTAGGAAGTATCACTATATCTGACACAACCTTGGTACACGGACAGCTAGTTCCCAAGATCATACCTCTCACAGAGCTAGGTGATTGGAGATTGGCGTGTGAGAAGCAGAGCCCCTGGTGGACTACAAGACGCTTTGTTACGAGGGCAGAGAAACCTTTTATTTTTCAGTTCACTCTGTTTTTTAGTGAATATAATAAAAGATAAAGCCAGTCTTTGAGTGCTTACCAAGGGAGCATGATAGACATAATAGAACAGAAAGAAAAGGTAACTGTGAGAAATAGAGTGAGAGGCAGAGCCAAAGAGAAGAGGAGAGGCAGATATGCCAACCTCCAGCACTACCCTCTGCTTCTGGGTCCTGCTGGAATCTCACTCGGCCTTGGTTTTCCCGTTTGCATAGTAAGGGGCCAAGCTCAATCTGCAGAGTATCCTCAGCACTGTTTTGTGAGATCCTAACTTGTAGATCCTGGGCAGTGCCTTATTGTGGTTACTGTGGGACCACAGGAGTAAAACAGCTTGGTACCTGGGGACCCATTTTGATTGCTTTGAATTCCACTCATGTTTTAGGAAACTGATAAAAATCAAGAAGCCATCATCACTATGATCAGAACTCCAGACAACCGCAGTTTGATCAAACGAATGCTGATTAAGTGTGCTGATGTGTCCAATCCCTGCCGACCCCTGGAGCAGTGCATTGAGTGGGCCGCACGTATCTCAGAAGAATATTTTTCTCAGGTAAGATGCAGCTTCTTAATTCCTTAAGTAAAAGAGAGAGAAACACCATGAGGACCATAAGAAGTAATGGACTTAAAAACTAGGAAGTAGAGTTCTAAATGAAATTCTGTCCTTGAAGAACACTGCCTGTATTACAGGCTTACTGGTTATAATTCTATTCGTTTTCCCTTGTCTGAAAATGTATTTTATTTTGCCTTCATTCTTGCCAGATATTTTCACTGGATATTTGACATTTTCTCCTAATAGTACTTTAAAGATGTTAATTACACTGTTGTCTGCCCTTCATAGTCTCTCTGGGTAGGAAAAATTTCTTGTGAGGCAGAAAAAAAATTAGAAAATATAGTGGCTAAAATTTTTCCAAATTTAGTGAAAGGTACATACATACAGATTTAAGAAACCCAACAAATCCTAACCCATGCCCAGGCACGTCATAGTCAAGCAGCTACAAGCCAAAGATACAGAAAAAATTTTGAAACCACCCAGAGAAAAATGATAGATTACTTATAAAGAGAACAGTGATTCTCATCTTTTATAAATTCATGTCAGAAACTATGAAGGCCAGAAGACACTGTGGAACAACATCTTTAAAATGCTGTTAGGAGAAAACTGTCACCCTAGAATTCTGTATCCAATGAAAATACCCTTCAAGAATGAAGGCAAAAGAAACACATTGTCAGACAAGGAAAAGCTAACAGAATTCATCACCAGTAAACCTGCAATATAAGAAGTGCTAAAGGAAGTTCTTAAGGCTGAAAGGAAATGACACTAGATATAAAATTGGATCTTTAGGAAGGAATGAAAAGCACCAAAAACGGTAACTAGCAAAACCACAATGAAATATCACCTCATATCTGTCAGAATGGCTATTATCAAAAAGATAAGAAATAACAAGTGTTGTCAAGGATAAGGAGAAAAGAGAGCCCTTGTGCATTGTTGGTGCACAATGTACCAATGTAAATTGGTGCAGCCAGTATGGAGGTTCCTCAAAAAATTAAAAATAGAACTACCATATAATCCAGCGATTCTACTTCTGGGTGTTTATCCAAAGAAAACAAACCCCAAAAGCTGTACGCACCCCCATGTTCATTGCAGCATTATTTATAATAGCCAACTTGGAAACAACCTAAACATCTACTGATGGGTCAGTGGGTAAGAAGATGTGTGTGTGTGTGTATATATAGATATATATACACACACACACGCAATATTATTTAGCCATTAAAAGAGAATGAACTCTTGCCATTTTTGACAACATGGATGGACCTTAAGGGGTTTATGCTAAGCAAAAAAGACAAATACCATATGATCTTACTTACATGTGGAATCTTACAGAGAACAGATTGGTGGTTGCCAGATGAGTGAGTTGGGGTGCAAAACTGGTGAAGGGAGTCAAAAGGTACAAACTCCTAGTTATAAAGTAAATAAGTCATGGGGTTATAATGTACAACATGGCAACTGTAGTTAATACAGTACTACATATTTGAAGGTTGCTAAGAGAGTAGATGTTAAAAGTTGTTATTACCAGAAAAAATTTCTGTAACTATATATGGTCACAGATGTTAACTAGGTTTATTATGGTGATCATTTTGCAATATATGCAAATATTGAATCATTATGTTGTACACCTGAAACTAATATAGTGTTATATGTCAATTATAGCTAAATAAAAATACAAAAACACTTTAAAAAATGGTAAACAGCTGGGTAACTATAAAAGATTCTTTCCTCCTTTTAATTTCTCTGAATACATAGAACTATCTTAAGCACAAATTATAACATTGCATTGTAGAGGAAAAATAATTGAAATCTTACAGAATATGTTCTCCAGCCACAGTGGAATGAAATCAGTTACAGTAAGGTATCTAGGTAAACACCAAATATTCAGAAATTGACAACACATTCCTAAATAATCCATAGGTCAGATAAAGGAAATTAGAAAATATATAGAATTAAATGTTAATGAAAGTATATTAAAATTGTGGGATGCAACTAAAAGTGATTAGAGGGACATTTATAATTAGAGAAAAAGCCCTAAAGTTAATGACTTAGATTTCTCTTTAAGAAACTAGAAAAAGAAGACAGTAAACCCAAAGTAAGTAAGAAAGAAATAATAAATATAAGAGCAAAAATTGAGGAAATAGAAAACAGACAGTAGAAAAAATTATAGGAGACAAGATGGTGGAGTAGAAGGACTTGAGTGCATCTTCTCTTATGAAAACACAAAAATCACAACTGACTGCTTAACAACCATCAACAAAAAAAGACTGGAACCTACCAAAAAAGATATCCTACATCCAAAGACAAAGAAAAAGCCACAACGAGATGGTAGGAGGGGCACTTTCACAATATAATCAAATCCCATACCCACCAGGTGGGCGACCCACAAACTGGAAAATATATATCGTAGAGGCCCTCCAACAGGAGTGAGAGTTCTAAACCCCACATCAGGCCTCCCCAGCCTGGGGGTCTGGCATCAGGAGGGGAGCCCCCAGAACATTTGACTTGGAAGGCCAGTGAGGCTTGAGTGCAGGAGCTCCACAGGACTGGGGGAAACAGACTCCACTCTCGGAGGGCACACACAAGGTTTCACATCCACTGGAACCCAGGGCAAAGCAGTGACTCCGTATGAGCTTGGGCCAGACCTACCTGTGGGTCTTGGAGGGTCTCCTGAGGAGATGGGGGTCAGCTATGGCCCACTGCCGGGGCAAGGACACTGGTGGCAGAGGCCCCTACGGGATATTCCTTGGTGTGAGCTCTCCTGGAGGTTGCCATTTTGGCACTGAGACCTGGTCCCACCCAACAGCCTGCAGGATCCAGTGCTGGGATGCCTCAGGCCAAAATACCAACAGGGTGGGAACACAGCCCCAGCCATCAACAGACAGGCTGCCTGAAGTCGTCCTGAGCTCACAGCCACCTCTAGACACACCCCTTGACATGGCCCTGCCCATCAGAGGGACAATATCCAGCTCCACCCACAAGTGGGCAGATACCAGTCCCTCCCATGAAGAAACCTGCACAAGCCCCTGGACCAACCTCACCCACCAGGGGGCAGACACCAGAAGCAAGAAGAACTACAGTCCTGCTGCCCAAGGAACAGAGCCCACAAACACAGAAAGTTAGACAAAATGAGATGGCAGAGAAATATGTTCCAGACAACGGAATAAGATAAAACCCTGGAAGAACAACTAAGTGAAGTGGAGATAGGCAGTCTGCCTGAAAAAGAATTCAGAATAACAATAGTAAAGATGATCCAAGATCATGGAAAAAGAATGGAGGCAAGACTGAGAAGATACAAGAAATGTTTAATGAAAAGCTAGAAGATTTAAAGAACAAACAGAGATGAACAATACAATAACTGAAATGAAAAATACAGTCGAAGGAATCAACAGCAGAATAAATGAAGTAGTAGAACAAATAAGGGAGCTGGAAAACGGGATGGTGGAAATCACTGCTGCGGAACAGAAAAGAGAAGAAACAATGAAAAGAAATGAAGACAGTCTCAGAGACCTCTGGGACAACATTAAATGCACCAAAATTCACATTATAGGGGTCCCAGAAGGAGAAGAGAGAGAGAAAGGGCCTAAGAAAATATTTGAAGAGATAATAACCGAAAACTTCCCTAACACAGGAAAGGAAACACTCACTCAAGTCCAGGAAGCGCAGAGAGTCCCATACAGGTTAAACCCAAGGATGAACGCACTGAGACACATATTAATAAAATTGACAAAAATTAAAGACAGAGAAAAGCAACAAATAGTATACAAGGGAATCCCCAATTTTTCAGCAGAAATTCTGCAGGCCAGAAGAGAGGGGCAAGATATATTTAAAGTGATGAAAGGGAAAAACCTACAACCAAGAATACTCTACCCAGCAATGCTCTCATTCAGACTTGATGGAGAAATCAAAAGCTTTACAGACAAGCAAAAACTAAGAGAATTCAGTACCACCAAACCAGCTTTATAACAAATGCTAAAGGAACTTCTCTATGTGGAAAAGAAAAAGTCACAACTACAAACAAGAAAATTACAAATGGGAGAGCTCACCAGGAAAGGCAAACATACAGTAAAGGTAGGGAATCATCCACACACAAATATGATATCAAGACCAGCAAAGAGGTTTTGAGGAGAGTACAAACACAGGATATTGGAAATCCATTTGAAACTAAGAGACCAGCAACTTAAAACAATCTTGTATATATATAGACGGCTGTACCAAAACATCATGGTAACTGCAAACCAAAAAACTACAATAGATAAACAAAAAAGAAAAAGCAATCCAAACACAATACTAAAGATGGCCATCAAATCACAAGAGAACAAAAGAGGTACGGAAGAAAAAAGACCTACGAAAACAAATCTAAAACAGTTAACATACATATCGATAATTACCTTAAATGTAAATGGATTAAATGCTCCAACCAAAAGACATAGACTGGCTGAATGGTTACAAAAACAAGACCCCTATATATGCTGTCTACAGGAGACCCACTTCAGATCTAGGGACACATACAGACTGAAAGTGAGGAGATGGAAAAAGGTATTCTATGCAAATGGAAATCAAAAGAAAGCTGGAGTAGCAATACTCATATCAGACAAAATAAACTTTAAAGACTGTTATAAGAGACAAAGAAGGACACTACAAAATGATCAAGGGATCAATCCAAGAAGAAGATATGATACTTGTAAATATGTATGCACCCAACATAGGAGCACTTCAATATATAAGGCAAATTGCTAACAGCATAAAAGGAGAAATCGACAGTAACACAATAATAGTGAGGGACTTTAACACCCCACTTACATCACTGGACAGATTATCCAGACAGAAAATCAGTAAGGAAACACAGGCCTTAAACGACACATTAGAGCGGATGGACTTAATCGATATTTATAGACCATTCCATCCGACAGCAGCAGAATACCCCTTCTTCTCAAGTGCACATGGAAATTCTGCAGGATAGATCACATGCTGGGCTGTAGAGCAAGCCTCAGTAAATTTAAGAAAACAAATCATATCAAGCATCTTTTCCAACCACAAGGCTATAGATTAGAAATCAACTACAAGAGATAAAAACTAAAAAACACAAACATGTGGAGGCCAAACAATATGTTACTAAACAACCAGTGGATCACTGATGAGATCAAAGAGGAAATCAAAAAATACCTAGAGACAAATGAAAATGAAAGCATGACAATCCAGAGCCTATGGGACATAGCTAAAGAAGTTCTAAGAGGGAATTTTATAGCTATACAATCTTACCTCAGGAAACAAGAAAAAAAAACAACCTAACCTTACACCTAAAGCAACTAGAGAAAGAAGAACAAACAAAACCCAAAGTTAGTAAGGGAAAGAAATCACAAAGATCAGAGCAGAAATAAATGAAATAGAAATAGAAATGAAGAAAACAGAAAAAAATCAATGACACTAAAAGCTGGTTCTGTGAAAAGATAAACAAAATTGATAAACCTTTTTCTTGATAACATTCATCAAGAAAAAAAGGGAGAGGGCTCAAATTGATAAAATTAGAAATGAAAAAGAAGTTACAACTGACAACACAGAAATACAAAGGATCATAAGAGACTACTACAGGCAATCATATGCCAATAAACTGGACAACCTAGAAGAAATGGACAAATTCTTAGAAAGGTACAACCTTCCAAGACTGAACCAGGAAGAAATAGAAAATATGAACAGAGCAATCACAAGTACTGAAGTTGAAACTGTGATTAAAAAACTCCCAACAAACAAAAGTTCAGGACCAGATGGCTTCACAGGTGAATTCTATCAAACATTTAGATGAGAGTTAACACCTCTCCTTCTGAAACTATTCCAAAACATTGCAGAGGAAGGAACACTCCCAAACTCATTCTATGAGGCCACCTTTACCCTGATACCGACACCAGACAAAGATACCACAAAAAAAGGAAATTACAGACAGACCAATATCACTGATGAACATACATGCAAAAATCCTCAACAAAATACTAGCAAATCGAATCCAACAATACATT
Source organism: Mesoplodon mirus (assembly GCF_964341445.2). Classification (NCBI taxonomy): domain Eukaryota; kingdom Metazoa; phylum Chordata; class Mammalia; order Artiodactyla; family Ziphiidae; genus Mesoplodon; species Mesoplodon mirus. Next base: position 36,605,937 of record NC_138979.1, on the reverse strand, counting down.
AAAAGGATGATACATTATGATCAAGTGGGTTTTATCCTGGGCATGCAAGGATTCTTCAGTATCTGCAAATCAATCAGTGTGATACGCCACATTAACAAGTTGAGGAATAAAAACCATGTGATCATCTCAATAGATGGCAGTAAAAGCTGCTGAGAAAATTCAACACCCACTTATGATAAATAAGTCTCCAGAAAGTGGGCATAGAGGGAACCTACTGCAACATAATAAAGGCCATGTATGACAAACCCACAGCTAACACCATACTGAATGGTGAAAAGCTGAAAGCATTTCCTCTCAGATCAGGAACAAGACAACGATGTGCACTCTCGCCACTTTTATTCAAGGTAGTTTTGGAAGTCCTAGCCACAGCAGAGAGGAAAAAGAAATGAAAAGAATCCAAATTGGAAAAGAAGAAGTAAAACTGTCACTGTTTGCAAATGACATGTTACTATACATAGAAAATCTTGAAGATGCTACCATAAACTACTAGGGCTCATCAATGAATTCGGTAAAATTGCAGGATACAAAATTAACACACAGAAATCTCTTGCATTCCTATACACTAACAACAAAATATCAGAAAGAGAAATTAAGGAAACAATCCCATTCACCATTGCAACAGAAAGAATAAAATACCTAGGAATAAACCTACCTAAGGGGGAAGGGGTAAAATACCTGTACTCCGAAAACTATAAGACACTGATGAAAGAAATCAAAGATGACACAAACAGATGGACAGATATACCATGTTCCTGGATTGGAAGAATCAATATTGTCAAAATGACTATACTGCCCAAGGCAATCTATAGATTCACTGTAATCTGTATCAAATTACCAGTGGCATTTTTCACAGAATTAGAACAAAAAATTTTGAAATCTGTATGGAAACACAAAAGACCCTGAATAGACAAAGCAATCCTGAGAAGGAAAAACAGAGCTGGAGGGATCAGGCTCCCTGACATCAGACTATACTACAAACCTACAGTCATCAAAGCAGTATGGTACAGGCACAGAAACAGAAATATAGATCAATGGAACAGGATAGAAAACCCAGAAATAAACCCACCCACCTGTGGTCCTTAATCTACAACAAAGGAGGCAAGAATACACAATGAAGAAGACAGTCTCTTCAATAAGTGGTGCTGTGAAAACTGGACAGCTACATGTAAAAGAATGAAATTAAAACATTCTCTAACCCTGTACACAAAAATAAACTCAAAATGGATTAAAGACCTAAATGTAAGACCAGATACTATAAAACTCTTAGAGGAAAACATAGGCAGAACACTCTTTGACATAAATTGCAGCAATATCTTTTTTTTTTTTTTTTTTTTTTTTTTTGCGGTATGCGGGCCTCTCACTGTTGGGGCCTCTCCCGTTGCAGAGCACAGGCTCCGGATGCGCAGGCTCAGCGGCCATGACTCACGGGCCCAGCCACTCCGCGGCATGTGGGATCTTCCCGGACCGGGGCACGAACCCGTGTCCCCTGCATCGGCAGGCGGATGTTCAACCACTGCGCCATCAGGGAAGCCCGCAGCAATATCTTTTTCGATCCACCTCCTAGAGTAATGAAAATAAAAACAAAAATAAGCAAATGGGATCTAATTAAACTTAAAAGCTTTTGCACAGCAAAGGAATCCGTAAACAAAATGAAAATACGACCCACAGAATCAGAGAAAATATTTGCAAACGAAGCAACTGACAAGGGATTAATCTCCAAAATATACAAACAGCTCATGCAGCTCTATATCAAAAAAACAAACAACCCAATCAAAGAATAGGCAGAAGATATAAATAGACATTTCTCCAAAGAAGACATACAGATGGCCAAAGAGGACATGAAAAGATGCTCATCATCACTAGTTGTTAGAGAAATGCAAGTCAGAACTACCATGCGGTACTACCTCGCACCAGTCAGAACGGCCATCATCAAAAAAGTCTACAAACACGGGCTTCCCTGGTGGCGCAGTGGTTAGGAATCCGCCTGCCAATGCAGGGGACACGGGTTTCAGCCCTGGTCCAGGAAGATCCCACATGCTGCAGAGCAACTTAGCCCATGCACCACAGCTACTGAGCCTGCGCTCTAGAGCCCGTGAGCCACAACTACTGAAGCCCGTGCACCTAGAGCCCATGCTCTGCAACAAGAGAAACCACTGCAATAAGAAGCCCACACGCAGCAATGAAGACCCAACTCAGCCAAAAATAAATAAATAAAATAAATTTATATATTTTTAAAAAGTCTACAAACTAAATGCTGGAGAGGGTGTGGAGAAAAGGGAACCCTCCTGCACTGTTGGTGGGAATGTAAATTGTTACAGCCACCATGGAGAACAGTATGGAGGTTCCTCAAAAAGCTAAAGCTAGAACTACCATATGATCCCGAAATCCCACTCCTGGGCATATATCTGAAGAAAACCATAATCCGAAAGGATACGTGCACCCTAGTGTTCCTTGCAGCACTATTTACAATAGCCAAGACATGGAAGCAACCTAAATGTCCATTGACAGAGGATGGATAAAGAAATGGATAAAGAAAATGTGGCACATATATACAATGGAATGTTACTCAGCGATAAAAAACAATGAAATAATGCCATTTGCAGCAACATGGATGGACCTAGAGGTTATCATACTAAGTGAAGTAACTCAGACAGAGAAAGACAAATACCATATGATATCACTTCTATGTGGAATCTTAAAAAATGATAAAAATGAACTTATTTACAAAACAGAAACAGGCTCACAGACTTCAGAAACAAACCTATGGTTACCAAAGGGGAAACATGGTGGGGAGGGATAAATTAGGAGTTTGGGATTAACAGATACACACTACTATATATAAAATAGATAGTCAACAAGGACCTGTATATAACACAGGGAACTCTACTCAATATTCTGTAATAACCTATATGGGAAAAGAATCTGAAAAAGAATGGATATATGTATATGTATAACTGAATCACTTTGCTATATACCTGAAACTAACATAACATTGTAAATCAACTATATTCCAATATAAAATAAAAATTAAATTAATAGTTTAAAAAATTACAAAGCCAAAAGTTCATTCTTTGACAGAATTAACAAAATTGGTGAATACCTAGCTGGAATAATCAAGAGGAAAGAGGGAATGCAAATTACCAGTATCAGGAATGAAAGTATCATCATTTGACAGTGACAAGAAATAACAGATTCTTGTCAAATTGACAAGAATAAATTTGACAAATGAAATGGATGAATTCCTTGAAAATTATAATTTACCAAAACACACAGGATTAAGCAATAACCTTAGAAGCCCCACAGTAAAGAAATTCTTTGTCAAAATGTTTTACTTAAAGATTTTTTTCACAAAGAAAACTCTAAATGGTTTCATTGAAGAAGTCTATCAAACATTTAAGGAAGAAATAATGCTAGTCTTACAAATTATATGAGAAAATAGAGGTGAGAACACTTTTCAACTCATTTTATGAAGCCATTATTATCCTGATATGTAAACTGACAAAGACAGTACCAGGAGAAAATTACAGTTCATAATCCTCATGAACACAGATGCAGAGGCACTTAATTGAAAAGTATATAAAGAGGGTTAATATATCACTAAATAGAGTTATCCCCCAAAATGCGAGGTTGGTTTAATATCAGAAAAACCAATTATTATAATTCACCATACTAATTAAAGGAGAAAAACCATATGATTATTTCAGTAGATGGAGAAAAAGCATTTGACAAAATTCAGCATCCATTCATCATAAAAATTTTTAGCAAACAAGGAATAGAACTTATTTTTAAAAGGGTATCTTCAAAAACTTATAGCTATCATTATATTTAATGGTGAAATATTAAATACATTTTTATTAAGATTGGAAACAAGGGAAGGGTACCCATTCTATTCTGTTCCATCAGTGTATTTGTTATCTTTATGCCAATACCACACTGACTTGATTATTGTTAACTTCTGAAGGCAAATAGTATAAACTTCAACTTTTTCAAATTTGCTTTGTTTATACAAGGTCCTTCACCATTCCATATAAACTTTAGAAGGAAATATTAAATACATTTTCTTTAAGATTGGAAACAAGGCAAGGGTACCCATTCGGACTCCTTTTATCCAACATTTTATTGGCAGTCCTAGCCATTGCAACAAGGCAAAGGAAATAAAGATGTACAAAGAACAGAAAGTAAGACATAAATTTGTTTCTATTTGCAGATGACATGATTCTTTTTAATGTTGAAAACTCTAAGGAGTGTACAAAACAATTACTAGCATTAATAAGTGGAAATTATTTAGCAAGGTTATAGGATACAAGCTCATTATACAAAGTCAGTTGTATTATTTGGTGTACTAGATGCAAACAATGGGAAAATGAAACTAAAAACCCAATCCCATTTACAATAGCAATAAAAAACAAAAATTACTTAGGATAAATTTAACAAAAGAAGGCCAGTTCTTTACACTGAAAACCACAAAACACTGCTGAGAAAGAACACTCCAATAAAGGGAGAGGTGTACCATGTCCACAGATTGGAAGGCTCAATGCTGTTAAGATACAGTTCTATCCAAATCAATGTATAGATTCAGTGTAGTCCCAATCAGAATCCCAGCAGTTTTTTTTGGTAAAAATTGACAAACTGATTCTAAAATTTATATGGAAAGCTGAAGGACCTTGAATAAAGAACACAAACTTGAAGAAGTTGGGCGATTTATACTATTTGACTTCAGAACTTACAATAACCAAGCTGGTGTGATACTGGCATAAAGATAACAAATACATTGATGGGACACAATAGAAATCCCAGAAATAGGCCACAATTATACAATCAGTGGGGAAAGGAAAATTTTTTTCAGCAAGTGGTGTTGGAATATTTGGATATCTCTATCCAACAAAAAATGAACCACAACTCCTACCTCATTCTGTGGAGAAATATCAGTTCACAATGGATCATAGACCTAAGTACAAAAGTTTTAGAGAAAACATAGAATATGCTCAATTAATTGGAATGAGATAGATGTTTCTTAGGTACAGAAAACAGCAACCATAGAAAGAAAATTTGGTGAGAACCAAAATTCAGAAATTATTCTCATCTAAACACAGCTAAGAAAATGAACAGGGAAGGCACACTGGAAGGAAATATACACAAATCATATCTGACAAGGGGTTGTATTCAGGATATATAAAGAACTCAATAATAAGCCAAACCACCTAATTAAAAATACCAGTTGTTTAAAATCATTGTCACTTTGGGAAGCAGTTTATCAGAGGTTTTGTTTGTTGTACTGTGGTACAACAAAAGTACCACTTTGGATGGTCTTGGTTTTTCTTTCATTCCTTTAATGTAGCATATTACATCAATTGGTTACAGGTGCTGAATCATCCTTATATTGCAGGACTAAAGTCCCACTTAGTCATGGTGTATGATCCTTCAATATGCTACTGTTGCTAGTATTTTGTTGAGGGGTTTTGCATCAGTACTCATAAGGGATACCAGTCTGTAGTTTTCTTGTGTCTTCGTCAGGCTTTGGTATCTGAGCAATGCTGGCCTCATTGATTGAGTTAGGAAGTGTTCTCTTCAAATTTTTGGAAGTGTTTGAGAAGGATTGGTGTTAATTGTATTGAAGAGCTTGGTAGAATTCACAGGTGAAGCCATCTGGTCCTGAGCTTTTCTTTGCTGGGAGGTTTTTTATTACTAACTGAATATCCTGACTAGTTTTAGGTCTATTGAGATTCTGTTTCTTCATAATTCAGCCTTAGTAGGTTGTGTGGGTAGGAATTTGTACATTTCATCTAAGTTATCCAGTTTGTTGGCATACAGTTGCTCATGGCGCTTCCTTATAATCCTTTTATTTTTGTAAAATCAATAGTAATGTGTCCCTACTTCCATTTCTGATTTCAGTAATTGGAGTCTTTCTTTTTTTTTAGTCAATCTAGCTAAAGTTTTTTCAATTTTGTTGATCTTTTCAAGGAACCAACTTTTGGTTTTGTTGATTTTCTCCATTTGTTTTTCTTTTCTCCATTTTTCTTATCTCTGCTCTAGTCTATTAGTTCCTTCCTTTTGCTAGCTTTGGGTTTAATTTGTTCTTTTTCTAGTTCCTTAAGGTCTAAAGTTAGGTTGTTGATTTAAGAGCTTTCTTCTTTTTTAACATAGGCATTTACAGCTATAAATTTCCCTCTTAGCACTGCTTTTACTGCATTCCATACCTTTCCATACATAGTGTTTTCATTTTTGTCTCTGGGTATCTTAAAATTTACCTTGTGATTTCTTCTTTGACCCTTTGGTTGAGAGTGTATTGTTTAATTTCCACTTTGAGTTTACTTTCTGTTGTTGATTTCCAGTTTCATTCCACTGTTATTGGAAAAGGTACTTTGTATGATTTTGATCTTTTAAAATTCATTGACTTGTTTTTTGGCCTAACATACATATATTCTATCCTGGAGAATGTTCCATTTGCACTTGAGAAAAATATGTATTGTTTTTGGGTGAATGTTCTCTATGTCTATTGGGTCCAATTGGTTAACAGTGTTGTTCAAGTCCTTAATTCCTTATTGATCTGGCTGTTCTATCCATTATTCAAAGTGTGTTATTGAAGTCTCCAACTATTATTGTAGAAGTGTCTGTTTCTCCCTTCAATTCTGACAGTGTTTTCTTCATATATTTTGGAACTCCAATTGTTTGGTCCATATGTGCTTATAATTGTTAAATCTTCTTGGTGAATTGACCCATTTATTAATAATGTCCTTTGTCTCTTGGAACCATTTTTGACTTTAAAGTCTTTTTTGTCTGATATTACCAAAGCCACCTCAGCTTTCTTTTGGTTATCTGCATGGAATATCTTTTTCCATCCTTTCACTTTCAACCTATATCCTGGTATCTAATGGAAGTGAGTTTTTGTAGACAAAATATAGTTGGATCATGTGTTTTTATCCATTCTGCCAGCTGTGCCTTTAGATTGGGGAGTTTAATCCATTTACATTTAAAATAATTACTGACAGAGGACACACTTTTGCCACTTTGTCTTATGCATGTCTTATAGCTTTTTTGTCCCTCATTTTTTCCATTACCGCCTTTGTGTTTGATTTTTTTTGTGGCACCATGTTTGATCCACTTCTCATTTCCTTTGCAGATATTCTATGGGTAACTTTCTTTATGGTTACCACAGGAATTACATTATAACATCCTAAAGTTCTAGCAGTTTAAGTTGTTGATACCAACCTATATCTCAGTTGTATACACAAACTCCTATACAGCTGTGTTTCTCCACCCCACTCTTTTTTTTTTTAAATAAATTTCTTTATTTTTTGGCTGCATTGGGTTTTCGTCACTGGGCACAGGCTTTCTCTAGTTGCGGTGAGCGGGGGCTACTCTTCATTGCAAAGCGTGGTCTTCTCATTGCAGTGGCTTCTCGTTGCAGAGCATGGGCTCTAGGTGCGTGGGCTTCAGTAGTTGTGGCACATGGGTTCAGTAGTTGTGGCTCAAGGGCTCTAGAGTGCAGGCTCAGTAGTTGTGGCGCACAGGCTTAGCTGCTCCATGGCATGTGGGATCTTCCCAGACCAGGGCTCGAACCCATGCCCCCTGCGTTGGCAGGCGGATTCTTAACTACTGCGGCACCAAGGAAGTCCCCCACTTTGTTCTTGATGTCACAAATAATGTATTTATATATTGTGTGCCTATTAACACAGATTTGTAATTTTTATGCACTTGTCTTTTAAATCCTGTAGAAAATAAAAAGTGGAATTTCAAGCCAAAATTGCAATAATACTCTTTTTCATATGTGCTTATGTATTTACCTTTACTGGAGATCTTTATATCTTTATGACTTTAAGCTGCCATCTAGCTTCCTTTCACTTCAACCTGATAAGACTCCCTTTATCATTTCTTGTAGGCTAGATCTAGTGGTAATGAATTTTCTTTGCTTTTGTTTATCTGGGAATGTCTTCATTTCTTCCTCGTTTTTGAAGGACAGTCTGCCAGATATAGAATTACGGGTTGACAGGTTTTTTTCTTTTAGCCCCTTATGTAATTATCCCAGTGTCTACTGGCCTCCAAGGTTTCTGCTGAGAAATCAGCTGATCATCTTATTGAGACTGTCTTCTCGTGTGTATGTGATGAGTCACTTTCCTCTTGCTGCTTTCAAGATTCTCACTTTGTCTTGGCTTTTGACAGTTTGGTTATAATGTGTTTCAATATGGTTGTTTTGGGGTTTATCCTACTTGGAGTTGTTTACCTTCTTGGATTTGTAAATTTATGTTTTTCTTCAAGTTATGGCAGTTATGGGCTATTATTTCTTCCTCTTTTTTTGAATTTATTTTTTTTTATAAAGCAGGTTCTTATTAGTTATCTGTTTTATACATATTGGTGTATATATTGTCAATACCAATCTCCCAGTTCATCCCACCACCACCATCCACGCCCCTGCTTTCCCCCCTTGGTATCCATACGTTTGTTCTCTACATCTGTGTCTCTATTTCTGCCTTGCAAACTGGTTCATCTACACCATTTTTCTAGATTCCACATATATGCGTTAATATATGATATTTGTTTTTCTCTTTCTGACTTACTTCACTCTGTATGGTAGTCTCTAGGCCCATCCACGTCTCTGCAAATGACCCAATTTCATTCCTTTTTATGGCTGAGTAATATTCCATTGTATATATGTACCACATCTTCTTTATTCATTCGTCTGTCAATGGGTGTGACCTGGCTATTGTAAATAGTGCTTCAGTGAACACTGGGGTGCATGTGTCTTTTTTTGAATTATGGTTTTCTCTGGGTATATGCCCAGTGGGCTATTATTTCTTCAAATAATCTCTGCTCCTTTTTTTTTTCTCTTTCCTACACTCTGATAATGCATGTATTTGTCTGTTTGAGGTTGTCCTGTAAATTACTTAGGGTCTTGTCACTTTTTTCTTTCTCCTCTTCAGACTTGATAATTTCAAATGTCCTATCTTCAAATTTTTATTGATTCTTTCTTCTACCTGCTCAGATCTGCTGTTGAACCCTTCTAGTGAATTTTTCGATTCACTTTTTGTGTTTTTCAGCTCCAGAATTGTTATTCAGCTCTTCTTTATAATTTCTGTCTCTTTATGGATACTCTCATTTTGTTCATATATCATTTTCCTGATTTCCTTTAGCATTTAATCCATGTTTTCTTTTAGCACTAGTGCATATTTAAGATAGTTGTTTTAAAGTCAGTCACTGCGGGTACCTCTTTAGGGATGGTTTCTGCCAATTTATTTTCTTCTTTTGAATGGGTTATGTTTTTCTGTTTCTTTGGGCTTGTGATTTTTTTGTTGTTGTTGAAAATTGGACATTTGAAAAAACAGCCACCTCTCCCCGTCTTTGCACTTTGGCTCTGTGCCAGGAAAGTCTTTCGCTAATTATCTGGGCATGCTCTGAGTCTTGGGATTAGCCAACATGAAAGCTTACGGTCTCTTCAGGTCTTTTCTGAGCATGTCTTGCCCAAGACATTTCCCCTCTATATACAGCTGCTTTTGAATATCTTAATTTCCCCAAGAGGCTTTTCCTTGGGGCCTTAAATGGTGCATTTGTTTGTCTCCACCTGTACTCTCTTACCGCAGGCATCTGTGTGTCTGTCATCTCCATGCAGCTTTCCCGGACAGTAACCATTGCTCTTCCACCTGAGAGCTGGATTAGGTGAAATAGAGGCTAGTCCTTTAGACACACTCCAGACAGGGTGGAATGTTGCAGATAAGGTCGGCCCTACACGCCTTCCAGTTCGATTTAAACAGTTGAGAGCTGGGCTGCTGTCTCATCTGGACCAAGACTATGCTAGGGAGGAGTGGGGCAACGGTGAGTACAAATACCATGACACTTCCTACCACTGTGAGTATGACTTTTTCTTGATTGGAGATTCACGTGATTACTGTAGAATCTTTGACCGTCTCCCAGGCATGGAGATCTCATTGGTGGCCTAGAAGTGGGGCATGGGCACGGAGGACCTCATTGGCAAACAGTGGTCTTCAAAAGAGAATAAGGGCCTGAGAAGCTCCATGTACCTGTCACATTGGGCCAAAGAGAAGTAATACAAGCATGAGCGTTTTCATTGACCTTCAACAAGTCAGCTGCTTCCATGTAGAGGGGAGGGCAGGCCTAGAGTGCAGCACCGACAGAAAAGCCTCTGGAGCCATGAACTGCTGAGCTCAGTGAGCCTCTGCTATGGCTTTCCCAAGAGAGCTGGTTCATTATCCAGCACGACCAGGGGGGAGTGCCAGGAGAGCACCCACCCTCTGGTACTGCTCTCTGAGCCAGACAGGCCAGTGGGCTGTGAACCTGAGGCTATTCCTGCACCCTCCGCCCCTTCCCATACACACCAGGGCAGAGACTCGCGTAGAGCTAACCCTGCAATTTTCTGCGACAGCACTGGGGGATGGGGCTGCCAGCCTGTGGCCTAACAGCAGAGGCTTCACCAGCCAGCAGAGGCCAAGACTTGTCAATATTCCCTAGTCTCTTCCCAGAGCACCCTCACCCTACCTTCCACACCTCCTGGAGTTGCTCCTGGCCAGACAACTGGTGTAGATAGTCTCTGCCCTGCCTCTCAGGGCTCCCTGGGCTGTACAATCCTAGTCAAGTGTGTGCAACTTGGCTCCCTGGCCTGGAGCAGCAGGGGCTCTTACTGCTGCCTTCTGCCCTGACCCATAGTCTAGCACCATCCACCTGAACACAGGGAGCACAGGCCTCTTTCTTAGCCCTGTCCCCAGCACCCTCAACACCCACCTAGCATAAGTACATCTCTGCAGCATGGTGCTAGGTACAGTCCCTCCTAGGAAAACCCCCAAAGGTTACCTGCTGCCCTCAAGTGGAGATTCCATGTTGAGAGCTGTAGTGAGTCTTTGTCACTTCCAGGGAAAGTCACCTGCTGTTAGCTGTGGGGCCTAGTTCTTCCAGTGGCTCGGGCCTTGGATCCACCTTTGTGCATGGCAAGGTGACTTCTAACCAGTCCCTGTGGCCCTGCTGGTGATTGCCAGGCCTCGGCCAAGACAGCAGAATAGAAGTGGAACGGAACAGGGGAGGCAGCTCCTGGCCAGTTGTCAAGAACAACAAGGGGACTGGCCCAGTTTGCCCTATGGGAACAGTTCCAGGGGTAAGAGTTGGAGGGACAGGCTCCGAACCCCAAGAGTAGGTTTTCTTTTGGTCCCACTGAACACCTGAATTCTTGTCCCAGTGTTGGCCACTCAAGAAATGTCCTCCACTCTCCCACAGCCCCCGATGGCCCACAGAGCTCAGCCACCAGAGTCAGGCTTCTGGCAGATGGCCGAGCACACCACATACCTCCTGTCCTCAGCCCTTGCTCTCACTGACCGGCCCTCCAGAGGCCAGGACTGGTCAACAATTTATCTCGTCCCAGGATCGCCACCCCTTCTGTCATCTTCTCACTATGCCTGGCCCAACAGGGCAGCCTGCCTGGACCATCAGGAACAATGATCAGGTGCCCCTGAGGACAGCTGTGCCTTCCAGAGCCAGAGAATGGCTCCAGCCCTTCTAGCCAGGCCCGCCCTGGCCTTACTTGGTCCTACACTCAGTCCCCCTCATCCTGCCCCTCGTGTGACCGTCTGCTTAACTCTCAGCCCTGGTTGCCTGCTCCAGCACGGACCTCTCGGTGATTCTAATCGCACCCACAAACTCTCTGAGTTCCCACCTCGTTCCAGGAAGAGCCCCTGCTTCATCGTCACCCTCCAGGCATCCCCTCATCCTTTTCTCCAGGACCCTTTGATGAAAGCAACCTTATGAATAAAAAGAACAAGAAACTCCTTTGTATCTTTCAAGATATACTTGCCTTTCCCCCTGGGATCTTAATTATATTTTCAGCTTTTTACGTATCTTTCTGGAATCCTGAAGATGTTCTGGAAGCGTCTATCAAAGTACATAAAAAACTCATCCCAGAGCTCTTTTTTACCTCAAGCGTGTTCAGAACTTATTCAAATAAAATAATTTGGCCCAAGATGAGAAGCAGCCACTTGTCCCTTCTCTGTGAAGGGGGCTGTTTCTCACTCACCATTGCCGCCCTGGATCAGGCCCTTGAAACGCCTGCCAGGTGGGAGGATGGCTGAGCTGACTAGTGTGCTCATGCACTGCAGGTACTGTTTGCAATCGTACCTCAGGAGCTTCAGCAAGAGGTTTCCAGGTGTTGAAAATGTGGGTTGGGTTGGGGTGTCCTTGGTGCCCCTGGCATAGAGCAGTCCCCATTGGGGACAACATGGTATGTAGTGGCAGATCCAGGTTGTTGGCTGGTGCTGTAATCGGCTTCTCCCCACAAGCGCTCTGGGCTGCCAGGAGAGGCTTTTGGCAGAGGGGTTGCTCCTGATGGGGAGTGGAGCCAGATACTGGAGTCTCGTAATTCTGGCATTTTCTGCTTTGCAGACTGATGAAGAGAAGCGACAGGACTTGCCTGTAGTGATGCCAGTTTTTGACAGAAATACCTGCAGCATCCCCAAATCCCAAATCTCTTTCATTGACTACTTCATCACAGACATGTTTGCTGCTTGGGACGGTAAGAACGCTTTGAGCATCTTTCCCTCAGTAACGGGGAACTGCCTATTAAGTAGTGCATAGTGTAGTTTTTGACTGTAGAATATGTTTGGGGGCTCAGACTTTGAAGAAGGGCTGAGAAGCAGTGAGCTGACACCGAGGGCCGTGGGGGCGGGGTGCTCTCTGTACTCTTCCTCCTCAACTGCCCCTGGCCCCAGGGGCTAGACGTTGTTGTGCCGGTTTCATAGATGAGAGGATTGAACTTGGGGCTGCACAGCCGGTGGTGGAGAGCCCAGGATTCAGAAACACTTACGCTGATTCCAAACCCCACATCATTCTGTGGGAGCCCTTTTGCCATCTGCTCCCCCAGCTTCTCCCGCCTCACGTGGTAGCCAACCCGAGAGCAGGCTGGTCTCTGACGGGTACACGTCCCTCTTCTTCAACCTCAAGTGCATGCAGGAGCCTGTCACGTAAAGGACTCTCAGGGAAGGAGCCCCACTAATACTCCCTGTCCAGATCCATGGGCAGGAGACGAACCCCCATCTCAGGGTGCTGGGAGGTGTGGGAAGGACTCAGACGGTGGAAAGAGCTGCAGCCTTGGGGCCAGACTGCAGGCTCCGCAGCTCCTTGAGTCCAGATTCAAGGCCTCTCCTGGCCCCATTTTCTTCTTATGTAAAATGACTTGCTCCCCACTCATGCCCTAGGGGATGTGCTGCAGGTGGAAGATGGTGGTATAAAGGGTTGGGGGGGGGGCAGGGAGACACCCAGGAGAGCCAGTCAGGGCGTAGGGCCTGGCTCCTGGCACCCTGGGCCCAAAGGTGCTGATCAAACGGTGAGTATGCAGATGAGTCCCCCTTCTGCTTCATCTACCAGTTGTCAGCGCACCAGGTGGTTACAGGGGAGCTGCTGGCACTGAGCACAGGACTTGGCTTTAGTTCATTCCAGCCGCTGGGTTTGCTGTGTCTGCTGAGCACTGTGCAGTTGTCTACTCCTCTCCGCCCCTCTTCTGTAAAATGCTCTCTCCTTAGAAAGCCTCAAAGTCTAAATTTACTGAAGCTGTGAATCTTTTTTCTCCAGCCTTTGTAGACCTGCCTGAGTTAATGCAGCATCTTGACAACAATTTTAAATACTGGAAGGGACTGGACGAAATGAAGCTGCGGAGCCTCCGCCCACCTCCTAAATAGTAGGCGACACTGCCTGGGGCCCTGACGCTGTGTCCCTCCAGTCACTTGGGATTCCTGAGGGCAGTCAGAGTTCCTTGGTCCTTTCGCCCCCTGGTCTGCAGAGCCTGTAAGAGCACACAGGGACGTCAGCAACCTTCTGTAGCCACCATCTGATGCCATTGCCATAAAGTGAGACTTAGTCCACTCAAGGTACCTGGGCCTGCTGCAGGGGCTCTTCAGAAAGTCACGTGAGAACCATGGTTTGCATTCGCGTCCGTTAAAACATGAGCTCGGGACTGCCCCCGCGAAGGACGGTGATGGATTTCCTGCCAGTGACAGAGAGTGTCTTGTTGCAGTTTCTCTCAGTTATGTTCAGCACTTAAGAACAGCTAATGGCAATCGGATCTTTTTTCACATCATAGAAGGTGCAATGACTTCTCTTTTAAAATTGAACAGAAAATGCAAAGAAATTTTGAAGTTGATTATTAATATCAATTATTAAATTTTTTATTTATTTTATTAGTTCAATATTTTCTATGAATTTAAAAATACTTCAAAGCCAAAGCCAACTTTAAATGCCATAACCAAATTACATGATTCATATTCATTAAATATGTATTACTTTGTGTACAGACTTATTTTCATAATGCAAATTTAAAATATAAAATGACATTTTTACTGCACTATAGAAATATTTGTGTATGTTAAACTTTCCTGATTGATACTAATTGGGAAAAGCTGTTTTGTGGGTGGGTCTGATCCTAGAAGCACTCAACGAGAAGGGCTCCTGTACAGCAACCAGAGCTCAGAAACTGCTCTAGTTGTCTGACGGGCTCTGCAGGTGACTCCCCAAAGTGAAAGAAACTAGGACTCCACACTTTTTTCCTAAAATTTTATAATTGAATTTCCAAACGTCTACCTTATTTTATAGTGTTTCTATGAAATATTCTCCATAAAAACAGAGAAAATGCAGTATTTAGTGAATTGACGTTTTATAACCAATCTGTTTTCATCTGCATTTTGCTTCCTGAAATTTATAAAGGTTCTGTATCTTCAGATTTTGAAAAGTAGCACCATAAAAAATGACACATGATGACATGTCAAAGCACTTGCTGTTTCCTTTTAAACTTGTATGTCTTTGTTCCAGATAAAAATGAAATTAAACTATTTGTTTTTAAGACAACATGTGCCACCTTTTCTTTGAAGTTTTATACCACTTAAAATACTTCTTTTTCTCCCTGTAAATAAAGAAGATACCTTTATTTTACAGAAAAGATGAATGGTTAAATGACTTTTTCAGGGTCACAAAGGGCCAGGTGACTATGTTGACAAATTCTCAGAAATACGTTAATTCACCAGTTGGCACCCTTTCAGAGAGATCATGCACCCTGGAGGGGCTCTCAGGGATGGGTCCTGGGTACCTGATGCCCATTCAGAGATGTCAGGGCACTCTGGAGATCTGACAAGGCCAGCCCCTCAGGGGTCTCTTTGTCTAAAGAAACAAAGGCCCCTTTTTCCTGTGTGGAGACATGTGACCTAAGTTGATAACTGTGGACTGATGTGGGAAGAAAGCCCTCTCTGCTCCTCTAGGCGCCAGGAAAGAAAAGGAAATGATCCCACAAGGAACTCAACCATCATGAGGTAGAGACAGAAAAATCAGAAGGAGACTTTAAGATAAGTATCTTAACATGTTTGAAGAGGTACAAGAAGCAACAGAAACCATAAGGTAAACCAAAGGAGTTTTGGAAAAAAAAAAAAAAGATTTGAAAAAGAACCAAAGAGACATTCTAGGTATGAAGGATACAGTCATCAAAACAAATGGAGGGACTTCCCTGGTGGTCCAGTGGCTAAGACTCCACTCTCCCAATGCAGGGGGCCTGGGTTCCATCCCTGATCAGGGAGCTAGATCCCCCATGCATATCGCAACTAAGATCCACATGCCACAACTAAAGATCCCACATGCCACAACTAAAAGATCCCTCATGCCGCACCTAAGACTGGCACAGCCAAATAAATAAATAAATAAATGTGTTTTTTTTTTAAAAAAAGGAAAACTTCTGTACAGGTTTAACAGAAAACCAGACATAACTAAAGAGAGAATTAGTAAATTGGAAGACTTAAGAAAATGACTGCAGCACAGAGATTAAAAATGGAAAATGTGAAAGCAAAGTTAAAATATGGATAGAATGAAATGCTTCAAAATGTGTCGAAATTAGGTGATCCAGAGGGGAGAAGAAATGGGGAGAAGCACTATCCAGAGAAAGCCTGAGAGCCCCTCAGGACTTGACAGATGCAAGTCCGTATATTTACAGGGCACATCAAATCCCAAGTAGGAGGAATAAACAACACAGTGAAACTGCAGAGCATTGAGCTCCAAGAGTAAAAGCTGTGAGAGAAGACAGATGGCTTACAAAGGAACTAGTGTTAGACCGCCATCAGACTTCTTCTCATGTGCAACAACCAAAAGACAAAGGAGTGATACACTGTGGAAAAAACTGCTGGAAGATATACTTCTTTAACATGAGTTCAGAAAGAAGAGGTAGGGTATAGAAAGCAGTGGTAAACAGACATTGGTAAACATCCAGACAAAACTAAGCAGGTATATACTGAGTGGGGGAAAAAATAACAGCAAGAACTGGGCCACATTCTGAGGTTCCAGGGTATCTGAATTTTGGGGGACACTATCCAGCCCATTACAGATGGTGATATCCATCTTGTGCACACACTCCTGTTCTTAGCTGCTTGCTCTGATGAAGCAAGCTGCTGTGTTGCACCTAATACATGGCAAGGAAGCAAGGGCAGCCTCCAGCCCACAGCCACCATGGAACTGAGTCATGTGCCAGCAACCACAGGAGTGTGTTAGAAGCAGATTCTGCCACAGTGAGGTCTTCAGATGAGGCCACAGCTCCAGCAGACACATTGATCACAACCTTATGAGAGACCCTGAGCCACAGGACCCAACTCCGCCACACCAGGGTTCCTACCCACAGAAACCGTGAGAGGGTAAACAGCTGTTTTATGCCAGTAAACTTTATGGTAATTTGTTGCAGGGTAACAACTAAAACACATACGATACACAGCAGTTAAAAAGAATGAAGCAGAGCTACAGATGTCAACTGGGAAAGGCTTAATAATAATAATGAATGAGGGCCTCCCTGGTGGCGCAGTGGTTGAGAGTCCGCCTGCCGATGCAGGGGATACGGGTTCGTGCCCCGGTCTGGGAGGATCCCATATGCCGCGGAGCGGCTGGGCCCGTGAGCCATGGCCGCTGGGCCTGCGCGTCCGGAGCCTGTGCTCCGCAACGGGGGAGGCCACAACAGTGAGAGGCCCGCATACCGCAAAAAAAAAAAAAATAATAATAATAATAATAATAATAATAATGAATGAAAAGGCTAAGTTGCATTCTGACAGCATCTGCGTCCATTTTTTCAATACCCAAAACAATACACTATTGTTCATGGAAAAAATAATAGTAGGAGCATTAAAATGTTCAGGAAGTTTACAAATACTGTGAACTGGCTTGTGCGACACTAAGCTCCTGGTGTACACACAAACTAGAAAACCAAGAGATTTCCCTCCACACTCCCTTGCACCAGGTTTCTGTATCTAATTTAGGTTCCCCTGTCAGATGCAAGGCTCTGATTTAGAAATGCATCAACAACGGAGAGCACACGTAGAGGCATCGGGTTTTGAACTTCTTCCACCAGCAGCTCTGACTGCAGTAGAAGCAGTGAGCCTCGCGCTGCAGCAGCTGCCTGGGCGTCCCAGCCCTCAAGTGTGGTTTAGGGAGACTTTCCAGGAAACTCAGTCACGAGTCTGTTTCTTTAGCCCTTCCACTGATAAATCCCTTCCACTTCAACTAGCCAGAGGGGGTTCTCCAGTCTCAAAATAAAGGCCCTTGACCATGACCAGGAGGACACACACTCCAACTTCACGAAGGCAGTTACCTCAGGGGCAGGGGAGGCACTGGTATTGGGGAGACGTTCAAAGGGAACTATCTGTACCTTTTGATTTCAAAGGCAAAAAATCTAAGGCAGACACAGCAAAATATTAACAGTAATTCTGGCGATGCATATATCAGTTTTTAAAAAGTATATCACTATACTTTTCTAAATGCTGAAATATTTCAGTCTTTTTTTTAATGTGAAGATCATGCCTGGTGATAAGATGGCTAGGAGAATATTTTAGCTTTGACAAAGTCTAAGTAGTATACAAAACAGGGAAACCATATGAAAAAACAATAATGAAGTCAATTATAAAATAAAAATATTCTAGATACCAACCACAATAAAAATAACAGAAATGTTTGTAATTCATTTTACAAAAAGCTTACGTCCACAATACTGATTTTTGGAAACTTTTAACATAAATAGTAGGAAGAAGTAGGAAAATGATATGAACAGAAAGTTCATAGAAAAAAGTATAAAAGATTCTTAACGTTTATGCTAAATCTAATAGTAATTGAAATGCAAATTAGAACCAATTTGAGGTATTTCTCACTTTTAAGATTAGTAAGGAATAAAGAGCTTGATAACTGTGTTGAGAAAGATGTGTGGACACAGGCACGCTCATACATGGCAGGTGAGTGTAAATTAGTACAACCTCCATGGAGGGCAATGTTGCCAAATCCAGCCAAATCACAAATATATGTGCGTTGTGGCCTAGCAACTCTACTTCCAGAAATCAATTTCCAGAAATATCTTCCAAAGATATACTCACACATGGGAAATGATACATATACAGAATTATGACAGCCGTGCTTGTAATAGTAAAAGATTGGAAACAGCTTAAATGTCTATCATTTAAGAAGAGTAATTACGTAAATAAATGATGGTGTGTCCCTACAATAGAATCCTGTGCTTTCTTAGGTATGAAAAAGAATGAGAAGGGGACTTCCCTGGTGGTCCAGTGGTTAAGAATCTGCCTTCCAATGCAGGGGAGGCGGGTTCGATCCCTGGTCAGGGAACTAAGTTCCCATGTGCCATGGGGCAACCAAGCCTACACGACACAGCTACTGAGCTCGCACGCTTCAACTAGAGAGCCCGCATGCCACAAACTACAGAGCCCACATGCCCTGAAGCCTGGGTGCCACAATTAGAGAAAACCCACAAGCACAACTAGAGAGAAGCAGTTGTGCCACAACAAAAGATCCTGCATGCCTCAACGAAGATCCTGTGTGCCGCAACTAAGACCCGATGCAGCCAAAAATAAATAAAACAAATAAATAATCTTAAAAAAAAAGAATGAGAAGGTTCTTCGTGTGCTGATATGAAGAGATTGCCAACATATATTAATACGTAGAAAAAAAGCATAACACAGGATATACATATATGCTAGCATTTGTTTAAATGCTAAATAAGCTTAAAATCTCTGGATGTGCACACAAGAAACAAGTGACATGGATTGCCTGTGGTGACTAGCAGTCATAGCCTAGGGGAAGACTCTTCATTCTATGTCCATATGTGAATTCTGAACAGTGCTCCTGAGGAATACAAAAGGTTTGAATAAATGAAAAAGCGCAAACCTTATTTTCACGATGAGTTAATTTTGTAAAAATGTCAGTTTCTCCCTAAATTATTCTATGAATTCAGAATGATTCCCAATTGAAAAAAAATCTTTTTAATCTAGCTGTCATTCTAATGTTTATCTATTGTATGAAGGAAAGGAAAACTCTGAAAATGAAGAGTAAAGAGAGAGGACTAGCCCAAGACATGCAAACATATCATAAAGCTGCCATGATTAAACCACTGAGACACTGACCCCTGCAAATGAGTAAATGGAACTGAATAGAGCCAGAAATATAACCAAACACACCCAGGAGTTTAGTAGAATATTAAAGGTGCTGCTTCACATCACTGGAGGAAAGATGGATTCATTCAATAAATGGTGTTGGGATGACTACGTAGCTATCTGAGAAATTGATTCTTAATGCACCAATGCTTTAGAAGTGAAAATTAAACACAGAAGTATTAGAAAAAGACATGAAGAAAATATCTTTATCATCTCACAGTGGAAAAGGCATGATATAAAATCCGGAGTTTAATTCACTTCGTTATACAGCAGAAACTAACACAACATTGTAAAGCAATTATACTCCAATAAAGACGTTAAAAAAAATCCAGAGTTTATTTCAAAACAAAACAACAAAACCCTGCTAATTTCACCCGAGTTTAAGAGAAAAGTCAGTCTGCCCCTGGGCCAGGGCCGGCAGTGGGCAGAGAGGGATGGTGAAGTTGGCACACGGCACTAACTCAAGCGACCATGGGGACCACGCAGAAATCTCATGGGTGTGCATTACAGCTGTTTATAAGTTTGGAAACAACCAAAATGCCCAGCAATAGGTGACTATTAAGAAGAAAAGTTTGGTATGATTCCAAACTGGAGTTCTTTGCAGCCGGTAAAAAATCATGATTTAGAAAATTATTCAGTGAAATGGGGCAAGCTCAAGGCAGTGTTATTAAGTGAAAACTCGTTGAAGAATATGGAATGACCCATTTTGGAGGAAGAGGGGAAGATAAACGGGATTAGAAAAAAAAAAAAGACTAGAAGGAAATGCACTGGCATGTTTGCAAGGGTTGTTACCTCTGGAGACTGGGGTTACTGGGGCTTCATTGCCTGCCTTGTGCTTTTCCGGGTTTCCCCAAACTTAATACATGTGATTATTTCTACAGTTAGAAGGCCCTAAGGTTTGAAATCTGAATGACTGAGAAGGTGGTGTGAGTCACGTAACTAGGACTCGAGAGGGGAGACGGCCAGTCCAGACTTGGACGTAACTGCTCTGATGGCCTGTGGACACCCAAGGAGGGAGCCAGCTGGAGGTGAGGCCTGGACTCTGTAGTGAAGCCTGTGTCGTGTTTAGCTCTGTGGACATGACACAAGCCTTGAAGTAGTCAAGCGCAAGGTGGGGAGGGGACAGCTGAAGGGCACAGCTGTAAACCCTGCGGTCAGCGTCCACAGGGCAGCCACAGATGAGGCCTGAACCCCCAGGGCCTCCCAAGGCTGGAGAGGAGCAAAGCAATGACAGTGTTCCAGATTTTTCACCTCCTGTCTGAGCAACCTCACAGAGGACTCTGACCTCCCAGCTGGAAAGGACAGTGGCGAGTGGGCGCTGCTAGCATGTCCTTGGGGGCAGAGAGAGGCCAAGCAGTGAAGCAAAAGTTACCAACCTGGGAGGAAAAGGTTTGTGGGCCCACCTTGTTTGAGCTGAACCTTTCTATAAAGGAGAGAAAAAGGCCAAAGAAAAGTAAGAAGTAGTTTTGCTCCCCCATGTTCTTCAAAGAAATAATTTGATGTGGAAGAACTGGCTTCTGAGTCACAAGGAAACCTTTTCCCCAAGGATTGGGATCAGAAACAATGGGGAAAGGAATTATTAAAACCATCAGTTCACAACAAGCTCAGGAAGAAGCTGAATAAACTTTGAACAATTTGTCTCATCCTGCTATAAAAAGAGGAAATTTCGGAAAGTTAAGAACCATCACGTGTGTACAGTTACACACCCTTTCACTCCACTGACACGGTCTCAAATCACGAGAGAAAGAACTATGTCTTCACTCTTTCCCAAAGGCCTATGCGCAAGAAAACAAAGCCCTCAGCCCCTCATTTCTCACAGTGGGGGCAGTGCACCAGCAGTGTGGGCGCCACCAGGAGCTGGCTGGACACGCAGCCCTCTGGGCCCACAGACCTGCTGCCCAGAACCTGCATTTCAGCAGTCTGCCTCCCTCAGGCCCGAGCACACTGATTTTGAAAAGCATGGTTTAACAGATGCTCTCTGTGCAAAATGAAAAACACCCTGCAACAAGGTGTTTTCACAAGCCACCCTTCCTACTTCCTCTCACCCCCACTTCACCAGCGCCTCAAACCCCAGCTGAAAGGCCCCATTCTTGTCCCATGGAATAGATCCTATTTAATCTAGAAAAGGAGGAAACACACTCGGCCATCAGGAAGCAATAGCATTAACTTAGGGGCCAAAAACAACACTGCAGACAGAGAACAATGCAAGAGGCGGTGTGGGGAGGATCAAGGCAGCATAGCTGGGCGGTTTTGGTTACTAAGACAGAAAGGAGGCCCGAGTGCATATTACACGTGGAGGGTTGCCTGGGCAGTGTTTCTATAAAAATAGAAATAATGGTTTAAAATTTATCTGAGGATTTTCAGATATTAAAAATAAGTTTCCTTCCAGACAGAGAGACTGGCCTCACACGAGGCATTGGTTTCTCACTCTATTGTTCAGCTCAAATTATCCCAAAGCACCTAGCAATTTGGCCACAAACCTGGTTTAAGGCCATGGCCTGCAGGCGGGGTGGAACTCTCAAAAAGAAAATGATTTCAGAAGGAAAAAAGTGATTTACATTCTAAATGATTTTATAAAAAGACTCAAGTTTCCCTTAAGATTAACTTTTAAAAATTGAAAATTAAAAATATTTTTTAGTATGCTCCATTCCAAAAATGTATAGTTTCCAGAATTTCACACAAGATTAAAAATGAAGATTAAAACAAGCTAATGGGAGGATAAAACATGCTACAATGTTTCATAATTGCTACAAGTAGCAGCAAATTTAGCTTGGAGTTTCCTAGCAGCCAAAGTAACAACAGAACAAGATCAGTTCAAAATTGATAACAACACAATAAGCAGGAAACTCTGGAAGTCTTTTCTTAGAAATTTGAGAAAATTTCTCCTATGGGATACTCTGTAAGGTAGTTCTGGTACTTTTGACTAAATGCTGTACTTGTACTATGACATCAAGACCTTAGAACAGGGGACTTCCCTGGTGGTCCAGTGGGTAAGACTCCCTGCTCCCACTGCAAGGGGCCCAGGTTCGATCTCTGGTCGGGGAACTAGATCCTGCATGCATGCCTCAACTAAGAGTTCACATGCTGCAACTAAGAAGACTGAATGCCACAACAAAGATCCTGCATGCCACAACTAAGACCTGGCACAGCCAATCAATCAATCAATCAATCAATAAAACACACACACACACACACACACACACACACACACACACTTTTTAAAGACCTTAGAACAAAGCTCCAAGTTCAGGTTTAATGTTGACACTCACTGCCTGCAGGAAGGCCACCATCTCTGCTTCACCGGCACTGGGGTTACCTCTCCCACCAGATGATTACCCTCTATCTACCGTTGACTGCTCCAGCAATGGACAGGTGACCCTATTCTGCCCAATATGCCACAAAGAGAAGTCTACAAGGATGATTCTGAATCAATTTCTCACTCCCACCAGAGAGCTACAGGAAAAGACTATCTCCTCTCTCTCTGTAGGTTGGTTGGGTCTGGATGTGATACTTGGGACTGCTGCAGCCATACTGCAGTCCAAGGATGAAGCCACCTCCAACAGCGACAGTGCTGAAGGATGGAAGAAACCTGGGTCAGTGTTTATCAACCAGTCCCGGAACCCTCAAAACTCTAGACTACCTGTTCAGTGAGATAATTGCCTGTCCTTATGAATGAATGAATCCTGTTCATTCCCGTTCATGAATCCTGTTTCCACTAAATTCATTCAGGGTTTTCATTTCTATGGAAACAAAATGTAAAAGCCGTTTTTAGAGGGCACATACAAAATTAGAAATGGGAATTTTCTACACACAAGAGAAATCTTGCCTAAATAAGACTATTCATCCCAGCATTATCTGAAGGAGCAGAAGACTGGATATAATCTTAAAATACATCATTAAGTGGGTGGAGACAGATACCCATCATAAATCATTAGTCAAATGCATGCACAGTGGAATCTCAAAGAGCCATAAAAAAGGAATGGGATAATCCCCAAAATATACAAAGCAGCTCATGCAGCTCGATATCAAAAAAACAAACAACCCAATCCAAAACTGGGCCAAAGACCTAAATAGACATTTCTCCAAAGAAGATATACAGATTGCCAACAAACACGTGAGGATGCTCAACATCACTAATCATTATAGAAATGCAAATCAAAACTACCATGAGGTATCACCTCACACCAGTCAGAATGGCCATCATCAAAAACTCTATAAACAATAAATGCTGGAGAGGGTGTGGAGAAAAGGGAACCCTCTTGCACTGTGGGTGGGAATGTAAATTGATATAGCCACTATGGAGAACAGTATGGAGGTTCCTTAAAAAACTAAAAATAGAACTACCATACGACCCAGCAATCCCACTACTGGGCACATACCCTGAGAAAACCATAATTCAAAAAGAGTCATGTACCACAGTGTTCACTGCAGCACTATTTACAATAGCCAGGACATGGAAGCAACCTAAGTGTCCATCGACAGATGAATGGATAAAGAAGATGTGGCACATATATACAATGGGATATTACTCAGTCATAAAAAATGAAATTGAGTTATTTGTAGTGAGGTGGGTGGACCTAGAGTCTGTCATACAGAGGGAAGTAAGTCAGAAAAACAAATACCGTATGCTAACACATATATATGGAATCTAAAAAAAAAAAACATGTTCTGAAGAACCTAGGGGCAGGACAGGAATAAAGATGCAGACGTAGAGAATGGACTTGAGGACACAGGGAGGGGGAAGGGTAGGCTGGGACAAAGTGAGAGAGTGGCATGGACATATATACACTACCAAATGTAAAATAGATAGCTAGTGGGAAGCAGCCGCATAGCACAGGGAGATTGGCTTGGTGCTTTGTGACCACCTAGAGGAGTGGGATAGGGAGAGTGGGACGGAGATGCAAGAGGAAGGGAATATGGGGATATATGTATACGTATAGCTGATTCACTTTGTTATACAGCAGAAACTAACAACAATATAAAGCAATTATACTCCAATAAGGATGTTTAAAAAAAAAAAAAAGGAATGGGAAAGAAACCAGTTTTCACTAAGTGAAAAAAGTGTAGGGCACTGTGTACAGTGTGCTCTAATATGTATTTAAGGGACTTCCCTGGTGGTCCAGTGGGTAACACTCCACGCTTCCAATGCAGGTGGCCCAGGTTTGATCCCTGGTGAGGGAACTAGATCCTGCACGCGTGCCACAACTAAAGATCCCGCAGGCTGCAACTAAGACTTGGTGCAGCAAAAATAAATTAATTTAAAAATAAATAAATATTTTTTAAAAATAAAAAAATAAAAAGAAATATGGGGACTTCCCTGGTGGTGCAGTGGTTAAGAATCCGCCTGCCAATGCAGGGGACATGGGTTTGAGCCCTGGTCCAGGAAGATCCCACATGCCGCAGAGCAACTAAGCCCATGCACCACAACTACTGAGCCTGCATGCCACAACTACTGAAGCCCACATGCCTAGAGCCCGTGCTCCGCAACGAGAAGCCACTGCAATGAGAAGCCCACACACCATAACAAAGAGTAGCCCCTGCTCACTGCAACTAGAGAAAGGCCACGTGCAACAACAAAGACCCAAGGCAGCCAAAAATAAATAAATAAATACATTTATTTTTTTTAATATATTTAAAAAGAGAGAAATATATATATATTTTTGCAAATGGTATTAATGATCCATTGCTACATAATAAATTACTCAAACACTTAGCAACTTAAAAGAACAAACATTCATTATCTCAGTTTCTGTGAGTCAGGAATTTGGAAGTGGCTTAATAGGTGTCTCTCATGGGGTTATAGTCAAGATGTTGGCTGGTGAGTGATACCAGTGAAAATGGAGTAAGGATCTTCAAAAATTATAACCTCCATAGAGGCAATAAGAAAACTGACAAAAATTGTCAGAACAAATTTTTCAGAACTCTGGAAGTTAACCAAAAGATTGCAGCAATCAGGAGTTTTAATCAAGAAAAGTATCTAAATCTCAATAACAACAGTGAGCTTTGTGGCAATTTAACTTGTCCTATTTTCATCCCCCTCTCTCCAGCTCCATGACAGCCTTGAAAATCAACAGTCACAAGTGAAAAATAGCAGCCTGGCAGACAACAGGAGAGGTGAATCAGGGTTGGAGCTACTTAAAAGCTACATTCCTGTAGAATTGTCATTATATGACCTGTCTGGTGGCTCCCTGGAAGACTCTACTTGCAAGGCCGTCTTTATTGATTAGACTTGGAGCTTGTCCAATGTGAAAATCTTTTCCCTGGAGGTGTCGGTAAAAACATTTCAATGCAATTGTTTGATTTTATGACTGCTGTAGGCAGTGGATAACAATTGGGGCAAACAACAGGCTACCCGAAAAGCTTAAAAGTAAAATCTAGGGAAGGAGATGTCCATAACGGCTGTGAAAATCTGACATACTCCTCAGAATCTATAAGGTTAAGGTATATGTAGGATTGTGTGCATGCTCAGAAAAGAACTGATAATGCTGTCACCTCTAGCTGATGTTGAGGCTTCTTACAAGGAGAAAGTGAAGTCTAAGGCAGAGTTGTCAAGTGTCTGGCCGAGCGTTGAAGGCATGCCACAACAAGCATACAGAACCCCTTGGCAATGACTGGGTGATTTATTGGTTCCAGATATTAAAGGAAATCTCTGACCAATCATTAGCTGGCCACTAATCTAACTGAGCAGAGACTTCAGTGGCCACACACAAAAAAGAATACAGACCTTAAAAAAATAGTTCAGAAAAGTCATTAAACAAACAACCCCAGCAACTACAAAAACCTTTGAGGATGAGGGAAGAACCTGATTTCCAGAGTTCCCACATTATATCAATTTAAATGTCCAGTTTTCAACAAAATGTTACAAGACATGCAAAGAAAAAAAAAAGTGTGATCCATATGGGGCAGGGGAAGCTATCAACAGAAACAGTTCTGAGGAAAACCAAAGACTTTATTTATTTATTTATTTATTTATTTACTTATTTTTTGGCCACACCACATGGCTTGCGGGGATCTTAGTTCCCCGACCAGGGATTGAACCCGGGCCCTCGGCAGTGAAAGCCTGGAGTCCTAACCACTGGACTTCCAGGGAATTCCCCAGACTAAAGACTTTAAATCAGCTATTTAAAATATGTTCAAAGAACTAAAGGAAATACTATCTGAAAAACTAAAGTATTAAAAAAATATATTACCAAAGAGAATATCAATAGAGATAGAAATTATAAATAAAGAACCATATAGAAATTCTGGAGTTGAAAAGTATAATGACTGAAATGAGAAATTCACTAGAGGTGTTCAACAGCAGATTTCAGCAGGTGGAAGAAGGAATCAGTGATCTTGAAGATGGGTAAATTGGGCTTACCAGTCTTGAGGAATAGAAAGGAGAAAAAAACTAAAGAAAACTGAACAAAGCCTCAGAGACCTCTGGGACAGCATCAAGTGTACCAACATATGCATAATGAGAATACTAGAAGGAGAAAAGAAAGACCAGAAAGAAAGGAATAATGGCAGAAAATTTCCCAAATTTGATGAAAAACATTTGCCTACAGACCCAAGAAGCTCAATGAACTCCAAGTAGGATAAACTCAAGGAGAGCCATACCAAGACACATTGTAATCAAACTATTGAAAGCTGGAGACAAGGAGAGAATCTTAAAGGCCACCAGAGAGAAATGGCACATATCACGTGCAAGACATCCTCAATAAGATTAGCAGCTGATTTCTCATCATAAACTATGGAAGCCAGAAGGCAGTGACATGACATGGCAGTGAGATGTGGATGGGCATCCAATATATAAAGATTAAATGTGGATGATAATAACAACACAAAGGAAGGGAGAAATAGAGCTATATAGGAGCAAAATTCTGTATATTATTGAAATAAAATTAATCTTAACTATTGAATAATTATAAATTAAGATATCCAGAACAACCACTAAGAAAATAACTCAAAAGATATTATATAATGAAAGAAATGACAAGGTACACTAGAGAATATGTACTTAACATAAAGAAGGCAGTCATGGAGAAATAGAGGAATAAAAAAGACATAAGACAGGGGCTTCCCTGGTGGCGCAGTGGTTGATAGTCTGCCTGCCAATGCAGGGGACA
The DNA here is from genome assembly GCF_964341445.2 of Mesoplodon mirus. NCBI lineage: Eukaryota > Metazoa > Chordata > Mammalia > Artiodactyla > Ziphiidae > Mesoplodon > Mesoplodon mirus. Next base: position 36,578,393 of record NC_138979.1, on the reverse strand, counting down.
CGGGTTCGTGCCCCAGTCCGGGAGGATCCCACATGCCGCAGAGCGGCTGGGCCCATGCGCCATGGCCACTGAGCCTGCGCGTCCGGAGCCTGTGCTCCACAACGGGAGAGGCCACAACAGTGAGAGGCCCGCATACCACAAAAAAAAAAAAAAAAAGACATAAGACATACAGGAAACAAATAGCCAAAAGGAAGGCATAAATTTCACCTTTACATTGAGTACACTCAATATAAATGGATTAAACACTACAACTAAGGTGGAGATTGTCATAAGGGATTTTTAAAAAACAATCAAACCTTACGCTATCTACAAGAGACACACTTTAGATTCAGACACAAATAGGTTGAAACTAAAAGGAGAGAAAACAATATACCATTCAGACAGTAACTGAAAGAGAACGGAAGTGGCTATACTAATATCAGACAAAATACACTTTAAAACAAAAATTGTTACTAGGGACAAAGAAGGACATTTTATCATGATAAAAGGAACAATCTCAGGCTTCCCTGGTGGCGCAGTGGTTGAGAGTCCACCTGCTGATGCAGGGGACAGGGATTCGTGCCCCGGTCCGGGAAGATCCCACATGCCGCGGAGCAGCTGGGCCCATGAGTCATGGCTGCTGAGCCTGCGCGTCCGGAGCCTGTGCTCTGCAATGGGAGAGGCCACAACAGTGAGAGGCCCGCATACCGCAAAAAAAAAAGAAGAAAAAAAAAGGGACAGTCTCTCAAGAAGATGTAACAATTATAAACATATGTACCCGATTACAGAACACCGAAATACATGAAGCAAAAACTGACAGAACTGAAGGGAGAATTAGACAGTTTAACAATAATTGTTGGAGTCTTCAATACTCCACTTTCAATTATGGATAAAATGAGTAGACAGAAGATCAACAAGGAAACAGACGATTTGGACAACACTATAAGGCAACCACTTAGAATGCATTTATAGAACACTGCATCCAACAACAGAAGTATACACATTCCTCTCTATTATACACGGAACGTTCTTCAGGATATGCCATATGATAGGCCATGATGTAAGTCTCAACAAGTTTAAAAGAATTGAACTCATACAAAGTATTTTGTATGAAATGAATGAAACTAGAAATCAATAACAGGAAAATTTGGAAATTCACAAATATGCGGAAATTAACACCATCTTAAATCACCAATAGATCAATGAATAAGTCCAATAGATCAATGAATAAGTCACAAGAGAAATTAGAAAATACTTTGAGATGAATGAAAATGAAAACATAAGAGGCTAAAATTTATGGAATGGAGTGAAAGTAGTGCTTACAGAAAAATTTACAGCTGTAAATCATACAATAAAAAAGAAGACAACTCAAATCAATAGCTTCTTAATACATTAGTGTTTGGATTGGCCAAAAAGTTTATTCGGATGTTATGGGAAAACCCCGATGAACTTTTTGGCCAACCCAATAAAAGAAGTGCAAACTAACCAAAGCAAACATTAGGAAAGAAATAATAAAAATTATAGCAGAAGTAAATGCAATAAAAATAGGAAAACTACAGAGAAAAATCAACAAGACCAGAAGTTGATTCTTTGAAAGAAGAACAAATTGAAAAACTTTGGGCTAGACTGACAAATAAAAAAGAGAAAAGACTTAAACTGTTAAAATCATGAATGAAAGGTGGGGGGACACACCGCTACCAACCTTACAGAAATAAGAAGTTTTATAAGAGAATACTATGAATAACTATATATCAACACATTAGATATGTACAAATTTGTACAAATGTACAAATTCCTAGAAAGACACAAATTAATGAAACTGACTCAGTAAGAAATAGAAAAGTTGAATAGACCTACAATAAGCAGAGACAGAATGAGTGATCAAAAAGTTTCCCACAAAGAAAAACTCAGGACCAGATGGCTTCACCCCTGAATTCTACCAAACATCTAAAAAATAATTAACACCAATCCCTCTCAAATTCTTCCGAAACAGAAGAGGAAGGAACATTTCCAAACTCATTTTGTGAGGTATTACCCTGATACCAAAACCAGACAAAGATATCACAAGAGAACTATAAACCAGTATCATTTATGAATATAAATGTAAAAAACCCTCTACAAAAAACCAGCAAACTGAATGCAGCAACATACAAAAAAGTGATATTTATCTCAGGAAAGCAAGATTGGTCCAATGTAGGAAAAGCATTGTAAAACATTTTATTGATAGAATAAAGAATAACTACATGATTGTCTCAATAAGCACAGAAAAAGCATTTGACAAAATTCAACTCTCTCTTATGATAAAAACACTAATAAACTAGGAATAGAAGGGAACTTCCTCAACCTGATAAAGGGCATCACAAAAAACCCACAGCTGACATCATGCTTAATGGTGAAATACTGGAAACTCTCTCCCTAAGATCAAAGATATATCTACTCTCACTACTTCTATTCAACACTGTTCTGAGGCAATGCACTGGAGGTACTCACTAGGACAAATAGGCAAAAAAAGAAAAAAGAAATAAAAGGCCTACAGATTGGAAAGGAAAAATTATGTCTATTTGCAGATAATATAATCTTGTATATAGAAAATCCTAAGGAATACACACATACAAAACCCCATTAGAGCTAGGGTTGGGGCTCAGAGCAGGCCACCCCAAGATATGTCCCATGGCATATTGATTATTTTGAATTAAAATTACTTAAGAAACAGCTAGCAGAAAAAATGATATAAAAAAATACTCTGACCTCCCTATTTCCCCCTGAAAGGGGGGAAAAAAATCTCCCATGTGTAAGTATCCTCCCTATACCAGGAAGATAGAAAGCATCCTTATCATCAGAGCTAGAGAATTCAAGGCTAAGAAAGCTATATAAACAAATTTTGCTACTTCTTTATTACTCTGCAATCCCAAGCACAAGACCCTTTGTTAAATTTTCACAAATAATTGTTCCTTTGTTTAAAAATGATATATAAACAGCCTGCTTTGGTCACTTTGAGGGTCCCATTTCTATGAGACTTCCATGTGGACAAATTAATTTTTTTTTCGTCCTGTTAATCTGTTTTGTGTCAATTTAATTATTATACCAGCCTGAAGAACTCAAGAGGGGTAGGGGGGAAATGTCCTTCTCCCCAACAGTAGCAAGGTTGCAGGATACAATTTCAATAATATAAAAATCAAGTGTAGGGACTTCCCTGGTGGTCCACTGCCTAAGACTCTGTGCTCCCAATGCAGGGGACCCAGGTTCGATCCCTGGTCAGGGAACTAGATCTCACATGCGGCAACTAAGAGTTCACATACTGCAACTAAAAGATCCTACATGCTGCAAATAAGACCTAGTGCAGCCAAAAAAAAAAAAAGAAAAAAAGTCAAGTCTATTGTTATAGAATCAAAAAATGAAGTTAAGGAACTATATTCAATATCTTGTAATAAACTATAATGGGAAAGAATTGAAAAAGAGAATATATATATACACACATATATATGTATAACCAAATCACTTTGCTATATGCCCGAAACTAACACAATATTGTAAATCAACTATACTTCAATTTTTATTTATTTATTTATTTTTTTTGCCGTACGCAGGCCTCTCACTGCCGCGGCCTCTCCCGCTGCGGAGCACAGGCTCCGGACGCGCAGGCTCAGCGGCCATGGCCCACGGGCCCAGCCGTTCCGCAGCATGTGGGATCCTCCTGGACCGGGGCACAAACCCATGTCCCCTGCATCAGCAGGCGTACCCTCAACCACTGCGCCACCAGGGAAGCCCTATACTTCAATTTTTAAAAATGAAATTAAGAAAATTCCATTTATAATAGCATCAAAAAGAATAAAATTACTTAGGAATAAAGAAGTACAAGGCTTGTATACTGAAAACTACAAAACATCACTGAAATAAATAAGTTGAAAAATATCCCATGTTCATGCATTGGAAGACTTAATACTGTTAGGCAGACGGTAGTCCCTGTTAAGGGTGGAACTGCGTCCTCCCCAAAACGATACATTCACATCTTAACCCTAGCGCCTCAGAATGTGACCTTATTTGTAATAGGGTCATTTGTAAATGTAATTAGTTAAGATGAGGTCATACTGGAATAGGGTGTGCCCCTAAATCAATATGGTTGGTGTCCTTATAAAAAGATGCTAGGAAGAGACAAGAAAGGATTCACCTATAGGTTTCAAAGGAAGCATGGCGCTGAAGACACCTTGATTTCAGACTTCTAACTTTCAGAACTATGAGACAATAAATTTCTATTGTTTTAAGCCATCCAGTTTGTGGTTTTTACTATGGCAGCCCTAGGAAACTAATAAAGTCCACAAATTGCTTTATGGATTCAATGCAATCCCTTTTAAAGGCCCAACTGCTTTTTTTTTTTTTTTTTTTGGCAGTAATTGACAAGCTGATCTTAAAAATTCATATGGAAATACTGAAGACCTGAATAGCCAAAACAATCTTGAAAAAGAATAACAAAGTTGGAATACACACAGTTCCTGATTTTAAAACTTTCTATAAAGCTACAGTAATCAAGACTGTGTAATACTGGCATAAGGATAGGCATAAGTTAATGGAATAGAATTCAGAGTCCAGAAATAAACTCTTACATTTATGATTAACTGATTTCCTACAAGGGTGCCAAGACCTTTCAATGGGGAAAAGAACAGTCTTCAACAAATGGGGCTGGGATAACTGTATATCTACATGCAAAAGAATGAAATTGGACCCACTACCTCACACAACATACAAAACTTAACACAAAACAGGTCAAGAACCTAAACATATGAACTAAAACTACAAAACCTTTAGATGAAAGCATAGTTGTAAATCATAGTGATCTTGGATTAGGCAATGATTTCTTAGATATGATACTTAAAGCATAAGCAACCAAAGAAAAAAACAGATAAATTGGATTTCATCAAAACTTAGAACTCTGTGCTTCAAAGGACACTATCAGAAATGTGAAAAAACAATTGATAGAATGAGAGAAAGTATTTGCAAATCATGTATCTGACAAGGTCCTAGAAATCAGAATATATAAAGAATTCTTACGACTGAACAACAAAAGATAAATAATCCAGTTTTTAAATGAGCAAAGGATTTGAATAGACATTTCTTCAAAGAATATATACAAATGGTCAATAAGCACATGAGCAGGTGCTCAACATCCTTAACCACCAAAGAAATGCAAAACAAAACTACAGTAAGATACCACTTCACACAAAAAAGGCAGTTAATAACAAGTTTTGGTGAGAATGTGGAAGAACTGGAATCCCCATACGTTGCTGGGTGGAATGTAAAATGGCGCAGCTACTTTGGAAAACAGTTTTGCAATTTTTCAAAAAGTTAAACATCAAGTTACCATGTGACCCCAACAATTGCACTCCTAGGTGATATACTCAAGTGAAATGAAAACATATGTTCACACAGAAATTTTCATACATTTCATAGCAGCATTATTCACAATAACTAAAAAATTGAAACAACCCAAATGTTCATAAACTGATGAATATATAAACAAAATGTGGTACTATCCATACACTGGAATATTATCCAGCCATACAAGGGAATGAAGTACAACATGGATGAACCCTGAAAACATTGTGCTAAGTGAAGGAAGCCAGACACAAAAGGCCATATATTATACAATTCCATTTATATGAAACTTCCAGGCAAATCCATAGAAATTAAGAGTAGATTAGTTGTTGCCATGGGCTGGGGGTGGGGAAATGGGGAGTGAATTGGTATGAGGCTTCTTTTGGAGGTACTGAACGTGTTCTGAAGTTATACAGCAGTGAGAGTTGCACAATTTTGTGAATATACTAAAAACCACTATATTTATACTTCAAAAGGGAAAATTATATGGTATGTGAATTATATATCAATTTTTTAAAATAAGATGTTGGGACTTCCCTGGCGGTCCAGTGGTTGGGACCCCATGCTTCCACTTCTGGGGGCACGGGTTTGATCCCTGGTTGGGAAACTAAGATCTTACAAGCTGCACAGCGTGGCCAAAAAAATAAAATAAAATAAAAACCCGGGAAATCTTTAAAAATAAAATTAAATTAAAAAAGATGTTATACAGGCTGCAGTCATCTGAAAGCTTCACTGGGGCTGGAGGGTCTGTCTACTTCCAAGATGAGTTTCTTACATTGCTGTTACCAGGAGGCCTCAGTTCCTCAGTGTCTTTGCAACATGGCAGCTGGCTTGCCGCAGAGCAATTGATCCAAGAAAGAGCAAGGAGGAGGTCACAAAATATATCGATGACTCAGTCTTGGATGTTACACACTATCACTTCTGTCATGTTCTATTAGTTATAAGGGAGTCACTAAGTCCAGCCCGTAACCAAGAGGAGGGATGAAACCTACACCTCTTGAAGGGAGGGGGCTTTAATAATGTGTGGACACACTTTAAAACCCATCACATATACATGTAACATATCTAGGACACAAAAGAAACTGACAACAGGGCTCCATGTGCAAAGGGGGAACTAGAAGGCTGGAGGACATGAGTTGGATGGAGATTGCTCACTGTAAGCTCATTTTTATCTTTTGAATTGTGAACCATGTGACATGCTGCCTGTTCAAATAATTAAAAACAATCTTAAAAATTTTTTTTAATTCATTTTCTTTTAAGAAGGAAAATAACTTGCTTTGCTAGCTGAATTTGTTAGGTTGAAGTCCTAAATCAAATTGCACTTTTATAAATAAAAATATATTTTTATATATTTATATTCAACTATCCATACATACATACACATCTTCTCACTCCCTAGCTCCTAACAGCCAAGGTTTAACGAAAGAAAAAAACTGGAGGGCTTCCCTGGTGGCGCAGTGGTTAAGAATCTGCCTGCCAATGCAGGGGACGCAGGTTCGAGCCCTGGTCTGGGAAGATCCCACATGCCACGGAGCAACTAAGCCCGTGAGCCACAACTACTGAGCCTGCGCGTCTGAAGCCTGTGCTCTGCAACAGAAGAGGCCGCAACAGTGAGAGGCCCGCGCACTGTGATGAAGAGTGGCCCCCGCTCGCCGCAACTGGAGAAAGCCCTTGCACAGAAACGAAGACCCAACACAGCCAAAAATAAATATAACAAACAAACAACAACAACAAAACTGGAATCCTTCTTTGGGTTCTAAAATTGGATAACCTAGATGAAATGGACAAATTCCTAGAAACACACAAATTACCTAAATTAACTGAAGAAATGGAAAATCTCACTAGACCTATAACAAGTAAAAACATTGAATCAGTAATCAAAAATTTCCCAACAAAGAAAAGTCTAGGACCACATGGATTCACTGGTAAATTCTATCAAAAATTTAAAGAACAATTAACACCAGTCCTTCTCAAACTCTTCAAAGAAATAAACGAGGAGAACACTTTCCATCTCATTCTATGGGGTCAGCATTTCCCTAATACCAAAGCCATATTAAGACCATCACAAAAAAGAAAATTACACATCAATCCGTTATGAATATCAATGCAAAGATCCTCAACAAAATACTAGCAAACCAAATTGAGCACATTAAAAGGATTACATACCATGACAAAGCGGAATTTATAATAGAAATGCAAGGGTTCAACATAAGAGAAAAATGAATGTAATATATCACAGTAGTAGAAGGAAAGAAAAAAAAACATACTGTCATCTCAATTGATACAGAAAAGGCATTTACAAAAGCCAACACTCTTTCATAATAAAAACTCTCAGAAAAACTAGAAATAGAGGGAAGATTCCTCAACATGATAAAGGGCATTTATGAAAAAAACCGCAGCTAACATTATGCTCCACGATGAGAGATTGAAAGCTTTTTACTTGTAATTTCATGAATGAGACAGGAATGCCTGCTGTCACCACTGCTATTTAACACTGTACTAGAAATTCTAGCAGAGCAATTAAACAAGAAAAGAAAAAAAAGGCATCCAAATTGGGAATGAAGAAGTAAAACTATCTCTATCTGTAGGTGACATGATCCTACACATGGAAAATCCCAAGGAATGTACAAGAAAGTTACTAGAGCGAATCAACAAATTCAGCAAAATTGCAAAAATCAGTTGTTTCTATATACCAGTGATGAATAATTAGAAAAGAAAACTGAGAAATCAATTCAATTTACAATAATATCTATGTGTGGGTTTTCCACACCAAGCAATTCACCAGTTCTCTGTAGACACCAACTGGGTGCCCTACAACTTACTTCACTTCTGACACTCACTACCGAGAGTTAGCGCAGACCCCACAGATTAAAATCTCAATCCCCCTACTTCAGAGGCTTAGTCACAAGTTTTGAGTCCCCAGGTTACCCATACTTCTGTCTGATTCGGCTACAAATTGGGGGTTCCCATGACCCCATCTTAGGTTCAGTAATTTGCTATAACAGCTCACAGAACTCGGAGAAAAACTTTACTATTACTGGTTTATTATAAAGGATACAAATGAACAGCCAGACCAAGAGGTACATAGGGTAAGGTCTGGAAGGATCCTCAGCACAGGATCTTCTGTCCCCAAGGAGTTTGGGATGTGCCACCCTCCCAGCACACATTCACCAACCTGGAAGCTCTCCAAACCCCATCACTTAAGAGTTTTTATGGAGGTTCAAATATGTAGACATGATGAATTAAATCATTGGCTATTGGTGATTAACTCAATTTCCAGCCCCCTCCCCTCCACAGAGGTCAGGGGGTGGGGCTAAAAAGTTCCAATCCTCTATTCACATGATTGGTTCCTCTAGCAACTAGCCCCCATCCTGAAGCGATCTACAGCCCACCAAGAGTCACCTCATTAGCATAAACTCAGGTATGGTTGAAGGGGGCTTATTATGAATAACGCTCAGGAAATTCCAAGGGTTTTAGAAGATTTTATGCCAAGAACTGGGGAGAAAGACCAAATATATATTTCTTATTATACCACAATAGCACAATCTAAAAGAATAAAATGCCTGGGAATAAATTTAAGCAAGGAGTGAAAGGCTTGTTCCCTGAAAATTATAAAATATTCCTCTAAGAAATTAAAGAAGATCTAAATAAGTGGAAAGACATCCCATGCTCATGGACTGAAGACTTAATACTGTCGAGATGTCAATACTACCCAAAGCCATCTACAAAATTCAGAGCAACTCCTATTAAAATTCCAGTGGGCTTTTTTTGCAGAAATGGAAAAGATGATTCTCAAATTCAGTGCATGGAGTCCATGTAATAGGCTGAACTGTATTCCCCAAAATTCATATGCAGAAGCCTTAACCTCCAGTACCTCAGAATGTGACTATATTTGCAGACAGGGCCTTTAAAGAGGTAATTATGTTACAATGAGTCCGTTAGGGTGGGCCCTAGTCTAATCTGACCGGTGTCCTTATTAGATGAGGAAATTTGGATACACAGAGACCAGGGCTATGCATGCATAGAGAAGAGCATGTGAGGACATAGCAAGAAGACAGCTAGCTCCAAGGTAAGAAGAGAGGCCTCGGGAGAAATCAAACCTGCTTATATCTTGATCTTGGACTTCTATCCTCCAGAACTGTAAGAAAATAAATCTCTGTTTAAGTCTGTGGTATTTTGTTATGGTAGCACTAGCAAACTTATACAGCCCAGGTAGACCAAAAAAAAAAAAAATCAAAAAAGAACAAAGTGGGAGGACTCACACTTCGTAGCTCACTACAAAGCTACAGTAATCAAAACGCTGTGGACTGACAGAAGGACAGACTTATAGACCAATGGAATAGAATTGAGAGTTCAGAAACAAACCCATACATTTATGGCTGATTTTTGACAAGGGTCTCAAGTCCAATCAATGGGAAAGGAATAGTCTCTTTAACAGATGATGCTAGGACAACAGGACTTCCATATGCAAGAGAATGAAGTTGGACTCCTACCTCATACCATATACAAAAATTAACACAAAATGTATCAAAGGATTAAATATAAGGGCTAAAACCATAAAACTCTTGAAAGAAAACATAGGAGTAATTCTTCATGCCTGTGGATTTGGCAAAGGATTCTTAGATATGACACCAAAAGCATAAGCAATAAAAGAAAAAATAACACATTGAACTCCGTCAAAAGTTAAAACTTCTGTGTATCAAAGGACATTATCAACAGAGAGAAAAGACAACCCTCAGAATGAGGGAAAATATTTGCAAATCATATCTGATAAAGAATTAATATCCAGAATATACAAAGAACTCCTACAACTCAGTAATACCCAATTTAAAAACTGACAAAGAACTTGAACAGACATTTCTTCATAGAAGATATACATATGGCCAATAAACACCTAAAAAGATGCTCAACATCACTAATCGTTATGGAAATGCAAATCAAAACTACAATGAGATACCACTTCACACTCACGAGGATGGCTATTATCAAAAAAACAAAATCAAAACCAAAAAAATCCCCAGAAAGTAACAAGTTTTGGCAAGGATGTGGAGAAACTTGTACACTGCTGGTAGGAATGTAAAACAGTGCAGTTGCTGTGGAAAATAGTATGCAATTTCCCCAAAAAATTAAACATAGGTTTACCACATGAACTAGCAATCCCAGTTCTTGGTATATACTCAAAATAACTGAAAGAAGGGATTTAAACAGATATTTGTACACCCATGTTCATAGCAGCATTCTGCACAACAACCAAAAAGCAGAAGCAACCAAAATGTCCACCAAAATATGAATGGATAAACAAAATGAGATATGGGGAATAGGGAGTTATTGTTTACCGAGTACACGGTTTTTGTTGGGGATGAAGAAAAAGTTTTAGACATAGTGATGATGGTTACCATAACACTGTAAACATATTTATTGCCTCTAATTGTACAATTATGAATGGTTAAAATAACAAATATTATATGTTAAAAAAAACTTTACCACAGTTAAATACAAATACCAAAATTCATGGAACTGATGATGATGGTTAACTCTATGAGAGTGAGTAAAATTCACTGCTAACAGTACTGGTTCAATAATTGACAGATTTAGATATTTTCTACAGAATACGTATTAATGAGTAACATAATGAATAGCACAGGTTTTAAACACTTTACATTTCTGCAAGCTTTGAAGTCTGTCCAAATAAGCCCTTTCTGCTCTGCACGTATTTCTATCAAAATCAGCTGTAACATTAGCTCAGCCAATTCCTACTTCAGGTTATACTGAATCAGTGATTTCTCATCTTTAAAAATATTCTCACCTGTAGTTGTTCTATGCAGATTATTCTAGAGGCTAGTTCTTTAGACTCTTCAAAGTTGGCACTGACTCTTGCATAAACAGCTGAACAGTATTGGTAACATTTTTTGACTCATCAAGAACCAAGGAAAACCATTCAAAATCATTTGCCTTGTTTTGAATTGACTACTGATATTGCTCCCAATGTTCTCAACTCTTTAAGCAACCATTCTCACCCCTTTAAGCAACCATTCTCACCCAAAGGCTAATAGTTTTAAATAAGTTTACTTACTCTGCACACGTTTCTTCCAGAGAAATTAACTCACCATTGGTAAACAGCTTCCCTTGCCTACCGAATGAATGGGCTACTCATACCTTAAAAACATAACATTTAAAGCAGTTTCTTTTTCTTTTTTTTTTGATGACACAATTGCATATGTATTGTTTAAAATGAAAACAGGCGAGTTCACAAATTACTTCTGGACACTGAAAAATGAACTCTGGTTGCTTTTCTTCTGGGCAGCACCTAAACTCTGGCTGCTTTTTTTCTGGGCAGCACGTAAACTCTGGCTTTGCAATATTTCAGGTACATTACAGTCTTCTGAGAGAGGCCCAGTACTTCAGAATCCCTGGGGTGGCCAGAATGCCTCTGGCTTTTTCCGCATCCCGCAAAGGGCTCTCTCCGTACTCCTTCAGCCACTGGCAGAACTGATGGACCTGGTGCTCCTCAAACTCCTGGAGCTGCCTCTGGAAGCCCAGGTTGGGGTTTGCACAGGACCTCTCCGCACGCACAGTGCACAGGGCATCTTCCCAGTCGAAGTCGGTGACCGTCATGATGTATGCAACCACCAGAGTCACACTCCTGGAGACGCCGGCCAGGCAGTGAACAAGGCAGCCCTCACCTTGCAGGCGGCACTCGTGGATGAATTTAATACTTTCTTTGAAATGTCTTGTCAGGTTTTGAGATGGTGAATCCGCTGCTGGAATGCACAGGTATTTAACCCCCTCCAATGTTGGCCTGGCGCTGTCGTGCACAGACAGAATGTGTGTCACCTTGTTCTTGCTCAATTGCTCTGCATCTCTGGCATCTTTGAAGTTGCCGATATACAGGCCAGGCAGGATCTTGTTCATCCCATTCCCCATGGCGGCCGCGCGGTCTAGCACCCGGGGCGCACTGAGGGCATGTTGGAGCGGGCGGGGGAGCAGCGGGCGGGCGGGGGGGGCACTGCACGCCCGCAGCGTAAACAGCAACACGGACCGGCGGCGCCCAGGCCTCTCTGTCCACTGAGCTCCTGTCCCTCGCGCCCTCCGCACTCCCCGGCCGCCGGGCCGCGGCCCAGGCGCCCCTGCGGTAGGGGATGGTAGCGCCCTCCCCTCCCCCTCCCGGAGAGAGCCCGGCGCCTGCCACGCCGGCCCCCAGGACTTGTGGACACGGTTCCTAGGGGCCCGGCCGGGGCACAGGGATTATGTCTCCCGGGGGCCGGGGCACAGGGACATGACTCCTGGGAGCGGGTCCCTCCAGGATTATGGCTCCTGGGGGGCCCGGGCCCAGGGCACACTCGCACCCCCGCCCCGGCCACCGTTGCCCTGCGCGTTCCGAGACGGGGTCGGGCGGAGAGGGTTCTCTTTTTTCTTTAACGTTAAGTATGCACTAATAATTTTTTAAAAATTAAATGTCACGATATGGTGACAGGTATGGCCCTCAAAACACGACTGAGTTATAAATGTATAACTGCAACCTGTAGCGCAAAGTGGTAGCACTGCTGTGTACTGTCTCTGTGGCAACTATTTAATTCAGCCAGTGCATCAGGAAAACAGCCATCTACAATTTGTAAACAAATGAATGTGGCTGCACCCCAATGAAACTCTGTATGTAGACACTGAATTTCGTAGTTTCCACAGGCCACAGTATTCTCCTCTTGTTGTTGCTATTGTTTTAAAGCATTTAGAAATGTGAAAACCATTCTTAGTTCATGGCTTACCCACAAACAGGCAGCTGCGCATAGTTTGCTGACCCCTGCAGTTGAAAAAGAGAAAATGAGCTTTACTCACATTCCTCACAATTGAATCCGGTTGTTTTTTTCCAGTATCTAATGAGGAAAAGCGGCAACCTCGAGTAAAGTAAAAAGAAGTTACACCTCCAAGTGCTAGTCCTCTGAAACTATGGATAAAATAATCAAACATCTGACAAGTTTAATTTAGAAAAGAAGACAAACATAACATTTAAAATGACACATAACAGGGAGTTTTCCTAATTATGAGAGAAAAACTATAATTAATTAAATACTAATAAAGTTAAAAATATTAACAACATAGGCAATACAGAGAATATGAATTTACAGATAGAGGGAAAAATTTGTGCTTCAACTGTTAAGAGCAACAACCTGGGTTTTGATTTGGATTCTACAGAGAGGCTCTGCACCTTTCACTGCCTTGGAGCTATTTTACAACTCCGTAAGTTGTAGATACATGATAATACAAATAATTCTTATCCATAGACAAATGAAAATAAATAAATTCTGTTGGGTAGAGGTTCAGCTGACTTCCCTCCTGTGGAAGCAGTCTTGTGTCCATTTATAAATTCATTTCAACGTTCTTTTACTCCAAATTTGTCCTTGACTTCTCCTTTGAACTGACTGTAACATCTCAGTTCTCTGAGTTTTTAAAAATGCTTAACATGTGTTCATTTTATATCCATCTGTATGAGAGCCATTTCACTTTGTTGAAAATTATACTTTAACACAACTAAGGGCAATATAGAAAAAAAAAAAAGATAATTACCTCCAAAATTTTCCTGGGGCACTTTCAAATCTTGAAGAAGCAGAGTCTGTGACACAGAAGGCAGAAGACTCTCTTGTCTATTTTATGCGAAGAGCATTATCTGACCCCAAACATGGGAGACGGCACCGAGGGCCAGCCAGTGCTAGTCGCTAGGCTGGCAGCTTCCAAACCCAGCTGGGATTGGAACTGCCAGCAAGTACCTGTGAAAACACCCGCGCAGGCCCCACCCACCTCCTGAAGCACAAATCACGGCCCAAATCAGGGGCAGGGCCTGGCCACCTGCTTTTAACAAGCTCCACAGGAAGTTCTAATGAGCACAGGTCTTATTTTACAGATGAAAGAACTAAGGCCTAGAGAAGCTCCTCGACTCTGATGGAGGATAAACAGCTTCTTCGTGCCCAAGTCGGCTCCCTCCTCCTCCCCCGACCCTTCCCATCCCTCATCTAAGTTTTCCAGAGCACAGGGCTTAGAGGTAGAGGAGCCACGCAGATGTGGAATAGCAATGACACTGCCTCCTAGTGGGCGAGTGTGGCAAACATCACAGCAAACGGCCTTGTTGCTGGTTTGGCATTTTGTTAATTTTCTTACCCACTGGTAATTTTAACCCAGCTCTAATTTCTCCCCCATACAGAAAGCCCACCCCTTTCCTCATCACTGACACCAAAAACCAAGAGGAAAGGCTTCTTTATACGGAGCTGTATTTAGAAGGCAAGAGTATTTGCTGAAAATGCCCGACTCCACACCAAAAAATGGAAAGAAAAAGTTTTAAGAGAAAGCTCTTCCTTACTGTACAATACTAATAAAGGTAATAATGGAGATAAGATATTAATAGATGCTATAACTAGTGAGTGAAAAGTTGAAGAACAGGATATTTAGCTTTGAAATACTTCCTTACAACTTACAGTGGAGAAACCTGACAGATGCCCCTTAATCCAAGTGCTCAAAGTAAACATCACTAAAACTCACCAAGTATTCTGTGCCTCCCAATATGATGCATCAAGTACACAGTATCGCTTCTGTGGTACACATCTTCCTTGGCTCATGATGGGGTTATGTTGCAATAAACCCATCGTAAATTGAAAATACCCTAAGTCACAAATACATTTAATACACAACCTACTGAACATCATAGCTTAGCTGAAGCTATTTTTAATGTCCTAACACATTAGCCTACAGTTAGGCAAAATCATCTAACACAAAGCCCATTTTATAATAAAGTACTGGGTATCTCACGTATTGAACACTGTACTGAAAGTGAAACAATGTTTGTATGGGTACAAAAAAATAGTTAAGTGTATTGGGTGTTTACCTTTGAGATCACATAGCTGACATGGGGCTGTGGCTCACTGCCACTGCCCAGAATCACGAGCCCTGCCACGTATCACTAGCCTGGGAAAAGATCAAAATTCCGTATTTGAAGTAGTTTCTACTGAATATATATCACTTTCACACCATCCTAAAGTCAAAAAATCTTAAATCAAACCATTTAAGTCAGGGACCATCTGTATTCCTACAGAAAAAAGCTCAATTAAATCTAATTGTGAGCCAACATCAAACCCAAATTGAAGGACATTCTACAAAATCAACCAATACTTTCAAAGACAGACATGGAAAGAAGGCTGAAGGACATGAGAACTAGATGTAGTAATTCTGGGATGGATTCTGAACCAGGAAAGAAAACTATGGAAGATATTATTGGGAAAATTGGCAAGATTTTACAATGGACTATGGATTAGGTAACAGTATGATTATCAATGTTAGATTTCCCGATTATGATTACTGATCTGCAGTTATGCTTGTTCTTAGCAAACTGACAATAAAATATTTGGAACAAAAGGGCCCATCTCTAACTTGATCCTAATGGATCAGGAAAAAAAAGTGTGTATAGACAGAATATAAAGCAATTGGGGCAAAATGTGAGCTGAGGTCGGGTGAGTATTTTAAAGTTCTTTGTGCTATATATTCTTGCAACTTTTCAAGTTTGAAATTGTATCAAAATTGTTACAATTTTTTGTATTGCTACATTTTAGGATGTTTGTTGCACATATCTGCCTGACAGAACCAGATGTGCAAGGATCAATGGAGAGCCAGACTGACCTAGGTCCTGCCACTACCTTGCAGAGATCTTGACATGCACACGTACACAAACAGGCCCAGCTCAGCCCAGGACAGTCAAGCAGAGGAGCCTGTGCTGCAAGCTGTCCTCCCACTGCTCAGCAGGGACCAGCCCAACCCAGCACTCTCCACAACAGAGCTGGACCCACAGCCTCAGCAGCTCCCCAAGCTCAGAGCCACCCACCCAGGATCCACCCAGTGAGCTCGGCCTCCCTTGAACTGACACATCCCCTTGTGTCTCACTGATCCTCCCCCACACATCCATTCACACTCATTCAATCTCCTATGCTCCAGGTACTGGCCTCCACACCCACCCACAGAAAGCCCAACCCTCACACACGTGAGGAGCGTTACCCTTTCAAGACCGGCAGGTTCATTAACCCAAACTGCATGTACTCAGAAGAGGCTGAAGCGCAAACAAGCAGGGCATACAGGGTGAGGAGAGAAAGGAATCCCCTGACTTTTCTCTGAAGCCAGAGTGCGTGCTCAGGGCCTGGAAGGACCAAGAAGGGTAGAGCTGGCAACCAAAGCAGTGATGCAGGTGTCCAGGCTCAGGCCTCCTAATACATCCATAATCTGTATGGGCGCTGCCCATAGGCCACTTACAGATGCGTCACACTGCAGACTGCTCTTCTTCAGGATACTTCTCCCTTGAGAAAGAATTCCTGCCCTTAGCTCCACCAGCACCCAACCCCACAGATGACACAGGCACGGTTGTTGTCCGAGGTTTATTGAAAATATTACAGCACAGCAGAAAGA
Organism: Mesoplodon mirus; assembly: GCF_964341445.2. Taxonomy (NCBI): domain Eukaryota; kingdom Metazoa; phylum Chordata; class Mammalia; order Artiodactyla; family Ziphiidae; genus Mesoplodon; species Mesoplodon mirus. Next base: position 36,561,608 of record NC_138979.1, on the reverse strand, counting down.
TTCAAACGGCTCCACGTGGTGTTTTGAAATTCATCCCAACTGTAGGCTGAGTGACCTGCAGGTTGGACAGACTGCCAAAGTCCTGGAACAATAAAAAGGGGCTTAGTGTGGCTGTACTGGTGAGATTTGTGTCCAGAGCCCCGGCACCACCGTTAGTCTATGCTTTTGTCAGCCTCAACAACCTTGGGGTCAGATTGGTGGGACCCTGCAGAACACCAAGAGAACCTTCTCCTCCCCACCCCAGAGCAATAAACTCTGTAGGGGGTCTACCTGCGATCTGAAGGATCCTCCAGTCAGCCACGAAGGAGCTATCCTGTGCACTTTAAGATGTTTAACAGCATCCCTGGACTCTATCCACTAATGTCTGCTAGTATCCCCCAGCTGCGACAACCAAAAATGTGTCCAGGTATTACCAAATGTTCCCTGGAGGGTGCACAATCTGTCTCTGAGAATCACTACTCTTGAGGCATACACAGTGCCACTTCATTTCCAAGACCAGCCCTCAGGTAGGAGGCATCACTTATGCAATCAACATCTGTGAAGGGCCCGCCTTTAAGGTGGCTCAACCTAAGTGCAAAGAACCCAAGAGCATATGTATAGCTGATTCACTTTGTTATAAAGCAGAAACTAACACACCACTGTAAAGCAATTATACTCCAATAAAGATGTGGAAAAAATAAAAAAGAACCCAAGGGCCCACCATATAACCAGAATTTAATTCCTCATTTTATCCTCAAAAACCAATTTTACAGTTGAAACTAAAAATATGCATTCCAGAGTAGTATTTCAGGAGAAAATGATCTGTAGCAGGCTTTAGCTGTACTGGTTATGTTTTTCTGAGACTAGGCGGTAGTATATATGGGAGTTCACTCTATTCATTATCTTTTTGAACATCTTAGACATTTCATGATCATAAAAAGGAAAAATAAAGTTGCTCTAAATCACTAACTGCCTCCTGGACTTTGAAGCTCATGCTTTCCCCGAACTGCTAAAGTACTAAGATATGTCACAGAAGAGACACTTATCAAATTGTACTGAAGACAGCTGAACTACCCAAGTAGTGCCCAGTTAGCAACTGGAAATGAGACCACAGCTCATTTGAGTGGTTAGCATACAGACACAGAAGTAAGCAGGCAGACTGAAAAGAGAACTAGGGATGGAACCAAGGGGGTAAATGTGAGAAGCCAGCCACAAAATCGAGAAGAGAACAGAAGGAACTGAGAGAAGGGGTGTTCTGGAAGTCCTGGGAGAACAGCCACTGGATTTGGGAGTTATCCTCGTGTGGAGAGCAAACTGAACCTTCAGTAACTAGCTAAGCCCACTTCGGAAGCAGTCTAGGTTAGTGGTTGGAAGGGTGGATGGATTCCCATCCCTGCCACCTACTAACCTTGAAGTTACCATTTCATCATCTATAAAATGTAAACAACAGGATGTGCCTCATGGGACATACTGAGGAAAAGGGAAACGCCATATAGAAACGTTGAGATTACCTGATATATTTTAAAGACTCAGTAAGTGTTACCTAGAGGTATTACCCATAGTAGAAAGCTACTGATGGTTGGTGACCAGGGAAGCCCTCCTTTAGGAATTCAGCAAACACTTACCAAGAGCTTCAGCATTTCCTTAGTGTCAGGATCTACTTCAATGATTTCCTGATCCAGGGCTGAGACCTAGAAGAACAAGGCAGGCCCCAAATAGCAATGAGTTATCTCTCACCTTCCCTGCCTTCTCTCCAAGATTCTTAAATGAGGGACAAAAAAAGGGGGTGGGGGATGGGGATGGGTGGTATAGAGAGAATACAATAGGATCCCTCGAATTCAGTATTTAGAAAACCTTAAGATTGGGTTTATACTTCAGAAATACTATGCTAGGGCAAATAATCAAACCAGAAGACATAAGTCACCAAACAAACATCATTAAAAGGCTCTCATGTATAAAACAGAATGGACTTACATGATCCCAACAGGGCAGAACAGAAGCTAACATACAGGCAGGTAAATTATAGGCACCTACAGCTGGTCAAGGGGTATATGGAGACTCAGCTGAGGTACCTTTGAAAAACCAGGTACCTGAAACGGTTCTCAGGAACCTGCTTTATCTTTCAGGATGAACAAGAGGTCCAGAATAAGACCCAGAAAGTTTACCTCAGGCACGTAATTATCTCTCCTCTCTCTCTCCTCCTCCTGCAGCTTGATGGAGATACCTCTCACTGGGCCTCTCTGAATCCGCTTCATCAGATGTGTGACATAGCTACAAAGAACAAAATGCCCAAGAACACACATTGACTCCCACTGGTACCCAGAAGGTCTGGATGTGTATTTTAGTTCTCTTCCCGCAGTGAGAAGGGACAGGATTCACCTTGGGGGCCCTGACTCCGAACCTCCTACACACACAAAACCTCCACACGCAGCTCCGCTTACCTAGGCATGCTGTCCCTCTGGTGTCGCACATCCTCTCTATTCAAATTCGCTTTCAAAGCTGTTAAGTACTCCCAACAAACTTTCACGACCCCTCCCCTCCTAGCCTTCATTTTCTTTACTTCGAATTCCAATTTACATAAGTTAGCATTAAATCACGTACGCCCTTACTTAACGTTAGTCTTCCAGTGGTCGACTGTGGCTAACCTCATCCAAGCGCCACCGCCAGTCAAACCGCCAAATACAACGCGAACATAAAACCACCCCACCAAGGAAACCGGCAAAGGCACACCTCCAGCGCTCTTCTCGGAGCAGCGGGAGACTAGTGCTAACCCAGCTCCCACGACCCACCCGCGGGGGCACGACTCTCCGTCTCCCAGCAGGCCCTGGAGGCCGAGCGCCGACTGAACTCACCCTGCGATCTTGTTGCGGAGCTTCTTGCTGGGAATGATGGCGATCTCCTCGCATACACGCTTGTTGGTGTGGAAGTCGTTGCCCAGGCGCGTGTAGTACTTCTCAATGATGACCCGGGCCGCCTTCTTCACGGTTTTGGTGCGAACGCGGCCCTGCAGGTGGAGAACACAGGATCACTCGCGACTCAGGAACCCCCTCCGGGGAACAGCACAGTGTCACGCCCTGACCGGAGCGGGGTTCGTGGGCTGGGTCTGAGCCCAGGAGGGGAGAAGGCCGGCGGGCAGAGCTGGAGCGCGGGGTCAACGCGGAAGCCAGCGGCCCACGGAGGCTCCGGCCTCACAGGGTACTGCGCCCCTCCTCGCGGGCTGGGGGCCGCGCAAAGCGGCGGATGGAGCACGATTGTGGGGGATACCAGCTTGGAAACAAAAACACCTACCATGTCGGCGGGTCCTTAGTAAAAGAGGAAACAGGAAGCACCAGAGAGGCCTATAAAGCGCAGGCCAGAAAGCCGCTTCCGCCTAGTCTGAGATTCGCTGAGCCCACTGTAAGCGCAGCACAGCGACCCCTAGCGGGGCGGGGCGGAATGGAACGGAAGTATGGCCAATCGCCATCCAGTAGGCGTGGCGAGTGGCTGACCCGCCCCGCCCCGCCCCGCCCCGGGTGGTCTTACGCAGGTTTCTCTAGACCCTTCTTCAGTGGTTAGGTCGCCCATTAAGTGCCCTAGACTAAGAACGGCGGCGCATCTCTCCCACACATGCTGGGGAGAGGGATGAAGGCTTAAGAGCCATCGGGAAGGCGGGAGCGCGGAAAAGTGAGGAAGTAGGGGATGGCGCCGTGCACAGGATCCCCACCCAATCCATGGGTCACAGACTTGTGTCTAGCCTGGTGGAGACACAGGTACAACTGGGAAAGAATTATCTCACTTCTTCCGAGTCTTTGCTCAAACATCACCTTATCAGAGGAGCTTTCCCTCCAATTTATACAAAGTAACACTGCTATCCTTTTATCATTTTTTTTTAGCATTGCTATCCTTTTAAAGTTGCTCTAGTATTTCTTAGCACGTCACAGTGACTTGTCTCAATTTTCTCAGCTAGGGATGAGTTCCATGATAGTATGGCTGCTTTGCCTTGAACAGTGCCCAGCACAAAACAAGTTCTCAAATGTTTAAGTGAAGGGCCCAGTTCACCTGTAGCGCTCCCAGCTGAGGCACTCTCTCCAACCACCACCATCTTAAGGCTGTTCCTGCTGTACCCAACCACAAACCAGGTCCTTCTGAGGCCACCAGCACAGGCTACCCCTGGTGGCCTCATTAGCCTCGGGAGTGCCCTGCTCCTTATCTCCAACTTTGCTGAAGTGGGTTCCAGGCCCCCGCCTGACTTAAAGAAAGACTGGGCTGCCCAGTTTGGATGAGTTAAGGGGCACCAAGCTGTGCTTCATCCCCCAACTCAACTCCTGGTCACCTTGGACAGTCCAGTCAGTCTCTGAACTGACTGAGAATGGAAGGCTGAAGGACAGGAAGCCCTTGCCCTGAAAGTAGCACCTGGACAAAAGAGGGACCAAAGGGGAGAAGAGATGACTCTCTGAATAGGATAGGATAGGACGGACCAGGACACCAAAAGGGAGAGTCAGACTCTCCTTCAAGAGAGATGCAGCTTACTTTACCAGCACACTTCAAACTATGCTGCTGCCAGTCAGGCCTTAAGGGAAAGATGAGGCCTCTCATTCTTGGCTGAAGGGACTCCCCACCCCCTAAGATAGTGACTTCTTGCACCTCTCACGGAACGGATGCTTCAGTGTGCAGGGCTCCCTCCACCGCAGACTAAAATGGAATCTTCCAAAGATCACTCCAGCAGCTGGGCCCAGGAACAACTTACCTGAAAAAATCATCAGCAGACCCTTTCACAAATCCTGGGATCCCGCCTGTGAGAAAGAGTCCAGATGACAGTCCTGAAGAACAGCAAAAATTTACTCCCACTCAGTAAAGAGCTAGGTCAGCACAGCTGACTCCAAGAGGTAGAAAGCCTCCCAAGAAGAATCAGCTCTGAGGCTTACAGGAGAAGCTGAGAACAAGCGGCTCGTGCCGATCTCTGGGGAGCTATGCCTCCAGTTCCTCCAAGCTGAGTCTAGGATTATGAGAAGAAGAGCCCCAAGAAGTTTATTTGTGAGGGCTTTTTACATACCTGGACTAGAGGTACCCACTCACTACAGAGTCACCTCCGAGGTGCATTTGACCACGGAAGTGACCAAGGACGACTTAGAGGGGCAAGTCCCCATATGGCCCCACTATCAACCTGGGCTGGAATCTCATCACAGAAGATCCAAGGAAATGTGGGTTTTTACTCTGGAATCTTGGTGTCCCACTGCCCCCTTTTTCCCACAGCTCAGACACAAGAGACAAAACCAGAACTCTGCTGCAACGTGTTTATTATGTGCCAAAAAAACTACACCACAGCTTACTCCACACATCTGTAGGAGAGTGCAGTCTTGCCTGCATATACTACAATGAGGTAGAGACTTCACACACAGCTTCACAAAACCCACAGAGTAGCTGGGATATGCAACAATGCAACGTCAGCTCAGCAGGAGGGAGGAGGGGGGGTTATGACACTGGTTCTTTGGCACACAGCTTCCCAAAGAGGGGCAAGTTGTTTTTTGTTTTTTTAAAAAAAAAAAAAAAGAAAGAAAAGAAAAGGTCAAGTTTTCAAATTCCAGTAGCACTTCAGTCAACTGCAACTGTTGCTTCAAACATTTCTCAAATGAAAGAAATAAGGGAAGGGTACTTGTCCCCTCTGAGAGAAAGGGCTCCTGTGAGCCTTCATCTGCCCCCACCAAAAAGCAGCCCTTTTTAGCTCAGTTACAAAAGAAAAAAGTCCTGTGACTTTGTGATTAAAAACTTCTATCAACCCTCCCCCCCCACGTAAGTGCAACTTAAGAAGGTGCAATAAACCATTTAAAACTATATACAGCAGCCACTCAAACACCGTTTACTCGGTCCAGTTTCAAATCCAAAAAAAATTTTTTTTCTTGGTTGCAAATGCCTTGATTTGCAACTGTGAGAAACAGTGACCAGCAGTCCCCAGACACAAATTTGCTATAATGTTAAAAGCTGCCAGGAAAGAAAAAAAAATCTCTTGTTCCAAACGACTTAAAAACTGTTTTAAGGAGTGTAAAAAGGAACCGGTAAAAACCCTCGAGCGTAAAATATGAAATATGATTTTGGTTTAAATGAAGAGCAAAGTCTCCTTGTTGTTTACAGTAAAAAACACCAGCTGAACACTCAGTTTATGCCGTTCAGGTGGGGGTTAAATAAATGGAAAGGCACTGTATGGCAACTGCAAGAATGAAACCAATGAGACCTGCACATCATCACCATCAGTATTGCAAGGAATGTAAAAAAGCGCTTTTAATAAATAAACCTAGATGTAGGCATCGTGTCAACACCTTCTGGACACGTAGTTCTTTTTTGCTTTTCATCGGCAAAATGAGGAACTAAAATCTGGGAAAACTACAGAGTCGCTTGGAGGGTGAGCCTGAGGGTCCTTGCCCTGGCACACCCCCTGAAAACAAAACCCGACAAAACTCATTGTGCATTAATTAGTGCAGAAACAAAGACAGATTCAGCAAGTGCAAAGGTGACTACGATTTTCCCTTGTCCTCGGGAAGCCAGCTCCCTGGTGGCCAGTGGCAGGGTGGTGCAGGCTACTGCCTGACCTGCCAGCCTCAGGCGCCACAGGCCACTGGGCAAGGCCAGCTCCTCTAGCTGGAATCTCGGTTCTTCTGGTTCCGCATCAGGGGGCTGTGGTGGCGCAGGCCCTCCATGCTGTGCCGCCAGTGCCAGCAGCTCCGGCAGAAGTACTTGAAGCACACCTGGGTGGAGTGGAGAAAAACAGAGGGAAGCCAGGCCTGTGTCAGCACCAGACAGGGGGGCAGCTGCATGAGCTGCCTGCTCTGCCCGAGAGCGAGTGGGGGATTCCTGATGGCCTCTGTGGGGTTAGAAGAGATGGTCCTGGGAATCCCTCTCATCCCCAACAGAGGCCTGACCAAACCATGGCAAATCCACTGCCTGTTTCTATGGGTGCCCAGACTTAATCCAGCATGCTGGGCTCCTATTGTGCAGAGAGACTGTGCCAGCTTCCCTCATCTCCTCTTAGCACCACAGCTGCTCTTCCAGTCCCCTGCCCTTCCCACCTCCTATGGAGCAGCTGTAGCACACGCCTGCTAACATGGGAGAACATTTAAAGACAGTGACTCCGGGTCCTAATGCTGGGCAGCACAGCTCCCTCGTCACACTAAGTGAGGAGAGGTCACTGGGCACTACCTCAATCCCAGGCCCACACTCCCGCTGCCTGTGTGAGCCCGGGCAAGCCACTAACTTCTGAGCAATTACCTAAAAATGGGGATCATCTGTGGAAGATACACACACACACAAAAGCCTGCTAGAAGGGGCTATTCAGAGATACACTTATTCTCAGGCTTTACCCAGCAACCCAAGCTTACTTCTCATCCTCATTTTGCAGCCTCCGCTTAACTACTGTCCACCCAGAGACTCCAAACCTGAGTGACAGCACCAGTGCAGAAGTAACTACGTTCGGATGCACTGCCAGTACTCGAACACGTCCCAAACTCGTCTTGTGGCCAGCAACACCGGCACTACTTGGGGACTTGTCAGAAACAAGGCATCTCAGGCCACGCTCCAAACCTACTGAATCAGAACCTGCACTGACACGAGATCTTCAGGTGACGCGTATATACATTAGACTATGAGACGCACTGCCCAAATACATCCAGATCTGTGCTCCACCACCCAGAAACATGCAACAAAAACGGCCATACTGCTTTCTGCCTGCTTCTGACAACTGGGTACAAACCAGGTACAAATATCAAAACAGTCCAGAGGTTCAGAAGTAAATAAAGCAAGCTTCCATGCATAGGGGAAAATCAATCTAGAAGGCCTTAGCCTTAGAACAACAGTGCCTGGCTCATAGGTACTGCTGACCACGCCCAGCAGGTTCCTATCATCCTCAAAAACCACCATTACCAACAGTGCCACACTGAAAACCAACATCCCAGGCAAGGAGAAGGCCAAAGTATCAAGACTCAACGAGCTTTCCCAACGGTTTTGGGTCAAGTGTGTCTCTGGTCTGATCATCAGCAAACATTACTGCTGCCTGTTCTATGCTCTTAAGACAGCCGTGAGGTACCTGAGAACTCCAACATTCCACGTGAGAAAGGAGACACGACGATCTTTCATTGAAGGCGGGGATTTTATAAACATCTCAAGTGCCCAGGGGACTCACCTGATCTCTACAGAAAAAAGGACCAGGCTGAGAACTGCAGATATGACACAGAGAATCTTCTAAGTAGGGGTCAATCTGAACCTGCACAAAGCAAAACAGGATAATGAAGTGGCTGCTTCTCACCAGGAGGCCAAATGGGCCAGAAGAGAAGGGCATGTTATGGGCCATCCATATGAATACAGGGGGTTTCCTGTTTTAAGGGGGGCCCAGAGAGAACTATAGGCAGAGAGTACAGAGATCCTTGATGGCAGGTGCCCAAACTGCAGAAGCTGCCAGGCTGGCTCTACAAAGTGTGTGCAACCACACACACTACTGCCTGGTCTTCTCGGCAGACCGGACCATGGCACTCTATCATCCAACAACAAATAAGCAATCAGAAAATGCAGGTCAGGCTGGAGAATAGAAGTCAGGCTGCCTCGCAAAGCTGGCCAAATAACACAGCACAGGAAGGCATCCCACAAGTTGAGGAGGCTCAACAGTCCCAAGCTCCCATCCCCCCAAGTCGACCAAGACCAGGCCCCTCCCAAACCCAAACCTCACCTCAAGTGTGACCTCGGAAGCTTGGCTCATTCCCCAGAGCATATCCAGCACAGGGACAGCTTCCGTCTCAGGCCTGCCCTGGGTAGTGGCTGGCCCAGACCCCTCTCAGATGGCCCAGAGTGAGGGTACAGACCAGCCCACTCACCTTCTTGGTGAACTTGGTGGTTTTGATCTCCACAAAAGCAGCACTGACTGCTTTCAGGTAACTACGTTGGTTATTGAAAGTCACGCGACCAGACCCTAGGAAAAACAGGAAAACTTACCTTCCAGCCAAATTCTCCCAAACACCACTTGTCAACACTCAGGAAACCCTGTTCCTAGATCAGTGCTATGCTGTCCAATAGAAATATAATGTGGGCTACTTATGTAATTTTAAGTTTTCTAGTAGCTGCATTTAATGAATGTAGTGGAATGAAGAAGAAAAATGTAGTGGAACTAATTTTAATTTATTTATTTTCTTTACCCCAATATATCCAAAATATCATCATTTCAACATGTGGCATTAGGCACACTTCAAGCACTCAGCCGCATTTAGCTGGTGGCACTGTATCAGACAGTGTAGTTGTAGACCATGACGGCACAACCCCCTCAGGAATGGGGGGAGGACTTGCTGACCACCAGTGGGAGGGAAGAGACTCCTCCGTGTAGGCAGATGCACAGGCACGGTTACAAGGGTTCAGAGTGGACAGCAAGATGCAGATAGAACACCTCTCTGAAGGCAGGCCCAGCAGTCAAGGCCCTCCTGGCCTGGAGGTACTCCAGAGCCTAGCAGGGGAGCCGGAAGCAGCCTCATCCTGCCAAGTGCCGCCTCTGCCCCTGCAGCCTCTGAAGTCCCTGTTCTCAATCTGCGGTGCGGCACTGAAAGGCACACGATGCTCCTTCCTGACCAGATTCTGTGTGGGTGGGCAGACGAAGCATGTGGGAAGGTGGATTAGCCATGTGTTCATCAGGAAGTTGAGGTTCTGCTCCACCTCCAAACCCCACCACTAAGATTATTCTACCACGACTGGGAAACTGCCCTCTTTTCCCAGTGGGGCTGACCAAAACCCAGTGGTTAGGCCCCCAGACTCCCCTACACTAGGACAGCACAGGCCATGACCATACTCTGTTGGCTGAGTCACCCAGAGTCTTCCTTCAGCCTCATATGGTCTCTGATCCTAGACAAGGCCGCTTTTCAAGGCCTCTGAACAAAGGAAACCAAGCAAGTTCAGGAAAGTCCTGGCCTTTTAATGAAATATTACCTGTTGTCTGTCTCAGACTGGTTTGGCTGTGAACTCTGAGCTTCTAACCAAAGTTCCTGTTTCATTTTCACCTCCTATAGTGCTCCTATCAATTTTTCTCCCCTTCAAGGGAAGTGGTGGGAAAGGGATGGGTACAGAGGGGTCAGTACTGGTGGCTTATCTAGAAAAAGATGCTATACTGCTGGTATATGCTGATCTGCAGGTCTGAGTCAGGTCTCCCCCTCCACTCCCATAGGGAAGTATCACAATCTTGGTCTACATCCCAGGGGCCACCCAGCTTTCCCACACAGAAGTGGGACACTTACCAATGGGATACTTGTGCTTATCTGTGTCAATCCCAGCATACACCACACCACCAAATAGGTCGTTCAGAATGGCTGCCAGGGCCTCGGCATTGAGCATCCCGTGCAGAGCACCGACAAATACCGTCCTGCTGGGGTCAAGTCTCTGAGATGGGCTCTGAACAAAGTTGCTGTCGGCCAAGACCCAGGGGATCACTTGTACCTAAAAACCACCCAAAGGTATATCAGCCCTGGTAGGAAGCCAGAAAAAGGCTCTTGTATGGAGAGGCACATGCTCTGGAGATGCTAACCTGAGCCCCATACAGTCCCAGGCACACAGGTACTCAGCAAGCCACCCTCACCCCAACACAACTAGACTTGAATTTTACTGAGTCCATGAGTCCAAAATGGTTTTTTTAAAAAATGGTAGAGCAGTAGTCTACCCATTCTGAAGAGTAAGCAAAATAGTCCCCAACTGTCATACCCAGGAACCTAGCACTGTTACAACCTTCAACCATGTGGTTCCAATGAAGGACCATGGACACTGATAACAGACAGCATGGTCTGGAGTCCTTGGGACAGGAAGGATTCACAGAGAACGACAGGATAGGAGCTTGAAGGACAGAGGGTGGGGATGCTGAAGGTATCTGTATGAGATGGTTACTGGCCCAATGTACTCATTAGAGGGCTTGTGACAGGAGCAGTGGGAGTAACTGAAGAGAGGTACTGTGAAAAGTCACACACAGGAGAACACTGAGGTTCTGCAGAGCAGAGTGACACTAGGGCAGGAATTGACCATGTCCTCTGCTTCCAAATCCTGAGGCTAGAACAACATCTGGCATAAGCAGGCAGAAGGCTCCAGAATGAAGTGAGTTGACAGATGATCAGTAAGTGTTTTTGGAAGATTAATCAGTGAAGATCTTTTTTTTTTTTTTAAAAAAAAAAAAAAGGTCTCAAAGCAGGAAGAGATCTGAGGCATAAACCAGCAAGGAGGCAGAAAAGTAGTTCACAGGACAGCTGATGAAGACCTGGAGAAGGCTGGTGGTACTGGGCAAATAACTGGCCAAGATCAAGAAGATTCTTCAACAGGAGAATCTGCAGAATTCAGACTGCCTGGGCATGGTGGGAAAACAAGAATCAGGTCTGATGGGTTCTAGACCTAGATAACCTTGAGACGAGAGAGCCTGGGAGAAGTTACCAGGGGGAGCCAATTTCATTGGAAGAGGCAAAAGCCATCTTGCTTTTTCCATTACCATGGGAAAGTAACACAATCTTGGTCCACATCCCAACGGCCACCATGCTTTCCAAGCTTTCTTAAACGTTAAGAGTTTATAATTATAGGACATACCAAAGAAAGGCCCCACAGGAAGGTGGGGCTCAAGTAGGACATGAGACTAGAGAGGTGAGTCTGGGTCTAAAGGTAAGAGCAGAGTCACACAAGTGAGTAACTTGTCTGATATGGGGAAGAAGAGAGGGGGGAATCAAATACCTACTACTCTGGTATGGAGGGGGAAACACAAAGGAAATAGAGGGTCAGAGAGAGATGAGAACCAGAGCTGCCTACGGTCCATGCATCAAAGAAAGCTATTCAAACACTGTGCGGTGTGGTGATGAGGAGGGACTAGGAGCAGGAAGGTGTCTGCAGGGCACTGAGGAGGGTGAGGGCCTGTGGTGCTGCAATGGCAGCCTCTCACTGTGAAAGCAGGAGACAGGGAAGAAGGAGCATGTTGTTAAGTCCCAGAGCATCATAAGTTGTGATAACTACATGAGCTCCACACAGCAAGAAAGAAGGCAGGGGAGCTGTGGGGCACCGTGCGCAGCCAGAGGACAAAATGTGAACTAACACCAGGAAACACTGTAAAACAAAGAGCCATCTTTGTCACATGCATCATTTATTTTAAATCCAATGTGACTATCTCAATAAAACAGGCATTTTCTCCATTACCCTACAGATTTTAATAGACTTTACTTTCTAGAGCAGCTTCCAGTTCACAGCAAAACTGAGCTGAAAATGTGGGGTTCCGGTATAAGCCCCCACCTCCACACACGAACAGCCTCCCCCACTCTCAACACCCCTCACGGGACTAGCACACCTGCTGCAATCAGGAAACCTACCCTGACACGTCAGTATTGTCCAAAATCCATGGTTTACATTAGGGTTCACATGTAATGTGGGTTTGTTTTACTACTGTAACTCTATGGGTTTTTGGCAAATGTATAATGGCATGTATCTACCATTACAGTATCACAGAGAGTATCTTCACCATCCTCAAAATCCTCTGTGCTTCACCTATTCATCCCCTCTACCCCTCATAACCCCTGGCAACTGCTAATCTTTTTACTAAAAGAGGCATTTCAATTTTCCATTTTATAGATGAGGAAATGAAGTTTCATGATATTAAATATCTCACCCAATATCACAAAAGTAATGTACTCTGGAACCAAATTTTTAAAAACAACACTGATTCCTGAGTTCGAAACTTCCTTTGACAAGCGGTTCTCAAACACCACCCGCTAGCACCACTGGGGAACTCGGTTAAACTGGAGATTCTTTTTTTTTTTTTTCTGCAGTACACGGGCCTCTCACTGTTGTGGCCTCTCCCGTTGCGGAGCACAGGCTCCGGACATGCAGGCTCAGCGGCCATGGCTCACGGGCCCAGCCGCTCCGCGGCATGTGGGTTCTTCCCGGCCCGGGGCACAAACCCGTGTCCCCTGCATCGGCAGGCAGACTCTCAACCACTGCGCCACCAGGGAAGCCCTAAAGCGGAGATTCTTAAACTCCACCGAAACTGACTTAGTAAGCCTGAGATAGGGTCCAAGAATATGCAATGAGGCTCCCAGGCAGGATGGCTCTATGCTAGAGACTCACGATGCTGAGGGTACACAAGGCTGATTATCAGAGACGGCCTAAGGAGAGAGAACCAGATGGAGGAAACTACACAGTAATAAAGCCCTGAATGGCAGTGAAGAAGTCATCCATGGATAGATGTGGGCTAAAGAGGGATCTACCCACCACAGATTAGGAGGTGAGAAGGCACAGCCTGAAGCAGGACTAGGGAGAAACAACTGTAGATTTTTCAGTTAAGTCCAAGCAGAGAAAGCTGCTAATTTCAATTTCATTTCTAAGACAAGAGGTTTGGGACAGAAGCACTGGCTAGAATAGAAGGAGATCTGGGAGACAGTTTAATTTCCATGGGCAGAAGCACATACATACCATTACGGCCCAAAGGTGCAGGGAGGGGACAATGCAGCTGAGAGTGTTCTGTTGTATTCACCGTGGGGCAAGAAGAGCAGCCCTCTTGCCTCAGTAGGGATACTTGTCTGCAGCCTGTGTATCCACCCACCCCATGAAATCCACTGCCTCATATGCCAATCACCCGATCCAGAAAGGACGCTGTGCTAACTCACCTCCTTGCAGCGCATCCTCCGGCTGGACATCTTGAAGTAATATTCACTCAGGCCATCTGGGCTCAGTGGGTCATGAGAGCAAGCCTGAAGCAAGGCCCGGACAGACTTCTCTAGTTCGAAGACCAGATATACATACCCTATTCCCAATGGAAAGAGAAATTGCATTAACATCCATCAGGTGGCTACTCCTCAGCCTTGGTTTTGCGGCAGGGAGTTTCTTCCGAGAAAGATGCCTTATGGGTGAGACACGTTTTTGCCTACTCCTGAAAGTCTTGTTGAATGGAAGCATTTGCTATGCTGGACAACCAGGCCAACGGAGGGAGAAGCACTCCATCTCCCACCCTAGTAAGGGAAGGGACTGGCAAAGTAGGACAGAGGATCCTATCACTACCACATAGCTCTTTATCCCACAACACAAAGCACGTTCAGGTCGGCAAGCCTGGCTTTCCTGGGGGCAGGAGCGATGACAGGTCTGGGGGCCAGGGGATGGAGGTATTCCTTTAAAAGCCTAGTTAGACCACTGGTTCAGTTCATCGCAACACTTTCAGTGAAGATGGGGCAGAGTGAAAATAGCACTGGCTCCTTTCTACAGGGAAGGGATCTCATTTCAGACCAGTGAGAAATCAGATGCTTGGTCCTCATTCCTGCTAACTCCAAAGGGAGCTCAGAATTAGGTCAGGCAACAACGTAACTGGGAAGGAAAGGCAAGTAAAGGAAAGCTTTTCAAACGCCTCATTTTGAGAGGTCAGGAACGGCTGGGGTTCAGGTTTGGAGGGAAGTGCACAAGGCAGTTTCACAGGCATCTCCAACTGCAGTGTGAGTTTGGACAGATGGAACATTGGTTTAGAAGAAACAGAAGGATGTGTGAGGTTGAGAAGGAGTGCCGAGAGCTGAAGTTCTGTGCTGTGGAGTGACCGAACCTCGTTATCATCATGCAGCTGTGACACCCCAGCATCCCTCAGTGCAATTACATACTAGGGAGGGAAAAAAAGCTCCTACCATGTCTTTATTACCTTTAGGCATATTACCTTTGGGAGGACACCGGGGGTGCTTGCCATCCTTACCAGGCCACTCCACACTCAAAGAGCCAAAAACACGGAAGGTGTTAACCAATCCAGCTGCAAAGAGATGGAAAAGAATGGCAGAAACTGAGACACCATCCTCCCCAGGAAGGCACAAGACCACTAGTATTCTCTTGGGCTCATCCTCCTTGACAGACAACTCAGAATTGACCTTTGGTCTCAGGTGACAACTGTATGCAACAGACATAGAAGCACTGTAGGAGTGTATGAAGTGCACCTTTCCCATCACAGTTGCTCCTGTAATACCCTGTGCCCAGGCAGAGGTTCAGTTCTTGGCCTCAAGTCCAAGTTTCTTGTTCCTGAAAGACATGCCCCACCTTCAACACTTGAAGCAGAAGGTCTCAGAGCTCACCTTCCGTAATATCCCAAGGGACACCTCCTAGGAACACCTTGCAAGAGTAGATGGGGTTCTTGTAGTTCCGGGGAGGAAGCTGGCCACTCCAGGTACAGGTGGCTTCATTCACAGCTTTGGCAGAAGACAAAGAGAAACAGGAGTCAGAGAATTAACAAAGTCACTGCCCTTCTCTGTGGTGAACTTTTATCCAGGAAGGAGGAGAGAGGCCACAATCCTAGTCTGGCTGCCTGCAAGAACATCCCTGACTACTCTGAAAGCAAGAAAACTTACACCTCACCAAACCAGTCAGCCCAGTATGATAACCCTAATTCACTAGTTCTGTCTTCACTAAAACTGAGAGGAATAGCAAACCAGATGTGTAGGGTAAAAATGATCACAACTCAAGCTATTTTCATACATATAACATATAACCAGAAAGCAGTTTTATCCAGTCATTGCTTACAATACTAATTAATTTAAATTTATAATTTATAGGCACACCTCAGAGATACTGCAGGGTTTCGTTCCAAATCACAATAAAATGAATGTTGCGATAAAGCTAGTCACACAAATCTTCTGGTTTTCCAGTGCATATAAAAGTTACATTTACACTATACTGTAGTCTATTAAGTGTGCAATAGCATTATGTCTAAAAAAAACAATGTACCTACCTTAATTTAAAAATACTTTATGGCTAAAAAACGCTAACCATCATCTGACAACACAGGGTTGCCACAAACCTCCAATTTGTATATAAAAAAAAACAAAATGCAGTATCGATAGATTGGGAGTTTGGGATTGACATGTACATACTGCTTTATTTAAAACAGATAACCAACAAGGACCTACTGTATAGCACAGGGGACTCTGCTCAATATTCTGTAATAACCTAAATGGGAAAAGAATTTGAAAAAGAATAGATACATATGCATGTATAACGGAATCACTTTGCTGGACACCTGAAACTAATACAACATTGTAAATCAACTACACTCCAAAATAAAATAATTTTTTTTAAAAAATGCAGTATTTGTGAAGTGCAATAAAGTGAAGCTCAATAAAACAAGGTATGCCTGTACTTGAAAGTAAACAGGACAATTTTTCATACAACATCCTAAATGCTTATTGGTCCAGATGGACCTTCTCCCCAAAAGTTCAAATAAGGAACATTATACTGTTTCCCTGAACTCATCAGTCACAGAAGTTAGGACACTGCCAATAAAAACCAGCACCAGCAACCCAACAAGATAAGAATGTCACAACTGTTCCAAGTCAGAACAATTCCCCATCATTTCCAAAGCCATCGTTATGGTACCTAAAGAGACACCACCGGGCCTTCTATCGTATCAGTCTTTAATCCTGTCCCCACTCAGTCCGTGCCCTTCCAGATCAGAGACTGACCTTAGTGGGAACTGGCTAGTCCTCGCCTATTTTACTCTCCTCCTCCAGCACTGGAGCAGATAGCTAATGAAATGAACCACCATTTTCATTCAGGACAATAACATGGAAGGCCATTCTCTAAAAGGCATAGGCCCAATGTGTTGCTAGAGCAAGATATTAGGCACCATCAGCAATATTTTGCAAACAAAAACAGAAGTCTATATAATGGCCTCATCCAAAAGCACAGTAAAGTCATTTCACAGGAAAACAATGGCAACAGAGAAAGTACAAACACAGGTTGCCGAAACCATTAAAATAGGGCAGCAGCACTGCTGGGGAGAATATCAGGTCTAGCTCTGTGAGAAGAAAGACAGACATATTGAAACCTATGGAAACAAAGGGAATGGAGAAACTGAACATTCATTTAATCAATTCCAGAACCTTAAAATAGTGGTCAGTGAGCATCTCCCTGAAGCACTAGTAAACAATGACATATACAGCTCATTTGCTTCCAAGTACTGGTATAAGATGAAGAACAGATTTAATAATGGATTTAAGGTAACTTAAACGACAGAATCTAAGGGTTCCTGAGAGACCAGTACACCTGGGGACATCCCTTACCTTGGAGGTTGACAAATGGACCCCCCCCCCCCCCGTGCATCCCTGTGTATACCAATCAGAAAGCCCTGGGGAAGAAAGCTCCAGTGTGTGTTGTGCCTGACATGTCTTTGAATTAGAAAGGGGGAGATAGACAAAATTTTAGGCACCATTTCCAGGGTTTCTCTTGAACACATGCACCTGTGAAAAGAACCAAAAGCGAAAGCAGTGCACAATCTCCACAGAAGAGCAAAAGTCAGAGATGGATCCAACCCCTAATAGGTACAACCCAGTGTGCCAGATTATCTATTGTTCCTCTCTGCTCAGCCTCAAAAAAGTTACCGAGTGTGTCCCCATTAGCACTCACTCCTCAGAATAGACCACTCTGTGCAGAAGCAAACTTCACCATACAGTCAAGTTCTCTTGTGGACAGTTCCCCAGTCTGTGAACAAAGGTCACTTACTCACTGCCTGAGAACGAGGCCCCAGGCCCCCAGCAGGCCCACAGCCACACTCACCTGCAGCTTGCCTGTGTAGCCTGGCCTCTCTCTCTATGCTGAAGGGGTCTTTGGGAGCTTCAAGGAGGTCCCAGGATGGCCACACAGAAGCTCCTGGCCATCTCTTTGATGCGCTGGTTGGGGAGGGCGTGACTGCAGCCAGAGCAGCTTGCTCTTGGTCCAGCCGGGACCCAACCCCCATCTTTAAAGGGTCTCTGGGACCACCCCCCGTCAGAGACAGGAAGGGCAGGGGAGGAGAAATTCGGAGGCTTGACTAAGGAAGAAAAAAGGAAGATATAGGTTTTTAAAGGACAGTTGTTACAAAAGTAATAATCACACTACAGAAATTATGAAAAATACCAATATTTGATATATTTTCATTTAGACTTTCTTCCTATGCATTCTTAAGATTAGCTGTCCCTATATCATAATTTAAACAAATTCTTTTCCCCCCAGTTCAGTCTTTTTCTCCATGTTGCCAGTCTTCATAACCATTTTTAATTAATTTATGATATTCTATTTAGGGAACAAGCTACACTTCACTGACCTATTCCCCTACTGTTAAACATTTAGATACTTTGCAAGTTTTCAGGATTATAAATAAAAACTTTAAACTTTATTTTAAAAACATTTAAATAAAATGTAGCTTCTTCATATTTTGTGTGTTCTCTGGTCAGATTCCTAGACGTAGAATGCTAAAATGCTTTCTATGAGGGTTCTGTGTTCTATTAGAAATGTATGAGAACACAAGTTTCTAAAAAAACAAGCTTGCGTCAAGGCTCTAAATTCTACTAATTTAAGTGGGTAGAAATGATACCACATTATCAAAAAATAAACTAAAATAATTACTCAATAGAATATTTCCTGTAAGTTCAAATACTGCCTCTATTTCCTCTTCTGTGACTTGTCTGTTCATACCCCTTCATCAATTAACCTTTGGGGTGGGAATCAGAGAAAAGTTCTTTAAACGAAATCCCAAAATATTAAAGCTGGTTATGAGGCAAATTTCCAAGACTGAGGCCCATATAAAGTAATGAAAAGAATTATAAAAAAAAAAAGAATTATAAACATCCCATCTAATCCCATTTTATAGGGGAATAAAAACTGCAGCCCAGAGAATCAAAGGAGCCCTGCTTGTAGTTACCTTTCTGGAAACACACCCTGAACAGATAAAACCAGGGAGTAGTGGGGACACCAATGCCAGCTTTCATATCCTAGGACAGACTGGTGGGAGGCAAGGTGGGCCCTAAGAGGTCATGCTATGAATGGGACATGGCAACAACCAGCATTGCCAGTCTTGGATACGGAAGAGAAGGGGGAAGGAAAATAGCCATTATATTCATTGAACAGTCAGGTCAGTGGCTTTGGTAGTAGAGAAGCAGGCTCAGAGGCACCTTAAATTGCATTTTACTTTAGGATGATTTCTCCCTGCCATTCCTATATATTTACTTCTAATATCCCCTATTCCTCATCTATCGTAATCCACTTTCCAACTCCCTTTAGCACGAGTGCCACACATGTCACACGTGCCTGTAGATGCAGAGCAGGAGGTGCAAAGATTAACTCTGAGAAATTATTTCATAGATTCGTCATGGCCTCTGAAAAAGACTTGGAGTCAGATTTGGATTAAAACCCTAGCCCCACTGATTACTAACTTGTGATTCTTAAAATCATCAGTTAAAATATTTGAGGTATCATACATAAAGGTACATAAATGATATTGTTTAAAGGCTAAGAAAACACCCACGGAGGTCAAAACAGAACACTGCCAGGACTCCCATATTTACTTTTGAAACTAACTTTCCCAACAGCTCTTGGAGTAACCTGTAGAGTCCTCAGGTCAGGTCCTGAAATGTACTGCTCAATGCGTATAATGGGTATACGAGGCACCCTCTATTCTGTCAAGGATGGCAAGTTCTATACATGTCTCCACACCTCCCATCATGCCACCTCGCAGCCTGCATTCTAGTGGACATGCATCCCACCTCCAGCTCACGTGCTCTCCCCACCCCACTCTGCAGCAAGTTACATACAATCAAATCTGAGAGATGATCTGATCCAGAGCTGAAGCCACTGGTGTCTGAGTCAGAGGGGCTGCTAGAACGGGAGTCCAGGATGGGCCGGGTGTCCAGGCGGGATCCTCTAACGGAGGGTGCTGGAAACTTGTCCACCAAGTCAGATCCAAGGGGGTCCAGAGGCAGGAAGCTCAAGGGGGGTTTCCCCAGGACACTGCCCAATGGATTGTGGAGCATGCTCAATACTAGGAAGACAGAAAAAAAAGGGAGGAAATAAAAAGGAAGTCTCATGACCTCTTAGTTTTCTTTCCAGCCAAGAGCCCTTGACTTTCCCTCCCACAGCCACCCAGCAAGATGGACCAAGCCACGATCACCGAAAGCATGACAGAGCCGCAGTTAAGAGTGTAACGAGCAGACAGACACCCGGGGTCCATGAGTGGAAGGGACAGGATGGCATTCTGAAGACCCAAGTTCCTGCTGCAACAGAAGCAGCAAAACTCCTGCTCTCTGCCACCCAGGCTTACAGGTCAGGGCCAGCATCTGGGAACCTGTACCACTGGGGACCCTGGTCACAACTGCTATTAATGTCTGGACACACATGCCCGTGTTGCCATAGGAGATGCCTTCAGCACAATTAGGAAGCCCAAACCATACTCCTTCCTTACTGTGTTTATTAGAGGAACTCCCACCTTTCTAACACTACAGAGCTAAAATACAGAACTTCACGGCACACCCCAGCAGTCTGGTAGAGCATAAGCATACCATCTCATCTAAGAGATTCCTTTATGCAAAGTTCTAGCATATGCAGATTCTCTTCTATGCACCCTTGGACTTCACACGTTTAGGATGGAAGCAGAGTGATGCTGTGGTTAAGCCGGCTCTGGCTTACGACAATCTTGGGGTGAAACCCTGGGTCTGACGCACCTTTATATGGCTGCGTGCTCTGGGAAGCTCTCTGAGTCTCCATTTTCTCATGGCATCTTGGGTGGAATACCAACTATTTCATAACATTGTCAGGAGGGTTCAACAATTAAGACAACAGATGGAAAGTGCTCAGCACAGCAGTACCCAGTGCACAATATTTAAATATTAAACATCAAAAAAGAGTGAAGCAGAGGCCAGGAAAGATAAGGGAGGTAAAGTGGACAGCAGGGGAGAGCAGCATTTTCCCACACTTGACCTTGGGGAAATAAGGAATCCAAAGCAAAGCAAAACACCCTTTTATCCATGAGGAGGGGGTGGAAGAGGGTTTTGGCCATGGAGCTATGGTGGCACCAAAGCTAGGTAAGAAAGAAGCCATATTAATCTGATTTTGTTTTTTCATCTGGAGAAAGGGGAAAACATCCCCCTCAAAAAGGCTGTGAGGTGAAACCAAAATAATGCGTTTACATATGAAAGTGCTCAATAAACAGTGGCTGTGACTGGCTCTACCTCACAATTACTCACTAGTACCTGAGACACAGGTCACCAGAGCTGGTTTTCTTTCAGGGTCCAAGTCAGCCTGAAAGTCAGCCTGAATGTCTGGCTGGGGCTGTGGTGAGCCTCCTGAGGCAGGAATAAACCTCTCCAAGCATGAAATCAAAGTGAAAGCATTCTTTCAGGGTATTCATGACAGAGGGTATGTGCAAGATCAGACCAACCTGCTCTCCGTTGGCCAACCATTTCCCTCTCAGCTCAAAATAAGGAAGGTGTATGAACTCTCTTTTTTTTTTTAATGCAGGGAATAGTGTGCATGTGTTTACTTTATTGTGTTTATTTATCCTTGATTTTGTTTGTTTGTTTGGTTGGTTTTTTTGCGGTACGCGGGCCTCTCACTGCTGTGGCCCCTCCCGTTGCGGAGCACAGGCTCCGGACGTGCAGGCTCAGCGGCCACGGTCCACCGGCCCAGCCGCTCCGCGGCACGTGGGATCCTCCCAGACCGGGGCACGAACCCGCGTCCCCTGCATCGGCAGGCGGACTCCCAACCACTGCGCCACCAGGGAAGCCCTATCCTTGATTTTTAAAGAAACTGTCCCACTGTTCTCCAAAGTAGATGTACCATTTTACCCTCCCACCAGCATTGATGAATTTCAGTCCCTCCACATGCTGGCCAACACTCAGCAGGGTTCGTTTTTAAATCTAGCCAGTCTAACATGTATGTGTGCTGGGGAGGGGGGAGCTTTACCACCTTCAGCAAGGAGTTTATTACTTAGTTTATGACTTCCTTTCTTAAGGAAACATTCTTTTAAAAAAACTAGGACTTTCAAAGCAGCTTCCCAAGCACAGGCACTGAATATGCACAGGTATGCTGAAACTAAGTGTCCCTCAACGCTTGGATTCTGACACCCATCAGAAATACTTTTGTCAAATTTCTCAAATACTCCTGACAAACCCCTACCTCAATGAAACACCGAGCCCAAATCCCTGGAATTCACGCCCTGAGAGGGCAGGAGGTGTGAAGATTTATTCCAGGCTCCTCCTTGGTGCTGCAAAACGTGCCAAAAAAAAAAAGCACTGTGAAAACTAACATATCACATGTATTGGTCTTAAAAGTGGTACCACTGCCCTAAGAGGGCCTCATCTTTCTTCACATTTTACAGAAACGAGGTTAGGGTGGTGAATGATGAGGTAACAATCACATCACAGAGAGCTTCGAAAACCAAATTAGGGTGGTTAGATTTTATCCTGAAGGTAAGTGGGAGATACTGGGGAGCTGCCATGGGGACAGCCAAGGAGGCTGAGCAGGGACACTGTGGAGGACAGTGCTGGTACCCAATGCCCAGCTGGGACTGAGTATTAAATCAGACTGGGGCAACTCTCTCCAGCAGCGTTGAGAACCTGGGTGGACACTGCACCCATACAGCGCTGTGGGTTGTTCCCAAAGAGGGTGTGAAGGAGGAAATGAGACAACAGGGTTGATGGTACCAGCAACAGAGATGAAGAAGGGGTCATGCATTACAGGTGAAAGACAGGAGAGAGTCAAGATGCTGGAAGCAAATGGAGAAGCAGCAATGGCCATGTGCTGACAGCTACCAGAGGAGGGGAGGGGCAGACAGGAGAAACAGGAAGAGGGGAACAGTGAAGACCGAAGTCCTGAGGACGGTGAGATCCAGGGTGTGCGACCACAGGTGGCTGAGGTGGACTGCGTGGAGGCTAAGACTGGATAGGTCATTCACATGGACGTTAAAGGGACCCACAGTGACAAGTGGGCCTGGGGTTAAAACAAACAAAAAACACATATTGAGCTCTTCAGAAAAGGGTAAGGACTGGGGAATTGGTAAGAAGAACAAAAAGAATGACCCTGAGGTAGATAAGGCTGGGAGAACATGCAGCCTCCACTTGAAAAAGTGACATCCTGAAGGAAAAAACCTTCAGCGGAGGCAGAAGTTGGCAGGAGCGTTCGCCAGAGACAAACAAGATAAAGGGCAGTTTGTTAATCCTAGGAAGGGTGGCACAGCAGAGCTCCAAGAGTTGTCAGGGAAACACAGCATTAAGCAGGATGTAGAAAAACGCTCAAGGAGATGGCTGGCCCAAAGGACTTGTGTCAGGGGGCATCAAGGAGGATAAATATGGGCCACACTAACTACGTCTTTACCCAATATTTTAAAATAGTGTATTTGAAAGAGTCAAAAAGCAATATGGGTGCCAGTGTAGACCACCTTTCTCATTCACAACAACCTGTATTCATGACTGTGTTGATACATCTGTTCTAACACCCACAAATCCATCTACCTCAACTAACCTACAATTATTTTTTGACATGCCCACAAAGGTATCTTGAGGCTTTGTCAAATTCCTGTGTCAAAGCTAGTGATTATGTCTGTAACACTCCTCTAATCTGATAATAAGCCTGTCTAAAAAGAAAATGGCATGACAACCCACAATGGCCACTAATGAACTCCACATCCTTAAGTGCTCAGAGTTCATGGTCAATCATCTGTTCTACAGTCTGGAACAGGTGCAGTCAAGCTCCGACCATTCACTAATAGCAGCTTCCACATGCTGCACATCTAGTATATGCCAGATACTGTGTCAGAAGCACTTTAGGTAAATAATCTTCCCTGCATCCTAAGAAGTGGGTATTATTACCCCATCTTAACAAAAGGAAACCAAGGCTTAAAGGGCAAGTGTTTGTAGTGAGTTTGTCAGCTAATTAGTGACAGAGTGGGACCCAATTCTTTCTGATTCCTTGCTTTATTCTTTGTAACACACCATTCCCTAGTTACTTTTTTTTTTTTTTTTTTTAATACTCAGGACTTTACATCTTCTTGTCTTCATGTTCTTGACACCTCTCTTTTGTTCAAATTCCTGTAAGACCATCAACTACAGACAAGCCATCTCGGGTTCCAGAGGTCAATACCCTGGGATCTAAATCATCCAGGTCTTAAAACTTCTCTAGGACCTTGCTGCTGCAGGAACTCATTAAAAATGTATCTTGGGCCCCACTCCAGACCTACTGAATCAGAACCTGCATTTTAACAAGATCCCCGGGAGATTTGTGTGCACATTAAAGTCTGAGAGGCACTAATCTAGAAAAATCTGAGGCTTGCTACTTCAAGCTTCTAATCAGTCCCCTTACCACACCCCAGAACCTTTTGTATGTAATTATTTCCTTGACTTCCTTGTTATTCAAATACAGCTCTTACAGCACGATGGCAACTAATACACAGGAGGAAAAAAGAACCCAAGGTGGCTATGTAGGACATTTCCCAAAGAGTCTGATCTCTGAAACATGCCCCCCAACCCCCCCGACCCCCACCGGGGTGGGGAGGGGGTGCTGGAGGAGAGGAGAGAGGGAAAGAAACCTAACCAGGAACAAATAAAGAATATTTAAAAAATTGGCATGGACTGTGATAATAATTTCAGGAAAAATGATGGCCAGAAAGAAGCTGAACATTGTGAAAAACATTCAAGACAAGAACTCTGTAAGCTCATATCAAGCAAATACAAAGAGAGCGGGCCTACTGCTTGAGGCAGACAACTGCTAAGAGACAAAGGAGAGAAAAGTGCTATTAAGGACACTATTGGGTCACCAGAGAAAACTGGAATATGAACAACAGTTTAGTGAGAGTATTATATCAATTTTAAGTTGACTGAAATTCATAGCTTTTGCTGTACATGAATGTACGTTAGAACATCTCTATTCTTTATGGTACAGAAAGAAATTATATATAGAGATATACATATAGAGAGAGAATTGCAAATGATAAACCAAATGAGGTAAATGTCAACAACAGGAGAATCTGGATAAATGAAATACAAGTAACCTTTGTATAATTTTTATTTTGTATTTGTGACTTCTGTAAGTTTGAAATTTCCAAACAAAAAAAATTTTTTATGACCGAAGGAAAACCAGTCAATGCCCATTTGACTTTCTTCACCTTTTTCAAGGCAACTGATCTGACCAGAAAACAGAAATCAAGCACAACTAATAGGGACTAGAATCCCAGGGGAAAAAATGGTAACTGAGTACACCTTTGGAGTCTCTGCCTATAAGAGAAATCACCTTCTTTTAAACAAGCTTTTTAAAGCATCAGAAACACTTGCATAGATATTTACAGACACATATAGGTACGAAGTTCTGCCTTCTCAACCAAGCACACCAAGGACCATCCTTACCACCCCACTCCAGCAGTAATTAGCTCAACACCCAGCAGAAAGCAGGTGATCAACGCTTGCTGAATATGAATAGTACTGAAAGAAAGGGAGTATCATATCCCTAGGAGCCAGTATGCTCACTGAGGCTACTCCCCTTCTATCAAGGTTATTCAATTTAAGGACACAGTGCTGACTGAGATGCAATTCAGAATTAGAGGGAAAAAACCTTAGTTCATCCCAACCCAGCCCATCACCAAAACAGAGGTTGAAAGTACTGTTACTTGCCATATCAAATTTGTGACAATATTCCTTCCACTAGTTTCAAATACTTTCTTCAAAGAGAACTAAACATATATAGATACAGGCTGAAGAGAGTCACTCTCCCTGGGATCCTCACAACCACTGAAATATACTTCTACATTCAAATACAAGGAGCAGGGAAGAGTATCCACTGAACACTATTCCAGCCACACAGGAAAACGGGAAAGGGGCAGTGCTGTCAGACAAACATGAAACATCAGAGTGTACCAGAATTAACACACCTGGGTCACATCAGCACCTCCACATCAGTTTCCTGCAAATATTAAATTGGAAGAGGGCAAGAATACAGGAGTTTGACTAGAAGATACAGGGAAGACAAGAAATCCTGTATCAAGAGGCCAAGGATTTTCTAGGTGGTTTGAGATAGTTTCTTCAACCCACAGAAGGAGCCAAGTTCTGGAAACTGTCACTCATGGTCAGATGCCCTACAGTGACCTGACTGTCCCTCTATACAGCCCAACCTCACAAAGGACCTGGCTATATAGTTCTTTGAGTATCTACAGATCAAAGGGAGGAAAGCAGCAGAGACAGTGGGCTTCTTGGGAAGGTGGGACCTCGTTTCAAGAGACAGAGCCTGTCTTGCTCCCAGCTCAGCCCATGAGCCTATATTCCCCTATATACGTCTGCTGAGTAAGGAGCACTGATTCCCACCAGCTGAGAATCAGGAGGGAAGGAGCAATCACGTCTTCCTAACTTGAAATATGAAGTATACCTCCTGGGAAGACACTCTCTCCAAGCCATATTAACCGAGTGGAAGTGACAGGTTCCTTATGCTGTAGGCCAGTGACCGATCTCAAACTACACTCCCCATCATACGGCACAGAACGTCATCAAAGTCAGATGTCGAGTATTAACCTAGATGGACTAAACGGGGGGGAGAGTGTGGGAGAGACGTCCCATGGTCCCTTTCAATGGTGGCCAAGGCCCCGACCTCTCTGCTCCGCTCCTATCTTGACCTCTACAACTCAGGGATCAAAGGAAGTCTGAGGTTTACCAGGTGCCTCCAGCCCTGGTGGCCAAGTGTACGGCAAATCCTTATCTTCCAAAAGTGACTAAGAAAAACAGTATGCTCTCCCTGGAGCACAGGCACCCATCCCCACTCACATGCCGGCAGGAACCCGCATCAGCTACAGACGGTTCTAACGGAAGTCACGGGGGGAAGAGGACCTGGCAGAGGGTTCCAGCTCATTAATGCTACCTCAGAGGGTACAAGAGACCAAATCAGCAGTACTATTTTTAGACTGATTGTTAACTTTCTCCACTTTCACCCTTCTGTGCCAGCTCCTGTGGGTTTTACAGCTGAGTCACTGTTGGAATTTTCTGAAGCCTTCCCCAAGAGTACAAAGGCACCCGAGAGTGATGGCGGCAGCAGCAATGGCAGCAGGAGCCAGGCACCGGATGCCTGCACTGCAAGACACTGAGCTTGAGCTCAGCTCAGGGACAGCCCAGGCCTGAGACATCATAGTCTGTCTAACAGGAGTAATCACGGGAAAAACCCAGACCAGGAGCCATTATTTCCAGCCCAAGACACAAGGCTGCGCCTGGAACCCTTCTTCCCTATCCCAACCCTTGGTCCTGGGTTGCCTGCTCAAAATCTACCTAAAGGCATAAGAGGCGCACTCGTTGCAGGTATAACAGAACGCTCTCTGCCTATGACCCCAACCCTGCAACTCTACAACACACCCCAACTCAGGCAGTGATCCTGCGAGTCTGAACTCCCTCCACCAACTCCCACAGGTCCAAGGTGGTACCCGACATAGCCTTTCTCCCCGATCTTGATCACTGGACAAGTTTCATTAACCTGAAGAAATGACATGCTCAAGTCCCATGTAAGGTCAGCAATACTCGGTCCCTGGACCCAACCACCTCAACTTCTCACCTAGGAGGTACCATGTTGTCACACTGCTTCTCAGGCCCTCCCCTCCTCTCTGCACTAAAAGCTATTCTCCTCAGTAGACTACCTGACTCCATGACAGAATTCATGCTCCAGTGTATGAAAAAAACTTTCTGTAAATGCATCATCATGCCCTAAAAGCTATGAGGGCTCAGAGATACTGATCACTGAACAATCTGTCCGTCCAGATGATCAACACAAGTAGGAAGCAGAAGAGAAAGAGACTTTTCTGAACTCTGTAGTTCAAACTTACCCGGAATTAACTCAGCACTCATCATTCACTCAGTAAATACTTACTAAAAAGACAGGAGCCAGGCTCTGTGCTACATACTGGGAATATAAGCAGTGAAGACTTGGACAGCTGAGGTAGATTTGCAGGAGAACTTGCTTGGGCCCAGAAGTCCATGTTCCACAGAGGAGGAACCCAACCCTACTTTGAACGCTTGCCTCAGAAAGGTTATTTGCAAGTAGAGCAGCAGCAGAAGCAAAATGCTGAAGACTCCCCTCTCATCCCAGGCTGATTCAGCCTGCAGACCAATGGGGAGCCTATAAGTGACAAAGCACAGGGAACATACATACTCTTCACTGGTTAGCGGTTAGGGCAGAAATCAAAGAGGGTGAACAGGTTAATCTCCAAGGGACTTCTAAGGAGAGTGGGAGGAAACAGGACATGTCCTCTGGCATCCTTAGACTGAGCGTCTGGTCTGCCCACTGGGCTTCTGCACAAGGCCTTCATTAGGAGTCCTTGTTTCCAGGTCCCCTAAAGTAGGTTCTCAGTCACCCCACTTCCTGCTGAGTAATGCTGCATGCAAAAGAGTCACTGGGGGAAGGCAGGAACACAAATGCATCGGGAGGCACAGCTGATGAGCTGAGACTCAGGGTGAAGAGGGAGTCAGAACTGTCTCGTACCCTAGCCTCGAGGGACCCTCGGCAAAGGAAAACATCATGGCTGAACAGCCCTGGAGTTGTATATACAGAGATACCTTACCGGAAGTGTTCTTGCTCAGCACGTTAGGGTTCTGCCCACAGGAACACAGGTGTGATAGGAAGCGTAAGAGGCTTGGAATCAAAGAAACCCAGGCTCGAAATCTGGTCGTTGTTTCACTTTTGGCACCTCACGAGCTCTGTGAGCATCATTTCCTCATCTTTCAGATAGGAACAATAATAGTACCCATTTCACAGGACTGTGAAAGCATTAAATCATGTGATATACTTCACATAGGAAGTAGTCGATAAGTGGTGATTAGTCACTCTCTCCCCCATCCCAGGACATTGAGGATAGCTTTCAAAGCCCTCCTGTTCCATTACAGGACTTAGGACACTGGAGGCAGGACAAAGGTAGCCCCAGACACATGTCACTGGGGTCACTTCTAACATTCATCTTGCCCTGATGGGAAGGAAGGCTTCCTTCCCAGCGTGAGATGAGGCCTTAGGGGTAGGCAGAGTCTAGAAGGGAGGGACCTCACAGAGTACCACACCCAAACCAATGCTGGCCTTATAGGCACAACTCTCAAAAACAGATTACACCCCAGGGTCTTCCTGCAGGCCTCCCAGGCCAATGAAATCCATGTAGCAGATGGACCTTAGCCCCTGGAGACAGGTCTCCATGTACCAGTCTCATGCTGAGAATCCAATGAAATGTTGCCCCAATGCCAAAAAAATCCTTAGGGGAGAAAATGGAAGCCCCCAAGCACAGCAACTATCATGCTGCATTTGGTATTCGTTCTCATCTATTTCCGCTTGATAGTTAAGGGGATTTTTAAGCGCAACAATTTTATTCGTTGATGTATATTCAGTGCCTAACACAGTACCTGGCACACAGCCAGTGCTCAGTATTTGTTGAATGAATTTAGCCAAGGTTTTTCAGGCAAGAGCCCTGCTATCTCCAACCTTGCCCCCTACACATTGCTGAAAACTTAAAGAGTTGTGGAAAATGGTCAGATGTAAACCCATAGCCACATGGGGCAATATATCCCCCAGCAGGGCCAAGAAGAAGCTTGCACCATGTGCTCCATGCAGAGACAGCAAGCTACCAGGCTGTCTGCAATGATGACTCCCAGACTGTCCAGAGCTGTTGAAATACCTCCTCCCTCCCTGAATAAACTGAGCTAGTTGGTCTTCAGATGGGGAGGCAGTGTAGGCACTGGAATGTGGGCTGCATGTTCCTGCATTGCTGGCAAGGGTGCAGCTGGCTGGTGGGAGGGCTGCGTCCTACTCCAGGAGGCGGCACCCACATGTGGGCTTTCCAAGAAGGCTCAGAGAAAGGAGAGAGATGGCCATCACCACAGCTCCCAAGCCCAAGGATAACGTGGGGATCAGGCATGGCTGTGCCCTCAACTCTCGGAAAGGAAGACATACACACACTAACCCTGCCCATGGCTAAGTCACACCTCTGGGGCAACTCTCTGAGTTCCCATGAATGCCAGGGCCACAGATTACAGGCCCTCCCTGATCCAAAAAATCACGAAGTATTTATCGCCTAAGTGCTTGAGACAGAACATGGAGAAGTAAATCCATCCACACTTCAGAGACAAATAACTACAAACAGGCCTTTCAGGTAGTGGGGAAACTGAGGACATCATGGCTGGGCCCAAGCTTTTTTTTTTTTTTTTTTTTAACAGCCTAATTTCAGAATGACTTTCAGGCCCTCTCCAAGCCCCAAGTTGGCCCCTCCTGCATTTCTATTTGTTATAATACATTTCAGAAGGACCCCTGTAGCTAAGAGAAACCAGAGCCAAAGAAGGGCCACACCCAACGTGATACCAGTGAGAGACAGTGTCTTGGTCAAACACTGATCACCACAGACAGGTGCCTGCCTCCTGGGTGGGCTCCCCTGTCTTTTGCTCAGATACAGCAGTGAGGGTGGGGACAAGGTCAGCTTCACAGGGCCCCCGGCTGGCTTCAGAATACCACATAAAAGAAACTACCACTACCTCCAAGCCAAGATCTCCAGGCACAGGACACCAAACAGTGACACCACACTTCCCAGCCCAGGAAAGAACCTGAGTCAGCTAAAGCCTGGTACTTCAAGAAATTCTACCTCAACTCAGAGGTAGTTACTTAAGGTGAAGCTCTTCCCCACCTACAGCCAAATAAAAATAATCCACCCTCTACCCCCAATCAAATGGGATTTACCAAAAAACTGGGCATTAAAATGCCAACAGACACAACAGTCCCAGGCTCTGCAAAGCATTCTAAAAAAAGACCTGCGCCAAACAGGGTGGAGGCCAGAGAAATCAACAAGACAGTACCTTGCTGCCATGACTGCCAGCTTCTGGGGATGGGAGGCAAGGAAGGATGGCAGGCTCTGTGAACCCCACTGTCAGCACCAACAGCAAATGGCCGCCCCCACCCCCGCTTCCATCTTTTTAAAGTACCTGCTGCCAATATTCTTTTTATTAAGGTGTAATTTACATAAAGCGAAATACATAGATTTTTATGTATAGTTACAGTATTTCTTAAGTTCACATTTCTTCCTGAATACTCCAAGACTTGCATCTGGCCAACCCTCCCCCTCGAACCACAAGAGGGAAATAAATGGGCAATGGGAAGGTCTGAGCAGAAGCAGTTCAAGGGGTTGCCAAGAAGCCCCTTCAACTTGTCCCCATCGAATCCTTCCAAGATGACAAGGGATCCTAAAGGGGAGTGATTCTTCCTTCATCTACTTGGTCACCCTTAACACAAAGAAAGAAAAAAAAAAAAAGCCTCCGCAGCTGAGAGTTACTCCACCCCACTTACCCTGCTTACCCCTTTCCAGGATCAATGCTCTTAACCTTATGTTAAGCCAATTCCAATATCCCAGTATTACCCAGCCTCACTTACGGTTAAAATTCTTCCCTTGCCATGATTCAGGGACCACCCATCCTTCACACATAGCTCCCTAGTTTTTAGAGTCTGGACATCCAGTAATCAGCCCCTTAAGTCCCCTCCCCCGCCTAAAAGTGTTTTGCTTCATCATCTCCAAGACAGGCCTGGGCACTAGGGGGTTAGCTGGATCTTTTCTGCATAAGACTGTCACCTTGTGGACCCTTCTCGGGGCCACCTCAGGTACAGACTAACAACTCCAGGGAATTTATCAGGGTAAGTGGAAAAGCCATGCCTGCCTTTACGAGCAACCATCTGTCCTGCCACACTCACAGCCAGCATTTCCATCTTTTGCAAAACAGCTCCATGTTGTATGGGGAGTGGGGGAGATGCAAAGGTGAACAGAACAACTGTTGCTGTGGATATCTTCACTCACTACCCCATACACGCCCCCCCCCCAAAGACAACTCATTTTCTAGCGCTCACCTGAGTGTGTGCTGCTCTGGGCTGAAGAATCTGAGTCCTGGGTGCTCCAGGGTCGGTCCCAGCCTGTGAGACTGAGGGACTGCAGGCCAAGGCACAAGTCATTTGCATCTGGGAGGCCACGGGAAGAATCTTGCGCAGAGGTGGGGAAAAGCATCCTGCTTGTAACTGTTTCTTCAGAGTCCTGGAAGTCTGCTTTGGACAGGAGGACAGCAGAACCCCAGAGTTAAGGGCTGTTTTCCCCAGTATTATCAACAATAAATAATATTAATAATAGTTTCCTTAGGCTCAAGGACCAAACATCCAAGCTGGCTGGATGCTGCAGCCGCTGCCTCTGCACTTTTGGGGGTATTAGAGCAAGAGCAGTTGCCATACAGCCCCCCTCCCCACATACACACCCCTATCCCGTCTGCATTACAGACTGGGCCAGCATGTGATCAGGCTGCTGATGCTTCCCGCTGCCAGTGACATCAGCCGGCTGAGCCGTGCAATAGAGAGCGGCATCATCCCTCACAGAACGGGGGAGGAGCAGGAG
Organism: Mesoplodon mirus; assembly: GCF_964341445.2. NCBI lineage: Eukaryota > Metazoa > Chordata > Mammalia > Artiodactyla > Ziphiidae > Mesoplodon > Mesoplodon mirus. Next base: position 36,529,492 of record NC_138979.1, on the reverse strand, counting down.
GGGACGACAGGGAGGAGACTTGCCTCCCAGGGAAAAGACAGCACAACAGCTACTTGCAACAGTCCGGGTGCAGTGCCGGTAAGTCAGGGTTGCAAGGCAGCGCCCTCCGGTCTCCAGCAATAGTGGGCAAGCGGCCCTCAGGCACGACTGAAGTCCTCTCCTCTCTGCCGACAGCAAAGCCAAAGCAGCAGACTGCCTGCTTGTGTAGCTCTGCCCTCCTGCCCCTCCCTTTCCCTCCCTCTGCTCTCCACCCCCCAAACCCAAAAACACTCTAGTCCTGGACTCTCTCCAGCTGCTTGCTCAAGCCCTGGTTTTGCAGCCCGATGCAAAGCTTCACAATTCTGCTAGCAAAAATCTATGTGCTCCAAGTGGCCCCTGAGCAGTACCCTGACACAGCAGTGTTTACCACTGAGGATGAGACAACCTTCAGAAAAACACTGTACACTCGGACCCTGGGGAACAACACTTGGTGCTCCAGGCTTGTCAGGAGCAGCTGATCAGAGAAAGGGGGTCAGCTTCAGCAGGGGGAGGGTGAGTCACTGGGCAACCCACAGGCCAGAGTAAGATCTGTCCTGACTAGGATACTCCCTGTTCCCAAGTTCTCGCACCCCAAAAGGATGGGCATCAATCACGAGCAGATACAGCAGGACCAGCTCCTCCCTCCTGCAAGTGTAGGTACAGACTGAGGAAACACTCCCAAAACAGTGTCTGACAGACCAAAATAAGAGAAACAGTCTCAGAAGCAGGATTATGCCTTATCAAAAACCCCATGTACAGGAGCTCACATCACCTGGTTCTGTCAATACTGTTTCTCTTGCTTTTCCAGGAGCACTCAGGATACACTGGCCAGCTGTAAGGATCACTGATGCCGCTGGCTGCTCAGGCCCCCTCTTAGGGGTGCTGCCCAGGACCAAAGCCCTATTTCAGTGACCACTCACAGCTCCAGCACCAAGTCCAGCTCTGCCCAGAGCTTCTGGAAACTGCCATTTCCTGTCTGCCAACATACTCTCCTGCACCAGTCCTTTTCCAACATGCCCTCCAGTCACAAGGCTTCTTCCTCAGAAAGGAGGGTAAAGCGAAGGTCCCAGCTTCAGCAAGCAGGCTGCTCGCACCTAGACCAGGTAGGCAGCACTCCACCCTGCTTGTTTTCCCATGTTACAAGAAGAAGTAACCAGATACGGGAAGCATGCCCACCTGGGACCGCCCAGGACAGGGTTACGAAGTGGGCAGAGTGGAGGATAATGCTGTTATCCACAGGAACAGCTGGCCAGAGCCTCCTGAGTATACCCTTCTGTCCACAGGCACTCAGGCATAGCCTAGAGGGGGAAAATGGCCAGTCTGTGGGAGGGACTCCTCCCCTTGGGGTTTTTTTTTTTTTTTTTTTAAGAGCTTTGCTGCTGTGTCATCCATCCACATTATTCCTGTCTGGCTGTAGATACTCTGCTTGCTCCCTGTCTGTGTCTATCAAAGCCTTCTTCACCACTGCACAGGCTGAGCAAGAACTCACCCATGCTGGTGTTGCCCCCACCCCAGACCACTCCCTCCTGCTTCTCTGTCCACCCTTCCCCTAAGCTAAGGATATACTTTAAAAATAATCCATATGTATTAATTATAAAAACACAATGCTTCCTTTAAAAAATCCATATTTAAGTACCCATTCCCCACCTACACCAACTATCTATGTAGTCCCTTCCATCACAATGTGAGCACACCTACAACTAGAAGCAATCGTTCCTCCCTTCCCCATCTAAAATCAGGGCATTTGTGGATATGGGTACCCTCATGCCCCAGGCAGAGAGAATCTAATCATCAACTATACTCTTGCTACCCAAACTACAGTGTGGCAGACCAGCAATATCAGCATCACTAGGAGCTTGTTATAAACAGAGAATCTCAGGCTCCACTTGAGACCTATGGAATTGATCTACATTTAACAAGACTCCCAGTTGATATTAATGCACATCAAAGTTTGAGTAGCACTGATCTATACAACTACCATGAACTTCCAAACCCAAGCAGAAAGACCCCAGGCCTGAGCAGCACATCAGTTTAAGTCCGTTTAGAAACAAATGGCTACAAGCATCTAGGAGCCTGGAGATCTAAATACAGTGTAACTCTCTCCCTTTAATCACAGCATTCGCACTAAGACATCACCTTTATCTTTATCCAGACATTCTCCATTCCACTGGTTTTTTTAGGTAAAGGCTTGCACTACCATTGTAGGATTCTTTCACTAGTTCCTCAAACTAATAGAAGACCCTGTTAACCCCTTGGTGTGGCAGGCTGGGAAAAATTAAGTAGCTTTAAAAGTCTGATAGAGCTTGCTTTACTCACCAGGTCTGCCACCGTGTGATCTCGGTCAAGTTACTAAACTTTTCTGAGCATCTTTTCATCTGTAAAGTAGCAACAGCAGCTATCTTTCAGGTGTTTTGCAAGGATTACATAAAGCATTTGGTACAGTGCCTGGCACAAAGTATTTTATCAGTATGTTGCTTTTAGTAGGTGACCACATAATTTATCATCCAAACAAAGGCACTTTTGAGAGAGAAAGGGGGCAGATATTAATAATCATACCAGGACAGCAAGCTTGAACAGAGACAGTCCTAGGTGAAATGGTAGGCATGATCACTCTTATCTGCGGCCATTTGCGTTCAAAAACATTTTACCCAAAAAAGCCTCTTTTCTAATGGCTTCCTGATCCCAGCTCTCCAAACATGCCCATTCTGTTCTACCTCTTCAATCTATATTGACATAAAGTTTGAGAAGTTAACTGTCAACACAGGCTAACATTCAGTAAGTTGAAAGGTCTGAAACACAAAGCCTGATTTTACTGAGTAAAGCCCATCTTTGCTTCTCAAACTCACATCTGATGCTGACAGGAACTTGACCCTTTTTATTGGAAGATATTCTTTATAACCTTTAGCCAAGCACAAACTAGACACTTCGAAGATACTAAAAACTGGGAACAAGCACATGATGAAGTGAGACTTCTCCTTCTAAGGCTATCTATTTGAATAATGTCTCAGCTTAAATGCTTTCTACATCAACCCTAACCCTAACCCTACAAGTTTCTATCAATACCTACACAACGTTTCCGATTTAAGTTTCTTAATTTGGTTCAAAAATTTAAAATCATCTCCCTTTGAAAATATCAGTTATCTTCTTTATAGTTAATCTCCCAAACTTCTTAGCAACTGGACAACTCATGGAAACAAGTAAACTGACCCAAAGTCCAAAGTTTGCCACAGTCTAAAATACAGTAAACCCTGGTAGACTCAAAATGCAGAGGTGACCCAGGGGCTCTGGCTCTAGGGCTCAGAGTAGTATAGCCTCAACTCTAATTATTTCCATCCTCAGCATAAGAACATGTCTGTCCTCTGATGACTCCTCTGCCAACAAAACTTAGCATGAAGCTGCTCAGGGTTCTCTGTAGCTATCATTCTTGAGCATCTGCCAAGTAGGGAAGTGAAACAAGAAAAGAGTAGTGACTTCAGGCCCCCGTTTATGAAACCATTAAGTCAGGTTCCATTGTATAAAGGTAGATGGTGACTGCAAGAAGTCTGTTGAGGCCCCCGGGAAACCAGAGATGGCTTCACACAGTAGATGCATCACGAGCTGATCCTCGGCAGAAAGGGACCTGGTTCGGAGGAGGTAATAGGGGAGAAGGTAATAAGCAACGTGTGTTTGGGCTAGCCAAGCCAGGAAGAACTGAGGCTGGAATATCAAACTGATGCTCAGGCATGCAGTGAAAAACCTCTGTACCCTCTTAAACAAGAAATAATGTGGTAGAGGGCCCAAGATGAACCAGAGATCCGAGCTAGGGAGGCCAGCCAGGGAGGTAAGGGATGAGAGGAAAGAGGAGGAAGACGACGGCAGAACAGCTGGGTAAGGAGGGAAGAGGAGGAGTTGGGGAGCAGGGTAATATGTTAAATGACATAAAGCAGACTACAAAGTTGCAACTATATCATGATTATATAACTATGTGAAAATTTTGTATGTTGACAGATGATGTGGGTAAAGGAATACAGAAAAATACAAACAGCTTATGTGTGAGGGTAGCAGGCTGCTAGTGGATTCACTGTCCTTTAGTTATTGCACAAACAGTACAACGAAAGCTGTCTTCTCCTTTCTTTCTCTTTAGACTTTCAACAAGCACACTATTACAATTTGTATGGCAACTACACTTGAAATCTTTCACAAAATCTCAACTTCATCCCCAAATTCCAGTGCCTGGGAATAGCAAAGAAAGGACATTGAATCACTTGTCCCCATTAAATTTCTTTTAAATACCTGAACTTACAGTCTGTTGAGGCTACTTAAATCAATGATTTATGGCTCCTGAAGTTTTAAAAAGCCCATAAAGTAGCATTTCTAAGAATGTATTTCTAAAAGGACTCTTTAAAAGACTATTCCCCTGCCCCCACACCGCCAACTCAAGAAAACAGAAATGATTCTAAAAATCCATTTTGACGATCTAAAGAAAAAGAGCCAACATGCAAGAAGTCAGACATCTGCCACGATCATGTCAACTGTTGTGTGCACTGGGGCCCTTAACCACTCACACCAGGGGGACTGAACGTTTCCCTAAAGCAGTACTTCTCAAACTTTCATGGGCATAGGAGTGACTTGGGAATCTTTACAACACTGACTCTGACTCAGTGGGTGTGGGTCAGGTCCCAGAATCTGCATTCCTAACCTACTCCCAAGTGATATCTTACACTACTGGTTTGCTGAGCACACTGTGAGCATTAAGAGTTTAAAATGGTCTTCCTACCCCAGACTCTCTCTTCCAGGTAATTCATCCCATTCTTACACAACACCCCCTCTTCATGGTGTTCATTCTCCTAAACAAGTGCCTTCAACGGTTCCCTGTAGCCTCTCAGATCAAAGCCAATCTCCAGGCTTACTAACTTTCTCTCACACTATTCATCAAACTTTAAAGGCTGAACCTGAGTCAATCACAACTCCCTAGAAGTTCACACTCTAAGAGAACCATGTACTGTTAATCTGTGTGTTAATAACAGTAGTTCAGAAGAGAAGGAATGCATGATGCCTAGGATGTTCAAAGAAAGCTTCCTTATAATTTCAGCTATACTTTAACCACATTACAGATTAAGGTATGAGAGAACATTAGGTTTACTTTGTACTTCCCACCATAAAAATATGATCATTGGCTCATTTTAGTCTCAACCACATTAATGATCTTCAAATGAATTCTGTAATTTATTTCAAAGCAATTTCTATAATGTTTCTGAAAATAAATATTAACAATGTTTAGATTTTAAAATAGCATATACCATGTTTACATACTGGAAAATTCAATATTATTATTATTATTTTTTTTTTTTTTTTTGCGGCACACGGGCCTCTCCCGTTGCGGAGCACAGGCTCTGGATGCGCAGGCTCAGCGGCCATGGCTCACGGGCGCAGCCGCTCCGCGGTATGTGGGATCTTCCCAGACCGGGGCACAAACCCGTGTCCCCTGCATCGGCAGGCGGACTCTCAACCACTGTGCCACCAGGGAAGCCCCAGTGAGGACGTTTTTAACAAATGGTGCAGGAACAGCCAAATACCTATATGGGGGGGGAATGAACCTTGACCCCCTATCTCACACCATTTACAAACATTAATTTAATATTAATCAGAGAGACCTAAAGGTAAAAGTTTTAACTTTTTAAAGCTTCTCTAAGAAAATACAGACTATCTTTCTGACCTGGGGCGGGGGGGGCGCCGGGGGGATGCATAGCATTGTTTCTTACAGAGGACACGGAAAGCACCGATCATTAGAGAAAGTTTTGATACGTTGGACTTATCAAAATTAAAAACGTCTGCTCATCAAGACACCATTAAGAAAGTAATTAAGTAACCTACAAAATGGTAGAAAATATCTGCAACCATACCTGACAAATGGCTAGTATCTGGAGTATATAAGAAATATTAACAACTCAAAAGTAAAAGAAAAAAACAATTTTTAAAAGGGCAGACAGGGCCTCCCTGGTGGCGCAGTGGTTGAGAGTCCGCCTGCCGATGCAGGGGATGCGGGTTCGTGCCCCGGTCTGGGAGGATCCCATATGCCGCGGAGCGGCTGGGCCCGTGAGCCATGGCCGCTGGGCCCGTGCGTCCGGAGCCTGTGCTCCGCAACGGGAGAGGCCACAACAGTGAGAGGCCCGCGTACAGCAAAAAAAAAAAAAAAAAAAAAAAAAAAAAGGGGGCAGACAAATCTTCAAAAGGCATTTCACACAAAAATACAGAACTGGACAATAAGCACTAGAAAAAATGCTGAATATCATTAGTCATTAAAGAAATGCAAATTAAACCACAATGAGATACTACTACATACCCACCAGATGGCTAAAATTAAAAAGACTGCTCCACAGTTTGCCAACATTTGGTGTTGCTGATCAGAACTTCCATATATTATTTTATGATGGTACAATCACTTTTGAAAAAGCTCTGCCAATTTCTTATACAATTACACATATACTATCCTATGACCCAGAAATTCTACTCCTAGGTATTCAACTAAGAGGAATGCAAGTGTATGTCTACAAAAAGACCTGTACATGAATGGTGATAGCAGCTTTATGCATAATCACCAAAACCTGGAATGAATCCAAGTGACCATTAACAGAAGAATAAAATGTGGTGTATACATACATATACTAGAATATTACTCAGCAATAAAAAAGAATAGACTATTGATACATACACCAACATGGATGAATCTCAATTACACTGAGCGAAATAAACCTCACGTAACATAGCATATATGATTCCACTTACTTGAAGTTCTAGAAGAGGCAAAGCTAATATACGGTGAAATCAGGTGGTTGCCTCCAGGGGGTAGTAGTGGGAGCCGACTAGGAAGGAGATGAGGGAACTTTCTGAGGGGATGGCAATGTACTACATTTTGTTGGGAGTTGGGTATGTGCATTTGTCAGAATGCATCTAATGATACACACAGGATTTGTGCATTTCACTGTTTATTAATTTTACCTCCAAAAACCTCTAAACAAATACTGAACATTAGAGTTAATATGCATGCTGAAGTTATTTAAGGGTGAATTATATCCATGTCTGCAAATTACTTTGAAATGCATCATAAAAGGAGATGGACTGATAAATGGTTAGGGGGATATATAAACGGCTATGTGATAAAGCAAATATGACAAAATGCTGACTGCAGAGTCTAGGTGATGGGTATTATGGGTGTTCACTTTATAATTCATTCATGTTTTCTGTATGCTTGAAAATGTTCAAAATAAAATGTTGGGGGAAAATGAAGTTAGACTTTTTCTGACTAAAAGCAAGCTTGAAGTAATTGGTTTGATGATAAAAACCAACTACCAACTTCATTAAATTAGATTTTATGGTTGACATTTTCCATAAGCAGAACAAGTTAAAATCTACAGACCCAAGGTTTTGACAAAACATAAAGCAAGTGATAAGATAAAAAGTATTTTAAGGGAATTCCCTGGCTGTCAAGTGGTCAGGACTCCACACTTTCACTGCCGAGGGCCTGAGTTCAATCCCTGGTCGGGGAACTAAGATCCTGCAAGCCACACGGCACAGCCAAAAAAAAAAAAAAAAAAAGCATTTAAAAACACCGTATGCATAAGGGCATATTTTTTAACTTAACAGCATTTTAATTTTCTCAATCCTTCAGGTAATGAGTTAAACAGGTCTCTAAGTGAAAGAATAACATAGTCATCTGAAATCTCCATAAGCATTCTTGGTATACTTCCAAAAAACTGAGAAACTCAATGACTGATGCCTCAGGTAACAAATCTTTTCACAACTTAGATGGTTTCCAGTTCCTTCTTTTCAACAAATATGAAGGAGTGAATGGAACTGTCGCCAAGTAAATGACTAAAAATAATGATAGATGACTGATTTTTTACATACAAGTCAAGAAGGAGTTCAAACAACTGAGTGACACTGCTCTAACAATACCTTCATTTCCCATCTACTTATTTATGTGAACAAGTTTACTCAGTAGGGCACAGATCTATAAAAACAGAAAAGAGGAATGTATTTGGTGTTGAAAATGCTGAGTCATTCTGGCAATAAGTGAGTCATCCAAAATTACATGAGTTATAAAAACGCCTCATTTCTCTCATTAAAAAGCATTTCCAATAAACAATAAAGTCTTAATCAATTGTCCTAGCAATCAATGGCCACAGCAATCCAAAACACAGCCTTTTAGTCACAGGAAATAATTTAAAATTTCAATTTATGTAGTTTTTGTTGCAGAGAAGTACAACATGTGATCAACAGAAGACTAAACTGTAAAACATTTCATTAGTATAATATTCTGTGGGAGAAGTAGACTAGAAATACAAGTAAAGGAGAAAAGGAATAATGAGAAATTTCCCACTGTTAAAGAGCTAATTTACAGTTTTTTAAACAGATAATATGGATAAAAATCTCTACAAATTTTGATTCCACTGGATACATTTTTCGATGAAATTTTAGATACCAAGTTAAATGTGCAAGGAGTACACTGTATTTTTTTAATGTTTTTTATTGCGGTAAAATATATCTAACATAAAATTTTACCATCATAACCATTTTAAAGTGTTCAATTTAGAGGCATTAAGTACATTCACATTTTTGTGCACCTATTACCACTAACCATTGCCACAACTTTTTCATCTCAAATTAAAACTCTGTACCCATTAAATACTAACTCCTCACTAACTCTTCCCCCAGTCTCTGGTAGCCATTTTCTGCCTCTGAATTCCATTATTTCAGGTACCTCCAAGAAGTGAAGTCATGCAATATTTGTCTGTTGCGTCTGGCTTATTTCACTTAGCAGAATATCTTCAAGGTTTATCCATACTGTAGCATGTATCACATTTTCCTTCCTTTTTAAGGATGAATAATATTCCACTGGATGTATGTACCACATTTTGTTTATCCATTTATCTGTCCATGGACATTTGGGCCATTTCTTTCCACCTTCTGGCTACTGTGAATAGTACTGCTATGAGTATCAGTGTACAAATATGTGTTCCCGTCCTGAGTTCACTTCTTTTACATATATATACTTAGAAGTGGAACTGCTGGATCATACAGTAATTCTATGTTTAATATTTTTTTAGGAACCACTGTATTATTTACCACAGCATCTATACCATTTTGCATTCTGCAAAGCGTGTTTCAATTTCTCTACATCCTTGCCAACACTTGTTATTTTCTGGTTTGTTTGGGCTTTTTTTGTTTTGGGGGGGACAATGACCATCGTAATGGGTGTGAACTGGATCTCATTGTGGGGTACATTGTTTTTTAAAAATTGGATACAAACAAATGTTTGAAGACTGCTGCTGCCTAGTCCACGAAACCCCAAGATCATGTTTTTTAAAATTTCCCACACCCCAGGTTTTTGTTGAACTGTTTTTCTTTCTATACCACCCAAGTGGTCCTAATGGCAAATGCCATCTTCTTGCTGGATTCTGCATCACTGATTACAGTGATGGTCCATAGATGGGCATCTGACCCAACCTGGGTCATAATAACTCATCCCTATGACTACAGAGACCAGTCCTGGTATGGGCATAACTCAAGCCAAGCTAATTGAGACTTCTTCCCTAAGATTTTTCTAACTGGGTATTGGAAAGAAAGAATCATTTCCTGACTTCATGATGCCAGAGGATGTGAACACAGCCCCTTCCTTAGATAACAGAAAATTATGCAAAAGGAGAAAATGAAACTCACACTGGGAGAGAGGCAGCAAAGAGACAGAACCTCAACAAAATTTCTTCCTGTTCTGTGAGCTATATACCAACAGCCTTCCAACACATCCCACGTTTTGCTAAAGTTAATTCTAATTAGGTGTTTGATCATTTGCAAATAAGAGTGTTCTGTGTAATTCAAGCCCTTCAGCAAGGACTGACCAAACAAGTAATTACTACAAGCAGGATGAGAATCTCTGGACAAAAGCCCCTAATGCCAGCATCAGATGAGAGAGTCAGCAATAAAGGAGCTAAAAAGACCACCTGGTTAAATCATCTTTTTTTTTTTTTTTTTTAAACTAGTGAGCAAACAAGGATCAGATAGGGCCAAAGCAAGAAAGCTACTAAGTGGTAGAAGTGGGATCCAAATCCAGGGACCAACCTGCTTTCCTGCCCCTCCCCTGCTCCAGGGCACTTTCTCAGGTCCAGGTCTACACTCATACATACCCCAAATCAGACTTGCTTTATCAGTAAATTATTAATGGATTCCATTTTCTCCAGTTAGGTCCCTATGGAGCTCTGTTCTTTTTTTTTTTTTTTTTTTTTTTTTTTTTTTTTTTTTTTTTTTCCGTACGCGGGCCTCTCACTGTTGTGGCCTCTCCCGTTGCGGAGCACAGGCTCCGGATGCGCAGGCTCAGCGGCCATGGCTCACGGGCCCAGCCGCTCCGCGGCATATGGGATCCTCCCAGACCGGGGCACGAACCCGTATCCCCTGCATCGGCAGGCGGACTCTCAACCACTGCGCCACCAGGGAGGCCCTGGAGCTCTGTTCTAAACCTATCCCATCCTACCAGGAGTTCAACTCTCAATACTAGCTCCTCCCCGTTCTTATCATCCTTCCCCTAAACACCCACTTATTCAGTAAAATGTCAATTTCACATTCTGGTGTTTTCAAGATTCCACTGCCATGTACATATATAGTTTTTGACGGTGACAATTTCTTCCTCATGGAGAACAAAAACGAAAACTGCAGATTCAAGTCTAGCTCCACCTCATCTATGGCTCTGGTGTGGAGCTCCTGAAGCAGAATGTTTTGAAGACTCTGGTACAGAGTCCTGGAATACAACGTGCTGTCCAGGTGGTGTCCCCAAGTTATAAATAAAACTAGCATAATCTAAACACAACAAAATGTTACTATGCCTGATGCTATACTGGTTCAAATTTTGGGATCTGCAGAAGTTCCTTGAACATTACACCAAATTGGAGACCCATTACAGTGCCAATCATAACAGATCTAGAGAATATAAAAGCTAGTGATTTAGAAAGAACTGGGTGCTTTCAAATAGTATAGTAAGAGAGTAAACTAATACAACATTTCTGGAAGCCAATCTAACTAAATGCTTTAAAAGTACTTATCTGATGAAAAATTTTTGCTTTTAGAGATTTATCCTATGTCCAAATAATCACAGATATAAGCAAAAGTTTAACTTCAGGCACTTCTACTAGTGTTGAAAATAGACACCTATTTAAGCAAACTATCTCCAACAGTTTGAAATTCTTGAATTTTCATTCACGAACCATTTGGCAATGTGCTAAAGCCTATGAATGGATACCTTCTAAAAATAATGTTAAATATATAAAATAGTAATCATAATTTTGTAGTGATGAATGTAAACACCTCAAGATATGTGCAATGACTATAAAGGAATCAGACAAGAAATGTCTAATCATCCTACTGATTATTATTATTACTGCCAAAGAATTAGGTCCTGCTAATATTATTGTGACTTTTTGTCCACATTTAGAAGGAAATGCTACATTTCAGTTAAACACTGGTGAGAATAAGTATCTAAGTTTTTCCGTGCCCAAGATACTCGACTCCCTAAATTCTATCCACAGACTCAGGTTAAAAATCCCATGATGCGTCAATCTTACAAAGTAAAATGATATGTAACCTTGAAAAAGACATGGGAAGTTAGTGTCACAAAATGATAAAAGAAGAGAAAGAGGCATATTACTACATAGTATGTTCAGAAAGCTTTCTCTTTCTGTAAGAAATGTAAGAAAAATACTGGAGAGATATACTAAAATGTTAACAGTAGCTGTATCTGGGTAGTGGGATTACATATGATTTTTTTCCTTCTAATGTATCTGTTTTCTTCAAAATTTTTACAATGAACATATTATGATAATAAGAAAAAAATACATGTTATTAAGAAGGGTAACTCAGACTTAACATCCCCTAAATAAATTTGAAAAATTAAAAATTTCTACAAAAAAAAGTTCATGTAGAGAGATTTTAAATTTGACATTAGGAGTTCAATGACAATATAAAATTAGGATTAAAATTCAATTAAAGTAAAATAAACCACAGAATATTAAAAATAGAAGAGACTTTGGAGTCTACTTAGACTAAGCCCCTCATCTCACAGCAGGAACACCCTCTCTTGGATTGATTCCAGAAGCCTTAATCCTTGACATTTCCCTCTTCCCCCATTAATTGTACTCACTTCTTTTTCAGTCAAAAAGATGTAAAACATCTACATTCAGAAACTAGAATGCACACACTAAAGTGGGAGTAATCTCACCTGTGATCAAGACATAATCAAGCCTTAAGCTTTTAGTGGCAAAGCCCTGACATTGCAGCAGATGGGGATGGTACTACGCAGACCAAGGATTTCGGAAATTAAACATCACATTCCCTACTTCAGAAAGTGAGAAAAGAGCAGAGTCTGTGAAAAGGCTCTAGAACAATCGCACAAGGTTTATTTCTTTTCACAGATTGGAGTCTTAAGGTTGCACACACCCCCTCGCCACTTTCCTCTGCAGCTCTTTCACACTTGTACTCCTCAAGTCCAAGTATTGTTCTGTCCCACTCTCCACAGGTGACTGTGCCTGGAACTGGCTGAGAAAGTACAAGAACATCAGGTCGGCAGCACTGACACAGTCAGGAACAGACACTGAGACGCTGGCAGGTTCCAGCTCTGCTTGTTCTCCTCCACTCCACATCCAACTCCTCTGCCCTACAACAGGCCCTGAAGACAAAAGCAAGCCCAGGCCCACCACCAGGTGCAGTGGCAACAGCCTTCTACAGACTCTCCACCAGCAACCCTTCAGGCCTGACTCCAGCAGCTGGATGGGCCTGGCTTTCTGGAGTGCCCTGTGGGCCCCAACTGTCCACCTATGCCAGTGCTTCAGGAGGGCTGGTTAGTGAAGCTTCCCTGATCTTCCAAACCCCACTCCTCCCTCAACTGTGTAATGAGTTAAGTCCTATAATAAATCCCTTAGTCCACAACACTCATTGTGGTTCTGCTTCCTGATCAATGTCTGTCGGGACATTGGCACAATGGAAATCATCCCCACGGTAAATATGGTAGCTGGGAATTTCTCTTAGAGAGCCAAGGACAAGAGCAAACCTGGATTGAAGAGCCCTAGTGAGAACAAAAGGACACCACTCACTGTCCTGTCAATCGAATACATATTCCTCTGGAATTGTCATGTCCAATTCAGAACCCACTAGCAACAGGAAGCCACTGAGCACTTAAAAAGTAGCTGTTACAAGTGGGAAATGAATTTTAAATTTTAACTGATTGAAATTTAAATTAAAAATCTGGTAATTCTCGTCTGTTACTGGAAAACTTTTAAGTATGGTTCAGAACAACCTGAATATGTGAATCTACATTTTCAACATTATGACACCTAAATACATATCAACTACTTCAGATGAAAATTTATAGTTCAAATCAAGATGAGCTGTGAGTATAAAATATAATGCATATCAGGAAAATAAGCTGTATATCATTTCACAATAAACATGTATACAATCACTATGTTGTACACCTAAAACTAATACAATATTGTACATCAATTATAATCTCAAATTTTTTTAATTTCTGCATTTTGAAGACTTAGTATAAAAAATCAAATCATAAAATACCTCAATAATTTTTTATATAAATCACGTTAAAATATTTTATATTAAATAAAAAATATATTTTTCAATTGAAGTACAGTTGATGTACAATATTACGCAAGTTATATGTATACAAACAGTAATTCACAATTTTTAAAGGTTATATTCCATTTATAGTTATTATAAAATATGGCTATATTCCGTGTTGTACAATATATTCTTGTAGATTATTTTATACATAATAGTTCATACCTCTTAATTCCCTACCCCTATCTTGTCCCTTCCCTCCCCCATCCCCTGCGCTGGTAACCACTAGTCTGCTCTCTGTATCTGTGAGCCTGCTTCTTTTTTATTAGTAACCTAAGTGTCCATCAGCAGATGAATGGATAAAGAAGATGGGTACATATAAACAACGGAATACTCCTCAGCCATAAAAAAGAATGAAATTTTGCCACTTGCAACAACATGGATGGACGTGGAGGGTATTGTGTCAAGTGAAGTAAGTCAGACAGAGAAAGATAAATACCATATGATATCACCTTTATGTGAAATCTAAAAAAAACCCAAATTAATGAATATAATAAAATATACTATTAAAATTTTTAAAGGCACTACATCCGTTTTACAAGTGCTGATACCAAGGCTCAAAAGAAGTAAAGCAAACGTAAGCAAGATGGCACAGCTAGCGCTCAGTGTAGACGTACACTTCATGTGTTAAAAAAGAGTAAAAAAGGTAAAAAGCGAGACAACACACAGAGTAAAAAGGAAAAGATCATTTTCACATTCTTCTTTTTTTTTTTGCGGTACGCGGGCCTCTCACTGTTGTGGCCTCTCCCGTTGCGGAGCACAGGCTCCGGACGCGCAGGCTCAGCGGCCATGGCTCACGGGCCCAGCCGCTCCGCGGCATGTGGGATCCTCCCGGACCGGGGCACGAACCCGCGTCCCCTGCATCGGCAGGCGGACTCTCAACCACCACGCCACCAGGGGAGCCCCATTTTCACATTCTTGCAGCACTCCTCCATCCTCAATCTTATAGTCTCCTCTGAATTAACAGTTTAATATATATTCTTCTCATACCATTTTCTATGCATTTGTGAACACCTTTATCAACATTGATAATATCCAACTTTTAAGGTCTGCCAAAATAACAGGTTAAAAAATATTTACCTATTAAATGAGAGTCTCGTGTCAGGCACTAGCTAGGCAATAGGAATATGATAAGTAAGGAAAACCAGCTACAGCTCTTGCCTGTATGGACTGACAATCTAGTGGCAAAGACAATCTAAATAATCATATATAGTTTATATAATCATACATTATATAAACTATAATGTGAGTGAAGAGCTAGGAAGGAAAGAGATATGATGATATTGAAGTATTAAGGGGGTTCCTGGCCTAATGGGGGAGTGTTGGTTAAGATTTCCTTAAGTATGCTTTTCAAATATATTGTTAATCTAATTTACAACATCTGATTATTAGATAGTTGAAGCATTTTTTCCCAAACAGAAGAAATAAAAACAGCCAGTAGCTATCAATTTCATTTCCTCTGCCCTCTTTTCTTTGAGGATGAGTTCTTATCCAGTGGCCTTTCCTCTACATTAGCAAGCTGGTATTATTGTGCTCTGTAAGGATTAAAAAAAAAAAAGAATAATAATTTCTAAAAATATTATGACTACATTTTTCTAAGCACTTGGTAAGATTTAAAGCACTTTAAAACTATGGCACTGTCTGTAGAGGTCTCTGGTTTTAAATATTACCTCCCTTTAAAAAACAAAAAACGGGCACATTAAATAAATTTGATCTCTCCCTCTCTGGGTTTTGGTCAGAACAAAAAGTTAATTAAGTTACATTTTGTCTAGGATAGCCACACTGCTAGTAATAACCAAACTGATCCACATAAGAATAAATAGTACCACTTATAAGTTAGTTTGTACTTTTGTGTTTATGGGGAAAGAATCTAAGGACATATGTTCAAACTGGTTTCACAGCTATCCTAAATTTGGATTCTCCCCTGTACACACACCTTTGTACACAGAGATATAGAACTACACAGGTGTGAATTTAAGATGATTACTATTCCTAGCCATCATTAACATTTCAGAGTTAAAGCTGCCTGTAAGGAATATTTGCCAGTCTAAACCCATTTTAAAGCACTTTCCCTCTGGGATTTTATTCATTAGAAATTATATAACAATGAATTTAAAAGCTACATATCTTCTTTTAACTTCACTACAAAGGAAGGAATCACAACTGTCTTTAAGGTAGTTTGATTTCTCAGATTGCCTGTGGAGTTTCCACCCCAACAGAAAAAATTTAAAAAAAGGTCCGGGGGCTTCCCTGGCAGTGCAGTGGTTAAGACTCCCCGCATCCCCTGCAAGGGGTGCGGGTTCAATCCCTGAATCCCTGCAAGCCACATGGCATGGCCATAAAAAAAAAAAAAGGTCAGCAGGAAATTCAACAAGGAAAAGATACAGGACTTGTAGTGTTTTGTTTTTTTTTTAGTTTTTATTCCACTTTAAAAGAATTGGATATTAAAATAAGAATTCTGGTTATCAAACTAGAAAAATTAAAGCTATAATCTTCAACGGTGCTCAGTCATTTTGATAATTTCCTTCTCTGCATATATGGTGAGGTAAGCATTCTAACCTGCTAGAGGGATCATAAAAAGGGAGCATTTCCATAAATCATCAAAAACGTTAAAAATATTAACTGTTCAACCTAGTAACTTTACTGCTAAAAATCTCTAATTAAATACTCATAAGTGCAGAGAAATATCTACCTATAAAGATGTTTGTCACAAAGCTATTAATGGTGATAAACTATTTCTCTCATAATGGAGTAGGAACTTATACATTAAAATTCATATCTCAGTACATGATAAAGGAGAATGCTCAAGTGTTGGGGAAAGAGATTACAACTGCATGAAAATATCCAGAAATATGTAGAAAGACACTCTAACAGCATCTAAACAACTGAAATAGACTATATGTAGTAGGATATATCTGTACTTGAATTTTCCAAATTGTCTACAGCAAATATAAATTACAAAAAAGAATTCGGAAAATGGTTTTAAGAATTTAAAACCTGGGTATGGCTCTCTGACAAAGGAACTCACAATATGGTAAAAACAAAAACAAAAACCGCACACAGAACATTTAAATAAAAACAAACTGTCTTCTTTTAAAAAAAGAATTTGGTAAAACTTCTGGGATGCTCTTCATCTCTTTATGTTTATATCCAGAACAAATGTTAGTAGTCTAGTACTTCTAGGGTTCTATTAGAATGAGATACAAAGACTTATAGGGAAGTTCACTGCCACGTTAAAGTTACTGGTAATAGCACGCACAACTTCCTATTTTCCTTTCTTACCTGAAGTGAGAATCATCTCCTTCCTCAAATTCCCCAGCCCCAAGGTGCCTTTTGAAGATTCTTTCATGCACACAAACATGTAAATACACAGTTTCTTTAAAAACAAAAACAAAAACCCTGGGACTTCTCTGGTGGTCCAGTGGTAAAGAACCTGCCTTCCAATGCAGGAGACACAGGTTCGATTCCTGGTCGGGAAACTGAGATCCCACAGGCCGTGGGGCAACTAAGCCCAAGTGCCACAACTACTGAGCTCACGTGCCTCAACGAGAGAGCCCACATGTCTCAAACTACAGAGCCAATACCCTCTGGAGCCCGTGTGCCACAACTACAGAGCCCACAGGCCCTGGAGCCCATGCGCCACAACCAGAGAGAAAACCCGCACGCCACAGCTAGAGAAAAGCCCGTGTGCCAGAGACCGTGCGTCATAACAAAAGA
The DNA here is from genome assembly GCF_964341445.2 of Mesoplodon mirus. Classification (NCBI taxonomy): domain Eukaryota; kingdom Metazoa; phylum Chordata; class Mammalia; order Artiodactyla; family Ziphiidae; genus Mesoplodon; species Mesoplodon mirus. Next base: position 36,512,101 of record NC_138979.1, on the reverse strand, counting down.
TCCCGCACGCCTCAACGAAGATCCTGTGTGCTGCAACTAAGACCCAATACAGCCAAAAAAATAAGGAAAATAAACACTAAAAAAAGTTTAAAAAATAAAGATTTTAAAATATACACCAAAAGTCAAATATACTATTTCACAATTTTTTCAAATGATGTATTTTGGATATCTTTCCAGATGTGTACATAGAGATCAACTTTCTTCTTTTGTGACAGGTAGTCCATTTTATGAACATAATAAATATATTCTCTATTGATGAACATTCAGGTTGTTCCCAGTAGTTGTTATTTCTTCTTCTAAAATAATAGGGCAAAAAATAATGATAGAAGTAATAAGATCTTATGCTTCAGGAGGTTAGCAGATAACCCAAGATGATGTAGGAAATTGTTTCTTTTGTTACCTCCATGTTGGTCTACCTGAAACATTGTAAATTCCATTTACAGTCTTTTAAAATACTAGACCCTAAGGGCAGGACTTCTGCGTTAACTAAATTGGTAATATGATTAGGTGTATGGTAAAACCCATTTGCTCACAGAAGCAAGTTATTTAATTATTGTAAGTAATAAAATAATTGCATAATGAGGTATCATCTGGAGTATTTTTAATGTATCAAAGGTGGGATTAGAATTTATAATAATGGTACCCCAATTTCTCAAATCTAGTTGTTGGGAAAAATCAAATTTTGGTGTCACGTTATAGCCACTCCAAATCAAATAAATCATATGTCTTTGGTCATGTTCTTCAAAAAAATAAATAAATAAGTAAAAATAGGGCAATAAACATCTATTTATTTTTGACTTTCTCAGGCAAACATACTTGATAAGTGCAAATACCTCATGATCCAATAGGTTTAAATCAATAAGACATTGGCCAAAATTGCCCCAAGAGTCATACCAGTTTAAATTTCCAACTACAGGGACTTCCCTGGTGGTGCAGTGGTTAAGAATCTGCCTGCCATTGCAGGGGACACAGGTTCGAGCCCTGGCCTGGGAAGATCCCATATGCCGCGGAGCAACTAAGCCCATGCGCCACAACTACTGAGCCTGTGTACCACAACTACGGAAACCTGCGTGCCTAGAGCCCATGCTCTGCAACAAGAGAAGCCACCGCAATGAGAAGCCCACGCAGCAAAACACAGTAGCCCCTGCTCGCCGCAATTAGAGAAAGCCCGCATGCAGCAACGAAGACCAAACACAGCCAAAAAATAAATAAATTAAAAAAATTTTTCCAACCACATGAGGACTGTTTCTCCACACCCTTGCCAAACTTTACTTTTTATGAATCTGACAGGTAAAAAATAAAATCCCATTGTTTAAATTTGTGATAAGATTCTGAGACTGAATGACAAGGGTCTACCATATCTCCTTAACTTACTTTTAAAAAATTCAGCATTCTTTCATTTGTTATTTGTCCCCATTTCCCCCTAATAGTTCCCATTTCAAAAAATGGATCCACTTAAGTTTGCCAGACAAAATTTGATTCTGCTCTCCTTCACCCCCCACAATCGGCAAGTCTTATTAAACCTACTTCTGAAATTCATACTAAATCTGTCCACTTACCTTGTCTCCATTATTACCATACTAGTCCAAGCCAAACACACTTCGCCTGGACTACTGCAGCAGTCTCCTAACCGTTCTCTCTGCTTTACCACTTCCTACACCCTTAAAAGCCTTGCCGCCCCTTAAATATACCAAATTCAGGCCCATCCACCCACTCCAAGGCCTTCCTGTTCCCTCTGCTTATAACAGTTTTATCCTGGTATTAAACCAGTTTCTCTACATGGCTGGCTCAGCATGCAGGTCTTCAGCTTAAATGTCACTTCCTCAGACAGAGGCCTTCCCTCAATAATGTGTGGAGAAATAATTTACGTAACCACTAATCCCCTACCCCAGTCATTCCTTATCACATCCCCTTGTTTAGTTTCTTTCCTATTACTTAGCATAACCTGAAATATTATTTGTTCCTATTCCCCACCATACTTCTGTAGTTACATATAGTTCACACCTCTTTTATAGGAACATATCTGTTCACAACTGTATTCACAGCATCTAAGCAGTTTATTATATGCTGACTAAAAGAACTGTCTCTTCATGTGTGTTTTAACTTTTTACAGGGTTGTTAGTCTCATTAAATTCATAAGAATACTCTAATTTAAGAAAGTTAACCCTCTGTTATGTAGTACAAATATCTTTTCTCCTTGATCACATATTCACCCATTAAAAGCATACAATTCAATGGTTTTTAACATTTCCACAGAGTTGTGCAATGATCACAATTAAATTTAGAACATTCCATCACCCCACAAAGAAACCCATACCCTTTCAGCAGTCACTTCAATCAATTCCCTCCTACCTCTCCCAGCCCTAAGCAACCCATTAATCTCTGTATTTGCCTATTCTGGTCAACTCATATAGGTGGAATGGTATAATATGTGATCTTTCTTAACCAGCTTTTCTCACTTTAGCATATTGTTTAAGGTTCATCCATGCTTTAGTATGAATCAGGTCTTCATTCCTTTTTACTGCCAACTATTCCACTGTATGGATATACCACATTTTGTTATACCACTCATCAATTGACATCTGAATTGTCTCCATGTTTTGGGTACTATGAAAAATATTGTAAACATTCATGTACAAGTCTTGTATGGACACATGCTTTCATTTCTCTTAAGTCTACTCCCAGGAACAAATTTCTGAGTCATACAGTAACTCTATGTTTAACCTTTGGAATAACTGCCGAACTGTTTTCCAAAGCGGCTATAATATTTCACATTAGCAATGTATGAGAGTACTAGTTTTTCAATAACTGTTATTACCTTTTTTTTTTTCTTACAGCCATCCTACTGGACGTGAAGAAGCTCAACTGTTCAAAGACTAGATAATCTGAGCAAAAAAGAATGACTGCAATGGATCAAGACACATCAAACACGCTAAATCCATGAGTCCACAATGATACTGAAAAACAATTTACTGGTCAGCTTTGAAGAACTCTGGAAAATCAGGTCAATATTATGAAAGAAAATAGAGAATAATCATCAAGCATTTATCTCCCTTTTCTAAGTGTCCTATTTTTCAGGTTAACCAAACAGTTGATGAAAGTAAGTTTACTTCTGTAAAAGTATGCCAGCTAATAAATGAAGGCATGAGAATTAGAAAACTGCTATTTGGCAACCCCTAATAAATTAGTGCAACTAGGTAGTAATGATCAATAGCTGCTAAGATCAATTTACAGAAGTACCCAATATCACCTGTGAAGTATTCTTCCCATTCTGAGGGCAGGCTGGAGTAAACTTATATAGTGCATGCAAACACGCTTTCAGGCACTCTCAAATACAAAGCCCATTTTTAAATACAAATTACAACCAGTACTGACCAAATATTTTCAGGAAACCAACAGATTCAATGAGGCAGCAATCTTAACATAAAACCTATACTTGACAAAATAAAGGAAAATAAAGCCAAGAACAAGACTTTAAAATAAATATTGTATTCCCAGAAAGATCCTAGAAGATCCACTGGAGACACTGAAAGTTAAAATGTGATTATGTAAGTAAAGTCAATATGTGGTCTGACTGACAGAAAAGATAGAGACTGAACACTTAATGGTAAGGTGGAAAGACAAAGCAGTTTTCCCAGAATTATATTAAGCAGGAGGACAATATATGTTGAAAAATCAAAGAAAACTGCAAAAATACCATTCAACTGGACACTTCCTAAGCTCTTTACGTGTACTATCTCACTTCTCTTTATAGCAACTGTTCACAATAGGTACTAGTACCAGAGGACAATTAAAATAAGAGTTTAAAAAATTTTAAACCATTCAAGTTTCATCTGCAGTAATGCCTGACAAGGTTATTCAGATTAATCTTCCTAAAAATAGAAAATCCTGAATTAATAAAAAAGACATCTTACATCTTAGAAGATAGTGGAAAACCAGTCTAATTCTGGGGAAAAAAGAAAAGCCAAAATCCAGAAGAGAAAGCAAATTACCAGAGCACCAAAATCACTGATCCTATGAATGAATCTGCCCATTCAGCAAAGTTGGGTTTTGGTTCTAAGGCCTGGAGAGGCAAAGGGAGAGAAGATTCAAAGCATGCCCCAGCAGAGAGTCTCATAGGACACTGTATCTATTGAGCTGAGATCCCCAAGAGTACCTCAGGGTAAAAATGAACCAGAATAAAATCAAGGCCCAAAACCTCTGCCAAGACACTGGAAATTTAAATCTTAAAGGTGGAGTTTGGCAGCAAATGAGGCACAGTTTGGGAAAAGAAGTGAACTAGAACATAGCACCAAAATATTCAAAATGAAGGGGAGAAACAAAAAAAAAAAGAAAATACCAAAGAGAGGATGCGAGAAGGACAGAATGAGAAAGTAGAATAAATGTTTAATTAGAGTCATAGCAAAAGAAAACAGCAAAATGAAACAGAGGAAATGTATGAAGACATAATGGCTGTAAATTGAGTACCGAAGATACTAATCCATACATAAAAGAAGACCAAGAACTCATAAGCAAAAAAAAACAAAAACCAAAAAGGTATCACATGTAGACTAAGAGTGAAATAGCAGAAAAGACACAGGGAAAATTAAAAGAAACGGAACAAGAGACAAAGACAAGAGATCTCAAAAAAAAGATTGATTTGTCAACAAAACCTTGAAAGCCTGAAGATAAACAACAAATACAGACTGAATGATAAATGCCAAGCCAGAATTCTACAACCAGCAAATATAGCCTAAGAAAGGAAGATGAAATAAAGACATTTTCAGGGAAAATAAAAAAGAATTCATTACCAGTACACTCACACTAAAGATGTTCCTCAGCCAGAAGGAGAATGAACCCACATGAAAGCACAGAAATTCAGAAAAAAAGAACAATGAAAATAGGAAATATGTGAGCAAGACTAAGTAAATAATAATTATATAAAATAATTCCTTCTGGGATTTAAAAATGTATATACAGAGCTTCCCTGGTGGCGCAGTGGTTGAGAGTCCACATGCCGATGCAGGGGACACGGGTTCGTGCCCCGGTCCAGGAAGATCCCACATGCCGCGGAGCAGCTAGGCCCGTGAGCCATGGCCGCTGAGCCTGCGCGTCCAGAGCCTGTGCTCTGCAACGGGAGAGGCCACAACAGTGAGAGGCCCACGTACCACAAAAAAATAAATAAATAAAATAAATAAAATATATATATATATACACACACACAATTAAAATGCCTAGTAACGACAACATAAAAACTGTGAGAACAGGGTAATTGGAGTTCTATAATGTCTTCACATTTTCCAGAGATGATGAAAGCACTAATTTGTGAGATACTAATAAGTCAAAGATGTGTGCTGTAATCCCTAGGGCACCCACAAAAAGAACAGTAAAAGAATGTTTAATCATACAACAGGAAGGCTAAGTTTGAATAAGGAACACTTGATTAATCCAAAAGAAGGCCACACAGAACATGAAGGACAAAGACCCAATAAAGGTGATATACTTAATATAAGTATATTAATAGTTCAACTACATGTTTTTTAAAAAACCCAAACTGCAATTAAGACACATATTGGTAGAATTCGTTAAAAATCAAAATTTCAACTATATGCTGCTTACCAAAGTCGTGTCTTAAAAACAGAAGGTTACTGACAGGTTGGAAAATATAAGAAAAGATACGCCATGCCAAAACTAACCAAAGAAAGCTGGTGTAACTAAACAAATATCAAACAAAATAATGTTAAGGCAAAAACGCAAGAGATAAAGAAGGGCATTTCATGAGTATAAAGGGACCAATCCACTAGAGGGATAATTCTAAAACTCAACAGTCTATAATAATCTATAACAGAAAAAAAAATCAACAAACCTTAAATGAGAGATAGTCAAGACTACAATAAAAGCTAGTGATTTTAACATATTTCTCTTGGTAACTGATAGAATAAGATAACCACAAATAAGAATATGGAAGATCAAACATAAAATTAACAAACCTGACCTAACTGACATAAACACAACACTGCATTGAACATGTGGCCAACACACTTTCTCCACAAGTGTACATACAACCTTTAACAAAGCAGGGCATAAAGAAAGTCTCAACAAATTCTGAAGACTAAAACCACATGGAAGATTTTCTATGAATATAGTAGAATTAAGGTAAAACTCTATTATAAAAAGACAACAAAAAGTCCCAAATGTTTTGAAGTTAAACCACACACTTCTTCAGGGATCAACAAGAAATCCAATGGAATTAAGAAAATATTTTTAACTGAATGATAAGTAAAAACACATCACAGGTCACAGAATGCACTTAAATCCATGCTTAGAAGGAAATGTACAGCCTGTGGTGCATGTATTCAAAAGATTACAAATCAATGATCAGGATGATGTCAGTGGAATGGCAGAGCAAGGACCTCTTGAAAATTCTTTCCTCCATAAAAGAAGTGAGAACACCAGCAAAAACTGTCAGACTGAACTTTTTCAGAACTCTGAAAATTAAACAAAGGCTTACAGTAATCAGGAACATTTATTTAAATCACAAATACAAAGTAGCTGAATACTGGTAAAAACAGTACACTGTCAGGCCTTTTAACTTGCACTACTCCCATCTTCTCTCTAGCTCTGCAGTAACCTTAAAAACCAAGAGCCCACAATCACAGTGAAAATTAGCATCCTGGAAGCCACCAAAAGGGGCAGAACAGGATTGGAGGTCAAGTCCCATCCCCAGAGACTGTCATTACTTGACTTTTGCAGTCGTTCCATGGAAGCTCCCATTTTTCTTGGCTGCCTTTGTCCTGCTTTGGAGCTCACCCAGTATGAACAGCCTTTGTCTAGGAGAAGTCTGTTAAACAATCAAAGGCAAGCATTAAACATCTGGTACCTCAGGTAGTAAGTAACAGTTTAGGCAAACAATAGACTACCAAAAAAGCTTAAAAGGAAAAGCTGAGGAATGAGATACACACAGAGGGCTTTAAAAAGTTCAACATATCCCTGTGAAACTGGAAGGCCCTAAGTTCTCACTTCTGATTAACCATGAGCCTCTGCACAAGCAGGGAAGTGAAGGCTACTCAATAAGCTGTATGGATCAGCATGGAAGGCATGCTGGACCCCTTGGCAAAGGACGAAAGACTTAGTGGTTCCAGGCATGTAAGGAAACCTCTGTCCAATCGTTAGCTGACCACTAAGATTACCAAAGAGAGATTATACACTATTGATAGTATGTATAAAATAAACAACTAATGAGGGCTTCCCTGGTGGCGCAGTGGTTGAGAGTCCGCCTGCCAATGCAGGGGACACGGGTTCATGCCCCGGTCCGGGAAGATCCCACATGCCGCGGAGCGGCTGGGCCCGTGAGCCATGGCCACTTAGCCTGCGCGTCCGGAGCCTGAGCTCCGCAACGGGAGAGGCCACAACAGTGAGAGGCTCGTGTACCAGAAAAAAATAAAATAAAAATAAAATAAAAAAATAAACAACTAATGAGAGTCTACTGTATAGCACAGGGAACTCTACTCGATGCTCTGTGGTGACTTAAATGGAAAGGAAATCCAAAAAAGAGGGGATATACATATATGTATAACTGATTCACACTGCTGTACAGTAGAAACCAACACAATACTCTAAAGCACCTATACCGCAATAAAATTTTTTTTAAAAAATAAAAAGAAAAACTTTACAGAATTAGTTGAGAAAAGTCACTAAACAACAACAAACAGAAAGAACAAACTCTGGGGAAAAGGGGTAATCTGATTTCCAGACTTGTCATATTAAACTATTTAGCGTCCCCTTTTCAACAAAGTATTTACAAAATATGCAAAGAAAAAAAACCCCAAGAGGGCTTCCCTGGTGGCGCAGTGGTTGAGAGTCCACCTGCCAATGCAGGGGACATGGGTTCGTGCCCCGGTCTGAGAAGACCCCACATGCCACGGAGCGGCTGGGCCCATGAGCCATGGTGGCTGAGCCTGCGCGTCCGGAGCCTGTGCTCCACAACGGGAGAGGCCACAACAGTGAGAGGCACACGTACCACAAAAAAAAAAAGAAAAAAAAAAAAAAACACCCAAGAAAATATGACCCATTCACAGGGGGAAAAATAAAAAATAAATCAAAAGAAATGACTTTAGATTAAGCATTTCAAGTACTAGACCAAGACTTCAATCAGCTATTTTAACTACATTTGAAGAGCCAAAGGAAAAAATGTCTAAAAGACTAAAGGGATGCTTAAGAACAATGTCTCACCTGTGAAAGGAAAATCAAAATCGAGTCAGTATTGCTAAGGGAGCTCTCTAAAATGGAGCCAGGAGGCCACTGAGAAGTGTGACTTATGCATGCCTCAGCCTGGATGGAACCTGACCTTTTGACCACTCATTGTCTTAACATGGGCATCCAAAACATCTGCTCAGTGTTCCAAGAACTCAAGATCCTTACTGAACGCTTACCCTAAAATAACTCATGACAGCCTATCCCTTAAGGGCAAACATCTTTCTTGTATCAGAGCCAATCATAACTCTTGCCAGACAATTGTGACAACCTTGTAGCCCTTGTGGCTTTTGCCATTATAATCCCCTGACTGCTGCTCTTCCCTGAACACTCTTTCAGTTTTACCTAAGTCTGTGTCTCCTGAATTGCAATTACTAAGACTCCAAGTAAACTCTGATTTGTAGCCTGTTTTTCGTGGTAGACATGCCAAACAATATCAATGAAGAAAGAGAAATTATAAAAAAGAACCAATTACAAATTGTGGCACTGCAAAGTACAGTAACTGAAATGAAAAATTCACTACAGGGTCTCAGGATTTAAACAGGCAGAAGACAGAATCAGTGAACCTGGAGATAAGTCCACTGAGATTATCCAGTCTGAGAAAGAGAAAGAAAAAGGAATAAAGAAAAATGAGCAATCTCAGATACCTCTGGGATACAATCTAGAAGTCCCAAAAGGAGAGGACAGAGAAAAAAGGGGAAAGAAGAATATGTGAAGAAAAAAATGACAGAAAATATCCCAAATTTGATGAAAACCATCAATCTACACATCCAAGAAATTAAATGAACTTCAAGTAGGATAAATTCAAAGACAGCCACAATGAGACACATCATACTCAAACTGTTGAAAGCCAGAGACAAGGAGAATCTTGAAATGTGCAAAAGAAAAGCAACCTATCATATATCCTCAATAAGATTAACAACTGATTTCTCATCAGAAACCATGGAGGCCAGAAGGCAGTAAGATGACACATTCATAGTGCTGAAAGAACAAACTCAACCCAGAATTCTATGGCCAATAAAACAATCCTTTGAAAATGAATAAATTAAGATACTCCCAAATAAAACCTGAGAGAGTTTGCTGCTAGCAAACTTGCCCTACATAAATACTAAAGGTAGTCCTTCAGGTTAAAATGAAAAGATAAACTAGAAAGTTACTTTAATCCACACAAAGTAACAAAGACACCAAAAAAGGCAACTCATAATTTTTATATCTTATTAAAAGATAAATGAATACAGCAGTAATTATACATGTGTGTTGATAGGCACACAAAGCATGTAATGTAATTCATATGACATTAACAGCACGAAAGAGAGAGGGAATGTAGCAATACTGGAGCAAAGTTTTTACAGTTGACCCTTGAACAATGTGGAGGTTAACCTTATGTAACTTATACTCGGCCCTCCATATCCATGGTTCCTCCACACTGACAGAATTCAACCAACCACAGACTGTGTAATACCACAGTATATACTACTGAAAAATATCTGCATATAAGTGGTTCCATGCAGTTCAAACCCACATTCAGGGTCAACTGTACTACTGAAATTAAATTGGTATTAATCTGAACTAGACTGTTATGAATTAAGATGCTAGTTGTAATCTCCAGGGCAGTCATTAAGAAAATAACTAAAAATATTATAAAAGAAAAGACAAGGAAATTAAAGTGGTACACTAGAAAATATCTATTTAAAAGAGTTAATGAGGAATAAAGAAAGAAAAAACATACGATAAATGGAAAACAAACAGCAAAATGATAGATGTATATCCTACCTTGCCATTAATTACATTAAATGTAGGTAGACTAAACTGTCCAATTAAAAAGTCAGATTTTTAGGGACTTCCCTGGTGGCACAGTGGTTAAGAATCCGCCTGCCAATGCAGGGAACACGGGTTCAATCCCTGGTCTGGGAAGATCCCACATGGCACAGAGCAACTAAGCCTGTGTGCCACAACTACTGAACCTGTGTTCTAGAGCCCACGAGTCACAACTACTGAGCCCGCGTGCCACAACTATTGGAGCCTGTGCGCCTAGAGCCTGTGCTCCGCAACAGAAGAAGCCACCACAATGAGAAGCCCGCGCACTGCAACAAAGAGCAGCCCCCGCTCGCCACAACTAGAGAAAGCCCACATACAGCAATGAAGACCCAACGCAGCCAAAAATAAATAAATCAGATTTTTTTAATGGATTTTAGAAAACCATGATCTAAATATATGTTGTACAGAAGAGACACACTTTAGATTCAAACACACAAATAGGTTGAAAGTAAAAAGATGGAAATATATATATCCTCCAAAGAGTAATCAAAAGACCACTGGAGGGGCTATACTAATATCAGACAAAATAAACCTTAAGACAAAAATTGTTATTAGAGACAAATAAGGACAGTTTCTAATGATAAAACGGTCAATCCATCAAGAAGATACAACAATTATAAACACAGGTGAATCTAAGAACAGAGCACCAAAATACATGAAGTAAAAACTGACAGAATTGATAGGATAAATAGATATTTCAAAAGTAATAGTTGGAAACATCAATACCACAATTTCAACAACGAACAGAACAAGAAGACAGAAAATCACCAAGGACACAAGATTTGAACACTATAAACCAACTAGAACCAACAGACACCTATAAAACACTCCATCCAACAACAGCAGAATACATATTTTTAAGTTGATACTGAATATTCTCCAAGACAGATCATATGTAATTCCATAAAACAAGTCTCAACAAATTTGAAAGGTCTCAAGTCACACACACAAAGAATGTTCTTTGAACACAATGGAGTTAGAAATCTATAACAGAAGGAAAAATGGAAAATTCATGAATATACAGAAATTAAACAATCAGTGGCTGAAAGAAGAAATCACATGGGAAAAAGCAAAATGAATGAAAAAAACAAAATACTAAAATTTATGGCATATAGTGAAGGCAGTACTTGCAAGGAAAGTTATAGTTTTAAGTGCCTATATTAAAAAAGATCTTGAATAACCCGACATGCCTTAAGGAACTAGAAAAAAAGCAACGAAACTAAACAAAGCAAGCAGAAGAAAAGAAGTAACAAAGGTTAAAGCAGAAATAAAATAAAGACTAGAAAACTATAGAGAAAAATCAACAAAACCAAAAGTTAGTTCTCTGAAACATTTGCAAAATTGAGACCTTAAGCTAGACTGATCATGAAAAAAGATCAAAGACTCAAATTATTACTAAAATCAGAAATGAAAGTGGGGACATTACTACCAACCTTACAGAAATAAAAAGGGACTACAGAAACTAAAAGAGATTACTATCTCTTGTAAAATTGTATAACTGTTAAGTCAAATTAGAAAACTGATGTGAAATAAATTTCTACAAACACACAAACTACCAAAACTGACACAAGAAGAAACAGGCAATTTGAATACACCTATGATAAGCGAAGAGCCTGAACTAGTGATCAAAAACTTCCCACAAAGAAAAGTCCAGGACCAAATGGGCTTACTGGTGAATTCTTCAAGGCTTAAAAAGAAATTACACCAATTCTTCATAAAATCTTCCTCCCAGAAAAGGGAAGAGCGAACACTTTACAACTCAAGTCATGAGGTCAGTACATCCTGACACCAAAAGTAGATAAAGACATCACCAGAAAAATAAGACCTATATCCCTTATGAATATAAACACAAAAATCCTTCACAAAATACTAACAAAGCAAATGCAGTAGCACATAAAAAGGATTGTACACCATGACCAAATGAGACTTTTCCCAAGAATGCAAGGCTGATTCAACATGTTAACCAACCAGTAAAATATACCATACCAGGACAAAAATTACACAATCATCTCAACCGACCCATAAAGAGTATATTTGACAAAACAGAACATTCCTTCCTGATTTAAGAAATTCAATAAACTAGGAACAGAAGGGAACAACCTCAACCTGATAAAGTGCTTCTACAAAAACCCCATATCTAACATTATATTTAATGGTCAAAGACTGAAAGCTTTCCCCACTGGAACAAGACAAGAATGCCTACTCTTGTAATTTTTACTCAAAATTGTACTGAAGGTTCTAGTCAAGGCAATTAGGCAGGAAAAACAAATCAAAGACATCTAGATTGGAAAGGAAAAAGTAAAACTCTATTCACAGATGACATGATCTTGGATATAGAAGGTCCTAAGATACCCACAAAAAAACAATTAGAGCTAATAAATGAGTTCAGCAAAGTGGCAGGGCACAACATCAATATGCAAAAATCAATTCTATTTCTATACACTAGCAATGAATAATCTGAAAATTACATTAAGAAAAAAAAATTTCATTTACGACAGCATCGAAAAGAATAAGAAGACTTACATAGTGCAAGACTTGCACACTGAAAACTATAAAACACTGCTGAAAGAAATTAAACTTAAAGCCACCTCATGTTTATGCATTGAAAGACTTACTATTAAAATAGCAATAGTCTCCAAATCGATCTACAGATCAAAGTCGCAACTGCCTTTTCTACAGAAATTAACAAGCTGATCTTAAAATGCACATGGAAATGCAAGTAACCATGAATACCCAAAACCATCTCAGTGTTGGAAGAATCATATTTCCCAATTTCAAAACTTACTACCAAGCTACAGTAATAAAGACTGTGTGGTACTGGCTTTATCAATGGGATGGAACTGCGAGTTCAGAAATAAATCCTTGTATTTATGGTCAACTGATTTTCTACAAGCATGCCAAGATCATTCAATGGGGAAAGAATATTCTTTTCAACAAACAGTTCTTGGACAACTGAGTATCTACATGCAAAAGAATGAAGTTGGACGCCTACCTTACACCATATACAGAAATTAACAAAAAATGGATCATAAAACTAAGTGTGATAACTAAAACTAGAGAACTTTTAGAAGAAAACATAGGGATAAATCTTTGCAACACTGGATCAGGCAATGGCGTCTCAGATATGACACCAAAAATACTAGCAACCCAAGCGGGGCAAAAACAGATGAATAAGCTTCGTTAAAATTAAAAACTTTTGTGCTACAAAGGAGGACACTATCAAGAAAGCAAAGAGACAACCCACGGAATGAAGAAAATATTTGCAAATCATACATCTCATCAGGGTCTAACATCTAGAATGTATAAAGAACTCACAGCTCAACAGTTAAAAAAAACCACCTCATTATAAAATGAGCTAAGGATTTAAAGAGATATTTGTCCAAAGAAAATACAAAAGAGCCAATAAGCTCAACATCATTAGAGAAATCAAAAAAACAATGGGGGACTCCACTGGTGGCACAGTGGTTAAGAATTCGCCTGCCAAAGCAGGGGACACGAGTTCAAGCCCTGGTCTGGGAAGATTCCACATACCTTGGAGCAACTAAGCCCGTGTGCCATAACTACTGAGCCTGCGCTCTAGAGCCCACGAGCCACAACTACTGAAGCCCACACGCTCTAGGGCCCATGCTCTGTAACAAAGAGAAGCCACTGCAGTGAGAAGCCCGAGCACCACAACAAAGATCAAAAAGATAATAAAAAGTACTCATGAGGATATGGAAAAACTCAAACCCTCATACATTGCTGGTGGAAATGTAAAATGGTGTAGCTACTTTGGAAAAGTTTGGCAGTTTCTCAAAAAGTTAAACACTGAGATACTACACATGATCCACAAACTCACTCTAGGTATATACCTAAGAAAACTGAAAACATATTTCCATACAAACACTTCTATATGAATGTTCTTAACAGTGTTTGTTATTCATAATAGTCAAAAGTAGAAACAACCCAAATACCCATCATCTTAATGGATAAAGAAAATGTAACATGTCCATATAATGGAATATTATTCAGCCAGAAAAAGGAATGATGTACTGATTCATGGTACAACATGGATGGATCTTGAAAATACTATGCTAAGTGAAAGAAGCAAAACTCGAAAGACCACATATTACATCATTCCATACATGAAATATACAGGGTAGGCAAATCCACAGAGACCAAAAGTAAATTTAGTGGTTGCCAGGCAATGGGGGAACTGCGATGGGAGTGATGTTTAACGAGTAGGGGTTTTCTTTTCGGTGTGATGAAAATGTTCTGGAACTAGGTAGTGGTGATAGTTTCAGAATTTTGCGAGCACACTAAAACCACTGAATTGTACATTTTAAAAATGGTGGACATTATATGAATTTTATCTAAAATGTCATACTCTAAGCACCTCCACTTCAAGAAGTTAGAAAAAGAACAGTAAATAAAACCCAAAGAAAGCAATAGGAAAAAAGAAAAATACTAATGCCATATAAAAGTGTAAGAGAGTAGGGTAAGAAATTCAAAGCCAGAAGTTCATCTTTAAAACAATTAATAAACCTGACAAAGAAAAAAAAGCACAAATTACCAATGTCAAGCATGTCGGTAATTCTACCACCAACAAAATGAAACAGCAATCTACTGAATGGAAGAAAATACCTGCAAGTCACATATGTGATAAGAGGTTAATATTCAAAATATATAGAAAATTTATACAACTCAATAGCAAAAAAAAAAAAAAGAATTAAATGAAAAAATAAGCAGAGGATCTGAATACACATCTTCCAAAGAAGATATACAGATGGCCAAGTGGTATATAAAAAGATGCTCTACATGCCACTAATCATCAGGGATATGCAAATCAACACCACAATGAGATTATCACCTCACACTTGTTAGAATGGTTATTATCAAAAAGACAAGAAGTAACAAGTGTTGGTGAGAAAGTGGAGAAAAGGGAACCCTTGTGCACTGTTGGTGAGAATTTAAATTGGTGTAGCCACTACAGGAAACAGTATGGAGGTTCCTCAACAAATTAAATCTAGAATTATCATATGATCCAGCAATTCTACTTCTGGGTATTTATCTGAAGTAAACGAAAACACTAACTTGAAAAGATATATGCACCAGCATGTTCACTGCGGCATTATTTACAAGAGCCAAGAAATGTAAACAACCTACGTGTGTTCACGGACAGATGAATGGGTAAATAAAATGTGGGGTGTGTGTGTATACAAAGAATATTATTCAGCTGTAAAGAAAAAAAATGAATCTTGCCATTTGTGACAGCATGTATGGAGGGCATTATGCTAAGTGAAATAAGTCAAAGAAAGACAAATACTATATGATCTCACTTACATGTGGAATCTAAAAATGAAAAAAAAAAAGCTACCACCAAGCTCGCAGATACAGAGATAGATTGGTGGTCATCAGAGGTGGGGTGGGGGGAAGTGGGTAGTGAGTGAAGGAAATCAAAAGGTATAAACTTCCAGTTATAAAATAAATAAGTCAAAGGGATGTAATGTACAGCATGGTGACTACAGTTAATAGTACTGTATTGCAGGCTTCCCTGGTGATGCAGTGGTTGAGAATCTGCCTGTCAATGCAGGGGACACAGGTTGGAGCCCTGGTCCGGGAAGATCCCACATGCTGCGGAGCAACTAAGCCTGTGCACCACAACTACTGAGACTGTGCTCTGGAGCCCGTGAGCCACAACTACTGAGCCCACGTGCTGCAACTGCTGAAGTGCACCTGGAGCCGGTGCTCCACAGCGAGAGAGGCCACCGCAATGAGAAGCCCATGCACAACAAAGAGTAGCCCCCGCTCTCCACAACTGAAGAAAGCCCACGTGCAGCAACGAAGACCCAACACAGCCAAAGATAAATAAAATAAATAAATTTTTTAAAATTTCAATGTTAAAAAAAAATACTGTACTGCATATTTGAAAGTTGCTAAGAAAATAAATCTTAAAAGTTGTCATCACAAGAAAAAAATTCTGTAATTATGTAGATGACATGTTCATCAGACTTACTGTGGTGATCATTTCACAATATATACAAATATCAAATATTATGTTATACACCTGACTCTAACGTTGTATATGTCAATTATGCCTCAACAAGTAAAAGGAAAAAACAAATATTGGTAACTCTAAAACATTAAGAGGCAATTATATATAAATTTATGCCAGTGAACCTGAAATTTTAAATGAAATGGATACATTCCTAGAAAAACGAAACTTACAAAAACCTAAAAGAAACAAAGAGTATAAATAATTTTATATCTATTAAATTGAACCCATAATTTAAACCATTCCCTCAAAAACACAAAACAAAAACACTCCAGGCCCAGTTTGCTTCCCCAGTAAATACTACCAAAATTTAAGGAAGAGCACTGTAACTTTTACACAAATTCTTCCAAAGAAAGGAAAAAAAGGAACTTCCCCATTTGTTTCCAGAGGCTAGTATAACCTTGATACCAAGTATATTTTAAGGAAGGAAACTACAAGCTAATCTCTTATATGCATCAATACAAAAATCCTAAAGACAACATTTGCGAATCAATACCAGCAATACACTAAATAAAATATTTAATGACCAAGTTGGGTTTATTCCAGGAATGTCAAGTTGGTTTTACTCTGGTCTTCTTTTCTGAATGTTATCCCCACATTTTTTTTAGAATAAATGAGAGAAGTCAAATGAACAGATGCAGAAAAACATGAAATCATTGAACACCCAATCATCATTTTTAAAAAACCTTCTCAGCAAACTCTAAAAAGAAATTAATTTCCTTAATCAAATAAAGAATATCTAAAAAACTTCAGCTAATAACACTGTTAATGGTGAAATGCTGAAGCCTTCTATTCCTGTAAACCCTTCCCCAAGACTAGAAACAAGACACAGATGCTTGTTATTATCACTTCTATTCAACACTCTACTGCATAACCTAAGCCAGTGAAATAAGTAATGGGGAGAAAAGTAGAAGGACTGGAAAAGAACAAAATATTCAAAATTTGCAGACAACACGTCTGTGTATATAGAAAATCCCTAAGAATCTATAAGTAAACTCTCAGTATTTATAAGTAAATTTAGCAAAGTCACTGAAAGCAATATATAAAAAGATTTTCTATGTACTAGCAAACAATTAGGAAATAAAAATTTTTAAATAATTCCATTTACAATATTATCCAAAAAAAAAAACAAAGAAAGCTTCGCAAAGACAACACAAGAAATATCCTCATTTTCTCAAAAAAAGACAAAGATTTCTGAAGTATGGCAGAAAATATTGTTAAATTCTGTTAAAAAAAATCAATTAATTGGAACAATCTTAAAATGAAGAACTTATCTTCATCAAAAGACAACATCAGAAGACTAAAAAAGAAAAGCCCCAAAAGTGGTCAATATTAGCAATGCATATATCCAACAAAGGTCTCTGCTCCAGAATAAATAATGCCTACAAATCTGATTCACCCAATTGAAAACAGCATCAAGGACCTTGCATAAGCACACTGCAGAACAGTATTTGAGATGGCGAACAAAAACATGAAAATGCTAAAAATCTCAGTAGACATTAGGAAGATACAAAGTTTAAACCATAATGCGATACCACTCCATCCACAAGAACAGAAAAAGTTATAACTCCAGTACTTGATTATGGTATAAAGCAGCTGGCACTAACATACCCTGCTGGTGGGAAAGTAAAATAGTACAACCTCTTTGAAGAATCTCAAACTTAGAGAACTTGTGTGCCAGGATTCATGCACAATAATATTCATTACACCACTGTTTAACAGCCCCAAACTAGAAACAACCCAAACGTTGAACATCAAAACTGATAAACTGTTAGGTATTTCAAGACACTGTATACAGCCATCAATGTTAACAACCTACAGCTGCATGCAACATGGATGAGTCTCATAACAAGCCAGCCATAAAAGCATACAATATGGAAGAAAGTTCAAATTTTAAATACTTCTTAGGGATATATGTGTGGGGATGAAATATATCAAGAAAAGCACAGAAAGATAATGGTTATATCTGGAGAAAGGGAGATGTGATCATTAGGGAAAACATGGGGAACTTTGGGGGTACTGGTAATGCAGGCAGTAGTTATGTGGGTGTTTACTGTATAATTTATTAGAGTGTACAATGATTTTAGCAATTTCCTAGATAAATATGCTACACTTGATTTAGAAAACTCAAGCAAACCAGTCCAAAAATGAATCAAACAAAAAAGAATAATCTAAGAAACCAGTGAAAGTTACTAAAGTCTAAATATGTGATGTATGCATATACACACACACATCAAAACTGCAACTAAAATCCTAGATGTTAGGAAGATTCTGGGAAGATGGAAGAGTAGGAAGCACCAGGAATCTGTCTCCCCAGCTAGACAACAACTGTATTGTACTAACAGAATCTGTATGATATAACTATTTCAGAACTCTGGAGTCTGTTGAAGGCTTGCAACTTCCAGGGGAAGACTGGAGGTAAATTACTGTTAATTTCGGTCAATTTCAGCTCAGCTCTCAGCATAGTAACAGCCATCTATCTCCCAACAGCAGCCACCAGCTGTCCACATGTTCCTGTAGCAGTTTGCACATAGTTTGTGGGAGTCACGGTGGGCAAAAAGTACTTCGTCCTCCAAATATTGGGGATCTGTGCTCTGATCACTGACTGCTCCTTCTGATCACAAAGGTGCAGAGGTGGGCAGCCATTCTTGCACCCCGTTTTTGCACAACCCAATTCTTGCAAGCCCCTCCCCCTCCAGTTGAAGTGGCTTCCAGAGATTTAAAAGATTGGTGCCATTCCCCCGGCTTTTCCTCCCACTTTCATCCTTTATTTTTCACTTTTTCTCCTCATGGGAGCCAGATATTAAAGACGAGGACATTCTAAAACAACTGCATATATGGGCAAAATTAGAATGTGACTGCCCCTGCCCAGGGAAGGGCTCAGTAAACACCTGAGAAGACACCTCAGTTTATATCTCAGGCTGATCCTCGACAGAGGCAACCTACAATAATCAAAAAGCAAAACTGTAACAAAAAAACAGCAAACCACAGGGAAGGAGGAGAATTATTTTCCAGAATTACCATATTATTAGACTCAAACATCCAGTGTTCAATGGAAAAATCACAAAGCATACAAAGAAATAAGATAGAATGGCCCATTCAAAGGAAAAGCAGAAATCAATAAAATTGTCCCTGAAAAAGACCTAATGGCAGATATGCTAGACAAAGAATTTAAAACAATGGTCTTAAAAATACTCAAAGAACTAAAGGAAGATGTAGAGAAAAGTCAAGAAAACAATGTGTGAAATGGAACAATGGAAATGTCAATAAAGAAACAGAAAACCTACGGAATTCCCTGGCAGTACAGCGGTTAGGACTCTACCCTTTCACTGCCAATGGCCCAGGTTCAATCCCTGGTCAGGGAACTAAGATCTCACAAGCTACACAGTGCAGCCAAAAAAAAAAAAAAAGACAGCCTAAAAAAAAAAAGAAATTCTGAAGCTGAAAAAATGCAGTAACTGAAATGAAAATTTCACTAAATTCAAAAGAATATTTGAGCAGGCAGAAGAATTAGTGATCCTGAAGATGGGACAATGAAAATTATAAAGGCTGAGGATCAGAAAGAAAAAAAGATTTAAGATATGTGAACAGAACCTCAGGGATCTGTGGGACATCATTAAGTAGACTAACAAATGCATCATGGGAAGCCCAAGAGAAGGAGTGGAGTGGTGGGGAGGGAAGTGGAGAGAATATTTGAAGAAATAATGGTTGGAAACTTCTGAGATTTGATTTAAATGAATATAAATACTGAAGGTCAAAATACTCCAAGTGATGGGAACTCAGAGACTCACATCAAGACGCATTATAATCAAATTTTTAAGAGACAAAGACAAAGAGAACCTTGAAAGGAGCAGAGAGAAGCAAATCATCACTTACAAGGATCCTCAGTAAGATTATCAACAGATTTCTTATCGGAAGGTTTTGATGCCAGAAAACTGAGGGCTTATATATATTCAAACTGCTAAAAGAAAAAAACTGTTAACTGACAATCCTGTATCCAGCATAACTGTCCTTCAAAAGTGAGGGAAAAATCAAGACAGCTCCAGATAAACAAAAGCTGAGGGAGCTCAGGACCACCAACCTGTCCTGCAAGAAATACTCAAGGGAGTCTTCAAAGGTGAAATGAAAAGACACTGGACAGGAACCTGAAGCTGCGTGGAGGAAAAAAGATCTCAATAAAGGTAAATACACAGACAATTATAAAAGCTAGTTTGATTGTAACATGGTTTGTAGCTGTATCCTTTTTCTACATGATTTAGGCTATAAGGCATAGAAGAAAAAAACAACACTATGACAAATGTCAATCTTCTCCTTATCAGCAATTAAATGATGTAAATGGATTAAACCAGGGATCCCCAACCCCCAGGCTACAGACCAGTACCAGTCCATGGCCTGTTAGGAACTGGGCCACAGAGCAGGAGATGAGCGGGGGGCAAGCAAGCGGAGCTTCATCTGTATTTACAGCCGCTGATTCTGCTTTATGGTGAGTCATACAATTAATTAATTATATGTTACAATGTAATAATAATAGAAATAAAGTTCACAATAAATGTAATGCACTTGAATCATCCCGAAACCATCCCCGCCCTGTCCGTGGAAAAATCGTCTTCCACGAAACCAGTCCCTGGTGCCAAAAAGGTTGGGGACCGCTGGATTAAACTCTCCAATCAAAAGACAGATATGCAGAATGGATAAAAACATATGACCCATATATGTCCTGTGTACAAGAGACTCAAGATCCAAAGAGACAAACAGAATGAAAGTGAAAGGACATAAAAAGATATTCCATGCAAACAGTCACCAAAAGAGAGCAGTGGTGGCTATACTAATGTCAGACAAAATAGACTAAGTCAAAAAAGGTTAAAACAGACAAAAAAGGACATTATATGTTAATAAAAGACTCAATATAGCTAGATGATATATATACTACTTATAAACATTTATGCACCTAATGACAGACCATCAAAACATATGAAGCAAACACTAAGAATTGAAGGGAGAAATAGATGGTTCTATGCTAATAGCTGGAGATTTAAATATCTCACTCACAATAATGAATAGAACAACCAGACAGAAGACATTTAAATAAGCAAATACAGGACCTCAGCAACAAAATAAACCAACTAGATCTAAGAAACCTATATGGAACATTCTACCCAACAACAAATACACATTCCCAAGTGCATATGGGACATTTTCCATATGTTAGGCCATGAATTAAGTCTCAATAGATTTTTAAAGATATCATACAAAGTATCTTCTCTGATAACAACAGGATGGAGTTAGAAATAATAACGAAAGTAAAACTGAAAAATCCACAAAACTGTGGAAACTGAATAACACACTTTTAAACAACCAATGGATCAAAGAAGAAATGAGAACGGAAATTAGAAAACATTTAGAGACAAATGAGAACAAAAACACAACATACAAAAACTTAAGAGATGCAGCAAAAGTGGTGAAGGAAATTTATATCTATAAAAGATCATATTAAAAACAAGTAAAAACTCAAATCAACAACCTAACTTTACAACTTAAGGAACTACAAAAAGAACAAACTAAACCAAAGCCAGGAGAAGGAAGAAAATAAAGATTACAGCAAAAATAAACAACATAGAAAACAGAAAAACAATACAGAAAAGTCAATAAAATCATAAGTTGGTTTTTTGAAAAGATCAACAGAAACAAAACTTTATCTAGATGGACTAAGAAAACCTGGAGAGAAGACTCAAATTTCTAAAACAATAGTGAAGGTGGGGATGTTACTACCTATTCCACAGAAATAAAAGAATTAAAAGAGTACTGTGAACAACTATATACCCAAAAATTTGATAACCTAGATGCAGTGGACAAACTCCTAGAAACATAACTTACAAAGACTAAATCACAAACAAATAGGCAATCTGAATCTATGTATTACTAGTAAGGAGATTGAACCAGTAATCAAGACTCTCCCAACAAAGAAAACTTCTGGACCTGATGGTTTCACTGGTGAATTCTACCAAACATTTAAAGAATTAATACCAACCCTTCTCAAACTTTTCCAAAAAACTGAAGAGGGAACACCTCCCAATTCATTCTATGAAACCAGCATAATCCTGATACCATAAAAAGACACTACTAGAAAACTACAGACCAATACCCTTCATGAACACTGATGTAAAAATCCCCAACAAAATACTAGCAAACAGAATTCAACAGCACACTAAAAGAATTATACACCATGACCAAGTTGGATTTATTCCTGGAGAGCCAAGGATGGTTCAACATACAAAAATAAAATCACACACACAAAAAAGACAAAACAAAAAAACTAGTGTAATACACATCAACAAAATGAAGGGAAAAAAAACACATGATCAACTCAGTTGATGCAGAAAAGCATTTGTCAAAATTCAACACCTTTTGGGCCTCCCTGGTGGCACAGTGGTTGAGAGTCCGCCTGCCGATGCAGGGGATACGGGTTCGTGCCCCGGTCTGGGAGGATCCCATATGCCGCGGAGCGGCTGGGCCCGTGAGCCATGGCCGCTGGGCCTGCGCATCCGGAGCCTGTGCTCCGCAACGGGAGAGGCCACAACAGTGAGAGGCCCGCATACCGCCAAAAAAAAAAAAAAAAAAATTCAACACCTTTTCATGATCACTCAACAAAATAGGAATAGAAGGAAATTACCTCCACGTAATAAATGCCATATATGTAAAACCCACAGAAAACATCATATTCAATGGTGAAAGACTGAAAGCTTTTTCTCTTAAGATCAGGAACAAGGCAAGGATGCCTGCTTTCACATTTCTCTCAACATAGTACTGGAAGTTCCAGCCAGAGCAATTAATTGGGCAAGAAAAATAAAAGGCATCCAAGTTGGAAAGGAAGAAGTAAAATTATCTCTGAGGAGAATACACTCTTATATGCAGAAAATCCCAGACTCCACAAAAATACTGTTAGAACTAATAAATGAATTCAGCAAAGCAACAGATAAGAAGCCAACACACAAAAACCAGTTGCAATTATATACACAAATAACTAACAATCTGAAAAGTAAATTACAAAAACAATTCCATTTATAATAGCATCAAAAAGAATAAAATACTTAGGAATTAACTTAACCAAGAAGATAAAAGACTTGTACAATGAAAACTACAAAACACTGCTATAAGAAATTAAAGATGACATAAGTAAATGTAAACACATCCCATGTTCATGAACTGGAAGACTTAATATCGTTAAATTGTCAATACTACCCAAAGTGATCTAAAGATTCAGTGTAATCCCTATCAAAACCCCAATAACATTTTTTTGCAGAAACAGAAAAATCCATCCTAAAATTCATATGGAATCTCAAGTGACCCGAATAGCCAAAACAATCTTGAAGAAGAACAACAAAACACAAAGACTCATGTTTCCTGGTTTTAAAACTTACTACAAAGCTACAGTAATCAAAACAGTATAGTATTAGCATAAAGACAGACATATAGACCAATGGAATAGAAGGCCTGGAAATAAACCCTTGCATATATGGTCAAATGATTTTTAACAGGAATGCCAAGATTATTCAATGGGGGAAAGTATAGTCTTTTCAACAAATGGTGCTTGGAGAACTGGATATCCACCTCCAAAAGAATGAAGTTAGACCCTCACCCAACACCATTTTACTCTAAGTGGATCAACAACCAAAATATAAAACCTAAAACAATAAAACTCTTGGAAGAAAACATAGGACAAAACCTTCATGACATTGGGTTTAGCAATGATTTCTTGAATATGACTCCACAGGCACAAGTAACAAAAGAAAAAACAGACAAATCAGATTTCATGAAAATGTAAAAACTTTGTACATCAAGAGACACTAACCACAGAATAAAAAGTGAACCCACAGAACTGGAGAAAATATTTGCAAATCATACATCTGGTAAGGAATTAATATCCAGAATATATAGAGAATTCCTAAAACTCAACAAGAAACCAAACCACCCAATTTAAAAGTGGACAAAGGGCTTGAATGGACACTTCTACAAAGAAGATACAGAAATGGCCAATAAGCACATGAAAAGATGCTAAACATCACTAATCACTAGAGAAATGAAAATCAATACTACAAGATAACACCTCACACCCATTAGGATGGCCACATTAAAAAAAAAAGCAAACAAGTGTTGGTGAGGGTGTGGAGAAACTGCAACCCTTGTGCACTACTGGTAGGGATGTAAAACAGTATAGCCTCTGTGGAAAACAGTATGGCAATTCCTCAAAAAATTAAAAATAGAATTACCATGTGATCCAGCAATAAACCTCTTGGTATATACCCAAAAGAGTTAAAGCAGGATCTCAAAAAAATATTTGTACATCCATGTTCATTCACAGCAGCATTATTCACAATAGATAAAATGTGGAAGCAACCCAAGTATCCATCGACAGATGAATGGATAAGCAAAATGTGGTACATATGTACAATGGAGTACGTTATTCAGCCTGAAAAAGGAAGTAATTCTGCTAAATGCTAGCATGGATAAACCTTGAGGACATTATCCTGAGTGAAATAAGTCACAAAAAAACAAACACTGTATGATTCCACTAACATGAGGTAGAGTAGTCAAAACCATAAAGACAGAAAATACAATGGGGGTTGCCAAGGACTGGGGGTAGGGAAGAATGGGGAGTTATTGCTTAATAGGTATACAGTTTCCGTTTTACAAGATGAAAAGAGTTATGCGGAATGGATGGTGGTGACTTTTGCACAACTATGTGAATGTATCTAATATCACTGAACTGTACACTTAAAAATGGTGAAGATGGTAAATTTTATTTTGCCACAATAAAAAAGAAAAAAATCTTAGATGTTATCAATACTGAATGTGGAGCCCAGAGATAAACCCATGCACATATGGTCACCTTATCTTTGATAAAGGAGGCAGGAATGTACAGTGGAGAAAGGCCAGCCTCTTCAATAAGTGGTGCTGGGAAAACTGGACAGGGACATGTAAAAGTATGAGATTAGATCATTCCCTAACACCATACACAAAAATAAGCTCAAAATGGATTAAAGACCTAAATGTAAGGCCAGAAACTATCAAACTCTTAGAGGAAAACATAAGCAGAACACTCTATGACATAAATCACAACAAGATCCTTTTTGACCCACCTCCTAGAGAAATGGAAATAAAAACAAACAAATGGGACCTAATGAAACTTCAAAGCTTTTGCACAGCAAAGGAAACCATAAACAAGACGAAAAGACAACCCTCAGAATGGGAGAAAATATTTGCAAATGAAGCAACTGACAAGGATTAATCTCCAAAACTTCTAAGCAGCTCATGCAGCTCAATAACAAAAAAACAAACAACCCAATCCAAAAAAGGGCAGAAGACCTAAACAGACATTTCTCCAAAGAAGATATACAGACTGCCAACAAACACATGAAAGAATGCTCAACATCTTTAATCATTAGAGAAATGCAAATCAAAACAACAATGAGATATCTCACACCAGTCAGAATGGCCATCATCAAAAAATCTAGAAACAATAAATGCTGGAGAGGGTGTGGAGAAAAGGGAACACTCTTGCACTGCTGGTGGGAATGTGAATTGGTACAGCCACTATGCAGAACAGTATGGAGGTTCCTTAAAAAACTACAAATAGAACTACCATATGTCCCAGCAATCCCACTACTGGGCATATACCCTGAGAAAACCATAATTCAAAAAGAGACATGTGCCAAAATGTTCACTGCAGCTCTATTTACAATAGCCCGGAGATGGAAACCACCTAAGTGTCCATCATCAGATGAATGGATAAAGAAGATGTGGCACATATATACAATGGAGTATTATTCAGTCATAAAAAGAAACGAAATTGAGCTATCTGTAATGAGGTGGATAGACCTAGAGTCTCTCATACAGAGTGAAGTCAGAAAGAGAAAGACAAATACCGTATGCTAATATATATATATGGAATTTAAGAAAAAAAAACATGTCATGAAGAACCTAGGGGTAAGACAGGAATAAAGACACAGACCTACTAGAGAATGGACTTGAGAATATGGGGAGGGGGAAGGGTAAGCTGTGACAAAGCGAGAGAGAGGCATGGATATATATACACTACCAAACGTAAGGTAGATAGCTAGTGGGAAGCAGCCGCGTAGCACAGGGAGATCAGCTCCGTGCTTTGTGATCGCCTGGAGGGGCGGGATAAGGAGGGTGGGAAGGAGGGAGACGCAAGAGGGAAGAGATATGGGAACAGATGTATATGTATAACTGATTCACTTTATTATAAAGCAGAAACTAACACACCATTGTAAAGCAATTATACTCCAATAAAGATGTCAAAAAAAAATACTGAATGTGGGAGATTTTATTTGAATTTTTTTTTTTTTTTTTTTTTGGCCGCACCATACAGCAGGCAGGGATCTTAGTTCCCCAACCAGGGATTGAACCCACACCCCCTGCAGTGGAAGCGCAGAGTCTTAACCCCTGGACCACCAGGGAAGTCCCAGTAGTTCAACTTTTAAAAATACATGACCCCAGGGCTTCCCTGGTGGCACAGTGGTTAAGAACCTGCCTGCCCATGGACATATATACAGTACCAAATGTAAGGTAGATAGATAGTGGGAAGCAGCCGCATAGCACAGGGAGATCAGCTCGGTGCTTTGTGACCGCCTGGAGGGGTGGGATAGGGAGGGAGACGCAAGAGGGAAGGGATGTGGGAACAGATGTATATGTATGACTGATTCACTTTGTTACAAAGCAGAAACTAAAAAAAAAAAAAAAAAAAAAAAAAGAACCTGCCTGCCAATGCAGGAGACACGGGTTCACGCCCTGGTCCGGGAAGATCTCACATGCTGCGGAGCAACTAAGCCCGTGCACCACAACTACTGAAGCTGCACTCTAGAGCCCATGAGCCACAACTACTGAGCCCATGTGCCGCAGCTATTGAAGTCCGTGCACCTAGAGCCCATGCTCCACAATGAGAAGCCACCGCAATGAGAAGCCTGTGCACCACAACGAAGAGTAGCCCCCACTCGCCGCAACTAGAGGAAGCCCGCGCACAGCAACAAAGACCCAATGCAACCAAAAACAAATAATAAATTAATTAATTAAAAAGAAAACAAAACATGACCCCAGCAATGCTCTCATGACTGCATTCTTCATATACACACACCACCATAATCACTGCCACCATTTAGTAAGTGCAGTTATAGGCATTATTCTAGGTACTTAATACACGTATCTTACTCAAGCTTCACAAAAATCCTATAAATGGGTACTATTACTATGCCTGTGTTACAGAAATTTAATCTCTAAGGTTAGAGCAAATCAGTAACACAGCCACGATTTGTTCTCAAGTGACCTGCATCCAGAGCCCGCACTTTACTTTGTGTAGGTTTATTATGAAATGGGCAAACTGAATATGCTTTTTCAAAACTATACTTTAACTTCTCCACTTCAGAATACGTGTTTACATTTATACCACCATATAGTGGGTTAACAAACAATCTGGAAGAACCAAGAATGGCTCTATTAGATGGAGCAAGATCAGACAGACAATGGAACACGTTCAGCAGGAGAATGTGAAAAAGTGTTCAGAGGTGATAACCAAGCCAATCTTGAAAAAGGGTAGGATTTTTTTCTAGGTAGAGAATACTCAATTAAGTATTCTGCTTAACAATTCTTCTATGTACCAGAATAGCATTCCCTCCATGATTTCATCTAACTCAGTGATTTTAATTATATACTAATACATAAAAGAATCTCAAGAAACGCACCAGACAGTATAAAGGAAAAGAACCCTGGGGCACAGTTCTAGAGACATTTTCTGGGTTGACAGCAGATCATATATGCTACATGTATTCTTTTAACTGAAGAAAATATTTTATAATATGAACAAAAACAAAATTAAGTTAGCTTTATACCCTGATTGACTGAAATTTTGAAGTGTGACAATAATTAAGGTCTGCAAAGATATGGAGAAAAGCTCTCATGAAATCCTGACTGGACTGTAAATTGATAAATTCACTTCGAAAAAGAAGTCAGCAACTTAAAGTTTAAAGATAGTATACCTAATTACCCTGCAATTCACATCTAGGCACATATGCTAAAGAAATTCTTGTTACATGCACACAAGGAGATATAAACAAGGATGTTCATCAAAATACTGTTTACAACAGCAGAAAACTGGAAGAGACCTAAACATCTACCAGCAGAGGATCAGGTAAATAATGTATATATTTATGTAAAATACTAATACACATCAATTCAAATGCACTGGTTTGACTTAAATATCGATATGGACACACTGTAAACGTAATGATACACTGGGGGTGGGTAGCATATACCAGAAAGACGATGTATGTTATGCTATTTATGTAAACCTTTAAAGCAGGAGTCCCCAACCCCCAGGCCTCGGACCGGTACCAGTCTGCGGCCTGTTAGGAACCGGGCCACACAGCAGGAGATGAGCAGCAGGCAGGAGAGCAAGCGAAGCTTCATCTGCCACTCCCTATCGCTCGCATTACAACCTGAACCATTGCTCACATTACCGCCTGAACCATCTCCCCTGACCCCATCCGAGGAAAAACTGTCTTCCACAAAACTGGTCCCTGGTGCCAAAAAGGTTGGGGACCGCTGCTTTAAAGCACAACATTTAGGAAGAGGTATAAGGGGTCTTCTTAGGTGCTGGTAACATTCTGTTTCTTAATTTGAGCTACGGTTACATGGGTGTATTTCTTTGTGATAATTCACCCTATTGTATACTTACTTATGTACTTTCCTGAAAGTATGTTCTATTTACATAAAAATTAAAACACACAAAGCAATGTTTATGGACAAATACGTAAAAGTATAAAGGAAATACACCAACTTTAGGAGAGTTGTTACCTCTAGGAGAGAGAGTAGGGGGACTTCCCTGGTGGTCCAGTGGTTAAGCACCCATCTTCCAAAGCAGGGGACAGGGGTTCGATCCCTGTTCAGGGAAACAGGATCCCACATGCCATGGGGCAACTAAGCCCGTGAACTCTAGAGCCCACGTGCCCCAACTAGAGAGCCTGCATGCTGCAACTACTAAGCCCACGCACTCCGGAGCCTACACGCCACAACTAGAGAGAAGCCCGCACACCACAACAAAGAGCCCTTGCACTGCAACAGAAGATCCCACATGTTGCAACTAAAGACCCGACGCAGCCAAATAAATAAATAAATATTTTTTTAAAAAGATGGCGCTGGCCTCAAGGAGAGTAGGGGAAACAAACACAACAAACGCAAAGTTTTATTTGATGTTTCATGTTGCCTCAAAAAGCTTCAAACATGTCAAAATCTTAACATTTGTTAAAGATGGGTGGTAGATACACAGAGATAATTTTCTACTCTTTATTTTGAAATATTTAATAGTAAAAAATTCTCTACAAAAGCAAAACAAGTACACTTAAATCCCACCATTCAGAGATAACTGCTGTTTTAAAAATGTTGACAGCTCTACTGAGGTATAATTGACATAATAAACTGCACATATTTAAAGTGCAAATTTTGATGTTTCAGTATGTTACTTCCACGGAACCACCACCACAATCAAGATAATGAATATATCCATCATCCCCAAGTTTCCTCATGCCCCTTTGTAATCCCTCCCCTTCCCGGTCCCTGTGCCCCTTTCCCCAGCAAACTACGGATTTGCTTTCTTTTTTTTTTTTTTTTTTAAGGACTTTATTAATTAATTAATTTTTTGGCTGTGTTGGGTCTTCATTTCTGTGCGAGGGTTTTCTCCAGTTGAGGCAAGCGGGGGCCACTCTCTTGTTGCCGAGCACAGGCTCCAGACACGCAGGCCCAGCAGCCGTGGCTCACGGGCCCAGTGGCTCCGCGGCATGTGGGATCCTCCCAGACCAGGGCTCGAACCCGTGTCCTCTGCATTAGCAGGCAGACTCTCAACCACTGCACCACCAGGGAAGCCCCGGATTTGCTTTCTGTCACTACAGACTAGTTTGTATTTTCTAGAATTCTATGTAAGTGGAATTTTAAGTATATTCTCTTTTTTTGTCAGGCTTCTTTCACTGAGTATAATTATCCTGAAATTCATCTATGCTGTGGAACACGTTGATAAATAATATTCTTTGGTATGGACATGCCACCATTTGTTTATCCATTTCCCAACTGATGGACATTGGGTTGTGTCCACTTGTTGGCTATCACAAACAAAGAGGTTATAAACATTTGTGTACAAGTCTGTATATGAATACATGCTTTCATTTTTGTTGAGTGTGACTAGTACTGCCTAAAACTGTCAAGGTCATCAAAAATAAGGAAAGTGAGAAACTGTCACAGTCTAGAAGAGGCTAAACAGACATGGGACTAAATATAACATGGGATCTTGGTACAGAAAAAGGACATTAGACAAAAAAAAGAATATCGAAATTAAATATGCACTATAGTGTCAATACTGTTTCATTAGTTGTGACAAATGTGACAGAAATTCACTGTACTAATGTCAGATGTTAACAACAGGGGAAACTGGATGGGAATATATACAAGAACTCTTTGCACTACTTTTGTAATTTTTCTATAAATCAAAAACTATTCTAAAACAAAAGTTTCTTTAAAAAATCTATGAGTGGAACTGCTGGGTCGTATGGTAGGTAAGTGTTTAACTTTTTAGGAATCTACCAAACTGTTTTATAAACAGTTGTACCATTTTGCATTCCCCCCAGCAGTTTATGAAAGTTCCAGATCTTCCACATTCATGTCAATTCTTGGCATGGTCAGTCTTCTTAATTTCAGACATTCTAAAAGGTGTGTACATCATTAATATTTTAATATAAAAAATTTTGGTGTGTATTTTGCCAAGATATGTATGTACACGCACATGCATATTTTTTTCAAACAAGATCAGCAAGATCAGATTTCCTAGTTCCTATTGGAAAATGGGCAGCTGCCTAAATCCAAATCTCTCCATATATCCTCCAAAAACCACATGGATCAACAAAAGTGAATAAAACCACTCACAGACTGAACCTACAGAATATTTAGAAAACAAAATACCATAAACTTAAATTTGCATGTAAGAGGGACTCAAATTTCCAAAACTCAACAGTATGTATATCCAGCTCTGGAGCCCACATTAGAAAAGACCATCAGGCAGCAGCAACCAAACAGAAAACGACACACACAAAAATCATTTACAGTAGCATTAGACAGACACCTACCCAGACCTAGAGATAAACCTAAAAAAGGATGTCCAAGATGTCTATAAAACATTGAGAAAAATTAAAGACCTGATAAATGAAAGGATACACCAGCTTTATGAATTCAAAGATTTGTCGTCAACATACCAATTTTCTACAAATTGATTCATAGATTCAATGAAATCTCAATCAAAATTCCAGCAGAGTTTGGGGGTGGGGGTTGGGGAGTGGGGTGGAACGACGTGATACTGACAAGCTAAATCTATGACCATGTGGAAATGCAAAAATCCAAGAGAAACCAAGAATCATGAAGGACAAAGCCAGAGGACTTCACTACCAAATATCAAAATCTACTATAAAGTTGTAGTAACTAAGAAAAGGACAGATAAACAGCTCAATAGAAGAAACCGATACGCTCATACAACACATATACTTGATTTATGAGAACGGTGACAGCACTGCAATGAGAAGGGATTTTTTTTCAACATAGTACTGGGTCAACTGGCTATCCATGCAGAAAAACATGAATCTCGACCTTCCACCTTACACCACGGACAAAATTAATCCCAGATGGGTTGGAAATCTAAGAGTGAAAGGTAAAACAATACAGTTTTTAAAACAAGACACAGAATATCTTCATGACTTTGGAACAGGGAAACATTTCTTAAACAGGACACAAAGCATTAACCATATTTGAAAAGTCGATAAACTGGACATCATTAAAACTTAAATTATGTTATTCAAAATATACCAATTAAAAGTATAAAGAGGGCTTCCCTGGTGGCGCAGTGGTTGAGAGTCTGCCTGCCGATGCAGGGGATGAGGGTTCGTGCCCCAGTCCAGGAAGATCCCACATGCCACGGAGCGGCTGGGCCCGTGAGCCATGGCCGCTGAGCCTGTGCGTCTGGAGCCTGTGCTCCGCAACGGTGAGAGACCAGCGTACCGCAAAAAAAAAAAAAAAAAAGTATAAAGACAAGCTACAGGTTGGGAGAAAACATTTCTATTCTATATATCAAAGAACTCATATGCAGAATATATAAACAGTAAACAGGAAAGAGCAGCAAGTAAACAGGAAAAAGGCAGGTAACGGTAAAGAAATATTAGGGTAAGACCTGAAAAGGCACTTCAGGAAAGAGGATATCCAAAGGTCAACAGACATATGCAAAGGTGTTCAACTTCATGAGTCATCAGGGAAATGAAAATTAAAACCGCAATAGAGATGCCATTATATACTCACCAAAATGACCAAAGTGAAAAAGACAATACCAATTGTTAGTGAGGATGGGAAACTTACCCAAACCATCTGACATTGTCACAAGTGTAAACTAGTGCACTTGCTGTGAAAAACTGGCAGCATCTATTAATGCTGAAATCACACATACCCTATAAGCCAACACTCTCCTAGGAGTACACCCAAAAGAAATAAGTTCACCAAAAGACATGTTCATAGCAGTGCTATTCATAATGGCCCCAAATGTCTATTAACAGTAGAATGACTAAGCCAGAATGAATATTCATACAACAGAATACAGTACAGCAATGGGAACAAATGATCCACAACCACTGGCTGTGGTATGGATGAATCTCACAGCTGAAGAGTACATATTTATGATTATATTTATGTAAGTTTAAAAACAGGCAGAACTAATGTATGCATCTAAAAGTCAGCATGGTGGTTTACCCTTAACTAGTTAAGAGACTGCAGGGTTTCTGGGGGCTTCTGGTCTATTGCCTCTATATATGAGTGGATATATACAATATGTGTTTGGTATGTAAAAATTCACTGAATTTGCATATTTATCATAGTAAAAGTATCATACATACTTTTCTGTATGTATGCTATACTTGGATTAAAAGTTAAAATTTTAACTGTTAAAGCCATACATTAAGGTTCTACAAAAAATTTATTTTGTGGGAAGCAACATTTCCCGAAAGTAATTTCAACTGTCTCCTGTTAGCTGGGACTGAATATAGTAAAATTATTATTTTTTTTTTTTGGCTGCATTGGGTCTTTGTTCCTGCGCACGGGCTTTCCCTACTTGCGGCAAGCAGGGGCCACTCTCCGCTGCGGTGCGCGGGCTCCTCACCACGGCGGCCTCTCCCGTTGCGGAGCACAGGCTCCAGGCGTGCGGGCTTCAGCAGTTGTGGCACGCGGGCCCAGTAGTTGTGGTGCACGGGTTCTAGAGCTCAGGCTCAGTAGTTGTGGCACACGGGCTCAGTCGCTCTGCGGCATGTGGGATCCTCCTGGACCAGGGCTCGAACCCGCGTACCCCGCACCGGCAGGCAGATTCCCAACCACTGTGCCACCAGGGAAGTCCCTGAATATAGTAAAATTTATTTCAGAATAGCTTTTCAGACAATTTAGGGATGATACTCCAGAATAAAAAAGGAAACCATCTCAGTGAGAAATTCAATACATCTGGCTACAATTATATACTTCTTTGGTCCTAAATTGAAAGTCAGCAGTTCATCTAGATCTGGGTGCCAGTTACACACTTGTGTTCAGTTGGAGACTGTGTGAGCTCTTCACTTATGATATGTACTTTTCTGTATGTGTATTACACTTAAATAAAAAAACTTAATCAGTGTTTCAGTCCCACACCTTACTTACTGTGAACTACTTAAACTAATCTATCCCTTTTCTCAGGGAGTTAACATGAAACTTTTTCCTCCAGTCACTGCCTCCAACCCAACCAGTAGTTAAGATGTCCCTTAACCTCATCCTACCAATTTTCACACTTTAAAGACACTAAATACTCAGTTCATTTATGCTTTAATCACATGTCCATTTACAGCCCATTTCCTTCCTTCCTTAGAGTTTAATATTGACAGATTATGGTTTAAGGGACTAGGGAGTGGGGAAAGGGCCCTCTAAGTAGCAGACACCCCTCTCATGAGGAGTTGCTTGTGTAAGGGATCCAGCTCTAGCCTAACCTTCCAGCCCCATCCCAACTCCTACCACCCCATACACAACAACAAGGGCCATCTTGGTGGGATGCTAGCCCAAAAGCTCAGGCCTTCTGCAACTTCTCCTGAACCACAGGAAGTCACAACTTCCCTGTGCGTGAACTGGTGGGAATTAGACAGCTCTAGCCACCCTCCTCCCTACCTGCCCCACATCTTCTCTCAATTTCTCTTTCATCTCTACTCAGTCAAGGACAGAGAGCAAGTCTGCTGCCTAACAATGGGCTCAACCTTGCCTTCCTTCTCAGAAGCCCCCTCAATCTATACAAATGCTTCTCTTGGAAGACACTTCCCTCGCTTGGCTTGACAGCGGAAGCAGCACTGCACCCCACTGTGCTCCACTAAGAGGGGAGGGAATCACTTCAAATGCTGCCCTCCCTAAGCAGTCTTCTTACACAGACCAGGGAAAGGCTGAGATGATGTTTGTGGTAGTAGGGACAGCTCTGTGGCCTCTTCGTATCTGTGAAGCCAGTGAGGTGTATCTGGCTCCAACTCTTGGGGACTGTCATTGTACCACAGGTCATTTAACACCTCTTCAATTTCAGCTCTGGACCCCAGTGCTAATTCTGAAGCGACAGTTAAAAAAAAAAAAAAAAGAAAAGAAAAAAAATCTACTCAACATCCAGTTACAATGAAATGGCTTTCTCTTCTTCAAGGCGTGTTTCAAATGCTGCTTCATCCAAAAAGTGTTTCCTAGTTCCCTAACCAGTGCAGTCTCTCCTTCCTTTGACCCTGCCACAGCACTTTCCCAATAATACCTTATCAACTGAGCGTGTATTTCTGATACTACTCTCACTGCCTACTATATGCAATGAAATTTTGTCACAGCTAACACACAGCCTTGCAAATGACAATGCAAACATTTGCTCAAATGAAAAAAATAAATGGGACATAACTATTGCAAAGTTAGGTACACCTATATGAAACAAGGTGTGCAATTAAAATTAAATTCGCCTATGCAAAATTCAAACAGCAATGTGAAACACTGTGCCAAGATACACCATTTTTAACAAGTTGTTTTTATTATAAAACATGTTTGGGGACTTCCCTGGTGGCGCAGTGGTTAAGAATCTGCCTGCCAATGCAGGGGACACAGGTTCGAGCCCTGGTCCGGGAAGATCCCACATGCCGTGGAGCAACTAAGCCCATGAGCCACAACTACTGAAGCCCACGCACCTACAGCCTGTGCTCCGCAACAACAGAAGCCACCACAATGAGAAGGCCACACACCACAAAGAGTAGCCCCTGCTTGCCGCAACTAGAGAGAAAACCCACGTGCAGCAACAAGGACCCAATGCAGCCAGAAAATATAAATTAATTAATTTATTTTAAAAAAACCATGTTTGTCACAGAAGAACCAGTAGGGGAAAGCACACAGAAAACAAATTACCCACTACACCTTCACTGCCACATTTATGTCTTGTCATTCCAGTCTTTTTCTATACATATATACATACCTGAGACCGTACTGTTTTGCACTTCGCTTTTTCACTTCAGGTACTGTGATTATCTATATCATTAAGTAGTCTTCTACAAACATCATATTAATAACTGCAGAACATTCCACTGCATGGTTACTTCAGCTTTTGTTGTCATCAAATTGTCCCTAGTTATAATACTGTGATAACCAATCTTGTTCTTAGGTTTTGGGGGGTTTTTTTGCGGTACGCGGGCCTCTCACTGTTGTGGCCTCTCCCGTTGCGGAGCACAGGCTCCGGACGCGCAGGCTGAGCGGCCATGGCTCACGGGCCCAGCCGCTCCGCGGCATGTGGGATCTTCCCGGACCGGGGCACGAACCTGCGTCCCCTGCATCGGCAGGCGGACTCCCAACCACTGCGCCACCAGGGAAGCCCTTGTTCTTAGGTTTTTATAATTCTGATTACCTCCTTAGGTAATAGGATTACTTCTGACCAGAAGCTGCAAATTCACGTTAAAGTTCCTCATGGAAAATACATGCCCAAGTTTACTTGCTCATTAACCACAGGTGGGTTTTCCTGCTGGGGAAACCTGGGAAAGCTGCTCTCTGCTCTAGGCCAGGCAGCCCTGCCTCACCCCTCAAGACCAAGAGCCCACAGTCCTGCACCAACATCTCAGGTGGGGACAAGGAGAGAGCTGACCATATCGTGGGGGCCAGGTATGTGCAAAGGACGGCCCAGAACACCTTGACCAGAACCTCTCCTACAATCCTGTGAGGTCCCTTCAAACTGCAGTACTGCTTTCCTTATTGAGCCCCCCAGGAGAACTCTGTGAGGCATTTGGGGAGGTACCATTCTGCCCTACAGCTGGAAGAACTATCTACTTTATCTCACTGCCCAAGGTCAACCTTACAACCCCAGGTTTCCCTATTTCTTCAAGGTACTCTTCTTGAACTCATGCCCTGAGAAGGCCCTGAAAAGGCCAAGAAGTCTGTACCTTGCAGTCTGGCCAGTCAGTGACCTGGGCAGAGTGGGATGGTAACACTTTCACCAGCACCTGGCATCTTGCCAGTGAGGCCACTGGGCGCCCTGGCCAACTGCAGACATAACACTCCTCAAAGCTCCTGTCTCACTGACCAGGAGCCTTCCCCTCACACAAGTCAACAACCTAGCATTAGCTGCAAATTACTTTGCTTTAAACCATAGAAGTTCCAGCACGTCTGAAGCAACCCAGTGAAATTTAAGTCATTGTTGAGTGTCATTCTTATTGGAATATAACTCATGCAACTTTCTGAAAAGAAAAAAACAACGCATACATAGAACCAAGCAAGTTCTCTGAATTTTTAACTCAGCATAAGCTGAAGAATAAGGGTTAGCCCACAGCTGACTCCAATTAACAGAAAACATTACATGTATACCCTTTCGGAAGTTAGAAGAGACAAGACCCACCCGTGTCTCCCAGCCCCCATGCTCTTCTCTCATTTCCCTTCCAGCACAATTTAATAAATAAATTCCATGGGGCCATCTCCTTCCTAATGGACTTCTCCCTTAAACATTTAGCTACTTTATGTTCACATGCTCTTACATCTTTGTGGGAATTATTTCCAAGGCCAAGTTAAAAATAAATCAAAGAATTTGTAACTAAAAAACAACAATTACCAGTCCTTGTTCTGAGAATCTGTGTTTTACCAAATATTTTCAAGGTCCGTTTAAAAAATTAAAAACATGTTCACTTTCATCTAAAATAATTCAAACAAAAAATATTCCATCAACATTCCTATAATATGTTGCAACTCCCACAAAAAGATTATGAAACACTGTTAGGACACCCAAGCCTCCTTGTGAAGAATCATCTTCAGGACATGCTCCCCTCTCCCCCACTATTCTGTGGAATATACTAAATATCATAAAAATCAAATGCTTGTTGACTTGCACTCATTTTGAAAGAAATTAAAATACTGAAGAGCTGCACGATCCCATACAGTAGCCACTAGTCACATGTGGCTACTGAGCACTTGAAATGAAGCTAATTCAAATTGACCTGTGCTGTAAATGTAAAATATACACTGGATTTTGAAGTCTTAGTACTAACAAAAAGAATATCTCATTAAAAGTTTTTTATGTTGATTACGTGTTGACACGATATTTTGACTATGTTGGGTTAGATCAAGTATTACACTTTTTTAAACTTTCCTAATGCAGCTGTAAGAAAATCTATCTTAACATATGTGACTCTACTGTAATTGTATATATAAACAGCCCTGTCACTTTGACCTATCCTTTTTCACCTAATCTTCTTGTGAATCATAAAAAAGATTTCTGTATTATAATCGAAGGAAGTCTTCACCCCAAAGGGGACCCAATCCACAAGGCAAACTACAAAAGGGGCAAGTGTTGTCAGAGATTCAAGGTCATTCTTCATAGGCGTCACCAGGAAGCTGCCTAGAAACAGCTGTGTACACATGCCTAGCACATCCAAGTTTTCAAATCTAAGTCACCTGGCAAATGATCATGGATTCCTCGATTTACAGGTGTAGTGCAGACTCTACTGAAATCCAGAGAATTATCCAATATGGCATTTATCCTTCGAAAGATATTGGCATTGCTACACGTGGAGAGCGCAGGTGCTTCCTGATTGTCCCAGCAATCTTTTATCCTTCCTGCGTCTTCCTCCTAGACACAGAAAAAAGATGTTTAGATATAGAGACTTCACACCTCCTTTCTTCTAATCCGACACCACAAGTTAAAGTAACAAGGACTTGGGCTTCTTGCCTATATATTAAAATACTTCACTCTGAGCAAGGCACCCTGAGAGAACCATAAGAGGGAAAAACACTGCAATGTAAGATGCTGCCTCAAGAACCTTCTAACATAATGGGACGTGTACAGGAAGTAGAATGGCACGGTAGCAGCAACATGAGCGTTAAGAACCAGACACACCTGGTTCAAATCTTGAATTTGTCTACACAATAGATTATTGCGCAATAAAAAAGAATGAAGTACTGATACATACTACAACACAAGTAAACCTCAAAAACATTAAGTGAAAGAAGCCAGTCACACAAGACCACAGATTATATGAGCCCAATTATATGAAACATCCAGAATAGGCAAATCTAAAGTAGATTAGTTGGGGCCCCCCTGGTGGTGCAATGGTTAAGAATTGCCTGCCAGGGCTTCCCTGGTGGCGCAGTGGTTGAGAGTCCGCCTGCCGATGCAGGGGACACGGGTCGTGCCCTGGTCCGGGAAGATCTCACATGCCACAGAGCGGCTGGGCCCGTGAGCCATGGCCGCTGAGCCTGCGCGTCCGGAGCCTGTGCTCCGCAACGGGAGAGGCCACAACAGTGAGAGGCCCGCTACTGCAAAAAAAAAAAAAAAAAAAAAAAAAAAAAAAAATCACCTGCCAATGCAGGGGACACAGATTCCAGTCCTGGTCCAGGAAGATCCCACATGCTGCGGAGCAACTAAGCCCGTGCGCCACAACTACGGAGACTGCGCTCTAAAGCCCACAAGCCACAACCACTGAGTCTGCGTGCTGCAACTACTGAAGCCTGTGCACCTAGAGCCCGTGCTCCACAGCAAGAGAAGCCACCACAATGAGAAGCCCGTGCACCGCAACGAAGAGTAGCCCCCACTCGCCACAACTGGAGAAAAGCTTGCACACAGAAACAAAGACCCAATGCAGTCAAATAAAATAAATAAATTTATTAAAAAAATAAAGTTGATTAGCTGCCTTCAACTGGGGATGTGGGGAGCAGGTTAGAGGGTCGTGTCTAATAGGTACAAAATTTCTTTTTGAGATAATGAAAATATTCTAAAATTAGACTACGGTGATGGTTACAAAACTGTAAATATATGTATGGAAAGATGGTGTATATGCTTTGGAGTACAAATACTAAGTTTACCACTTAAGTATCTTCTTTGAGCCTTGGTTGCCTTAGGTACAAAATGGAGTACCACCTACTTTACAGTTGAAAGGTGAACTTTACGGTTATGCAAATCATATCTCAATACAGTTGTTTAAAAAGTTTGGTTCTGCTATTTATTGGCAGTTATTAATCTCTGTGCCACAGTTTCCCCATTTGTGAAATGGGAGAAGAGTACCTACCAACCTTTTGATGAGATGTTTACAGCACTCAGCATGGTGCTGGCATATGGTAGCTACCATTTTTACATCTAAGATATAATCACAGGAAAAGACACAGTCAGGACCAAGAGTGGTACAAACACCACCCAAAGGGAGTTGTTTAAATAAGTTATACAATTCCACATGGTCATTAAAAGTACTTACACCTCAGGTAAGACATTACTGAATGAAAAAAGCACTCCCAGATACATAAACATGAACTGAACCCCCACCCAAGTGATTCTTTTGGGTATTCTCTGTCTCAGCAAATACCACCACCATCCTCCAGGTGCCCTAGACAGAAATCTAGGTACCATTCTTCACTTTTCAGTCTCCCTCACTCACCACATCCAATGCCTGACATATAAGCAATGAGATACTGGCTGACAGACTGAATCTTCTAAGGGGAGCCTGACTCATCAGTTATATCATTCCCAATTACCTTGGGGGGAAAAAAACAGACCAAGTAAGGAAACTAGCACCTAAGATCTTGTAGGTGATAACTTCAAAACAAAATTTTAAAAGCCTGGTGTTATTTTGTTTAACCTATTAAAATCCAAGTATAAGCATGAGAATGACCAAAACATTTACAATTTTATAAACTCAGCAGGATGGCCTTAAAGGGACAAACTTGAGTTCCGTATCATTTTCAAGCTCTTGAAAGAGCTTGCAAGGTTGTTTTCCCAAGCCCTCCAGAGAGGTCCCACCGAGAATGGTTAAATCCACTGACACAAGGCCCTTTTCACAACTGTAGATTTCTAAGATGATTTTCAACTTCACTAAGGCAACTTCACAAGGGCTAAGATAATAAGCACTTATAATCAATCTGCGGATCTTAAGGCTACATGCTTCATTCATTCCCTGCCTAATAACCATTAACCAATTGCCTGCTATCTACAGCAGCATTCTAAGGATAGGCAGGTTAGACAGGGACTCAGTCAAAAAAATTTTTTGAAGTCTAGAAAGGGAACTAAGACCTGATTATGTCGTGAACAATCACAACACAAGCTACAATATGCTGTAAATATACACTGTCCTCTGAGCCAAGGGGACTCAGAGGAAGAGAATGTGCCTGGGAAGTGAGGGTAAGACGAAGGTCTGAAGAACACAGAGAACAGAGCAGCATTATCAAAAGTGGTCCAGCATGGCGGAGCGTTAGGTATGGGAGAAGAGAGCAGACTGGAAAGAAGGTCTATATGCTTTGGAGTACAAATATTAAGTTTACTACTTAAGTTTATCTTCTTTGAGCCTTGGTTGCCTTAGGTAGAAAATGGAGTACCACCTACTTTGCAGACTTTGTGGTAATGAGAAATTAAAGTGCTTGGATACGCTCAATAACTTATTAGGGACAAATGTCTCCCAACTCCAACACTGTTACTCATAAGTATGCTTTCAACTTATCCTAATCAAGTTCACAGAGAAGCTTACAGCACATAACTAGAGTGTTTTCTGCCTTTATGGTTTGAAACTACCACTCATAATTCTTTAAAATCTGAACCCACACCATGCAGCTATGTTTGCTAGTTCAGGAATAAGATCCTAAAATGTTATACCTATTTGTATGCCATAACAAATCTAGATTTGCCCTATTTTGGAAACCCTGGCCTTGTCTTCAAATACCATATAACCCGGGATCAACATGGTGTGAAATGACCATTCCTTTAGGTCAGAATCCTGGTTTGTGGATATTTGTTAAAAATGAATGCCAACTCTACCACCTTCTGGGTTTGTTTTCATTAAGTTTGCCTTTAATCAACAACAAAATATCTACACTGCAGACCACTTCAAGACTATTACCTGATTCCTCAAAAGCCAGCTGAAAGATTTATGGAAGACTGTCTGAATGGGACACAGTTTATCTACTCCTCCTGATGGAGTTTTAAGCCTGGGGTTCCATGGATTGGAATCCACTGACTCCTTTTGAAAAACTGTTCATGCTAAAAATTTTTCTGAGAATAAAGTTTTCTAATTAATCAGATATTTTTAGTTAATAGCACTGGTCTTGAACATTTTGGTTTTTTTACCTATTGTACAGTAAAAGAAAGTAATATACTTAGATATCCCAAAAAAAGTGGTTCTGAGACATACTTTGGCAATTTGGTCTTAATTTTTTAGTAAGTAATAATAAAGCTGAATAAAACCTCTTTAGCATGTACACTCAGGATTTTGAGGATACTGTTTACCACAATTGTGAACGGCATGTGTATGACTACCCACTCAGAAAAATGTCATTCAGACCAAGATAAGGAAATGTTACAGTTTCCCCTAAGGAATTGATGTTTTCCTTACATTATGGGAAAATGTAAATCTAGCCAAGTTTCCATGTTTGCTTTAGTCTCCTGGTCACTCAAAGCCAGTTTCTGTTTGAATTTCAATGACTCTACAGCTGTTAAGAAATGCTTCTCTAACTTTCTCCTTGGTCCTTGCTTGTCCATTCTTAAACTTCCACCTCAAGTCTTCTGTGCAAGAATGTAAGGAATAAAAATTTATTAGGTTGATCCATATGAAGTTGTCAATATCCTACCTTTTCTACCAACAAAATGACAGTGTCACATAGTCTAATATTTCGTAAATACTAAAAACCTCCTAGGTCAGATGTTGAGACTAGTGAAATATGTAAAACATAATCCATGCCCTAGGGAGAACGAGGTAAGTGGGAGAAAGAAAGAAAACCAGCTAGGTAAGTGGAGATCAAGGTAAGTACAAAATACTACAGAAGAGATGAGTATATTTAAGGTACCTAGAATGGTTTAACAATTCAGACTTTTAAGCTAGGGATTAATGAAAAAGCAGAATTTCAATAAGCAAGTCTGAAGAAGAACACAATAGACAAAGAACAAGCACAGAGTGGATACAGAACACAGTAAATTCAAGGAAAGGGAGTGCAGGAACAAGACTGGGCAGGGAGGCTCACCAGGAATAAAGGAGATAAGGCTGCAGGTCCTTATCTGCGGAAAGAGACCAGATACAAGACTCAAGATACCACCTCCTCTTCATTCATGATCTCTCTTCCCTCTCTCTTCTCCACTGGTTCCTTCCCATTAGTCTGTAAGTATGCTCAAGGCTCTCTCATCTTAAAAAAAACCACATCTTCCTTGACTTAAAACACGCTGTTAAGCCACTGCCTTCTTCCTTTTGCTCTACCACCAATCTTTTAGAAAATATGCCATATTTACTTCTGAACCTCCTGTTCATCCTTCCTCTCAACCCATAATATCCTGCCAGCATGTCCTTCTCCCCCCAAAAGAAACTACATTAATGACTTGAGTTGCCAAACCCAACCGATACTCAAATCTATCTTACTTGATTGACATCTTTGGGTATCTGATCCTCAGCTACTCTCCATTCATTTAATTCAGGAACCACTTTCTCCTGGCTCTCCCTTTACTTTTCTGATTATTCTTCAGTTTCTACAGAATGCATTTAATGCCCAATATTCTTTTCGCTCTATAAACTCA
The DNA here is from genome assembly GCF_964341445.2 of Mesoplodon mirus. Classification (NCBI taxonomy): domain Eukaryota; kingdom Metazoa; phylum Chordata; class Mammalia; order Artiodactyla; family Ziphiidae; genus Mesoplodon; species Mesoplodon mirus. The sequence goes on along the minus strand of NC_138979.1, from coordinate 36,468,893 downwards.
GTCTGGAAAAGGAAATACTGCAATTTCCAGGACAGGTTTATGAGAACATTAAGGGAATATTTAATACCAAGACTGCTCAAGAATACGTAAAACACATGGTCACTATAACTGTAGCTCTTGTCACACTTACCTGTCAAACTGTCTGCTGTATGCATAGTTAGCTCTGCATTTGATAAAGTGTAAGATCTTTCAAGGCCTTTATCGAAGTAGCACCCAACATAATATCTGCTAAATTTGCAGGCACTCAATACAGATACCACAGGAAAAGCAGACCCATATTATATTCATTTCATAGGTATTTTTACCACCTCCATCACAACCTCCATAAATTGTAGTGACTCCTTTCTTAGTTGTTAAGACAAGAACAAAACCAATATTCACTCATCAATTCTATCTGTTTTCACTGTCAAAGCTCTTGGCCACTCAAAGTCATTTCAGGATTTGGGACTTTAAGTTTGGAGCAGAGACAATTCCACATGAACAAAAAACAAGGAACCCATGAACAATATGACCTCGTGCTTGGGGACCCAAAGATTAAAATTATATTTACTGATTACATTCTCACCATACACCAGGAGCTATTCTGGGGACAGAGGATAAATAAGACAGCCCCAGCTCCCAAGGAATTAGTCTAATGGGAACACAAGCACATAAACAAGTAAGTTATATGCTATATCGTAAGCCTAATAATAAACATGCATAGAAATTAGAAAGGATAGTAGGTAGGTAAAAAGGTTAAAAGGTTTAGCCAAACAGGCATATTAGGGATGGGAAGGGCATTCTAGGCAAAAAGAGTAACATGTACAAAGGCAAAAAGGTATGAAACAGAGGAATACTTTTAGGCAACTAGAAGTACACTATTGCTAGAATTTTAAATGCAAGGGATACTATCCTATGACCCAGCAATTGCACTCATTCTCCTACATGCAAGAAAAATGAATACATAGGAGAATAAAAAGGCACGTTCAAGAACAGTCACAACAGTTTCATTATTATACTCAAAATCTGAAAAGAACAAAAATTAATGCTTGTTGCATTAGTGGTCCCCAAGACCACCCCCAGGTTCAATGATTTACTAGGACAACTCACAGGAGTCAGCATTCAGGCGTATTCAGCATATATTCAGTCAGAAAATACAGAGCAAGACCAGTAAAGGGAAGAAGCACATGGGGCAAACCCTGGGGGAAACCAGGTGCAAGTTTCTAAGGGTTTTCCTCCCAAACGGGTCACAGAGGACATGCTTAATTCCCCCAGCAACAAACTGTGACAACACTTGTGAAATGTTGCCAACTAAAGAAGTTTGGCACCCAGGGATTTTATTGAGGGCTGGTCACATAGGCAGCCTCTGTCTGTAATATACCAAAATTCCAGACTCCAAGAGGAAGGCAGATGTTCAACACAAACCATATTACTATACCTAAACCATATTACTATACTTAAAGCTAATGATTTACTATAACCTAATATAGTTTATGTAGAGTAAATCATTCTTACCAGTTCTGGGAATGGTGGGAACTCAAAATGCAAGTTCCCAGACACCAGCCAAAGGACAGCAGTGAGACCTGCTATGTTAACTCTTTTCTGCACACCCATAAGCATAAGTACGTCTAAATTGTTCACATCTGTAATGTGTAAGATGAATAATTATTCACATCTCTAGTGTAGTACTATACAGCAAAAACAAAACTTCTGTACTACACTGCAACTTACAGAAACCTCACAGACACTAAATTGTGGGGGGGGGGGAAGGCCAAACTCAAGAGTACATGCTACATGACTTCAGTTATAAGAAGTTCAAAAACAGGCAAAGCCAACTGATGACAACAGAAATCAGAACAGTATTTAACTCTGTGTGTGTGTGTGTAGAGGGGGAGGGATATAGAGTGTAAAAGGCACAAAGGAATCTTACAGAGAGTTGGAAATGTTCTGCATCTTGATTTGTGATATATAAAAATAATAAACATAAATAAGTAAAAATACATAAAACTATATAAACATGTAAAAATTGATCAAACTATACACTAACCCTAGTGCCTTTTACTGAATGTATGTTACTACCCAATTTTTTAAAAGTTCAAGGAATAGACCAGTAAGGGCTCAAACTTGGCCACTAAGCTGAAGTCAGACCATGAGAGACTTCATACACTAACTAAGGAACTTGACCTTGTGCTGTGGCAGTAGTTCTCAAAGCAGGGTCTGTGTACCCACCCTTTCAGAGGTCCATGAAGTCAAAACTATTTTCTTAATCCTAAGATATCAGTTTATTTTTTCACTGTGATGACATTTGCACTGATGATACAAAAGCAATAGGAGTAGGTAAATCTGGCACCTTAGCAGAAATCAAGGCAACGCCAATAAACTATAGCAAAAGTTCTCGTATTCCTTATGGTATGAATTCCCAGAAAAAGCCAGATTTACCATGTCCTTAGGTAAACAGTAAAAATTTTATTAAATCTCAACCCTTGAGTACGTGCTTTTAATATTCTCTGACACAGGGGACTTCCCTGGTGGTGCAGTGGTTAAGAATCCGCCTGCCAATGCAGGGGACACGGGTCGAGCCCTGGTCCAGGAAGATCCCACATGCCGCGGAGTAACTAAGCCCGTGCACCACAACTACTGAGCCTGCGCTCTAGAGCCCACGAGCCTAGAGACCGTGCTCCACAACGAGAAGCCACCGCAATGAGAAGCCTACGCACCGCGACAAAGAGTAGCCCCGGCTCGCCGTATCTAGAGAAAGCCCGCGCACAGCAACGAAGACCCAACACAGCCAAATAATAAGAATTTTAAAAAAAAAATTTTTTTTAAGTATTTGTGATTGAGTTTCAAGAATAATTAGTCTCTTTTTTTTTCCCCATGAAATATTTTTTGTAATACTTGAAGAAACAACTGACATACTATGGTTATCAATTTTGGGTATTTGGCAAACATTCTCTTGAAAACAAAGTAAGCCAGAAGTTCCAAAAGATAAATCATTGTCAGTATCTGTTGCTAATGATAAAATTTGAACTTGGAAGAAAAAAATAAGAATTCTGGAAAAACTGTATTTGCCACCACTTGAACTTGACACCTTCCTCCATACTTTAAAAGACTTTTCTGATCAGATTGGTGGTGCTATTAACCAGTATTTGCAATACTGCACAACTCAGTGAACCAACATTTGTCAAATGATTAAAACATGATGTTACAAAATCAGACATGGGTAGATGACATCCAAAGTGCAAGACAGACCAATGCATTTTAACATAACAGAGCACGAAGAGTACATCCATACGGCTTCAGATTTCATGTTGCAACTACAGTTGGACCTTTATATCCTTGGGTTCCTCATCTACAGATTCAGCTAACCACAGGGTAAAAATATTAGGGGAAAATATTCCAGAAAGTTCCCAAAAGCAAAAGCTGATTTTGCCATGCACTGGGCAACTATTTAATTGGTATTTACGTTGTATTCACAATTACTTACATAGTATTAGGTACTATAAGTAATCTAGAGATGATCTGAGGTATATGGAAGGATTGCGTGGGTTATAAACAAATACTATGTGATTTTACATAGGGAACTAGAGCATCCCGGATTTTGGTATCCATGGGGGGTCCTGGAACCAATCCCCCATAGATACGGAAGGACAACTGGAACCTTTAAGAAGTTACCACTTGTTGGCGCCAAAGAGGAATAGCCAAATCACCTGAAAAGGCTATTAAAATATTTCTCCTCTTCCAACTACATGTCTATGAGAGACCAAATTGTCCTCATATACATCTACCAAAACAACACACGGCAACAGATTAGAGAGGCAGGCAACAAAATCCAGCTTCTATTAAATCAGATACTAAAAAGGTTAACAAACATATAGAAAAATGCTTACTTTTCTCAGTTTTTTTTTGTTTGGGAAAATACAATTGTTACTATGTAATAGATTTGTTATTTTTAAATGACTAATGGATAAATTTATTTTCAGTTTAAATTTCTAATGGGTAAATATTGACATATATGATTCACATGCATGAAGGCTCCTGACGTCCTCAAAATTTTAAGAGTATAAAGGAATCTTGAGATGAAAATGTTTGAGAACCACTGCCTCATAGAATAGGTGATCCAATTTGCACTTTTCAAAGATCTTATAAGAACATCTCGGCAGGAATGCCAACATCCTGAAAGGCTCAAGAAACATCTGTAAGATTTGATAGGGAAAAATGAATTTGCTTTTAAAAAGAGTTTCAGAACAGAATGTGTGAGAGGGAAGAGCATCCTATGATGTCAGATCTCAAGGATTTAAGAGGTGAATAAAGAGTGAGGCAGTAAAGACTGGGGGGGGGGGGCGCAGGTTACTCTGTACAAAAGCTTGATGGGGAAGCCAAGAAAAGCCAGTGAGGCTAGTTGCTGGAGGGGCTATTGTACTAGGAAAAGTCTAAACATGAGAGAGAGATGACCATGTTGACAGACAGAGATAAAAGATGTGGCAGGGACAACTGACCAAGAGGTCCTGAGGGTATGAGAGAAGATGGACACCAAGACACAAAACTGCTCTTTGAATAGGGAGGAGGACAATCCTTCAATAACCGGAAAAGAGGGATGGTAAAGGAAGCTAAGTCCAACTGGAGAGGGCAAGAAAAGGGCCTATATAACCAACCATCCAGACCCTCCAGTTTCTTTTGTTCGTCACAAAAAATGTATGAGCTTATCTCAGTCTCATTACATAGAAAAAGACATGCTTAGCAAAACTGAAAATCTTTCCCCAAGTCAACCAGGTTAACAGGGCACTAGTACTCAAGTCAGGATCCCAGCCTGGCTCTCCTCTTCCTTCTGCATCAAGGCAGCCTGAAAAACAAGAGAGGAGGAGAGGAGAGACCAGGTTAGGGAACTGCTCTGTGCCAACTCTGAAGCTGTGGGGGGAGCCTCTTACAAGGGCAGGGAAATACTGTTCTCAGCTTCATCTGACACATTCAGAAATTTTAGCATTAAGAGAGCCTCCCAAACTCAGGCAAGGCAATATGAGCAGGAAAAGCAGCAGGATGGTGGAGCTGGCGTAAGCTCCTGACCGGCAGAGACAAATTCAGCCTCTTCAAGTCCAAAAATCCAAAGGAACTTTGGATTTTTAAATTCCTGTATTTTTAAATTTTTTTAAATTCCTGTATTTAATCAGCAACACCTCACTATTTATTCCGTGGAGAGGTGTGTAGGGGATTAGAAGGGATACAGGAAAATACCCTCTCATCCAGAGCTCACTATTCAGCTTGGGAGATACAACCACCCATTAAGACCCAAGGACCAGGGCTTCCCTGGTGCCACCGTGGTTAAGAATCCGCCTGCCAACGCAGAAGACACGGGTTCGAGCCCTGGTCCGAGAAGATCCCACATGCCACGGAGCAAATAAGCCAGTGCGCCACAACTACTGAGCCTGCGCTCTAAAGCCTAGAGCCCATGCTCCGCAACAAGAGAAGCCACCGCAGTGAGAAGCCTGCACACCGCAACGAATAGTCCCCACTTGCCACAACTACAAAAAGCCTGTGCGCAGCTACAAAGACCCAACACAGCCAAAAATAAAAAAAGACCCAAGGACCGTGGGCCTGAGGAATGTGTCTGGGAACAATAAGACCATTACTATGGCACAGCTCCACACAGAGCGGTAGGTGTTGAATAGGAGGAATAACTAAGGAGGAAGGTAGGAAAAGCAGACTGAAATATTCATCCAAGGGAGACCTGAACTAGTGGTAGCAATGGGAATGGAGAACGGATAAAAGGATACACAGGGGTTAAGGGAGACAAGAGTTAGATCACATCAAGGCTTTATCGTTACAGAAACTGGGGAGAGGTTTCCGAGCAAAAGCTACAAGTACGTATTTACCTAGCATCCATCTGTACTGGGGCCTTCAGGGTTAAAAAAAAATTAAAACAAAAAAACACCCAAACACAGTTCTTTCCCCCAAGAGGACACTGGACGCTAGTCAGAAGAAAACTGACTAGTTATTGGGTGGAAGGGATAGAATCAGATTAGCCCCAGAAGATGACAAAAAGAAAGAAATTGGTAGTTTTGAGATCTTCTAGGTTTAATATGCCTCAGACAGACACATTCATTCAGTAAGCTAATCAGAACTATGGTTCTTGAGAACAATCAGGGCAAAAAGAGCTCAACCTAAAACTTGACCTGGTGCTATAGGAACACACAGGCCCTCTGTAAAAGAGAACAAAAATGAGCCAACAGAATGAGCCACGAGGAATGTGGCATCCACGGGGAGGAGGAGGAAGCCTGTGAGTGCCAGGACAAGAAAAGACCAGAGAAAAGAAGAAAAACTAGGAAGCCACAGAGTCTTATGAACCAAGTGGAAATTTTAAGTAAAATGAGAGATCAATATAACAAAGAGCAAGCTGCATGAATTCCAGAAATAACACTAGTCTGGAAATAAAGAGACCTGGGTTCCAGTTTTGGCTCTATCATCCTCTCACTGTATAAATAACCATTTTTCGTTCTAAGCTTAATTCTCCTCATCCGTGAACATACTGAGACACTATAATCCGGGCTTGGTGTCAACTCCAAGTTATACCTGGGAGGCAGACAGGTCTCCAACACCTCCTGAGCTTCAAAACAATTCCAAAATAACAGCTTAAAAAAGTCTCAGGAGAAAGGGCAGACTCAGGAGACAGATGGTGTCAGAGCCAGGAGCACAAAGCCAGAATGCAGAGAGCACAGGTGTTAAGTAGTAAGAGATTAAGTGTTCTGTCAAAACACACAAAGAAACCCAACCTGCCCTTCAAGGTAACTGCTCTCCTTCAACAAGAGGAAGCTACTCCCACACCTTTATCAAAGAAAACTTCAGGCCACGGCGCTAAACCTGTTAGGATGGTACGTTTGTCAGCATATTATGCTGGCCAAGAATAAAGAAACCAGTCACACTATTGTAGTCAAGTTACTCCCAGAATCAGCAGCTACACGCAACTGTGACCCATTTTTAGCACACAAATCAATCTTTAGACCTGCCCTCTGGGAATTCTCCAATTACCTCAAGGAAAGTCATCACAAAATGCCTTAAAAATCAAAAGGGTACTCTAACCATACAGGAATATTGAGAAGTGAAGTAGAATTCAAAGGCTATCCATGCCTAAGTGTTCTTCTGCACCGCTGAAAGCAAAGCTCAACCCTATTTAATCAGGAATATTCCCCCCACCTGTGTTACTTAAAAACACATTATATATTGAGTAGACAAAATAGTTCCTAACAGGAGTCTTTTTAAATCCCAGTAACAAAACTCTGAAAATTTTGTCTACAATGCAAATTTAACACTCTCAAATTTGGATACTGACTTCTTATGCAAAGTCAGGTAATTTCCCTATGAAAAATATGAAATATTATACATATTATGTATTCTTTAGTTCAATCTTTTCAGCCAGTTTACTGTAACTGAAAAATGCCTTGTCTTGGTGGGGGGGTCCTATCTTGAACATAAAAACTTTCAACATCTGGAATCTGTGTGCTTACAGAAGATGACAAGCTGTCATACACAGGTATAACTAAAATCAGGCTCCAACAATGGCAGGAAAGAAAAAGGGCATTTTCAAAGCTGCAGTATGTGGGGCAAAGGAGACGGGGTCAGCAGTATCCAAATACTGAAAGGGTGCAAGCAATGTGTCTTGGTTTTAACTCAAACAACAGGGAGAAGCAAAAATTCTTTATGTAACTTCCTCCACTCCAACCTCTTAAGTCCAACCCTCTTCCTATCCCTCATCCCCTACCCCCAGGCTTTCTGGAAAGTTCTCCCCAGAGTCAGTACAGCTTAGATCCTGCCTAGGAAAAGCAGATTTGCAGAACAGGATGGGATTAGTAGAGCTCTTCCATATGAGAGAAAATAATTTGCTATTTGATCCCATGATTCTTTTACTGCCTCCACCACTAGCTACTGAAGACAGCAGCCTAAACACTAATATCTGGGTTTGGTATGCATTTCTATCCCAAACTTCAAGCCAGAAGTACTACCCACTAATTAATCTGCCCTTTAAACAAACACCTAACAATTATAGGGAACATTTAGCTGAAAACAATGAATGAAAAACTTTGCACAGATATTACCTAGCATATAAACACTAAAATACCAGCAGAGAGCTACTTTAGTCATCTCAAGATTCCCCTTCACCAAATTCACAAACACTGTACTCGCAGCTGAGACCCTGGCCTGTAAAGGTAACTAAAGCAGCAGCTGGGGACAAGTAACATTTTAAAGTTTCCCTCTTTCCAAAAACTTCCCAGACCACAGGTAAAAAAAAAAAGTTTTCTGGTGTGTATTTGAGTCTGCATTCTCACTGAAATATTCCTTTGACAACATCTCAGAATATGCTCTTCACTTCCTTATGCTTTAAATCCTTTAGAAATATGATACAGAAATAAAGGTACATATCCCTTTACATCTGCTAGCATGGATTATACACTGCTAAGATTCTAAGTGTTGCCCAGAATGAAACCCCAGCTCCTTAGTCCTGGTGCAGGGCTCTTTTATGCCCTGGGAGCTTATCCCAGATTTTACCACATACTGCTAAAACCCTTATTAATTCTGCCTGGAAATCTAAAAGACAGAATTATGGAAATTTTAGCTAAGAGAAGAAAGGTGAGATTTAATAAGCCCCATTCTACTTTCACAGGTCTTACAAAACCATAATTTCAAATATGCCTAGTCTCCGAAGGAAAATGTTGCTGAAATTTAACTGTCCTGAAAGAGGACAGTCTTTTGTGCAGAGGTTTGGGAGGGTCACCCCCACAGTGGGAGGAGCCTGACTTCTCCAGACCTCTGGCTCTCTCAGAATCAGCTAACTGCTCTGACACACATTATGGAATGATAGACACAGCACATTCCTCCTGACATCAACACTGCTGTGCTAACGCTCAGAAGACCCACACTGACTTCCACAGCAAACAGAGATTCCCTCCAATGCAGTTAAGGCTCACTTTGCCTATGAATGTGACCAGCCCATAGACCATTGCATTTCTATACAAGGCACACCACCAATAATCCCTTGACCCCTCTGACATACGGGAATACACATAATACCATAGGTTCAGCTATGGCACCAGAAAGACCTAGGTTCACACACTGGTTTCATCACTTGATAGCCTCCTGACTTGATTTCTAAGCCTGTTTCATCATCTGCAAAATAGGGAGGAAATCTAAAAGGGATGTTTTAAGACAAAGACCCCAAACTAGCCCTCAGGTTGAATCCAATCTTCAGAGACTTTGATCCATCCAGTGTTTTCAATTTTTTAATTGCTACATGTAAAAACAGAGATTGGCAGCTGAACTAGGAAAGAAGTCAAAGATCCATGAACTCTGGGCCCACACTTTTGCATGGCCAAGAACCAGCTACTGGCTCTCCTTTAAGCAAATTCTGTAGTTCAGTAGGCACTACTCTTCTTTACTTTCTTTCCATTTACTCATTTATGTTACCTCAGGCCCCTGTAGGGATTTGGGTTTGTAACCCATTTTAAGGATTAAAAACAAAATAAATAGCTTGGTGACCCCTGAAAAAACTTACAAAGACAGCTATTATCATTAGCCTCTTAACAAGTTGGGTGTTGAGAGTGGAGTCGCACTACTTTTATCACCTTCCTCCACTTACTGACTCACAGACACTGGTACTGGTACCACAGGAAAGAAAGACAAGACCACAGAAACATTCATGCACCAAGTGCCTAAGGCTCAATCCAAACTGCTCATGTTTCCATGGTCACTCGCCACACGCATTCGCTCTCCAACCTCCTGCCAGCTGTAGAGGCCGGCACAGTTCCCTTTCCCCACAGGGGAGCCTGGGCCAGCGGGATGTTTGTAAGACAACGCTCGGGAGGCAGGATGGCAAATATTTCTATACTATAAAGACTGACTTTACAGGGTAGTCAACTTCCTAATCCTAGTTCTATAAACCGAGCACGTACTGCCAGACCACTCCTCAAGTTTAAATTACATCACTGTGGCAAAAGCCAAACTCTGCAGCAACGGGCTCTGGGAATACAGTACAGCTCAAAGCGAGCTCAACAAGCGCAACGAGGACGCTCCAAGACCCGCAGTCAGCCCTGAACTCTACTCTCCTGAGGGGCTCCGACAGCCCTGAGCTCCACGGAGCTCCAGAAGCAGAACTTCCGTCCACTTCCCTTCTACCTACAATAAAAACCAATCAACCAATCAGGAAAGCCACCACCAGCCTGAGGTTTCCAAGGTTTCCTTCCGCCTGTTGCGATTTATTTTTGTTTTTAACCCAGCCTGTGTCCCTAAGCTCAAACAGAACCTGAGCCTAAGGGTGCAAACTATTCTCAGGAGACACACACATCCAGCTGGCACACGTCAGCACCGTCACCTGAGGGGCAGACCAGAGGCAGGCGGTACACCTGTGGATACCAGCAAAACCCCTCGCCCCTCGCCCAGCAGTTTACTCAGGTGCCAGCGAGAGAGCAAGGCAGCAGATCGGTAGCCAGGGAGACCAAAGGAGGCAGTTGCCAACGAAATGCAGCGCTAAGCAGAGCCGGGCCTGCGGGGTGGGGTGGGGTGGGGTGGGGGAGGGGGTCACAGCCGGCACCCCGGCTCTGAGCGCTGTCGTGGAGTCTTCGTGCTTCCCACTTGCTTCGCGAGCGCAATCCCAGCGCAGGACCGCTTGCACTGTGCAAAATGCCACCAAAAAATAACCCGTGCATGCGAGGACGTGCTCCAGAGCGCAAGTGTCCGCTCGGGCTTTCTCAGTCCTGTGGGCGGCGCTGGGCCACTTACAAGGACCCTGGCCTGCCCCGGGTCCTCTGGGAATGACGCAAAAAACTCAGGGTCGACTTGACTACAGACAACACCCACGCGAAGAAAAAACCGGGGAATGACGCCAAGTGGGACAACCAAAGGTGAGTAACCTTTTCTTGGTCTGAATACCCCCCACTCCCCGCCCCGGGGGCTCAGGGCAGGCACAGGCCTTTCTAACCGGCGGGCTGACCAAGCAAAGCAACCAGGCTGTGCCCCCAGCCACTGCTCCGCCAAACCCGAGACCAGCGCTGGGCCCGCGCCAACCCCCCACCCGAGTCTGGGAACCTGGTCCGGTCTTGGGCTGAGAGAATGACAAAGCCAAGGCCACACGCACGCTTCTCCGCTATCAGAGAACTCGGGGTGGGGAAAACCGAAGCTGGCGCGGCTTAGGTCGGCTCCACGCCTGGGGCACCTCCGCGGCCTGCAGGACCCCCGCCCATGACCCCAGAACCCACCTCTGAGCCGCGGGGCTCCCCAGCGCGAAGCCGCTTTGCACGTGCCGGCCACCCTCCAGAGCCCGACCCTACCTAGCCAACCCCGCCCCAGAACTCCAGCTCCTGCGCCTAACAAACGTGTGAAGCCACGTGACCTCACGGGCCAAAGAAGCGCGCGCGGCCGGCACGAGGGGCCTAATCCCTCCGCCTTAAAGGAGACGCGCCCACTGCCGTCGTGGCGCTCTCCCTTGACCCGAGGCCCCGCGCAAGGGTCTACGCCGCCAGCAGCCCCGCCCCTCCCCGCCGCCCTCCCCCGCTGCCCACTGGGTACGAACGAGATTCGCGGGGGACGCTGCGAGGCACATGAGCTCCCAGCGCTGGTGGCTTAGGCTCTCACGTGCGACGGCTGCGGGAGAAGGAAATGTTCCGGACGCGGGGGCGCCCTTCCGTCCGGTCTGCTCCTGTCTGCACAGACACTCGAGGCCAACGGGCGTCTGCAACGCAGCTCGGAGGGCCCACCGGCCGCCCCCGGAGGGCCGCGGCGCCTTTAAGCCCAAAGGCCCTGAGTCATGAGGAGGCTCCCTACCCCCGCCTTCGCCACACACCCCTCCACGAGGCCCCACGCTCGCGGGCACGTGACCCGCGCCCCGCCCGGGGCTTGCGCGCACGGGTGGGGGCGGGAGAGGACGGTACCGCGGACCGGCCGAGGTTGCGCGCGGACCGCGGCCCCGCCCAGCCCCGCCCGGGCGGGCGGCGAGCAGCTCTTACCAGCGGGAACGCCATGGGGCTGGCGTGGCCCAGCGGGACGGACGGACCGGCCGGCAGGCGGCTGACCGGCGGGGCGAGGGACGCGCAGACACGTGGGCACTATTTTTGCTGCAAGCCGCGCACAGCGTTGCACCCGGGGCCGCTTATAAAGCTCCGCGGAGCCGCCCCTTCCCCCCCCCGCCGGCCTTATGCGAAGCACCTGTGTCGGCCCCGCCCGGGGCCCCGCCCTTCCAGCAGGCCGGGCTGAGGGCTCCACCGCCCACCCGGAGCCAGGCTCCCGAAAGGAGGCGGGCTCGGCGGCTGCAGCCATTGCGGGCCACGGCTTACACACACACCCCTACAGGAGGCCAGGGGCCCAAGTGGAGCATGCCACTCACCTAGTTAACCTGGTCAAGTCATTTACCTCTTTGGGGCCTCAGTTTAACCCTTATGAAATAGGACGCGATTCACAAGCCCCTGCGACGGGGCGGCCATGTGCTTTGTCAGTAAAGCCGTCTTTACAGCGTCCACGCTCCTTTTCTTCCAAGGACCACTCCAGGGCAAGAACCCACCCTACGCGCCCATGTCCGAGCCTTCACTCCCAGCCTCCAGCAGGCACGCTCACTCTAGATTGGCTGCTCCGTGTGCTGGAACGGGGGGTGGGGTGGGGAGTGGGGTGCGCGGGCGTCTGGGGATTCCGGAAAGTTCCAAAGACACCAGGGGTCCTCTTTGCACCACAGTTACCTAGGGAAACCGCTTCCGACGCTCTTTCCAGCCTGCAATAGGAAACTTCTCGGAGAGGGGACAAGAGACAGCGGGGGTCACAGGGCGAGAGAGACCACCGTGGGTTGGGCTGTTGTCAAGAAAGGCGTCCTAGGGTAGCCGGAGCGGGAGCGGACCGGAAGCCCCAGTCAGACACAGAGGCGGAGGTGGTGTTCCAGGCAGAGAGATCAAGCAAAGACTGAGAAAGAGGACTGAACGGAGTGGCTCAGTCTGCCCAGGATGGAGGATAATGCGTGCCGATACCGCAGGAGGGAAGCTTGGTCCCACTTTGTGAAAGGCCTTTATTTTGCAGACAGCAGGGAACTATTAAGAATTGTAAACAGGGGAATGGCAGTATCAGGTCTCAAAATTTTGAGATGTTACTAGAGACTTAGTAGAGGTTTGACAGAAAAAAGGGGGAAACAAGGGATTGGGGTGGGGAGGAAAGGAATCAGCGTTTGTTGAGCATTACCAAGGGTTGTACATGTGTTACCTCATCATCATAATACTATTTTATAAAGCACTTACTATGCTTAAGGTTCTTCCTGGCAGTTGAGAGGACAAGTCTGCTGCCTTCCTGGCAGGCTGGCGAGGCTGGCCTGGATCTAATGGCTAAGGGGAGGGAGTGCAGAGGCAATGGAAGGAGAGGAAGGCAAGGTCTAGCCTACTATTGCAGGAGTATTACAGTAATGGGAGAAGGTGAGGGTAAGAACAGATGCTGGGGGGCTTCCCTGGTGGCGCAGTGGTTGAGAGTCCACCTGCCGATGCAGGGGACACGGGTTCGTGCCCCGGTCCGGGAAGATCCCACATGCTGCGGAGCGGCTGGGCCCGTGAGCCATGGCCGCTGAGCCTGCGCGTCCGGAGCCTGTGCTCCACAACGGGAGAGGCCACAACAGTGAGAGGCCCGCGTACCGCAAAAAAAAACAAAAAACAAAACAAAAAAAAACAGCAGATGCTGGAGTAGAAGTCCACAGAAAGACCCAGTGTTACAATGAGAGTTGGCCAATCTCCATCCATAGAATATCCCCATTCAGGAGCTTCCTTGGGTTGCTGAGGTCATGGGCAGAGAGGTGATGGCTGCAGGGGCAGAGCAAGACGGGGCCCCGGCACCCCCTACCCATTTGCCCTCCCTCCTCAAGATGGCCCATTTCAGCTGCCCAGGAAACCACACCTTCTGGTTTAGCTTCCCTGGAACCCTCCCACACCAAGCCCTACCTGGGGCTCTTCCTTCTCTAGGAGCAGCCCACCCACAAGTCTCACCCTGGCCCACAAACAGCAAAGGACAACTCATCGGAAGTAGTGTATCTTGCTTGTCCTCTCAGGGGGTGCCACACCCAAATACCTACAGCCCAGGAGCTAAGTGAGGGTGGATGACAGCACCAAGAAGGCCCAAGGCACATCTAAAAGGGCAGTTAGCTGATGGATACAGTGCAGGAATGATGTCCCAGTCCAGCCAGATCTTCCAAGACAAGCTGGAAATGAAGTTTTGTTTTGTTTTTGAATGCGAAATCTTCCTAATTTTAAATTTGGTCACTAATTCAAATTAAAAGCGTCAAGCCCAGCATGTCCAGGGGCCTCATGCGGCTCATCCTTTCCATCCCTTTCTCTTCCTTGACCCAAAGCTGAGGAAGATAAGAATCCAAAACCTGGAATAGTGCCCAAGGGAACAGTATCTGGGAGCTCTTTCATATTTTAAAACTCCCAGCCAGAAGAAAATGAAGTGATCTTTCAGGTGACGTGGAACAGAAATTTCTGCTGCATAAAATCCCTCTTCCTAAACTTTCTGTTGCAGGTAATAGTAATAGCTGATCTTCACTGAGCACTTACTACGTGCTTGGCACAGTTCTAAGTGTTTTACCTATGTTAACCCATTGGCAGACAAGGAAACTGAAGCTCAGAGAAGTTAAGTAACTAGCTCAACAACTCCCAGCTAGAAGTGGAAGAGTGAGGACTCAAACCCAGGCAGTCTTCTGCCTTCAGAGCCTGAAGCCTTAACCAGTTAAGTACAAAATGTCCAGCACCCTTATATGTGCACTTCTTTCTGACTGACCCCAGCCCTCACTAGACAGTGAAGGAAGGGGTGGCTGAGTGCACATACAGTCATGTGTTTGGTCAGTCCTGTCTCCCTGCCCTGACTTGGCCAGGCTTGCAGGTTATACAGGAAGAACAGTACCCCTGACTAGAAGATGTCCATGATCCACAGGGAGGGGTGTGGAAAGGGGCAGAGGTGGAGGCATTAAATGACTTGGTCAGGTCCCCACAGCTGGTCACTGGCAGAAGTAGCAGGAACAAACAGGCAGCATTATCCATTCTCCCAGTCAACAAATACCCTTTGAGCCCAGCTATGCCTGGCACCATCTCTGCAGTCAAGCCCCAGATTTACAATACAGGTTTTAAGTGTAACTGTAATTGGCTGGACTAAGTTTTAAATGCATGTACTAGGAGGGACCCTGTATTCTTTCATATGCTCAGGTGTTCAGTGCCTCCACAGCAGGCAGAGAGCTAAAAGAAGAAAAGAGACTGCAGGGAGAAAATAATTTTCCTGGTTGGAAAAGATCAGAAGGGAGATTCATTTAGGAACTCAAGACCACAAGGTAAAGTGAGCACATAGTGTCTACTCGGCTTTTGCCAAGCTCTGTGCAGAAGAAACCATGTTCTTTGTTCTTTTTCCTGCCCATTTAAGTGGGATAAAAGAAAGTAGATCAGCGCCACCTTTCATCATACACAAATGTAAATTTTAAGTGGGTTAAAAATACAAATGTATACAGCATTACTTGGAAATTTTTTTAGAAAACAGTATTAGGAGAATATTTTTATTACCTCATAGTGCAGGCAAATTCTGTAAATATAGAACAACAAGCACAGAGTATAAAGGAAAATTGATAAATTTGATCACATTGGAATTTAAACCCTTGGTTTATCAAAAGATGTTTAAAACTTGAAAAGACAAGTCATACACTGGAAGAAGGTATATTTGCAATACATGATCTACAAAGGACTCATTTCCAAAATATATAAGAACTTTACAACGAGGCAAATAGAAAAATGGGCAAAAGATGGGAATGGCTCACCAATAACCAGGGAAACATAGTAGGATACCATTTCACACCTCCTAGATAGGCAAAATGAAAAGTCTCACTATCCTAGTAGCAGGCTCACTGCCAGTGAGGGTGTAAACTGGTTCAGCCACTTTGGTTGTGGCTTCTGTTTTCTACATTTTTTAAATTGAGGGGTGACAACCCACATACAGAGAGTACACAGAGTGCACAATCTTAGGTATACAGCTTGATGTATTTTACCTACATACACACCCAGGTAACCACCACCCATGTCAAGGCATGGAATCCTTCCAGAAGCCCAAAGGGTTCCATCATACCTCCTCCCACTTCATCCACCTCTCCTTGAGACAACTAATATTCTAACTGCTTTCCTCACAGATTCATTCTGCCTGTTTTAGGACTTCATATAAACTTTTGGCTTCTTTCATTCAACATAGCATCTGTGAGATTCATCCATGTTGCTGCAGGTAGCAGTAGTTAAGTCCTTTTTATTGCTAAGTACTATTCCACTGTATGGATATACCCTATTTGTTTCCCCATTCTCCTAGATTGGCAATGTGAATTGGACTATTAAGAATGAAGGTGCCGTGAACATTCTTGACTTGAAGTACAGCTACTCTGGTGAGCAATTTGGCAATGTTGTTAAGTTGCAGGTACGTATACTCTATGACCCAGGAATGCCACTCCCAGGGAAATGTGTTAGAGAAACTTTTGCATGTGTTAAAAGAGGCAGGAATTTAAAATGCCGATAGGTGTGTTATTCAAAATTGCAAAAATAAAAAAATAATTTTTTAATTGCAAAAATAAAATATTGTGTTGGCCAAAAGGTTCTTTCGGGTTTTTCCACAATATCTTACAGAAAAACCTGAACAAACTTTTTGGCCAACCCAATAAAATACCTTAAATGCCTACCGACAGGAGAGTGGATTGATAAATTGTGGTCTAGTCATACAATGGAATATACTGTATATAAGTAAAAGTAAATGAAATAAAGCTAATCATATCAACATGGATGACTCATAAACACTGAGTGAAAGAAGTAGGATGTCAGAGAACACATACTCTACAATGCCATTTATATAAAATTTTAAAACATGCAGTACATTACTACCACAAAGGACAATATATTGTTTAGGAACACATCTGTATGTAGTAAAAGTACCAAAAAATGCATGGCCTTGATAAACATAAAATTCAGAATAGTGATTTATTTCACGTGGGGAGGGAAGAACTTGTGAAATAGGGATACAGGGGGTGTCTGCTGAATTGATGAGTGCTTTAATTCTTAAAATGGGTGATCAGTACACAAGAGGTTGTTATTTTATTCTTTAAACTTGAAATATATCATAATTGTTCAAAGAGATACAGGGATGGAGACAAGGGCAGTGGTGTGCTGATAAATGTTTGACAATTGGCTGCAAGAGAGAAGTCATTTGCAGTATTCACCTATTTCTGTGGCATAAATACTTCTGCCGTGGCTGATTTCACACCATCAGTATGATCCCAGTCGATGCTCACGAGCCAGTATGAGCCAGCTCCAGCACGCCACTGACACTGAATGTGGGAGCAAACGTCTCTGAAGGCCAGAGCTGGGGGCCCAGGCTCCCTCTGAGGACTTTTTCAATACCCTAGGACATGGGTCGAGGGCTGGATTGTATTAATTTATGCTGTTAAGTTACCCCAAAACTAAGCAGGCTATAACAACAAATATTTATTCTCTCACACCATTTCTGAGAGTCAGGACTCCAAGATGGACTTAGCTGGGCAGTTCTGGCTCAGGCTCTCTCCTGAGGTTGCAGTCAAGCTCTCAGCCAGAACCGCAGTCATTTGAAGCTTTGCCTGGACCTGGATCTGCCTCCTAGCTCCACCTCGAGCTCACTCAGTTCCTTGTCACACGGACCTCTCCAGAGGGCTGCTGGCTTTCTCCAGAGCAAATGACCAGAGAGACAGAGACTGAGATGGAGGTGCAGTGACTTTCATAAGCTAATCTCAGAAATGACATGCTCTCGTGTCTACAGTATCCTATTGTTTACATACACCAGCCCTGATAAGATGTAGGAGGGGATGACACCAGGGTGCGAATGCCAGGAAGCAGTGATCATTGGAGGTCGGCTACCTCACTGATGGCAGTTGAAGGTGAGTGCCGGTTGTCCTGAAATGCTTGTAAAGGCGTTAGAGGATGCCTAGGGTCTCAGCGCAAGGAGGGATGTGGGAGCCTGAGTGTCCCTCCCCTTTGTTTTGCACCTGAGGAAGCTGAAGTTTAGGGATTTACTGGAGAGTATGCAGCCACTCTTGTCAGGAGCCCAGGGTCTCAGTCTTGCCTTGGTCCAAGTGAGAAGGACCACGCCTCACCCTCTCCCAGCATCCTGCCTTTCCTCTGCAGGTGCAGATGCTGGGGATCTGGCACATCAAGACTTCGATCAAGGTCACCTTGCCCAAGCCCTTAAGAGTTCTTTCTTCCCCAGAGCTGTTTCCTCACATTTTCCTTCGGTCAAAACAAGAAAACAACCCCACTTATTTCCACACACCCTGCCCCTGCCACAGGGGTTGTTGGTAACACATCCCCAGTAGCCCCAGAGAGCAGCATATGCCACGGTGTTGGCATTGCCAGACACAAATCTGTGTTGGCCTTCTGGGATCCCACTGCCATTTGCAGACTGCTGTGGAACCATTTCAGAGCTCTGTGATCGATCTTTGAGTGAAATACAACACGGCCCCAAACGGGAAGGAGGTACGAGGGAGGTGTGCTATTGCACTGTTTCTTGACCTGGATGCTGTTTACACGGGTTGTTCAGGCTATGAAAACTCATCAGATTGCACACTTGTGATTTGTACAATTTACTGTATGAATAGTACACTTAAAAGTTTTTTTTAAAAAACAGTCCCAAAGACAGGGACATATGTGTCTGGGAAGATCCCAGACAGAATTTTTCTGAGCTGTTGGCAACCTTTATTCTCCAGGCACCACTGGGAAGCTCCACTCAGGTGGACTCATGGGCGGAAGATCTGAAAAGGGGCTAAAGTTAGAGGGTCCTTGGCAGCAAGATAAGAAGTAACGTTCGGGGTCAAAGTGGCATTCAGATAAGAAGTAATCCCCAGCATTGCTTACCTTCCTCAGCACTGTCCCAAGCCTCAGTGACCCCAAAGCATCCTTAGCTGTAATGGGGCATTCAGGATGGGGGGCTGGTTCCTCATGGTCAGGATCAAACAGTGCAGCCCTAAGTGCTTTTTCTTAGTGGACAGGTCAGTGGGATGGGGGAGAGACAGTGTGGTAGGAGACAACGGGATCAGGCAGCACCATCAAGTAGAAGACCCAAGAAGGTGCTCACTGCTTTTCCTTTGGATGTGCCCCACTTTACCCCCGTTCTCCAAACCCCATCCTGGGCTTCACCCTTTTAGGCACTGGTTCACCATCTTTCTCTTGACCCTGGGAGACAACAGTGATCAGGCCATCATAGACGGAAGACCCAGCTCACCTCCTTGAGGACCCAGGTCCATGCACACCCTCCCTCAGCAGCTCTCCTGCCCCACCCCTGAGCTGGGGCTTTCCCAATCCAGCAGGCTCTGCAGCCAGTTGCAGGCTGGTGGAATGAGACGGGACCTACTGGGCTGAGCAGTCCCTCCACGGTTCACACCCCAGTCCTGGTTGGTCATCAGCCCATAGCTTCTTTGCCACCACAGTGCCCAGCACTTGTTGGCTGCTCAAATGCTTGATGAGGAAGGAGGGGCCTAAGGCAGGCCTTTCCGCACCCCTACCCCCAGCATGTGGAGCCATGGTAGGAATTAAGAGTGACCGAGAGGGACGTGAATGTGCTGAGGAGGCAGAGAAGAAATTGGTGGTGAGGATCCTGGCTGTCCAGGAGCCAGGCCTCGGTGGGGGGGCAGGGGGAGGGTCCAGAACTTTCCTATTTTTCCTTCTTTGCCCAGTAAGGCCAGAGAAAATCCTGTCACAGCGAGTTACATACCCAACACCCATCCCTTTGATCTGCAGGCTATGCTGAGAGGTGACCTTCAAGATGCCCAGCAGAAGGTATTGAACTAGCCCAGGGGCTTGCCCTGGGGCTGACAGGCTGGGGGGTTCAGGCACAGGCACAGCTAATGCCCCCCACTCGGGGGCCTTGTAGTGGCTTCCTTAGTATCCCTAGATGGATCTGTTCCCCAGTCACTGCAGCTAGCCAGCTACAGCAACCTGGCCAAAAACTGAAGCCATTCCTTTTAGCCATTTGCCGGAGCACCACCTTGACACCATCCTGGACTGGGCTCCTGTTCTCAGCCCCTCTCTGTGTTCATTGTTCTCTGACCTGTCAAGGCCTGTGGTCAAGCTCAGACCACACTTGGACCTCCTGGGTCCTCACTAATGCTCTGACCCTTGCCGGGGGCACATTCTGCCTCAGTGCCAGTTCCCGTGCTTCTGTCCATTTCTGGCCCCCTCCCCCGAACCCTCCCTGTGCACCAGCAGAGCCCTAAGAGCCCTTCCTAGTCTGCTCTGAGGTCCTGGGCCCCACATGAATCCCACAGCTCCATGGTTGCCCCTCAATGCTCCTCATGGGACACATTAAGATCCAGGAGGCCTGTGACCACAATGGCAGAGACTTGGATCACTGAGAAAATACAGGCTATGATATGGGTTGGAAAGAAGAATGTTCTGGAGAGAAGTGAGGTCCCCCTCACTTCTGATCTGATGTCTGATCTGTTTCCACCAGTGGGTCCCGGGCAGGCCCTGTCTTATCCCTGCAGAGACTCACTCAGGGATGCCGACGTGGCAGGGCTGTGGAAGGTTCGGCCATGGACCTAGAGTCCAGGAAGATATGGGCTGGGCTGGGCTGAGGCGGGGGCAGCTACTCTCCCTTGCCCTTTGACTGAGGTTTTCTCCCCGCAGACCATTCCCTAGAAGAGAATGGGGTCCCTTCCCCGTCCTGGGTTGAAGATTGCTACTTCTGCCTGCTTCCGCAGTCCCAGCCTTCCCAGCTGGGCTCCTTCTCCCGACCAGCTGCTGACTCGGACTCTCCCTGCTTACACCTCGCTCTCCTTCCTCCTGCCTCTCCCCTGAGACAATCTCACGCACAAGAATGATTTTCTTAAGAAGGGTTGTTATTGCTAACCCCACAGCCTGGGACACTTTCCAGAGAAACCAATACAGGGCTGTGACTAAGGTTCCCGTGCTCTGGACTCTCACTCAGGGTTGGAGATCCTGGTGCCCTTTCCAAGAGGTTCTGGGAATCTGGGCTGTAAGCTCCTTGGGGGATGTTAGAGTTCAATGCCGTATATACTTCTGGTTCCTACAGAATCCACTCTGGGGCCTTTGCTGAAAAGTCCAGGTTGGTAAGGAATTCTCTGATGGCGGATTTCCCTCGTGGCGCAGTGGTTAAGAATCTGCCTGCCAAAGCAGGAGACACAAGTTCGAGCCCTGGTCCGGGAAGTTCCCACATGCCACGGAGCAACTAAGCCCGTGCGCCACAACTACTGAGCCTGCGCTCTAGAGCCTGGGAGCCACAACTGATTAGCCTGCACGCCACAACTACTGAAGCTCGTGCGCCTAGAGCCCGTGCTCCGCAACAAGGGAAGCCACTGCAATGAGAAGCCCACGCACCACAACGAAGAGTAGCCCTCACTCGCCGCCACTAGAGAAAGCCCGTGCGCAGCAACTAAGACCCAATGCAGCCAAAACTAAATAAATTTTTAAAAAAAAAGAATTCTCTGATGGTCCTTGTTCTAATTTCTTAGAAAATCGCTCCCACCTTCTTTCTTCTGTTGCAGGCAGTGCTGGTTCAGACACACAAGTGAGAACAAGTCCACCGTTCGAGTGACCCATGACTGGTGGATCAGTCCCATCTCAGAACCTGCAGTGACAAAAACAGTGATCCCAGGGAGACTTTAGGGCCCCAAGGCTCTCAGTGAAGCAGCGGCCCCAGCTGCTGTCTGGTGCCACGGAGCCCAGCAAGTCCCCGGAGTCGGAGGCAGGACTGTCCCCTGGCACTGCCTTTGCTCTCCTTCCCTGAGAAGAGGGCCACACCTGCTTCACCCTGTCTTTCTCTAAACAGACTTGCTCAGCGACAGGGCTGTGGGGAGGTGTGGTCAAGGAACTGGAGTCTTGGTTACGGAGGATCAGGGCTGAGGCACCACGTCTCAAACTATCACTGGAGTGTGCATCCTGTAACACAGTCCATCAAGGTGTCCTGGGACAAAGGCATCCCAAGGTCAAAACCAAGTAGGGGTAACACTGTGAGCTGTAGCCCTTCCTAGAAGGAGTGGTGGGGTGGGGGTGGGGGGGGTCACAATGCACATTAACATAATAAAGGCTCTGAGAAGGCCTGTGGGAAATAAACTTCCTGTACGCCAATCCAGTTCCTGAATTTACATGATTACAAACTTTTCTTTTTTCTTTTGGCACAACACATGCTAATGGAACACCTTTTACACCTTTAGGAACCACTGCTGCTCAGCCTCTTTCCTCACCAGGAAAGGTATCAGGGAGGGGCCCTGACCCTCACTGCCACCCCTAGAAGGCTTGTCCCAGGTGTGGAGGCTCTACATCCTCACCACTCAAGTGTGTCCAAGGAGCAACAGCATCAGTTGCTGACATCTTGTTAGAAATGCAGAATCTCAGGCCCCACCTCAGACCTACCCATCTGAATCTGCATAACAAACCCCCAGGTGATCTGGTGAATGGCAGTTTGAGAAGCACAGGTCTACATCTCCTGTTCTTCCTTCGTCAAGATGACCAGGTGGGTCATCTCCCCAGCTAGGTGGGGCTCTAGGCCCCATATCTAGATGTAGTTGACATATTTTGAACCTTGCACCTACGTTTGGAAATTCCCCACATTATGAGTTCTCCTTCCCAAGGGCCCATGAGGGGAACCAAAAGGGACTGCCAGATGTCGAAGAGGCATCTTTGCAGAGGCTCATGAAAAAGGACCAGGGAGTTCTTCCAGCTTGACCTCCCCATCCCCGATCAGATGTCTCTTACACAGAGATGCCTGGAGACTTGAAGATGGTCATCTTGGGGGTCCAACCAGAGTCACCTCTTAGAGTCAGTCACAGCCTCCCCTAGAAGGTCAGTGGTGATCATTCACAAGGGTCAAACACAGTCACTCTTAGGAGCTCTCCCCCCGCCCCCCGCAACCCCCTTAGGCAGAACCCAGAAGAAAGGAAAGGTGAGCCAGCATCTAGGGAGAAGACACTTTATTGAGATTTTGCCAAATAAATAGCTACACAAAGCTGGGAGGACTGAATGGAGCCCTGCAATCTCCCTCTGCACAGGTCACTAAGGAACCCATGGGGAGGAGAATTGGGAGGGAGCCTGGTCATGACCAGAGAGAGGACCCCCGGATGCTATCTGGAATGAGGAGTCTGATATGAGAGAGAGAAAGAAAGAGAGAGAGAGGCTAACAGCCTAGATGTCATGAAGGAGGGACAAGTGACGGTCAAAGAGGTCACAGCACTTAGGGTCACTGGGTCAGAGCCTGTACCACGTCCTTCACCAGCATGGTACCGATCACCATCTTCTCACTGTTGACTGTCAGCTGGGCAGCTCCAGTGGGCTGGGCATCCAGGGTCAGCAGGACCAGGCTCCCGCTGGTCAGCGTCCTCCCTGCAAACCTGAGGTGGGGGTAGAGGAATGAGCTCAACCCTGAGGCAGGGGCCCCTCCTTCAAATCAGGACCGAGAGCCCATCTCATCCCCCTGCTGGTGGTCAGTACCTATACTCATCAGATGTCCCACAAGGGACACGACCCAGGTTGGCAGTGGCAGTCACTTTCTGCACCACAACGTGGTCACTCCGACAGGTGTCTGGCAGCGTGAGCTTCTCTGTGATCTCATTCATGCCCGTCAGCTTTCCTGGGGGCAGAGATTATGATGAGGGCAAAGGCCACGGTGGGTACCGCTGGGTCTGCCCACTGAGCACCCTCACCAGGTTCTACTCAGGCGGGGCAGGTCTGAATCTCCCTCACCAGTCTTGAGGAGGGGCTACGTCCCTCTCGGACCTGGCCCTCCCTCAGGGAGCCTTGGTCAGCCTCCCACCCCACCCAGGGCTCTATCCATACTGCTGAGCAGAAACTGACTGGGTGCTTCCCCACTGTCAGACATCTGGGCCACCAGCCCCTCGGGAGTGGCCAGTGGACTTGGTGGCCAGTCAGTACTTAGAGGTTTCCTCCACCTTTCAGTCTTTCCTGGCTGGCCCTCCAACCCAAGTGCAACTCTCTCCCAGCTCCTGGAGGTCGAGTCCTCACAAAGAGATCACTGGTGGCTGCTGCTGGTCCTCACCCGACAGGCCAGAGTCCAGTTGTCACATGCAGCCCTCACCGGTGGACCCCTAATTTCACATGTGGCAACAGCTCCAAACCTGTCCAGGACTCGTCGCGTCCCCAGGCACTCACAGCATCCCAAGAAACCCTCACTCTACGGGTCTGACCTCTCCTCTCCACTCACACGCTCTACCCAGCCACGCGAGCTCCTCCGTCTGCCCTCCTGCCCACCTTCTCCTCAGCCTCTCTCTCCTCCTTCTCCTACTTCCGCCATTCTTCTCCTCCTTTTGAGAACAGACATCCCTCTCCTGTCGCTTTCATACCCTCCGCTCCTAACTAGTGACATTTTCTTGTCCCTGTACCTTTAGTCTCTCCATATCAAGTCTCCTCGTTCCTAAGAAGTCCTCTCTAGAAACGAGATACATCATCATGCTAGTGCTGTGTCTCCCTCCCCAATGACCGCCAAGGTCCTCCAAAGAGGACTCCATTTCCCCAAGCCCTGGTCTCCCTCAACCCATTGCAATTGGCCTCTGACCCCCTTTTGCAATGACCCGCTCTCTCTGATGTTGGCAGCAGCTTCCTATCTGCTGGATCTGAAGGTCTTTGGTCATCTTGGCCTGCAGACCATCCAAGGCACTCTTCAACCTCCTCATCTGTCGTGGTTCTCCTCCCACCTCTCACTGTTCCTTCTCCTTTCCCTCCCCTCCTTTTTCTCCTGAAGAAGGCAGGTTTTCCTCAAGAAAGGTCTTTGACTTTCTTATCTTCCCACCTATCTCTCTCCCAGGGTGATCTCACTCATATTCACAGCTTCAATTATCACCTCTATGCTCCTGATTCCAGCCTAGAAGTGTTTCCTGGGCACAGACCCACATTTTCAGTTGCATATTAAACACCTCTTCCTGAATTTCCCAAATGTATTTCAAAAGTAGCCTCTCCAAAACTGTCCAAGATCATCCCCGCTTTCCCTTGCCCAATCCATTCTTTTTCTTCCAGATCAGGGGCTTGGCAAATTACAGCCTGAAGGCCAAATACAACCTACCACCTGCATGGCCCACAATGGTTTTTTTTTTTTTTAATATTTTTTAAGTGCTGGGGGAAAAATCAAAGACAGATATTTCATGACACATGAAGATTATATGAAATTCAAATCTGTGTCCATAAATAGAATTTTATTGGAATGCAACCACATTCATTCATTTATGTATTATCCGTGGCTGTTCTTGGGTTACGACGGCAAATTGCAGCAGAGATCACATGACCCAGAAAGCCTGAAACATTTGCTTTACGACCCATTACAGAAAAAGGTAGCCAACCCCTGGTCTAGGTGAACGGCACTGCCATTCTCCCTACTATCTAAGCCAGACATTCTAGAGCCAGCTTATATGTCTCCCTCTCCACTTTCTTAGGGCAAATTCCCATGGCTTCCCTCTCCCCCACCTCAGCCTTTCATTCTTTTTGCTGTGATTCTAATCCTGGTCCTCACCATCTCTCATCAGATCTATTGCAATAGCCTTATAACTAGGCACAGAATTTAATCCAAGGTCACATACCAAGCAAGTGGCAGGTTCAGAACTTAAAGCCAGGACTCATGAAGCCCCATGTTGCCTCCCACTTATGCTGTTCTGCCTCTTTTTCCTGCTGCAGATTCTCTCAATTCCAGTCCTAGCTGGAAATGTTGCCAGATTTCTCCTTCTGAAGCAGAAGTCTGAACCTGGCCCCGTCTTTGCTCAAGAACTTCAATGACTCCTCTACTGCTAGGAAAACGAAGTCTACAGTCCTTACCTCTCTAACGATGGAGTTGGACCCAATAACCTCTGTGACCCCTTCCAGCTCTAAAATTTTAGGACCGAAATCCTTTAGCATCGCGTTCATGGCTTCCAGAAACGACCGAACATATTTTCAGCTTTGTTTTCACTACTCACCATTGCTAAGGACTCCTATGCCCTAAAGCAAACTGCTCCCCTCCTTTCTTCCTGTAAATTTTCACTAACACCTACTCATAATGTTTCCCCCAGCTGGAATTCTGGCCTAGAATTTTCTGCCTGGCTGAGTTGAGACTGTCTCCAAAGCCTCACTGAAGTGTCCCAGGCTCCGTGAAGCCTTTGCTGGAGCCACAAGCTGTGAGGCCTCCCTCCATCTGCAGGAGCTGAGGCTCCCTCCATCTGCAGGAGCTGAGGCTCCCTCAGCATGACTGTATGGTGGAGCTGAATGAGCCCCAGTGGATGGTCCTGAGCACCCTCCCGCCCACCTCCAGGGAACACTCACCCTGTTCCTTCTTGAACTCATTTTCGCTCATGAACACAGGGGCCATAAGCTCCCCAACAGGTGGCTGAATGGAGACGTAGAACTGTCGGGTTTGGGTGCTGGGAAGGGTAGGAGGAGACAGAGGGAGAGGGAGTGAGGCCAGCATCTCTCCCCTCATCTCGCACTGTGTCTGAAGGGAGGGCTTGGAGGCAGCAGGAGAGGGAGGTAAGAGACCTGAGGTCTTCGGATGCCTTCCAGACACACCAGATCATGATGTAGCCCCACCTAACACCACCTCCAGCTCCAGTTTATTTTTTAATTTTTTAAATTTTTATTTGTTTGCAGTACACGGGCCTCTCACTGTTGTGGCCTCTCCCGTTGCGGAGCACAGGCTCCGGATGCGCAGGCTCAGCGGCCATGGCTCACGGGCCCAGCCGCTCCGTGGCATGTGGGATCTTCCCGGACCGGGGCACGAACCCATGTCCCCTGCATTGGCAGGTGGACTCTCAACCACTGCGCTACCAGGGAAGCCCTCCAGTTTATTTTGACCCCACCTCTCCCTAGCCATCCTCTTACTCCTCCATGAGTTGGAAACATACCACAGCTGGAAGTTGGCCGCCTGGGTCGAGTCACAGAAATTAATGCCCATGACAGCAGTAGCAGATTCTCCAGGTGCCAGGGACTCTGCAGCAGTGTGAGGCAGGGAAAGGGGGAGAGAAAGACAGCATCACCTGATAGGTCTGGAACCCTGACCCCTTCTCCCCTCCACTTGCAGAGCTGACCACTCCTCTATGGAACCCTGGCCTTCTGAGCCCCTGGAGAGATTGTTCCTGAGTTTCTCCTGAAACGTAAACACCCTTCCCCCACTCATCCTCACCCCCTTTAAGTCAGTGCTGAAACAACCGAGGCTCAAGCACCTCTTGCCCTGATATCGACTTGCTCACTTCCTAGTCTGTCTTGTCCATGGATTGTGTTAGATGCCATCTCCATACCCCCATAGCCTAGACCTGGCCTGGCACAGAGCGGGGCTTCAGAAACCACAGAAAGACCAACTCCACCCAGGAGCCTCCTTCTCCACCACGTCCAAGGCCCTTCCGCACCGATTTCAGGAAATTCCTGGATGCTGATGCCAGCGGGCAGTTTGGGGGTGCCCACATGTAGGCCCTTGATGGGGGTATCAGAGCTGTTGGAGAAGTGGATGTGCACAGACACCATGTGGGGGTCCCCAGAGAAAGGTTGGCGGCTGAAGGTGTAGTCCACAGCCAGCCCCTCGCCAGCTACTCGGTGCAGCAGCTCCTGTCTCCCGACACCCAACACTGGACTCAGCAGCTGGAGGGGAGGAGGATGAGGGGAAGTATGGAAATGAACAAGGCGAGAGCCCGTCCCAGCCTTGTCCCTACTTGTGGTCACAGCAACGGAGGCTCAAAGCCATCCCTCCATCACACCCCCTTCACACAAATCCATACCGTAGGATGCAGCACAGAGATGTGTCCCTGCCCCAGCCCTGTCCCTCCCCATCCCACTCACCGAGGGCACCAGGGGGGAGTCTGTGAGCGTCAGGCCCTCCAGATCAGCAGCCAGGCTGGTGGACACAACCGTTGGGGGAGACACAGGCTGGACACTGGGAGGGGTGACTGTGGGAGTATATGAGAAACATTAGGACGAGGGAGAGGCAAAGTGTTATTGGCTTGGATCGAGCAGGAGCCCAAGGCTTAGGGAGGAGATGGCTCAGCACCACAGTGAGGCACGCGGCAGCCTGGTGGCTCCACGGAGATATCCATCCTTGACCCCAACCCCACACCTGGAGAGGTTGACCTGCTGCCCTCTCAGGCCCAAAGATGGATTCTGTCTGCTCCTCCCACCCCAACCCCCCGAGAAACCTAGCCCAGAGTGCCCATGGCCCTTCCTAAGTCATACTCCCCAGGCCTCCTTCCCCCTGTGACTTCTACCACCCAAACTCACAGTCCTCTAGATCAAGCAGGGAGATCTCCTTGGCTGCAGGGGCACTTTTGCTGCTGGGAGGCTGGAAGAGAAAGCGGGATTGAGTGTGGAAGGGTAGTACCCTGGCCCGGGCTGGGTTATGGGGAGATGCCTGGGCCTGGCCCAGAGGGTGGGAGGGTCCTGGTCCATACGCCCATCCCCTTTCTGCCCCAAGGCGCTCACTGTTTTTTTCCTCCAGGAGGCAGGTTCCACCTGCTCCTCCTCTGTCTCTGATGTCATCTCAGACTCTGACGA
Organism: Mesoplodon mirus; assembly: GCF_964341445.2. NCBI lineage: Eukaryota > Metazoa > Chordata > Mammalia > Artiodactyla > Ziphiidae > Mesoplodon > Mesoplodon mirus. The sequence goes on along the minus strand of NC_138979.1, from coordinate 36,440,406 downwards.
GCTGCTGCTGGAATCACTGCCCTCATCTGAGGACGAGCCGCCTTCTTGTCCCTCTGGCACCTTCTTCCTCTTCTTCATCTTCCTCTTCTTACCTTCCTCCTCACTATGTTCACTGGAGGAAAGGGGGCAAACAGGGCTTGGGCCCAGCCTGGATGACCCCTTCTTGCCTCACAGAAGAGCAGGGAAAGCCTTGAACATTGCGGGTGAGGGTGGGGAGCCTGGGCCAGTGGACTCCACACCTGAGCTCCTATGCCTGGGTCGCAGTGAGAGCTTTAGACCGGCCTGTGCCAGCTCGGGCCCCTTCCCTGATGGCTTCTTCATGCTGTGCCCCATGCAGAGATCTCCTGTGGCCATCATGTGAGCAGACCAGGGGGTCTGTAGGCCCCACCAGCTCATGAGGAGGCTCAGGGACTCTTAGGAGACTGGCTAAGGCTGAGGGTTAGCCCTTCATTTCCAAGGGAGAGCCCTGAAGCCGCCCAGTCATCTTACCTCTCACTGCTCCTCCCTTTCTCCTCGTCCTCATCCTGGTCTTTGTTGTCGGACTCACTGCTGGACTCCCCAGAGCCGCTCTCACTGCTGCTCTTACTGTCCGATTCACTCTCGGACTCAGGGTCTGTGGAAGGACTGTCTCAGGCTTCCCTCCCTCGTGTGCAGGCCTCCTGGGGAGCCCTGGGCACCCAGCTTCAGACTCTGCACTGAAGCAGCAAACTCACCTCTTCTCCCCCCAAACCCCCGACCTGCTCCAGGCGCCAGACACCAACCAGACCAACCGGAACACAGACGGACCCGTACGGATAGAGACCTACACAAGCACACACACATCTGGGACGTGCAACCCTCAAGTGCATAAACAGGTGCACACAAGGAGGTGCACACCCCCTTAGACACGTGACCATCTAATACGGGAGCACACACATGCGCCAGATAGTCAGCCACAAGGCGCACACACAGGCAGGAGCACAGGGCCCCGGCTCTGCCCATCTCCTCACCGCTGTCTGCGGACTCTGTGGGCCCTGACTCTCCCTCAGAGTCTGAGTAGAAGGGTTTCTCCTTCTCCTTCCTCTTCTCCCTGTTTGAGCACTTGGTCCATTCAGGTACCTGGAGATTGTGGGGTGGAGGGCAGGGAGCCATTAAATCATGGATGGGGAGGGGGAAGGAAAGCACAAGCCCCTCTTACCTTTCACCCTAGCTCTTCTCGGGGCCCCACCTGGTCCTGTCCCCAAGAGGGAATAATGGGGGGAGGGAAGGGACCCTGTCCACGCAGGGGAGGCACTCACAGAGCGGCACTGCCAGCAGGAAGGAACAGAGTGTGGGGAAGGCACAGGGGTGCAGCATACAAGGGGGAGGGAGGGGCAGCACAGGCTGGGAGAGAGCACTGCACACGGAGCAGAGGGCACACAGCACACAGGGCGGGGGGACCTTGGTGTATTCGCCCAACAGGCCCACATGGGTCTCAATAAGGGAGAGATCTTCTTCCTGCGTGTGGGGAGGGTGTCAGGAGGGCTGGGCTGGCACTCCCAGGGCTCCCTGCTGTCCGTCCTTCCCCACACACAGCTCCACCCTCCACCCCTGCTGACCTCCACATTGCGCACAGATGGGTCCGGGGCTTCCTCTGGCCAGTCTGGGAGCTCCTGGTAGCCCGTGGCCTTGGCATTGAGCAGGTGGGACAGTGAGCCCAGCTGGAAGTGGTCCCGGTCTGGGGACAGGGTGAGAGGTCAAGTCAGTAGTGGCAGTGAGGAAATGCCCTGGGAGTTGTTTCCTAGGTGGGGCCGGGTGGCAATTCCGGTGGGAACTCCCTAGCTAGACAGAAGAGAGGGGCGGACGTGTCCCTAATGGCTCTTCTGCCCTGACTGAATCTCCAGGCCCACATGCTGGAAAAAAGATTGTATGGCTGACTAGAGCAGGGCTGAGGGGTGGGGGGAGCTGGGACCACAGAGGAGGGCAGGAGGGGCTTCTGGGCCCAGAGTTACTGCTGCCTGTCTGCCCTGGTGGAAGCAGAGATGCAGGTGTGGCTTCTCTCCCAGGGCAATGGGGGTGGTGCTCTTGCATAGCCAGGCTCAGGAAGGAGGCCTGCTTGGAGTGAGGGTAACAACTATGAGTAAGAGGCTGGCCAGGCTGGGTCAAAAGGCAGGGAGGTGTGTCTGGTCAGGCTGGGGACTCCGTGGGGAGGGGTGAATCCAAATGGGAGCAGGAGGGAGTCAGAGCCAGAGAAGGGCAACCCAGAGACTTGTAAGTGGGGATGGTGTTAGGGAGGAGAAAGGGACCGTTCCCCTTCTTCCTGGGAGGTTTTCACATCTCCCCCATCCCTCAGGATCTCCTTGCTCCTGTGGTCCAGGGAAAGATAAAGCAGAACAAAAAGGTACGCAGGAGAACTGAGCTTTGTGAAGGAAGTTCCCCTCCTGAGTAGGTTCCTGGGTCCAGAGAGTCAGCTGGGGGACCCTCCCCTTCCCGCGTCTCTCAGAGCCCTTGTCACGGGAGACCAGACCGAGAGAAGAGGCAAGGCAGCGGGCCTGGAGCTGGGGGTTTGGGCTGACCTCCAGTGACAGCCCAGTGAGTGCTGGCAGCCACTTTCTCAGGATACTTACAAACATACACCTCTCATTTGTTTTTGCTTTTTTAAGATTTTTTTGACGTGGACCATTTTTAAAGTCTTTATTGAATTTGTTACAACATTGTTTCTGTTTTATGTTTTGGTTTTTTGGCCGTGAGGCATGTGGGACCTTAGCTCTCCAACCAGGGATCGAACCTGCACCCCCTGCATTGGAAGGCAAAGTCTTAACCACCGGATCACCAGGGAAGTCCCTACAGCTCTCCTTTGTATGGAGTTCTACTTCCTGCCTTCCTGGGCCCTTGGTAGGTAAAATCTTGATACATATGGTGCCTGCTCAGGGAGTAGGATAGAAAGGGGAGCCCAAGAGGAGAGAAACCAGAGGCCCATCCTGCCTGGGAGGGCAGAGACTCAGGTGAGTTGATGCTGGTGGTGGTTGTGAGCGGGTGAAAGAGCAAGCCCTGGATGCTGCAGGATGGGCAAAGGGTTGGGCCAGGGGCACAGGACTGGCGTTTCTCCAGAAGTCCTGCCCACCGAAGGCTGGTACCTGGCTGAGACTGAGACCTCAGGGGGAAGGGCTGGGACCCGGTTGCTGGCCAATCCTCCCCTTCCCCCAGGAAGGTTACTCTGGATTTCACCTCCCACCTTTGAAGGATGACTCCAAGACTGGAGCTGGTTTGGGTGCCAGGAAGAGCTTCTTGGCGTGACGGCTGAGGGCCCCACCCTGCTCTGAAGGGACGATGAGCTGCCGGGTGAAGCGTGCTCGGTCTCGGATATCGTAATTCTGGTCATACTTGGCCAGACTCAGCACATACTGGGTCAGCAGCTTGGTCTGGGGGACAAGAAGTGGGTCAGCAGCCATCACAGAGGGTGGGGACACAGGTGGTCTCTGAACCAGATACTTTTTTTTTTTTTTTTTGAGCCATGCCCCATGGCTTGTGGGATCTTGGTTCCCCGACCAGGGATCGAACCTGTGTCCCCTGCAGTGGAAGTGCGGAGTCTTAACCACTGGACCGCCAGGGAAGTCCATGAACCAGATTCTTTTGGCCAACAGCTCCAGGCACTGCTGCCTCCACCTGACTTTCCCTCCCAACCTGCCATTGTGCCAGACCCTGCATTTTCTCCCACCTCCCCAGCCCTAACTCCCAGCGCCAACTCTGACAACTGACTTGGCCAGCAAAAGAGCTTGCCCTTTCGGAAACCTCCCTCTTGGCCCTGGGTGCCATTCTTCCTCAGGTTTGTGGTCCCCACTGCCCTAGGCCCACTCCTACCCCACCTAGTCCAGGCTGGGCCAATCTCTCCACCTTGAGGTGCCAGAGTGAGTGAAGGTCTAGAACATTCTGCTAGACCTCACAGTTTCTAGGCTCCATCACCTGGGGGGAACTAGGTGACAAAAAGAGAAAGGGGGAACACATAGGAACCCCCTGGCAGGGGCTGCCCTCACACCCCATTGACCCACATAGTAGATTCTGAGCAGCCCAGGGGTCTCAGAGGCCATGATCCTCCCTGGAAGGTCCTAATGAGATCAGAGCAAACTACAGCTGCCTATGGGTTTGCTGAAGTCATATGGGGTTCACAGTCTGCAGTCAAGGTAGCCATATCCCAGGACCGCAAATCTCAGTTTCTGCCCTGATCCTGACCTAGTCTAACCGGTCACAAAATGACACTGGTAGCCACCATTTATGGAGTGCCTTCTAGTGTCAAATACTGTGCTAGGTGCTTCACTACCTCATGTAATCTCCATAACCCTTCTGAGAGGTGGTCGCTACTGCCCCCTTTTACAGAGGAGAATCAGAATCATTAAGTGACTTTTCCCAGGTTAAGGAGCCAGTCAGTGCTGCATCCAGGCCTGGACTCTCATCTCCTTGGCCTCAGCCTGGGCCGGAATCTGGCATGCAATGGATGGCTCAGCAGGTGGGAAGGATGGCTGGGATTGTTGTGGCCTTGTGGCAGGTCCAGAATGTCACCCTTGGTACTGGGATGGGGGAAGTATCATTGCTGTTTTGCCAGGACAGACATGGACACATCCAGACCACCTCTCTCCTAGTGTGCCAAGAATTCCCCTTCCTCCACCACTCCCAGAACAGGCTGAGAAGAAAGAAGAGAGAAAGATAGGGAGGGTAGGAAGGAGGAAAGCTCTCATTATTGAGTCAAAGAACCATTCTAAGGGGCCTACGCCTGGAAGGACTGGCCTTAGGGTAAAGGGTGCCTGGAGGTTCCACTTGCCTGAACAGCCTACTCTGGGTGGCCTGATGGGGGCTGGGACCCCCGTGTCCTGCCTAGGAGAGGCGTTCAGCTATATATATATATGTACCCACAGCTCTCTGTGCCAACCCTGACTCCAGCCCTTATTGCTCTGCGTTTTGTGCTGTTTCCTCTACTTGGCTATGAGCACTTGCAGGCCAGTAAACATGTCTCGCTCACTGTCATCACCCCAGGACATAGCTCAGTGCCAGGCATAGTGGGTACTCGGGAAATGCGTGTTAAATAAATTCATGAATAAATGTGCATGTAGCTAACAGTGACAACTTGGGGAAATGCCACGTGAGCACACCCAGGCTAATGAAAACATGCCAACAGCACCACTCTGGCTCAGTCCTGAGCCTTTCAGATGCCCCCTCTACCCGGGCGCTACCCACCCAGGCTGCTTCATCTATTCAAACGTTCCTCCCACCTGCTCCTTCCTCCCACTTGAATAAAGGAGGCACACAAATATTTGTTTGAAGGCTTCCAGTGGTATTCCCTCTAACTTCTCTGTCTCCAATCTGCTTCTCCCACAATACTGACACCCACAGATCCAGCCCCTCATTGCTTCTACACAACTGCTGTCCTTTCCAGCTCCTGACAAGAGTCCCAGCATGTGATGGCCCTGCCTCCCCAGCTTGTGTCCCTGGGGCCCACTCTAGCCACCGTGGATCAAAGGAGCCACAGAAGACGCCCAAGTGCCACCATCCAAAGACTCCATGGGATGGCAAAGAGGCCACCTTCAGGCCAGCAGGGATGTCACAAGCTACAGGGTATGGCCCAGATGCTTTGCTCCAAGGGTTGGCAAGCTCTATCTATAAAGGGCGTGAGTAACTATTTCAGGCTTTGCAGGCCATATGGACTCTATTGCAGCGACAACATCCATGGACAATAAACAAATGAATGAACGTGGCTGCGCCCCAATAAAATTTTATCTACAACAACAGGCAGCAGGCCAGACTTGGCCCATGGGCGGTAGTGTGCCAACCCCTGCCTCACTTGACTGAGTATGGGAACTCTCAGGGTGCTTGGTGTCCCCAGTACCTTGAGAAGCTCTGCACGTTACACTTTGTTTTTAGCAGAATCTCCTGGGACCATCTCAGAGGATGCTGGACACTCAAGAGGTTTTTAATACCCTGATATTCCAGCTCAGTTGAGCCATGTCCTTGGCTATGGTGCCCCTCATAACCTTTCACCTTAGGAATGACAACGGCTGCCAATACCACCCAAGCCTGAGCAGAGACTTGCCCTCTCGTCCCCGGCATAGACTGGCGAAGCATCTCCAAGCTTTGGGAGGAAGCAGAGACCACATCTCCTGGGACACATATTCTCCCATCAGTGCCTATCACTGCTGGGCCCTCCCCCTGGCCCCAGTGTTCCAAAGGCAGCAGGTAGGGACACACCCACTGCCAGACTGGAAGTCACAGCCCCATAGAAGAGCCTCTTCAACAGTGGTCACCATCCCTACTAGGCCCTTGGGGGCCCTGGAGTAGCTGTGGACACTGGGGGAACACTGGTCACCTGGGCAGACCAGACACCTGTCCTGAACTCCCTCTTCAGAAAGAGGTGCTGATATATGTATAACTGAATCACTTTGCCGTACAGAAGAAACTACAACATTGTAAATCAACTATACTGCAATCAAAATTAATAGAAATAAAATAAAATATGAAAAAGAAAAAAAAGTGACAAAAGAAAGAAAGAGGTGCTAAAGTTCATGCCTACCTGGTTAGGGCCCACAGAATACTGCCTGGGCTGTTTCTGGGGCCCAGAGTGTTTTAGGAGGCATCTCCCAATCTGTACCTGCTTAGAGTTGGTCAGGTAGAGCTTGGCTGCCAGATTGATGACCTGCAGCTTGACGATGTCCTCCTCGGCCGTGAAGGACTTGGCCATTTTTCTCAGGACGTCGGGTGCAATCCTGGGGACGTGCTCACAGTACTCGCCAATGAGCCACAGGATGCTGGCTCGGGCCATGGGCACCTGTGGGTGTGGGAGAGGAGTCAGGTCTGGGGTAAACGTGGGAATGTGGGTGGGCACCTGGTTTGCCAAGGAATCAGCACTCCTCCCATCTGTGGCCTGTTGTATCGTGGGCTTCTCTGGAAATGGGAGTGGGAGGTGATGGGAGAGAGATTAAAAGGTTGGGCATTTCCTGGGCAGCATCTCCCCTCTTCCCTAGGGTTTCATTAGCATGGACAGAGACGTCAAGCCCCAAATTCAGTCACAGTTTAGTATAAAAGACTGATTTTCTGGATCCATTGTACCCTCAATGCTTTACTGCCTTGTTATTCTCCCTGAATCTTCAGGAATGCCTTTGCTTGAATGTTTCAACTTGGACTAGTCAATTGGCCACCCTCGGCCAGAACTTTAGAGAAAACCTGAGAGGTGGTACAGGCTGAAGCTCAGCAAGGGATCCCCAAAGGGAATGCGAACCAGGGTCACATGGTCTCATCTTTCCCCTCCTCCCACCTGAAGACCTTTCGAGCCAGTAGGGAAGGTTTGGAAGTTGATTTTTTATTAAGGCTAGTGTTTAATTATAGCGTCTTAAATCATGGGGAGGACATTGGGTTGGGAAAGGAAACGGGGTCACTCCCTGACCTGGATGTTGTCTGTGAGCTTTGCCAAGTGTTTGATGATCTCTCCGTGCTGTGCTGGCTGCATCTGCAGCAGCTTCTTAATGACGACCACGGACTCTGCGACCACAAGCTCTGTAGGACAGGAAATGAGCCCGGGACAGTCAGATGACTACACACAATGAACAGGCACACCTGCAATGCCCCCAGCCCCTTGGCTGTGTTCCTCAACCCCCTGTACTTCTCCAGTGGCCCTCAGAGACGTGGGAGCACTTGGATACTAATTGAGGCAGACAGACAGATGAACACACATTGTTCCTGAACAGACAGGTGGATACCCACTGGCCATCAGAGTCAGACATGCAGGCAGCACCCACTAGTCATCAAAGTTGGGACATGCAGACAAACACTGACCATCACGGTTGGACAGCAGCTGCACCAGGCCGTTGAGGCAGGTGTCACGGACTCGGCCTATGTTAGTTGCACAGCGCCCAATGGCCTGGATCGTGGCTGCCACAAAGTCCTTGTCCATGCTGCGAATGTAGGTCTGTGGACACCACAACAGAGTGACCCCCGGAAGGCAGTGATCCCTCAGACTTGACTTGGCAGTGACTCTGCAGGCTTGAGGGTGACCTTCCAGAAAGCTGTTACCCCTCATTCAATGACTCATCATGTCAGAGACTAAACTCTGGGAAAAGGAATGACAGCCTCACCCGTCACCCAGTGATTCCCTAACCCAAAGCCAGTAGAATGCATTGAGAGGGGATGTAAAATAACAGTTTCTCCACTTTGGGCTTTTAAGAGAAGGTTTGCCCCACCAGGCCAATTCTCACGAAGCACAAGGAGCTGCAGGACAACTCTCGTGGGCCTCTCTGACTATAAGCCGGCCCCTGGCCCGTACCTGGAATTCCCGTAGGACAGTAGGGATGTTGGTCTCATTGGCGAGATTAGTCAACACTTCCAGCTGCAGAGAGTCAGAAAACGGGCAGGGTGGCTTTCTGTGCTTTCATAAACCTTCACTCCAAACACACACATCACCAACCAGAAAACATTCCTCAGGCAGGACAGCCCTGCATCATCCTTAGATTGATGAGAGAACTGACAGATCATGAAACTTATCCAAAATGCAGGAGGACCAGTTTGCTTCTTAAATGAACTCCCTGACAGAGTATGCTTGCAGTATGATCATGTCACCTCTCTACCTTCAAGGAAAAGTTAAAGCCTCCAGTTGCTTTTAGGATAAAGACCAAGATCCTTTCCATGGTCTGTAAGTCCTTGATCTCCCACCATTCTCCCCCTTATCCTCTATGCCCCAGTCACACAGGCCTTTAGTCACAACCCTCCTGTTGGCCTTTGCATATGCTCTTTCCTCTGTGTGGAGCACCTCTTCCCATTCTTGTCCCTGCATTTACCTAGAGAATTCATGTTCATGTCTCAGTACTCAGCTCAAGCCTCCCCTCCTGAAGGAAAACTTCCCTGACACCAGACTAGATCAGGTCCACCTATTTATGCTCGTACAGCTCTCTGCACTTTCCTTTTACATCCTATTTCGCAAATGGATTTTTACCTGTGCTGTGTGATTAGCTGCCCAATGTCTCCTCCTCACCCCAGCGAGACTGTAAGCTCCACAAGGGCAGGGTGCCTGATTGGTTTGTTCTGTTGTACCCCTAGATCCCCCTAGATCTAGCCGTGAGATACACAATAGGTGCTCAGAAGGGTTAGGAGGATTAACTGTTGCTGAAGGAAGTTACTCGATAAGGAGGCAGATCAGGGACGGACCGTGGGTGCGGGCTCCTGCCGCCTGTTCTGTGGGGCTATGTCTGCACGACAGCCTGAGGGCGTAGGTGTGTGAGGGTAATTACACTGTGGGTAGAAGACAGAGACTGCAGCGGGGAAAGTATGAATTTTTTTTTTTTTTTTTTGTTTGCCTGCACCACGCAGCATGTGGGATCTTAGTCCCCCGACCAGAGATTGAACCCTAGCCCCCTGCATTGAAAGCGCGGCATCTTAACCACTGGACCGCCAAGGAAGTCCCAGGGGAAAGTATGAATTGGGAGTCAGCAGACCTGACCTTCGGTAGTTACCTCACCTCCCTAAGTCTATATTTTTATAAAATAGAGATAACGTACACTTCCTGAGGTAATTATGAAAATCGAATTACTTCATATGTGAAAAGTGGCAGGTGTATAACAGGTACTGGGCAAAGGGCAGCTCCGTTCACCCTGTCCCCCCACTCTCATTAGCCTGGCTTCCTGAGCAAACACTTCTGGCTGGAGCAACGGTGGGCTCAGCCCCTGAAACAGGCAGGCACCAAGGTGGCCACTGTGGATATTCAAGTGGGTCATGGGGGTGGGGGACAGAAAGTCCACAGGCACGTCTGTCCATCACTCACCTTCAGGATCTTGATCTGGGTGGGGTCGGTGGACCTGATGTAGAAGCTCTTCAGGTACGGCTCAAACATACCCTGGCACGAGAGAGGCAGCCCCAAGGAGCTCCACCTCAGCCTGAGACCTGCTTCTCCTCCAGAGCGCCCCTCCTCCTCTCCTGACCCAGGACCCAGCATCCTTCCTGCCCCTCACTGTCCTCTAGTCCTCGATTCTTCCCTCCTCCTCAGATCTAAGCCGGTCTTTCTTCATCAGGCTTTCCTCCCTCAGCGGCCCTCGGGATCCAGGCCCTGCTTCTCCACCTGCATTTGGGGTCTCTCCTTCCCACACTCTGCACAGCCAGGGAATTCCCCCCATCCTGCCTTTCCCCAGAACCCTAGCCCCGCAGGAGCCACTCCTCAGACTGCGAGTGCAGGCCTTGGTCACTTGCTCACCCGGCGCTTGATGGACATGGTGGCCACGTTCTGGAGCACCACGTACTGCACCTCGCTGTGGAGAGGAGGGGTCAGAGGTACCTGGGCCCCTCGGCTGGGGCAGCAGGTCGGGAGAAGGGAGGTGGGCAGAATAGGAGGGAGGAGACGACCGGTGTGGGGAGGGCACCAGCGGGAGGAGGGCAGAACTGGGGTCTGGGCGGGGAGCAGGTGGGCTGGGGCGGAGGGCGTCAGGCGCTCTGGGTCGGGGGGTGGTGGGGAGGAGCGGGGCGAGCCGGCCCCCGGGCGTGGGCGTGGGCGGGGCGGGCGCGGCGGGCGCGCACCTGTGGCTGCGCAGCAGGCGCACGAGGGCCTTGGCGATGACGCCCACCTCCGCCTTAGGCGCCAGGTGGAAGTAGAGCTGCGCCACCGCCATGACCACGGCGGCGCTGCGGCTCTGCAGCAGCGGCTTTGTGTTGCGCAGCAGCAGCCGGTGGTCGGGGTCCATGACGTAGGGCTTTCGGGCCGACGTCGCCGTGGAGGCCGCCGCCTCCGACCCCGGGCCCTTGGCCTCGTCCTCCTCGGAGCCGTAGAAGGCTTTCTCGGGGTTCTCCTCCAGCAGAGACTCCTGGAGCGGGAGAGAGGCGGGACAGTGGGCACCTCCTCCCGGAGACCCGCCTACCCACTCTGCTAGGGCGAGGGTTGGGGTCCCGCCTGGGGGGTCTGGGCCACTCACGTTCTGGGTGGGGCTCAGGAACTGCGTGCGGGCGTAGCGGGTGAGCATGCTGATGATGACCACCTGGCCCCACTCCTCCACGTCGATGAGCAGGTTACAGAGTTTCCGGTAGTTCTTGTGGATCAGGTCGATGCGCTCTGGGCACACCTCCTCGAAGGCCATCACCACGCTGCCCGCCACCAGCTGGGGAACCGACAGAGGCAAGAGCACATGAACAGGAAGGACAGAGGGGCCTCTGCCTGGCTCCTTTTCACCACCCGTCCCTGTGTGTCCACATACGCACCGTGGTCTTGTCTGCCAGAAGCTTCTCAATGACCTCTATCAGCTGGTCCTTCTGGTCAGAATCCAAACTGAGAGAGAAACTGTTGAAAGGGATTGCCCCTCCCCCGTCTCCAGCCTTCCCAACATCCGCCCAAGCTGTGCTCACCTCCCTCACCCCAACCCTATTCATAAAGAGGTGTGAGCCACTGCCTTCAGTGTTCTCCATCTCTGTCAGTTCCCCAAACTGCCTTAAACCATCTGAAGAGAAAAACAAAACAAAAAATCCAGAAGCAAAACCAAAAGCAGCCTGCAAGACTTGGGAGAGGCCAGGGGTGGGCGGGGGCTTGGAGTATACCTGTAGAGCTTGGGGATGGCGTGGGCAGCTGTCTTCCGCACATAGGGTGACATGTCCGAGGCAGCTTCCTTGATGGCTAGCATCATGATGGGCACGATGATGGGCACACGGATGCTAGACAGGACGCGGAGGGCGCTGGCACGAATCAGCTGGTTGGGGTCCTAAGAGCAGAGGTGGAGGCAGAGCCATGAGAGAGCAGCAGGTGGCCTGAGGGCAGAGGCCACACCTGTGGAACTCACTGTCCCTAGTCACCACCAGCTCTTGCTTCCCTGCCTCCTCTCTTGAGCTTGGATGATGTGCTAGTGCTGGGTACCTGGTGGGGAGCTGCCTGAAGGCGCGGACTCTTGGCCCTGCTGCAGAAATCTGACACCTGAACATATGTGGCATTGGCTGCTTCACTCTCAGGAAGAGTGGCAAACTTTCAGAACACCTAAAGCTCTTGTTATTTAGGGGAGTGTGTGGAAGGGGAGGGTGTCTTTGTGTTTATGCTGGAGGGGACTGCCAGCAAATGCAACCTGGTCTCCCTTTCCGAGAGTTCATCCTTACAGTCCTCTCTCCCAGCAACCTCTCAAACCTGCTCTTCTTCCTCTTCCTCCACAGTGTTTAAAAGAGAATAGGTGTGGGGCTTCCCTGGTGGCGCTGTGGTTAAGAATCCGCCTGCCAATGCAGGGGACACGGGTTCGAGCCTTGGTCCAGGAAGATCTCCCACATGCCGTGGAGCAACTAAGCCCGTGCACCACAATTACTGAGCCTGCGCTCTAGAGCCCGTGAGCCACAACTACTGAAGCCCACGCGCCTAGAGCCCGTGCTCCGCAACAAGAGAAGCCACCGCAGTGAGAAGCCCACACACCACAACGAGGAGTAGCCCCTGCTCGCCACAACTAGAGAAAGCCCACACACAGCAACGAAGACCCAACGCAGCCAAAAATAAATAAGTAAAGAAACAAAAATGGTATTACACCATTGTTAATTGCTTTAAAAAAGAGAGAATAGGTGTGTAAGCCCCTCCTCTTTGCTCTTATTGCATCCTATGGACACCTGAGAAGAGCCTTAGACACAGTGTATTGTGATCAGGAGATTACAAGAGCAGCAGTAGCTGTAAATTACCGTTAATCTTGGAGGACTGTGGACAGTGGGAGAGGTGCTGGGACACTAAAGGGTAGATGCTACCCTGATTTTCTAAAATGGAGAAAGAGCCACAAAATTACAGGTGAAAATTATGGTAACCCCTGTTAAAATTCTGGAATTAATTTTTAAACAGACAGTTTCAAAGCACTTATGTTAAAAGCAGGAGTCTGTGAGTCAAATCATATCACATCCACTGCTAAAACCTATTTTCCTTTTTTATTTAACATTTTATTTGGAAATGATTATGGATTCACAGGAAGTTATCCCCCAAAATCCCTTTTCCTTTTTGCTAGGGTAACTAGGCTGGTAGCTATTAACAGCATGTATCTTGATTTCAGCAAAGCATTTGTGAGAGTCTCTCATGGTATTTCCTGGATTGCCATTTTTGATGTAGGCCTTTTGTTTCATTTAATACGTAAGCATTTTAAGAGCAGAATTCATGTCTATTTTATCTCTGGATAACCACAGCCCTTTGCACATGAAAGGTGTTAAGAAATTTTCTTGCTGTTAAAATCCTTCCTAACAAGATGGGAAAATACCAGCTGATTGCAGTTAGGTGGTCCACAATTTGGTAAAATGCGGTACTTGGGGAAGATTTACTAACAGATGAGTGTCATCCTGGAAGCACGATATATGGGACTCATAGTCTGTTGCCCTGGTCTGAATAGCTTATCAGCATCTTGGAGGAAGACACAAAATCAGGAGGACAAAATTAAGATTCAGAATCACCCTGGCTTGGATCCTGTGCTAAACTTATAAAATGAAATACAGTAGGGTTTCACAGGAGATTCAAGGAACCAATTGCATAAAGACAGGATATATGGAGACCTAGATTATCTGCTTGCCAACTGGAGGTTTGTCTGAATTGAGCCAACATTAGTGGGCTGCAAAGCAAACACAGCTTCAGCCTGGGCTGACAGAAAAGGCTGGTTCTAATGTGCAGGAAAGCCCCCCCTAACAGTAGTAAAAACACAAAGAAAGTGAGTTTTAGAGGAACACATATAAGATACTGCTTACAAAACAATATTATACATTATTTAGGAATGCATAAATAAGTAATAAAAGAATAAATACATGTATATGAATAATAAGCAGGAGAAGATACATAGGGGACTTCAGCTGTTTGATAAATCTTTCATTTCTTATGCTGGGTATATATTCATTATATTATTCCTTATGCCTTCTGTGCGCCTGAAATAAATTTTTAAAAATTATGGCAATGGGGCTTCCCTGGTGGCGCAGTGGTTGAGAGTCCGCGTGCCGATGCAGGGGACACGGGTTCATGCCCCGGTCCGGGAAGATTGCACATGCCGCGGAGCGGCTGGGCCCGTGAGCCGTGGCCGCTGAGCCTGCGCGTCCGGAGCCTGTGCTCCGCAACGGGAGAGGCCACAACAGTGAGAGGCCCGCGTACCGCAAAAAAAAAAAAAAAAATTATGGCGATGGAGGTTTCAACACAATATAATGGTTTAAAAAAAGCTGTAATCACTCCACACCTGTCAGAATGCCTATCATCAAAAAGACAACAAATAAATGCTGGAGAGGGTGTGGAGAAAAGGGAGCCCTCATGCACTGCTGGTGGGAATGTACATGGGTACAGCCACTACGGAGAACCGTATGCGGGTTCCTCAAAACTTTTTAAATATAACTTTCATATGATCCAGCAATGCCACTCCTGGGTATATATCCTGCGTATGCTTTCATTTACATGTGGAATCTAAAACATAAAACAAACGAATGAGTATGACAGAACAGAAACAGCTCATAGATACAGAGAACAAACTAGTCATTACCAGCGGGGGGTGGTGGAGAGAATCAAGAGGGGGTAGGGGATTAAGAGGTACAAACTACTAAGTATAAACTAAATAAGCTAAAAGGATATATTGTACAGCCCAGGGAATATAGCTAATATTTTATAATAACTTTAAATGGAGTATAATCCACAAAAATATCGAATTAATATGTTGTACACCTGAAACTAATATAACATTGTAAATCAACTATACTTCAATAAAAACAAAAAAAAAGTTGTAGTTGTCTTAAGACGCAGCAAGTTGCCTTATGAAGGAGTGAGGTCTGTATCACTGGAGATGACCTGTCAGAGATGTTCTAGAGCAAAGGTTGGCACACTACAGTCCCCAGGCCAAATCTGTCTTCTGCCCTCTTTATAAATAAAAATGTACACAAACCCAGCCATGCCCACTCATTTATGGCTGTTTTCATACTACAAGGGCAAAATCGAGCAGTTGCATGGTTGAGACTGGATGGCTTGCACAGCCTAGACTACTATCACCTGGCAGTATACAGAAAAGTTTGCTGACCACTGTTCTAGAGAAATCATTGCATTGAGATGGACTAAATGAGCTCTGGTTTTCCAAAAGGGAAAAGGGGCAGACTGTAGAAACTCAGGTCAATGTAAAAATCTGTGCAAAATTTCCAGAATGTTTCTTATAAAATGATTTAACCCCGAGTCAAGCCACTCTGAGAGATAGATTGTATGGTTTTGACTTCTTTTTGGCCATGCCACGTGGCATGTGGGATCTTCCCCAACCAGGGATCGAACCTGTGCCCCCTACACTGGGAGCGTGGTGAAGTCTTAACCACTGGGCCACCAGGGAAGTCCTGGTTTTGACTTTTAAAAATAACCTAGCACAGTGTTTGGCATAGAAGTACCCAAGTGTTTGCTGAATGAAAGAATGGTATATGCAAGTGCCCATGCTTTCTGCCCCACCTCAGAGAAGCAGACTCTGTCATCCCCTCCTGCTGGCCAGAGCAGATTGAACCAGGGGCACGCGTGCTCCGGGTTTTGGCAGTCAACTCTCAGTCTGCTGAACAGCCTACAGCATCAGCTGAACATGAAAAGATGAGCTGGACTTTTCAGAGTCCCTCTCACAAGAATTTGAACTAAACATGTGGAAAGACTAGAGGAGTTAATGGCTGTAATCAGAGCTGAAGAGTCTGATTGGAGCCAATAGAACAGCAGTGATGCTGCCTTCTTTACCCAGAAGAAATCTTATCCTAACCAGAAAACCACCCAGTGGAGACTATCATGCCTGCATTTAATATACAAAATCAAAAGTGAGAATATTCAGTTTAAATAGTGTGGGGGGATTCAGCCTCCACTGCATTATTTTTTTAATTAATTAATTAATGGCTGCGTTGGGTCTTCACTGCTGCACGCGGACTTTCTCTAGTTGCAGCGAACAGGGGCTACTCTTCCTTGTGGTGCGCGGGCTTCTCATTGTGGTGGCTTCTCTTGTTGTGGAGCATGGGCTCTAGGCATGCCAGCTTCAGTAGTTGTGGCACGTGGGCTCAGTAGTTGTGGTGCACAGGCTTAGTTGCTCCACGGCGTGTGGGATCCTCCTGGACTAGGGATCGAACCTGTGTCCCCGTCACTGTCCACTGTCAGGTGGATTCTTAACCACTGCGCCACCAGGGAAGTCCCTCCACTGAATTCTAAGGGACATGAATCTTCCCCCTGTCCCTTCCCTTGGGTGATTTCAATTTCTGCCTGCCTCAAAGAGCATTTCGCCACAACAAATGTGATCCAGGTCTTTAAAGGTGGATATTTTACATACACTGGGGCATCTGAGACAAGTCAACTACTTCTTCTGGTGCTAAACAGAATAATCAATTTGTTCCAACTCTCAAGGAATCACTGGCTGTATTGTACTTATTGAAAATGGAATGGTCTTATCTTTATGTTCTCTGTGCTGACCGTGGAACCCAGTCTCCACATCTGAGGCTGCTCTCCTGCTTGGTGAACTTTGTGGTTTTCCTCTCCATGGAGCTCATTTGTTTTCAATAAACCCTTTTGTCCTCCTTACCCAGTTCCAGGTGAAAAGGTTCCAAAGCCATTGTTCTCCACAGACAGATACGCAGACCAGGTGAACCTGCCAGTGCCAAGGCTCCGACACCCAGAGGTGAGGAATCCAGGTCAGCAGCTCCCCGCACACAACCCTGTCCTAAGAAGGCAGACTTCTGCCTGGCTGTGGGCCTCAATCCCTTTATATCAATGGGGGTGAGGGCCAATGTCAGGGGCTCAAGTGGTTCACATTTGAGGCAGCCATCATCACAGCCTCCTCTGACTCTCCCAACTTTAGGCAGGTTAGGAAAAGGCCTCCAGAGCCTGTCCCCCCATGCTCAGACCTCTCCCTGGGTTTACTCCTCCAATACAGCACCCACAAGGCCCAGACCCCAGGGAGGCAAACGGAGACCTCTGACCTTTAGGCCACGTTGGAAGGTGGAGATAGACAGCAGGGCTAGGTCTTGCTGCTCCTCGGCGTAACGCACCAGGTACACGTAGACAAGCTTCTTCACCTGGGGGGGGGAGTGGGCTTCTCAGCAGGGACTGGTGCCCCCACCCCGTGAGATGTCATCACCCCAGCTGGCTGTGGTCCATGGGGAAAGCATCCTGGGTGTACCCTGACTCCTTTGCTCTGATCCACATCTAGTTCAGGGACATCTAGATGGTGTCTTTTCCTGGACCAGGAACATTCTGAGCAGATTGCCCCCCACCCAAGGACTGGATTGTTCCCTTCCTCACCCCCAACCAGCTCCAGTTTATTCCTGGTGGAGGTGGTCATGAGAGACCCCTCACCGGGTAGTGCTCACCTCTATGTTCTTACAGGCCACGTTCTTCACCACGGCAGGAAACAGGTCTGAGGCATTCTTTCCCCGGGCGATCATCTGGGTGGTGGGGGTCAAGGTAGGGGGAGAAGAAGGATGCCAGCTCTCATTAGGAGAAGGTCCACAAGGACCCAAGGAGAGCTGCTCTTTGATCCCCAGTCCCCTCGCCCAAGGGAGGCTCCTCCCTCCCCCCTCACCGCCACAATCCTCTTCATGGCCTCCAGCTTGAGGGAATCCTTGTTGGTGTCCAGCATCTCCTTCAGGTCATCATGCCTGGTGGCAGAAACAAGAGGTCAGCTGAGGGCACAGCAGTGGGGGTGGGGCTATCAATCAGTAGGCTCCAGGCAGAAAGAAGGGACCTGGGCAGGGAAAGCAGGACTCGACCAGAAGGGAAGGTGGTAAAATACACATCAGGGGACTTAGGGGAGGGAGGAGCATGTGGGCCAGCCAGTGCTATGGGCTGAGTTGTGTTCCCCTCATAAAAGATATGTTGAAGTCCTAACCCCAAGTACCCAGAATGTGACCTAATTTGGAAATAGAATTGTTTCAGCTGTAATTAGGATGGGGTAATACTGGAATAGGGTTGGTCCCTAATTCAATACGTCTGGTGTTCTTTAAGAAGATGGCCTTGTGAAGAGAGAGATGCAGGGAGAACGCCTTGTGAAGACAGAGGATTGGAGTGATCCGTCTACAAGTCAGTGAACATCAACGATTGCCAAACTATCAGAGGCTAGAAAGGGGCAAGGAAGGATTCCCCTACAGGTTTCAGATGGAGCAAGGCCCTGCTGACACCTTGGTTTTGGACTTCTAGCTTCCAGAACTGTGAGATAATAAATTTCTATTAAGTTACCCAGTTTGTGGTTCAGCAGCCCTGGGAAACTAACACAGCCAGGAGGTGACAGGATGGATTTGGGGTGGGAAAGGTAGGGACCCTTCCCAGGAAATGGCCAGTTGGATAGATGAGAAGGACCTGGAGCAAGTGGAAAGGAGGTGGGTGTCAAAACAAGAGCAAGATGCCCTTGTCCCGCCCTGAGTGTGGTCCCAGGCCCTGACCCCACAGACTGAGCTGATTCCAAGGACTGGATGGGTCCCAGATTCTCCAGAGTCTGTTCAGGTGGTCTTACCACAAAGGCCAGACCTGTCACATTCAACAGTCATTCAAGAAAGTTATAAAACCCTAATGGGAGAGGTAAATGATGATTTAAATAAATAACCCCTTGCACATGATGGAGGGGAATAAAGGTAGTCTCCAAGCCAATATACAAATTTCATACAATGGCCATTGAAAGTTCAATGGAGGCCTTTTGTCAAACCTCCTGAAGTGACTGCAGAATTCATCTAGAAACAAAAATCAATTGGTAAGAACGCCAGAGAATTTTGGGGGGAGAACAAGAGAACAATGGAACAATGACAGACAACTCCCCCTACCAGAATTCAAAACACAAAACAACATGACAACGATTAAAGCCCTATGGTACCAGGTTAAAAGTAGAAAGTCAAGAGTCATAGGGGGGAAATTTCACAAATGAATCTAAGTTGATACATTAGGAACAAATAACTCACCAGTGGGAGAAAGAAATTTTCCTCCCCTGAAATAAATGCTGTTGGGACAACTGCTATGTAGCAAAGAATTTAACTTGTACATATATTTCACACCAAAATTAATTCCACATTTGTTTAATAGTTAAATTATTTCAATATATGGAAGGGGGGAAATTTTAATTTTCAAGGTCATAAAATTTTCAGTAATAATAATTTTTTATTATTATTACTAGGTTTATTTTTTTTTTAACTTTTGTATGTAAACTAAATTTAAGAAAAAAAAAAAACCAAGGTGACTGTATTTGTTTGCTAGGGCTGCCTTAACAGTAACACAGACTGGGTGGCTTAACAACCTAAACTTATTTGCTCGCAATTCTGGAGGCTAGAAGTCTGAGAGAAAGGTGTCAGCAGGTTGGTCTCTTCTGAGGCCTCTTTTCTTGGCTTGTAGATGGCTGTCTTCCCATATCTTTACACGGTCTTCCCTCTGTGGGTCTCTGTGTCCACATTTCCTCTTCTTATAACAGGTGAATTATATTCGATTAGGGCCCACCCTAATGACCTCATTCTAACTTAATTATATCTTTAAAGGCCCTATCTACAAACACAGTCACATTCTGAGGTATTGGGAGTTAGGACTTCAACATATGAATTTGAGGGGGACACAATTCAGCCCATAATAGCAACAGAAAGGAAAATATCTGGGATATGGTGAATAAAAGTTTAATATTCAAAATGGATAAAGTACTGATATAAATTTAGGGTCTATATTCAGTATTCACTGTCAGGGCTGCTGCAAGCCCTTCTGCCATCCGCTTGCCCCGCCAGGTAGACACAGCCCTATGCTGCTGCTCCCCATTCAGTGAGTGGAGCATTGTCTAGTGTTCCTTGGCCATGTGCCCTTGAGCAGTGAACAACCTGCCCAACCATACTCAGAGGTCCAGGGGCTGGTGGTCAAAGAAGTGAACAGAGAAGTGTGAATAACCCCATGGAAAAATGTGTCTGCACACAGCTGACAGAGCAGTGGGACCACTGATGCACTCATATATTGCCCAGGCAATTCCAAAATGTGATGAGCAGTTGTGTATGGAGAACTGTACATTCTCTAATCTCCCAGATGATACTCAGATAATCCGTAGCTTTGACCCAGGCATGAGAACCCAGCCGGGAGAGGTATCACCAATGGTAGGAATTAAAAAGCAGTGTGCGTGGGCTTCCCTGGTGGCGCAGTAGTTGAGAGTCCACCTGCTGATGCAGAGGACACAGGTTCGTGCCCTGGTCTGGGAAGATCCCACATGCCGTGGAGCGGCTGGGCCTGTGAGCCATGGCCACCGAGCCTGCGTGTCCGGAGCCTGCGCTCCGCAATGGGAGAGGACACAACAGTGAGAGGCCCGCGTACCGCAAAAAAAAAAAAAAAAAAAGCAGTGTGCGCAAAGTTAGTCACAGAAGTGAAACATTTAAAAGCAATAGAAAAATCAGAAATTGGAGGTAGCAATATTAGGAGGGGGAAGAGCATGATAATAGTCATAAAGAGGCAAGTGTGACTGATGCTGAGAAATGAGTAAGTGATAAATGCTAAGAGGAAGAAAAGAACCTGACATAACATGCACCTAGTCATAGGGCTGCATTTTGAAGAAATGTGTGAGTGCTTAACAGAACACAGAGGACTTGACAGCTGTCAGATGAGGGCAGGAGAAGATGTCCAGCCCCACTCAAGTTGACCTAAAACTCCTCCATTCAGGAATACTACTCAGCCATAAAAAAGAATGAAATAATGCCATTTGCAGCAACATGGATGAACCTACAGATTATAATACTAAGTGAAGTAAGTCAGACAGAGAAAGACAAATACCATATGATATCACTTATATGTGGAATCTATAATATGACACAAATGAACTTATTTACAAATCAGAAACAGACTCACAGACATAGAAAACAAATTTATGGTTACCAAAGGGGAAAGAGTGTGGAGGAGGGATAAATTAGGCGTATGGGATTAGCAGATATAAACTATTATATATAAAATAGATAGACAACAAGGTCCTACTATATCCTGTCACAAACCATAATGGAAAAGAATATGAAAATTATATATATATATATATATATATATATATATATAACTGAATCACTTTGCTGTACATCAGAAACTAATACAACATTGTAAATCAACTATACTTCAATTAAAAAAAAACCAAAACTCCTCCATTCAGGAAGATGTCCCCCCACACCAGAGGACATTTTCTACTCCCTATGGCCAAGCCAGGGTCAGAAGACAACCACCTTGTCACCCTCCTAAACACAAACCAGGTGGTCAATTTCTAGGTGTGTTGAACTCAGGACACATGGCTGTAGACAGAGACACAGACCATTCACCTGGGCCTGGGCAGCACTGAGGGTGTGGAAACAATAACAGAGCTGGGTGCCACCTTCCCCAATATACACACACCACTGCACCCCCATACATACCCCCGCACAGCCAACTCACCCTCACAGACACCTACACACCCAAACATCCCCACCAAACACTGGTACCAGCGATACCCTCCCACATCTCCCCGCAGACATACCTGTACCCCATACACATACCCAGACCCCCCAAAACACACCTACAACCCCCAGACACATACAATCTATACATAAACCCACACACACCCACAAAAACCCCTACAGACACACACCCACAATCCCCACAGAAATACACACACAGACACATATACCACACATACACTTCCCACAAAAACACTCTCAACACATAAATCCACACACCTATGGACGAACACACCTCACCTACAAATCCCTACAGACGCCCACAGACACATATCCATCACAGCTCCCCCCACCCCCTGATCCAGACGTGCACATACCCCACACGCGTCCCTCCACAGACACACACACACCACACACACCACATACACATACACCTTTTTGACAAGACTGAGTTACTCCAGTCTCGTTGGCCAAAATGGCCTGTGGGCTCCCATTTGAGATTCTTGATGATATATACAGGCTTTTAAGATCAAATACTCCAGCCTCACAGATCCTCTGATCTCCTTCTGAGGGGTCAGGTGGGCATCCTCACTGGCCAGCCTGGGGTGACTTCACTGGGACCTGTCAGAGTTTGCCCAGCCCCTTTAACTCTGGGAGTTCTCTAAAGCAGGCTTCCTCGCACCCGGGTGTCCTCACCACCCCGACAGATGCCACAGGCCTGTGTCCAATGCACACACCCAGAGCGTGTGCTGTGGCACCCACAGTTCTCCCACCCACCCAGCCTAGCACACACCCTCCAGTCTCCTGAAGGCTCTAGGGCCCTAGGTGAGGGGAATCGAGGGAGCGGAGGGACTGGGGGGACA
The DNA here is from genome assembly GCF_964341445.2 of Mesoplodon mirus. NCBI lineage: Eukaryota > Metazoa > Chordata > Mammalia > Artiodactyla > Ziphiidae > Mesoplodon > Mesoplodon mirus. The sequence goes on along the minus strand of NC_138979.1, from coordinate 36,418,249 downwards.
TAGCGGACATAGCACAGGAAGGATTGTCAGCTGCCCCCTGACAGACAGCAGCTCCCTCCTAGGGTGTAACCACCCCGGGTCCCTCATCTTCACCCCCACCAGCTTATGTCCCCAAGAGGGAGAAGAAGGGAGAGATACACAGCAACACTCTAAGGCCATGAAACTTTAATCTCCCGTAGTCCGATCCCCTTATACTGCTCTCACTGTGACCTGACCCCTGGCCTGGCCTGAGGGACTCTCTGGGGCAAGGGGCACTGGAGCCAGCTGGTGGGTAAAACATGGCATTTGAGGCCAGACATACTCATCTCGCCTGATATCCACTTTCCTCCCTCCCCTCACAACCCAAGTTCCAACCCACTAGACAGGAGAGGGTGGCCAAACGCTTTATCCTGTCTCCAAACCTCACCCAGAACCCACTCTAGCTAGGACCTGGGGGGACGAAAAGGTCAAATATTTTACTCCACCCTCAAATATTTTACTCCACCCTCAAATATTTTACTATCCTCTTCCCCTCAGAGCTTCCAGGGAGTTAGGCTTATCTCCCCCAACTCAAACTCTCAGTCCCCCATACAGTACCCCTGACACCCCCCCTTCCCACCTAGACCCTAAATGCTGGCCCAGTCCTCCTGCTGAGGAGGTGGGACTTAAATGGGTCCTGGCTGAGAGTGGCAGCTTCCCACCCCTTGCCTTCCTGGCTGTCTGGGTGAGGGTCTCTGGGAGCCCCTCTGTACCGTAGTGGCTGCCTCTGGCTGTGGCCTTGGCCAGGCTCTAGGCAAGGTCCTTCCAGGGACGCTTCTGGGGTCGTGTCTTCCTCTGGCGCCTGCAGCCACCGGAGCTCCTCCGGCTGCAGGGCCTGGTACCAGGGTGGGGGCCCACCTTCAGGGGCCAGCACAGGGCTGGCAGCCTCCTGATCAGCTCCACAAGCCCCTCTGCCCCCTGGCCTCACCACGGCCCCTGGGAGCTGCAGGAATCGCTGCATTGGGCACCAGGTCCTGCTCCGAAATGGGACTGAGCTGACCAGGGAGCTGGGGATGCCTGTCACTGTCACCAGACGGCCCGCCCCGAAACTCAGAAACTGGATACTGGAGGGGAGGGAGGCTCTGGTTTCCTCTTCACTGCTCAGAGACAAGGACTCACAAGGGCGAGGAGGGCAGGGACTGGGGACAGGACCAACCCCCAATCTCCAGGCAGGGGACTAGGGGGCAGGAGAGCTGATCCAGACAGAGGTGGGGCATCCCTCTCCTCTACTCTCATGCCACAACTGGACCTCTGCCTCCTCAGGACAGCTCTTCCTCCGAAATCTTGTACACCCTTCTCACTCTGACCCTAACCATCTTGATCCTCACCTGTCTTTCCAGGGCCATTTCCTTGATTTTTTCCTTCCTATCAGCACTCTCTTATCTCTACTTCCTCCATACTTGGCCTAGGCCCCCCCAGGTCCACCCCTCCAATCTGCTTCTTACTCACATCCTTGGCCCTCTTGTCCCCTCGGCCCCTACCCTGCCAGGAGTGGTTAGTTTATTTGCTGTATTTCAAACCCCCTTGATGCTCCTCAAATTCCCACCCACAGCCTTGCCTTTGCAGCTTCACTACCGGCTTCTCACAGAAAATAAAGGCTTTAGATCAAATCCCCCGCAGCTCCCAAGCATCTGCATCTACTCTCTCCTCTCCTGTCCTCCTCCCTCTGGGCAGAGCTGGTCCTCCTTGAGGCCAGGCCCATCCTCCCACCCAGCTCTGCAAGCCTCCCCTCCCCTCTCCTTCAATTCCTTTCAGCCTCTCCCACACGGCTGGCTCCTTCCCATCAGCAGTTAAACTTGCTCTGGGCTCTCCCATCCTAATAATAAACAAACAAAAATAACAACAAAAATAAAATAAACAAACCTTCTTGAATTGATGTTCTCCTCTGGCAACTCTTTCCCTCTCTCCCCCCTTACAGTCACACTTCTTGAAAGCAAAATTCCCATCCACTGTGTTTTATTTATTTACCTCCTCTTCACTCCTGTATTCACTTTAATCTGGCTTCCCATGCTGATTAGAATTTAGGGCTGAGGCGCCATGATGTCTACAAATTATATGGCTCAGCCAAAAATATAGACAGATGGTTAGATAAGGCAAATATGGCAGAATGTCATCAATGGTTGAATCTAGGGGGAGGGCACACATTCACTGTATTATTCACTCAACTTTTCTGTATGTTTAAAATTGTTCATCATAGAATGTTGGGGAAAAATAATCTAGCCCCTCCTCTTCTGACTTTGCCAGAACTATTCTCCCAGGGCAGAAGGTGGGGAGTAAAGCAGGAAGGGGTTGACCTGCTCTTTGTCAAACCAATGGTCATGATTGCTTTCCTTGTTTGAGTTGACCTCAGTGAGGATTGACACTGCTGATTGCTTCCTTCTTGAAACTACATTTTATTTTTCCTCCTTCCCTTGGCTTACTTTTTCTCAGTTACTTTGAAACACTTTCCTCCTGCTCTCTGGTCACTCTTAATTCCATGTCTTCAGCGTTCCTACCTGTGCCCTGTCTGAACTCATTTTATATTACATGCTCCCTAGGTTCTCTTGGCTTCCTTTTGTGGCTTTGACGGATATATATAATAATCTCCTGGACTCCAAATCCTAACATCCAGCTACCTACTAGACTTGAATGTATTATACCTCAGAGTTTATAATCTCAGCATGTCAAAAGCCATTATTTTCCACAAATTTGCTTGTAATATCTTTATTTCCAATTACCCTGTATGGCACCACCATCTATCCAGTTACAAGAACTAGTAACCTGAGATTATCCTTATCTTCTCCCAGCCCCTTCCTCTTACCTTTCCCCCCAGTTAATCATCAGGTCTGTGGCTTCTACCACCTAAAATAGCCCTCAAGTCCTGTGCCTCGCCCATAGTCTAGGCCACCATCATGTCCTCCCCCCCAACTTCAACCCCTTTCACTTGTCTCCTGCTGAATCCAGCACCCCTCCAATCTCTTCTCCACAATCCAGCCTGGGATCCTTCTAAAATGCAAATCTGCTATTGCCTGCTTAGAACCCTTCAGTGCCCGCCCCCACCCCCGACCTTGGCATCTCCTCACCTTCATTTCTGGTCATTCCGGTGGCTTGCACAGAGATTCTGCCCTCACCGTATTAGCACCTACAAAACCTGTGATCTGGCTCTCCTTCACGTCCACACCTTGCTAAAAGCTCTTTCCTCTGCCTGAAACATCCCTGGCTCTCCCCTGTCCCGTCTCTCCGGGCACAGGGACCAGCTCCTCTCACCGCTCTGACAGCCCCCGCTACACTGAACTGTCACTGACAGCTTCTTCCCTGTGCCCCCCTCTAGAGCAACTTGAGGACAAGGACTGTCTCATGTTCATGGCTGCATTCACAGAGACTCGATACAGTAGGCCCTTAAAAAGCCTTGTTTCAAAATTTACGAATAAACGAACGAATGATCCAAAGGCGGAAGGGAAGAGTGGGAAGTTAAGGTAGGGCTGAACTATAGGGGCAACGTGGGGAGCAGGAGTGTGAGCGTCAGATGGGAGATGGGGATGAGAACATGGGGACCAGAATGAGGGAAAATGGATTTGTAGGAGGGGCCAGGCCTTGGAGGTTCTGAGTCTATTCCAGGATGGGCCTTCCCGGACAGGCCCCAGGCTCAAGCTCGCCGGTTCTGACCCCTCCCCCACGTTATTTTGGAGTCAATTCGCCACACGCGAAAAAAGGCGGAGAACGTGTAATCCAAACCTACTAACAGGAGAAACACCTGGGGCGGGAGGATTGGTCCTCCAGAAGGAGAGACGGCTGGCCCATCCCCCACCAGCCTCCGACCCCCTTCCCAGGTCCCAGGCCAGCCCCTCACGGCGGGATGCTGGCGTGGGGGACGGGCGTCGCGACGGCCCGTGACCGCGGCGGGAGGGGGCTGGGCAGGCTTCCGGTGCGCGCCGCCGAGGCCCGGCCTGGGCGCTGCCGACTGGCCTGGGCGCTGTCCATGGTACCGGAGCGCATGTTTCCAGGCCGGCCCGGGCACAGCCACCCTCTCGGCTGACTCCCTCACCGCTTGTAGTCGGAGGAGAAAATGCCGCCGCTCGCCGGGTCGTGGCCGTACTCGGGCTCCCCGGGGCCAGCAGAGCCGCCCTTGTCTTCGCTGTAGGCGGGGGCGGCCGACATGGGGCGGCAGGGGAGGTCGCGGGCTTCGCTGGGGAGGTCGCGGCGCCTCCGGGATGCGGCAGGGACCGAGGAAGGGAACGCAGGCCGGACAGGCGAGGTCGGCTGCGCGGCCTGGGCTCCGCAGAGGCCGCAACCTGCAGTGGCTGAGGCAGCGCGCGGATTTATCAATCAGGGATGCTCGCGTGAAGATTCTTAAAGGTACCGGCGCCTGCGGAGCGGAGCGCGTGTCCGCGGAGAGAGCAGGAGGGGAGGAGGGTCTGGCCCCGCCCCAATCCCTCGGAAATCCCTCCACCCCCCAGTAAAGAAGGTTCCTGCCCTTTAAAGGGACTGATGCAGCTCCAGGTCTGGGGGTGGGTGGAGGTTGCTGGACTGATTATTGGACAGCCTTCTGGGGATGCAGAACGTCTTTACCTACCACCGACCACCGGGTGTCGGTGGAACGGCCTCTAGGGGCTCCACTCATCCCAGATACTAGCGCGGATGCTCACTCACGCTGTGGAAGGAAAGGGCGGGGGTGGGGGAGGGGTAAGAGAAAGCTGTGCACAAGGGTTTCCTGGAGATGTTGGAATTTAAGGAAGGTTGGTCCAAGAGCGCCAAGGAGCCTACAGCATGCTGCTGTAGATGTAGATGCAGGTGTAGAGAGATGGGGACCGAATAGAGGGGAATGCGAACCCCGAATTCAGCTTTGGAAAATAGTTTAATAACCATTTCTGAAGCCCTTATGCCCACCCAGGAGTGCCTGAGGTCATGGCTAGTCCATGGTCAAGTCCACATCCACCGAAACCTAGGAAAGAAGGGGAAGGGAAGAGGGTGGGTTAGGGTCTTGTGTGACTGCCAAGACTCTTGGATCATGTGAGGCCTTCAGCTCCTCCCCCAAGGCCCAAGGTACCCCAAGGAAAGACCTGGATCCAGAGGGAAAGTGCTGACTGGGTTGGGGGAAGGGGTGGGTTCTAGTTGACTTTAGGGCATCAGGTTGAATAGCTGGGGTCTTTTGGCGGGACTTCAGGGAGAAGCCCTGGATATGGAGTGTGGAAGAGTCCATAGGGCTGAGTCTTGATCTATAGACTAGGATACAGGTGTCTCCAGAACCAGAATTGGTAGGCCTGGGTGGAAATGGGCGGGGCCGGAAATGTGGAATTTGTCTCCGTAGGTGGGTTCCATTGGAAAATGGGAATAGGGACTGACCAGGACCACGGCAGCACCTGGCTGAAGTAGGCTGAAGTAAATAGATGTGCCCAGTATCTGTGAGCTGGGATCTTCCTGGAGTGGGCCCAAAAGGGTTTCAGAGGAGTAGAACCTTGATGAGTTAGCAGGCCTAGTTTGCTTCTGGGGGCTTTGGGTCTGCCAGAGGAAAGTGGATCTTGAGTTTGAAGAACGTGGTCTGGGTGGGGAGGGAGGGCCTGAATTTTCCAGGAATGCATTGGTTAGCTGCATTTGTTAACTGGCTCTGGAGGTGACGTGGGGTCCTGCGTGGGTAGCTGGGCTGTGCGCACTGAACTAATGGGACTCTGGGCTATTTGTAGGGGGTCCAGGTTGGGCTCTAGGCCGAGCAGTGCAGTGCAGAGTGCACGCAGTTGCTGCCCGTGGGGTGATAGGGAGGTGGGTCAGCGTCCATGGCTTTGCATATGCGGTGCTCCAGCCGCCCTGTCTACGCAGCACCCTCCAAAGCGAGCGGGAGCGCAGCAGCAGTCGCTGCCGTTGTTTGGACACAAATGCCTTCGCAGGAGCCGAGAAGCATGAGCGGCCCGTGGCCACAAGGATTCTTGCATGCAAGGATCAACAGACAAGTGCAGATCAGAGCCAGGTCAGGTCCTGTGACTCCAGCCCCAAGATCCAGCCTGCACCCCTATCTCCCAGGATCCCACAGCCCTGAGCCCCATACCCTGGGTGCCCAAGTGCCTGTCTTCAGAGACTCACACCATGAGCTCGGGACCTGCAGTCTTCATCCCTGTGAGGCCCACCCACTGGTGGAGCTGGGCTTGATGGGCAGCGTCTGTTCGAAGACTAAGGTCTGTGTTCCAGATGAGATACTCACCCTCAAAGTGGATGCTCTCTCTGTGGCTGCAGTACACGCCCACGTGGGCCCCGCACCAGCATCCAGTGGGTGACATCAACCTGACCAGGAAGAGGTCTCCTGGCTCAGATGCTCCACGGACTCTAAGTGTTGACCCAGGAAAGCCTCAGACAGGAAGAACTTAATGGTGCTGACTGCCCCAGTCAGGGCCTGGGAGGAGAAATGGACCAGACCACCGGGTGTTTGCAGGCTGGGATGAGGAGAAGCCACTGATCATTGGGTCAGATGGGCCACCCAGGGCTCAGGAGACTTGGCTTGGGGCTAAGCCTGAGGTGAATGTCTTCGCTACCCCACACATGCCTCCCTGTGCTGAGGAACTTCAGAGGCCTGGATATCATGGGTAAATTCTGCCATGAGCCACCCTTCAATTTCCAGCAGTTGAGACCTCCTCCTTATGCAACGTTTTCTTCTCATCTCAAATTCCAGCCTCACCATTCCCCTCCCCTCCTCCTCCTTTAGGACCCCCTTTCCCAGTCATCTCCCATCTTGCCATTCCCTGGAGGCAACACCAGGGGCATGTGAACCTGAGATGAGCAGAAGTCCTGAAGAAACAGAAACCTGGGGGACTTCCCTGGTGGTCCAGTGGTAAAGAATCTGCCTTCCAATGCAGGGGACACGGGTTCGATCCCTGGTTGGGGAACTAAGATCCCACATGCCATGGGGCAGCTAAGCTCACACGCCACAACTACTGAGCTCACACGCCTCAACTACAGAGTCCACGTGCTCTGGAGCCCGCATGCCACAACTAGAGAGAAGCCCGTGTGCCACAATGTGTGCCACAATGAAGAGCCCTTGCCACAATGAAAGATCCCACGTGCTGCAACTAAGACCCGACGCAGCCAAAAAATAAATAAAAATAAATATTTTTTTAAAAAGAAAGAAACAGAAACCTGGGTGAGATCTAGACCCAAGACAGGCATCTCCTGCCAAGTCTGAGAGGAGAAAGACCCTCCCACAATCTCAGCCACCAACATCTATTAAGCTGCTGCTCATTGATGCTTAATACAATTCCACAAGATGGGTACATATCTGCATTTTCAGGATAAAGAAACAGGTTTCCAAAAGCTACACGTTGCTGGAGTGCACACAGCTTAATGTATGTCTGCATGACTCTTTTGTGTGCCCTTTGACCTAAACATCAGTCACCTCCCTTACCTCCTTTTCCTCTATAAGGAAGTGAGAAATACATTTAGTTCAGGTTTCTCCTACCTTTACTGGGAACAAAGGGCTTTTGGGACCTGGGAGGATGGCCTGCATGGTTGTGCCTGAGCTTTGGTCTCAGAGAGAGCCTGGGAAAGGGGGTGAAAGTAGGGCCTGCCCCCCGTCCCTGACCCTTCCCTTCCCTCCTGGCCCCAGTCCATAGTATCCTCTACATGTTCCAGAGTGAATCTCAATTTTCCCAAACTGGGTGCTGTGGAAGACTCAGGGGACCGACCACCTCATCACAGTTTGCCTGGGGCTTTCCAGGTTTTAAAATAAAAAACCCTACATCCCAAGAACCCAGGAAAACTTGGACAGTTGGTTACCTTAGGCTCAGGTCTCCCCTCTCCCATCTCTCTTGACCTCAAGAGACCACAGGGAGGACCCAGTCATGTGAACAGCCCTTTGGACTTTGGTCACACTCTCCTGAAATCCACCAGCAGCATCTCTTGCTTCCCACTCCCCCCATACCCACTGGGCCAAGCAGAAGTCACAGCTGTGGAAGAGAGTGGACTGTCCTGGCCCCTACTGGGGCAGCAGGAACCCCACCTGGAGAAAAGATAAGCTGAGGATTTCTGCTCCAGTTACCTGGGATGTGAAGCTTATCTAGGGAGGGGAAAAAACCCAAACAGCTGTCACCACCTGGCTCCTGAGGAGTGAGGGTCCAAACCACTGCCCCTCTGGCCTCTCCCCACTCAGGCTATGCACGGTGCATGTGGGACTGTCTGTCTGTGCGTCAGTGTGTGGCTATGCATTTGGCATGCCCATGAGTCTGTTGCAATACTGGATACAGGACTGGGAGACCAAGTCCGGGCTGTGCCACTTCTCTGTATGGGACATCAAATAAGCCATTACTTCCCTCTGGGCCTCAACTTCCTCATCTGTGAATTGGGGATAATAAGCCTGGAAGGCTGGGCATCACAGGACCATTGGGAGGCACTGAGAGCTCTTTGTGAGCAAGACAAGGAGAGACGGGCAGCGTTTGTTTATCTTTGGCCTGCACCTGAGCATGCAGAGCTGGGCGTCAAGGGAGGAGGGGTGGGGAGAAAGTGTCTTTCTCATCTCACAGGAGAAAAACAATGGGCCCTCAGAAACTGGCTGCCTCTTTGTGAGCCCTGCCCCAGAGCTCTTAGGAAATCACGCAGCTGGAAAGGCTCTGGAGAGCAGGGCCCCACCCGACTCTCCCTCTGAAAAGTTCCCCAGTGGTGAATACTTTGGCCACCATCAGCTGGGCCCCTGGACTTTGAGTGAGGGTCTGGATGAGGAGGTAACCCTTCAGATAGGGGATCTAGGCCTACGTGTGGGGCTCCATCCATAATGATAATATTTATTGCCAGAAACTGTACTAAAACCCCACTTAGCCCTAACAGTAATGTCATGAAAGATACTGTTGTTATCCTTCCAATTTAACAGAAAGGGAAACAGGCTTGGAGAGGTTGCCAAGGTTACAAACTAGTAAGTGGGGGAACCAGGATTCAAGCCCAGGCAGTCTGGTTCCAGTGCCCATGACCTTAACCACTGTATAGTACTGCCTCCCTCATGCTGCTGGCACACGAGCACCCCGTTCCCCAGACCCCACCACCAGGAATTACTGACCCCCTGTATGCTTCCTGACCTTCCCCTTGGCTTTCATTGAGCCAAGCTGCCATTTTCTTTGTAAGAAAGGAGAAGGAGCAAGGTCCCGGAGCTGTGAGCAGGAGCCCAGTGGACAGAGCATCCCATTCTCTGGGCACCTGGCCTGAAATGCTGCCCATCCCACTGGGGGTCCTCACTGGGGGCCTGATCTCTTTCTCCTTTCACTCTGATGGAGAATTTCAGAGGAACAGCGGTGAGGGTGGCCCTGCAACTGGGTGTGGGGTGACAGGCAGTCTCCTTGGGGCCCTGGGCCCTGCCCTTCCCCCAGAGATCCCTGAGGGACCTCACCCAGTAGGTTCCTACCACTGAGCACAGGGCTTGTGGGGTCACTGTGGTGGCCCTTGGTGGTGTGGCTATGGCCTAGCCCCTCCTGTCCCCCTTCAGTCTAGCCCTGGACAAAGGGTTCCTCTGTGGGAAGCAAGGTTTTGGGGTCACTGCCCTCAGCCAGCCATCTCCAGCCAGAACAAGGGTTGGGGCTCCCCACTGGGGCAGAGCAGACCCTTCCTTTGAGCCCCCAGCACACCCTGGGCTGGCCCTTCCTTCCCTTACAAAACCTTTGGTCCCCACCCCCCCACCCTCGGCCCAGTGATCCCACCTGCATCCTAGCCCCAAGCCCAAGCAGCTCACCTTGCCGTCGTCACCTCCGTACCTTGCGAGGTGCTCTCCTCCTGTGGCCAGAGCAGGGAAGACTAGCTGTCTGCCCCTGAGGCAGACAAAGGAGCCAAGCAGGAAGCCCAGGGGCCCTGTTCCAAGCATCACCACCTGGGCCATTCTGATTGCAGCACTCCCTCCTCCTGGCAGCTCTGGGGACAGGTGGCAGCCAGAGACCGTAAGGCTGGGGCCTGGGGTAGGTAACTGGTGCCCTCACCCAGCTCTCTCCCCTCCTCCTGGTGTTCAGCCCCTACCCCATATCCACTTGTGCCTGCAATCTGAAACTACCTTTCTCCCCTTACTGGCCTCCAGGGTACACCGATGCCCCATCTTCACCTTATTGTGGTCAGAGAGCAAACTTCGTATGATTTCAGTTCCTTTTAATTTGTTGAGACTTATTTTATTGACTAACCTATGGTCTATATTAGTGAATATACTATGTGCACTTGAAAATGTTCGTTTTGCACGTTTAGGGTGCAGTATTCTATAAATATTAGTTAGATCAAGGTGGTTGATAATGTTGCTCAGATCATCTATGTCTTTACTGATTTCCTGTGTAGTTTTTCAATGAATTAATAGAGGGATTAATTGTCCATTTCTCCCTTCAATTCTGTCAAATTTTGCCTTGTGGATTTTGAAATTCTATTATTAGATACATAAACATTTGATTATTGTTATGTCTTTCTGATGAATTGAACCTTTATGGTTATGGATGTCATTCCTCATCTCTGCTAATAATTTTTGCTTTGAAGTCTATCTGATATTATGCTCACTATTTGTAGCTATATCTTTTACCATTCATTTACTTTTGATCTATGTGTCTTTATATTTAAAGTGCATCTCTTGTAGACAGATATAGTTGAGTCTTGCTTTTTTATTCATTTTGGCAATATCTGCCTTTAAATTGAACCATTTGTTGTTCCATAGATATTTAATGTAATAATTGATATGGTTGGATTTTGAGCTACTATTTTTTTCCCTTCTGACTTTTGTTCCTTTCTTCTCCTTTCCTGTCTTCTTTGGGCGTATTCAATTTTTTTTTTAAGAATTTCACCCAATTAAAAAAAAAGAATTTCATTTTACATATTGACAGTTAGCTGTACCTCTTTGTATATATTTTAGTAGTTTCTCTAGTACTGCAGTGTAACTATGTACTTAAGTTTTCACAATCTACTTAGTGATGATGTTGTACGATGTCACATAAAATGTAGAAGTCTCGTAACCAAATAGGTCCATTTACTACAATCCTTGCCCCATCCTTTATGCTTTGTTATACGTATCATATCTACACACATTAGAAACTCCACAAGATGATGTCATAATTTTTGCTTTAAACTGTCCTGCATTTTAAATAAAGTAGGAAGAAAAGAGTCTTTCATATTTACCCAGATATTTACCATTTCTGATCCCTTCATTCATTCATGCAGGTCTAAGATTTTCCCTGATATCATTCCCCTTTAGCCTGAAGAATTTCTTTCAGCATTTCTTGTGGTGCAGATCTGCTGGTGGATGAATTCTTTTATCTGAAAATAACTTTATTTCAACTTCATTCATCCCATTGGATGTAGAATTCTGTATTAACAATCTTTTTCTTTCAGCAGTTTAAAGATTTTCCTCCACTGTCATCTGACCTTCATAGTTCCAGGTGAAAAATAAAAGATAACTCAAATTATCGTTCTCCAGTATGTCATGTATTGTTTATCTTCACTATTCAGATTTTATATTTGTTTTCAGCAGTTTGACTATGACATACCTAGGAGCAGTTGTCTTCATGTATATCTCATTGTGGTGCCCTGAGAATTTTGAATATATACATTTTTGTCTACCAAATTCGGGGATTTTTGCCATTATTTCTTCACATTTTTCTGCCTTGGTTTCTCTCTCCTCTCATTCTCTAACTCCAGTTAATACCATCACCTTAATATTGTTTGATATGTCATTTTTTTTTCAGTCTTTATTCTCCGTCTTTGGACTGAGATATGTCCTGGTATTTCTTTACTTTCACTGACCCTTTCTTCTGACAACTTCTACTTGCTGTTAAAATCAGTCATTTTTAAAAAAATTTATTTATTTATTTATTTATTTTTGGCTGCGTTGGGTCTTTGTTGCTGTGCGCAGGCTTTCTCTAGTTGCGGTGAGCGGGGGCTACTCTTCGTTGTGGTGTGCGGGCTTCTCATTGCAGTGGCTTTTCTTGTTGCCGAGCACAGGCTCTAGGCGCATGGCCTTCAGTAGCTGTGGCACGTGGGCTCAGTAGTTGTGGCTTGCAGGCTCTACAGTGCAGGCTTAGCTGTGGCGCACGGGCTCAGTTGCTCCGCAGCATGTGGGATCTTCCCGGACCAGGGCTCAAACCCATGTCCCCTGCATTGGCAGGTGGATTCTTAACCACTGTGCCACCAGGGAAGTCCCAAAATCAGTTATTTATTTGTTTACTTATTTTAAGTTTTAGAATTTCTATTTTTAAATATAATTTTCTTTTCTTAAGATTCTCCATCTATTTATTTGTTATGACTATCTTTTGCATAAAGTTTTTTGTAGATATTTATAATAAATGCTTAAAGGTTTTTTTCTCCCCCCAGCACTTGGGTGGTGTAGGTATCTACTGTCATTGTCTGACTTTTCTAATGATTTTGAGCTACATTTTCCTTTTTTGCATTCTAGGATTTTAAAAATTTGTATAATGGACATTGGAGATGATACATTGTACAGATTATGGATTCTTTTATTTCTCCTGAAGAACATTGATTTTTATATTAGCAAGCAGTCAAATTAATAGCTTGAACTTGACCTGAAGCTTGTGGAGTTATGGTTCAACCCTTTGTTATGGTGAGTCTGTTTAAGTTTCACCATTATTATTAGGGTGAATTCCTTAGTCCTGCCCCATAGTCTTCTAAGGCATAGCCCCTACGGAATTTCAGTGGGCAGTCTAAAGGCATTTACCAAGACCCTTTAAATCTGTGGAAATCAAACTACAAATTTTGTCTCCCTTGCAGTACACAGCAGCAGAAATATCTCCCCTTCAGCTGTTGTTTTCCACTAGGCTCCTTGGAGTCTCACCCAGTGGATGTGCAGTAAGGAGTTATCCAAGGATTTGTGGGATTTTTTAAAAATAAATTTATTTATTTTATTTATTTATTTTTCGCTGCGTTGGGTCTTCGTTGCTGTGTGCAGGCTTTCTCTAGTTGTGGTGAGCGGGGGCTACTCTTTGTTGTGGTGTGCATGCTTCTCACTGCGGTGGCTTCTCTTGTTGCAGAACATGGGCTCTAGGCACACGGGCTTCAGTAGTTGTGGCACAAGGGCTCAGTAGTTGTGGCACACAGGCTTAGTTGCTCCATGGCATGTGGGATTTTCCTGGATCAGGGATCAAACCCATGTCCCCTGCATTGGCTGGTGGATTCTTAACCACTGTGCCACCAGGGAAGTCCCTTGTCGGAATTTTATGTGCAGATTTAGGGGATCCCCTCTCTGTAGATACCTCCTTTCTGGGGTATTCCCCCCTCAGTTTCCAGCTGCTCCACCCTGAAATTTATCCACTGTCTTAAGCCAAGAAGTTCTGTGGCTTTCTGCATGAGGTTTAGCCACACCACACTGTACAGATGGGGGAGGGCCCTAAGGGGAAAGCTTTGGAAAGACAGAGCTCATTCAGTGTGGTTCTCTTCACTCCAGGGTCAAATCGCCAGGTTCTGTTGGCTCTAGATTGCTCCAAATAATTTTTTTGTTGTTGTTGTTTTTGTTTTTGGCGGTATGTGGGCCTCTCACTGTTGTGGCCTCTCCCGTTGCGGAGCACAGGCTCTGGATGCACAGGCTAAGCAGCCATGGCTCACGGGCCCAGCCGCTCCGTGGCATGTGGGATCCTCCCAGACCGGGGCACGAACCCGTGTCCCCTGCATCGGCAGGCAGACTTCCAACCACTGCACCACCAGGGAAGCCCCCAAATAATTTTTAATTTTTTCTTTAAAATTAACATTTAGGGACTTCCCTGGTGGTGCAGTGGTTAAGAATCTGCCTGACAATGCAGGGGACATGAGTTTGATCCCTGGTCCGGGAAGATCCCACATGCCGCAGAGCAACCAAGCCCATGTGCCACAACTACTGAGCCTGCACTCTAGAGCCCGCGAGCCACAACTACTGAGCCCACGAGCCACAACTACTGAGCCCACGTGCCACAACTACTGAAGCCCGTGTACCTAGAGCCCACGCTGCACAACAAGAGAAGCCACCGCAGTGAGAAGCCTGCACACCGCAACAAAGAGTAGCCCCGCTCGCCACAACTAGAGAAAGCCCGTGTGCAGCAATGAAACCCAATGCAGCCAAAAATAAATAAATAAATAGATAAATTTATTTTTTTTTAAATTAACATTTAGTAGAATTGGCGGGCTTCCCTGGTGGCGCAGTGGTTAAGAATCCGCCTGCCAGGGCTTCCCTGGTGGCGCAGTGGTTGAGAGTCCGCCTGCCGATGCAGGGGACACGGGTTCGTGCCCCGGTCCGGGAAGATCCCACATGCCACGGAGCTGCTAGGCCCGTGAGTCATGGCCGCTGAGCCTGCGCGTCCGGAGCCTGTGCTCTGCAATGGGAGAGGCCACAACAGTGAGAGGTCCGCGTACGGCAAAAAAAAAAAATAAATAAAGGAATCTGCCTGCCAACGCAGGGGACACAGGTTTGATCCCTGGTCCGGGAAGATCCCATATGCCGCGGAGCAACTAAGCCCATGGGCCACAACTACTAGAGCCCACGCAACTAGAGCCCATGCTCCACAACAAGAGAAGCCACCACAATGGGAAGCCTGTGTACCACAACGAAGAGTAGCCCCCGCTCTCTGCAACTAGAGAAAGACTGCAAGCAGCAACGAAGACCCAATGCAGCCAAAAATAAATAAATAAATAAATAAGAATTGGCTATTTTTGTTGTACATTTATATGAATTTTAACACACTAGTAGATTCATCACAATCAACATAGAACAGTTACACCATCCCAAAAAACTAACCCTTTTAACATCTCATATTAGTATGATCCACATGGAACAATTAATGAGCCAATATTGATACATTATTATTAACCAGAGTCCATCCTTTATTCAGATTTCCTTACTTTTTTTTGCTGAGGTCCTTTTTCTGTTCCAGGATTCCGTGCTAGATGCCATATTACATACATACATCCTAAATACCAAATTACACGTTACCAATTACATATACATATATATAATATCTCCATGGGCTTCTCTGGTCACAATAGTTTTAATTTGCATTTCCTTAATATGTTGAACATATTTTCATGTGCTTACTTGTTTTCTGTATAATCCCTCTGGTGAAGTGTTTGTTCAAGTCTTGTACCTTTTTTATTGAGATAGAATTCACATACAGTACAATTCACCATTTAAAAGTGTACAGTTCAATGGTTTTTAGTATGTTCATAAGTTTGTGCAACCATCACCACTATCTAATTCCAGAACATTTTCACCACCCCCCAAAAACATCCCATATCCACCGAGCAGTCACTCCTCATTCTCCTCTCTACCTTCCCCCAGCTCCTAGTAACCACTAATCTTTTTGTCTCTGGATTTGCCTAGCCTGGACATTTCATATAAATGGAATTATATATTCTGTGGCCTTTTGTGTCTGGCTTCTTTCACTTAGCATAATGTTTTCAAGATTCATCCATATTGTAGTATATATCAGTACTTCATTTATTTTTATGGTCAAATAATATTCCATTGTTTGAATATACCATGTTTCGTTTATCCATTCATCAGTTGATGGACATTTGGGTTGTTTCCACTGTTTGAATATTATGAATAATGCTTCTATAAACATTCATGTACTGGTTTTTATTTGAACTTATGTTTTCACTACTGTTGAGTATATACCTAGGAGTGTACTTGCTGGGTCATATGGTAAATCCATGTTTAACTTTTTGAAGAACTATCCAGCTGCTTTCCAAAGCAAATGCACCATTTTATATTGCTATCAGCACTGTTCCAGTTTCTCCACATTCTTCCCAACACTTGTTGTCTTTTTGATTAAAGTCATCCTAATAGGTGTAAAGTGGTATCTCATTGTGGTTTTGATCTGCATTTCTCTAATGACTAATGATGGTGGCATTTTTCATGTGCTTATTGGCCATTTGTATATCTTCTTTGGACAAATGTCTTCAATACCTTTGTGCATTTTTAATTAGGTTGTGTTTTTATTATTAAGTTGTAAGAATTCTTTGTATATTATGGACACTAGACCTTTATCAAATATATGGTTTACAAATATTTTCTCCCATTCTGTGGATTGTCTTTTCACTCTTTTGATAGTATCCATTGACACACACGTTTTTTGCTTTGATGTAGTTCATCTATTTTTTCTTTTGTTGCTTGTGTTTTTGGTGTCTTATCTAAGAAACTATTGCCTAATACAAGGTCACAAAGATTTATATCTATGTATTCTTCTAAGAGTTTTTAGTTTTAGCTTTTGCATTTAGGCCTCTTATTCACTTTGTGCTAATTCTTGTTTATGGTATGAGGTAGAGGTCCAAACGCATTCTTTTGCATGTGGATATCTAGTCATCCTAGCACCATTTGTGAAAATAGTCTTTTTCCCACTGAATGATCTTAGACTCCTATTGAAGATCAATTGACCATAGCTGTATGGTTTGATTTCTGGATTCTCAATTCTATTTCACTGATCTATATCTTCTGCTAGTACCACATTGTCTTAAATGTTGTAGATTTATAGTAGGTTTGAAACTGGGAAATGTGAATCCTTCAATTTTATTCTTGTTATATAAGATTGTTTTGGCTATTTAAGGTCCTTTACAATTACATATGAATATTAGGATCAGCTTTTCTGTTTCTTTTTTAAAAGGTAGTTGGGATTGTGTTGAACTTGTAGATCAGTTTAGGGAGAACTACCATCTTAATATTAAATTTTCCAATCCAAGAACATTGGATATCTTTCCAGTTATTTAATTCTTAATTTCTTTCAACAATGTTTTGTGGTTTTCAGTATACAATTCTTGCACTTCCCTGTATAAAATGAATCCTACGTATTATTTTTGATACTACTGTAAATGGAATTGTTTCTTGAATTTCATTCTAAGATTGTTCATTGTTAACGTATAGAAATACAACTGATTTTTGTGTATTGATCTTGTATCCTGCAACTTTGCTGAACTTGTTTATTAGCTCTATTTAGTTTTTTGTGGATATTCTTTAGTATTTTCTAAATATAAGATCACATTACCTTTAAATGGGACAGTTTTACTTTTTCTTTTCCAATCTAGATGCTTTTTATTTATTTTTCTTTCCTAACTGCCCTGGCCTGAACCTCCAGTACTATGTTAAATAGAGTTGGCAAGATCATACATCCTTGTCCTGTTCCTGATCTTAGAGAGATTTTAGTCTTTCATCATTAAGTATGATGTTAGCTGTGGGTTTGGTTTTGTGTGTATGTGTGTGGGGGGGTAAATTATACATAATGTAACATTTACCACTTTAACCATTTTTAAGTGTATAGTTCTGTGTCATTTAGTATATTCACACTGTTGTGCGACAATTATCACCATCCATCTCCAGAACTTTATCATCCCAAACTGAAACAACTAGTAATATCTGCCAGAGTCCCCACTTCATTTTATGAGGCTATTGTAACAATATATAAAGCAGACAAAGACAGTACCAAAAAACAAACAAAACCTTATGGGTCAATCTTTCCTATGAACATAGATGTGAAAAGCTATCTTCTAAAACATTAGCAAACTGAATCACGAAATGGATTAAAAATTATGACCAAGTTGGGTTTATTCTCAAAATTCAGGCATGGGTTAATATTAGGAAATCTATCAGTATAAATCATTGCATTACTAGATTAAAGAATAAAAGCCATATATTAAATCTTGTTAATTATGTAAAAACATTGAACAAAATTTAACATCTGCTTACGATAAAAACCTTTAGCAAATTGGGAATGGAAGAGAACTTACTTAATAAAGGTTATCATGGCAAATATATTTAATGGTAAAATGTTAGAGCTTCTGTTATAGGTTGAATTGTGTCCCACAAAAATTCATATGATGAAGTCCTAACCAGAATTTCAGAATGTGACCTTATTTAAAGAGGGTCATTGCAGATGTAATTAGTTAAATTAATAATAGGTCATCAGTGCTCGCTTCGGCAGCACATATACTAAAATTGGAACTATACAGATTAGCATGGCCCCTGCGTAAGGATGACATGCAAATTCGTGAAGCGTTCCATATTTTTAAAAAATTAAAATAAAAAAATAGGTCATCAGGATGAGTCCTAATCCAATATAACTGGTGTCCTTATAAAAAGAGGAAATTTGGACACAGAGGCAGATACAGACACAGAAAGAACACTCTCTGAACATGAAGGCAGAGACTAAGGTGATGTGTCTACAATGCTAGGAACACCAAGATTGCCAGTAAACCACCAGAAGCTAGGGAAGAGGCATGGGACAGATTTCCCCTCACAGTCTCAGAAAGAACCAACCCTGCTGATGCCTTGATCTGACTTCCAGCCTCCAAAACTGTGTGGCAATAAATTTCTATTGTTTAAGCCACCCAGTTTGTGGTACTTTGTTATAGCAGCCTTCAGAAATTAATACAGCTGGCTTTCAAAATTAGAACAAGACAAAGACGTCTGCTATTACTGTTTCTATTCAACATTGTACTGAAGGTATTAGCTAGTATAAGGGAGGAAAAAATTCTCTACCCTTTTAGGGTCCCTGGCTGGGCCTAAGAATTAAACGGACATAGGACAGATTAACAGGAGAAAAGTGTGCACATTTTATTAAATCTTCACATGTACATGGGAGCCTTCACAAGAGAATGAAAACCCAAAGAAGTGACCAGAGCAGGAAGCTTTTATACCTTTTAGACAAAGAAACAATAAATTTGTGAAAAATTGATAAGACAAAGGGGTTTGAGCTCAGGATAGTAAATGGTGAAGAAGTCTGATATAATAGTAAATACATAAATTGACCTCCGCCCCTGGTTCCTGGCACAGAACTCCTAAAACCCTTGTAATTTCCTATGTGATAATAGCACTAGGAGCATCTTTTGTTCTAATATTTGGTCTTTGGCTCCAGTTCCTAAATGTCTTGGGATTTCTTGGGTGCTGGCAGTGTCTTTTGCTCTGAGGTGACTCTGGGTGGGCTCCTGGATGGAGGCTGGTTACCAGAAAGATCAAGCCATGGTTAGAAGCTTGAAATTTTCAGCCTCACTTCCCATTCTCCAGAGGGGGGAGAGGGGCTGGAAATGGAGTTAATGATACATCATACCTACATGATGAAGCCTACCTAAAAATCCTCAAAGTATACAGTTCAGAGAGTTTACAGGTTGGTGAACACATGGAGGTGTTGAGAGAGTGGCATGCCCAGAGATGGCAAGGAAGCTCCGAACCCCTTCCCATATACCTTGCCCTATGCATCTTTTTCATCTGGATGTTCATCTGTATCTTTTATCATATCCTTTTATAACAAACGGTGTTGACTTGAAACAAATAGACTGACAGATATTTCTCAGGCAAAGATGGGTTTATTTAGGATCTGCAGAGAACTTCAATTCAAGGTCTGCAATCCTGGGAGAGCCACATGCATGTTCTCAAAAGGCAAGGGAAGGAGGATGCTTTTATTGGGAGGGAAGAAAAGGAAGTTGGGAAGGCTATAGTAAACAGAGTCCATGGCTTTTCATTGGCTGAGTCCTTGCCAGGAAAGAAGAGTCAGCTTTCTTCCTGTTGGGCTCAGCTACCATTACAGGGCATGAGAGCTCCCCCTTCTGTTTATTAATTTTTTACAGTAGTAAGTAAACTGTTTTCCTGAGTTTTATGAGCCATTCTAAAAATTAAATGAACCCAAGGTGCAGACAGGGGAGATCCTGGGAAGCTCCAATTTATAGCCAAGTCAGACAGAAGTTGTAGGTAACCTGGGGACCTAGTACTTGAGGTTGGCATCTAATATGGGGGCAGTCTTGTGGGACTAAGCCCTTAACCTGTGAGATCTGAAGCTATCTCCAGTTAGATAGTGTCAGAATTGAGTTAAATTGTAGGATACCCAGCTGGTTTCAAAGAATTGCTTGGTGTGGGCAAAATCCCACACAATCTGTTGTCAGAAGTTTTGTGACTGTGGTACTAGTGTGAGAGTAAAGGAGAATCACACAGGAGGAAAAGCAAATTTTTCCATTCAAGAAGTAACTAGGAAGATAAGGGTTAGTTTAACAAGGTTTGTTTGTATAGATTTCCCAGCCCCAGATTCCGCATCTCTGGTGACAAGAATGTCTTCCTTCCTTCTGGTACAGGGAAAGTACTTTTCACATGGGAGTTTTAGCTCCTGCTTTCAGAAAGAAAAGGAGGGTCAGAGTGTCCTTCTTACACCTACCATTTCTTCTTGCCTTTAATTCAAAATCATCAATATACCAAAGTGGCATGTTTTGAGGTGACATAGTCTGGTTTCCTTCACTAGTACAGTAGGAGAAGAAAAAGAAGGAGAAGGCAAAACAAATAAAAGGCATGGTCCAACCTCCCTTGGAGGTTACAGTCTGGGACTGTATCAGCACTTCATGGAGAAAAGGAAAGGAAACAAAGTGAAAGATGTGTCTTGACTCCTGCTCCATTCACCAAGGCTGCCTTCAAGAGAGTGGTTTCTCAGGTTTATAAGAATGGTCTTTCTCTGTAGGTATTTTCTTTTAGATACTGAAACCTAAGGTCCTCAGTCTAGGAAATGTCTCAGTGAATTCTTAGCCTACAGCTACTGTTGTTATTATTATTTCACTATAGCAGATATATTGAATTCTATGTGTCAGACATTATATAAACTTAATGTTTACAACAACCCTGAAGGGGCTTCCCTGGTGGCAGAGTGGTTAAGAATCCGCCTGCCAATGCAGGGAACACGGGTTCGAGCCCTGGTCCGGGAAGATCCCATATGCTGCGGGGCAACTAAGCCCGTGCACCACAACTACTGAGCCTGTGCTCTAGAGCCTGTGCTCTGCAACAAGAGAAGCCACTGCCAGTGAGAAGCCTGCGCACCACAATGAAGAGTAGCCCCCACTCGCCACAACTAGAGAAAGCCTGCACGCAGCAACGAAGACCAAACACAGCCAAAACAAACAAACAAACAAACAAAAACCTGAAAAGTGGATTGCAAGAGACCTCATATACTGTGGAAAGAATCTGATCCATCCTGTAGTCCCCTGAGGAGCTACTGAAGGTTTCTAAGCCATAGGAATTTTGTAATTAGGTAAATTTTAGAGAATAACTAGTGGTCAGTGAGAAGGATAATGCAGACAGGGTAAGCAGGTTTTTTGGGGTGGCTGGGTGAGAGCACAAGAATAATTAAGAGATGAATGTGAGCTAAGGTGGTAGCAGGCAGAATAAAATGTTGGGGACATAAAAAGAGATCGAGGTAACTGATACTTGAGAATCCTTTTAAGTGGGTTGTCCCCAGGCATCCTTTCAAATCTCCTTTCCTAACTGAAGTAGGTTGAGAGTTAAGGTTTCTTCCACCCTAGTACTTTATTCGTGTTCACTTTATACTCTTTCGAAATGCTCTAACAATTTATTTGATGCTCTCAAAACAAGTACAGATAAGCATTATAGACAGAATGATTTTAAGTGGTCTTTTTCAAGGTTCAAAAGGCACACAATCAAGACCAGACCCCTGATGTTCTGACAGTTGAACCCCATGAGTAAAATATGGAGGAACTGCAGTTTGTTTGGCTGATAGGCTACTGAGAGAATGATTTATTACAGGTAAAGCTCCTTCTCTCATCTTTATTCAGGGTCATCCCGAGGGAATACATTTAGAGGTCTTCACATCAGGAAAATCGTCACCAATGTCTTTCTTGTCTATCTTGTCTATCACCTACCTTCCCCAGTGGCCAGGTGGGACTTCTCTCATAGTATCCAGACAAGATGGTGGTGTTTCACCAACTGACCCTTCCCACAGCCTAAGAAAAGCATAGTGGACCTGTTTATCCCTTGCTCTTGATTATGTTACTCTCCCCAACCCACAGCTGGTTCCTGCCTGCAGTGGAATGCTAAATTGGTTGGTTGCCCAACCAACAAACAGGCTGTAACAAATAAGAACCACTTTTCCTCTAAAATAGTGTTTTATCACAGATTATTGCCATAAATTGGTTTCTTCAAAAGATAATGAGTTTCTATCTGTATGTAACCATAAATGAAACATTCAATGTTTCAAACATACAATGAAGACACATATAGGTGAGAAACAACCAAACTGAAGTTTGGAAAGTAAGCAATAAAGCTATATGTGAGCCTGAAATGGAGAAGCCTATGAAAATCTCAAAAAAGAAAAACCTAGGATCAATAAAGGAGCTTATAGTACATGTACACAATTTATTTGCTCCTAAGTGGTAGTTTAAACAGAATATTTTGCTTTTAATTCCAATACTTATACAATTCACAAATTCACCTTTATTTTTAAAACTTTTGGTGAACCAAAGTTTTAAATTTTGTATCTCAGAGTGAAGAGAGAATCTGTTCATTTCATAACCACAGAAACAAATGAGGTGAAACATTGAAAACAAATTAAGAAAACAATCTGCCTCCTACTGCTATGTACACTCCAGGTTAGTGAAGAAATGGATAATGACTAACAAACTGTTGGCTAAAGTCACAGAAATGACTTTCCAGATGTTTTTGCTCAGTCAAGGGAGTTATACCACAGGAGGGAATGATCCATATCTAATTCCAAGCAGAAACTGGAAAAACATAGTATCTTAACTCTTTCTTTGTTTCAGTTATGTAGTGTCATAAGAACAGGATAGCTCTTCCTAGGAACAGGTTGTTCTGTTTGAGAAAACATATACCCATCCATGTAATTATCATTGCTGATGTGCTTCATTTCTTTGAGTAGATCTAGGTTTCCATCTGGTGCTATTTTCCTCCTGCCTGAATGGTTTCCTTTAATATTTCTTGTAGGGAGGGTCTGCTGCTGCTGAATTCTTTTAGCTTTAATAGGTCTGAGAAAGTCTTTACTTCACTTTTGCTTTTGAAAGAGGGTATAGAATTGGTATACCATTTGTTTTGAAAGAAGGTATAGAATTGGTAAAGAATTCTAGCCTGACAGTTTTTTCTTTCAGTATTTAAGGCTAGAAGTCTGAGATCAGGGTGCCAACACAGTGGAGGCCCGCTGAGGGCTCTCTTCCTGGCTTTTAGACGACTGTTGTCTTGCTATTTCATAACATTAGGGGGGTGGGGGGAGAACTCTTTGGTTTCTCTTCTTATAAGGGCACTAATCCCATCATGAGGGCCCCACTTTCATGATCTCATCTAAACCTAATTATCTCCCAATGACCCCACCTCCAAATACCATCATATTGAGGGTTACGGCTTCATATATAAATTTGGTGGGGGGGCACAATTCAGTCCATAGCATTATACCTATCCAGGAGTATTCCTTCTTATAATTGTCGCAATGATAGTAATAAACATAACTTAAGAGCTTTTTATGTACCAGCACTGTGTCACATGCTTATATGGATAGTTTCACATAGTCCTTATTACATAGATGAGGGAAATGAGTCTAGTTCATTAACTAGACTAAGGTTACAGATGTTGTTGTAGAGCTAGGAGTTGAGCTCAGGCAGTCTGACTTGAAGTCCTGAACTCCTAATTCCCTCCCTATACTGACTCAACCAGAGGAAAAATCATTTTGGAATCTGATGAATTCAGGAATTTGTTTTAGTTGTCAGATTTTTATGGACTCAGTAGAGAAGGGATCCAAACATTTAAGTGGTTCTTTTGATAACTACTCATAAGAAAATAGACCAGACAGACCAAAAAAAAAAAAAAAAAAGTTGACATAGAAAGAGTTAAAAGAAAAACTTTGGAGAGTGTACAAATACCAGTTTGAAAAGGTTAACTCCTTGAGTGCTATTCATATGAGGTGTGCCTTGTAGAAAACACCAGAAGTGATAACCTATCTAATTGGCTAACAAGGAAAAAATGAGTGATGACCTATCATTCCTTGGCTCCAATAGGGTCTAGGAAACTAGTACTGTCAAATACTGCTGGTAAATATATATTTGCATTCTTTCTGGAGAGGAAATTTGAAAATATGGATTTAAAACTTCAAATAATATATTCTCCTGAACAAATAATTTAAATATGGGCACTTGGCTTAGAGAAATCAAGACATACACAAAATTTTATGTATACAGGTAGTCATTACTTCAAAAATAGATTTATATATATTCTGGTTATTGAAAACACACTGGGGCTTCCCTGGTGGCGCAGTGGTTGAGAGTCCGCCTGCTGATGCAGGGGACACGGGTTCATGCCCCGGTCCGGGAAGATCCCACATGCCGCGGAGCGGCTGGGCCTGTGAGCCATGGCCGCTGAGCCTGCGCGTCCGGAGCCTGTTGCTCCGCAACGGGAGAGGCCACAACAGTGAGAGGCCCACGTACTGCAAAAAAAATAAAAAAATAAAAACACACTAATTGTTAAAAAATTCAGAAAATACAGAGATGTCTAAAGAAATAAAAACATATAATTTTGGATATTACCTCTCAGATTTTACCATTGTTAATGGTAACAATGAAACATTATTCACTAAATAAATTTGATGGCTCCATAGAAAATACCCTGCCTTCTTCCATTCAGAATGTCAGCATTCCTGTCCCATCATCTTGGCCCAATGACACATCTCACCAAAGTACAGAGAGCTCATAACTAGCGCATTCTTAAATATGTACAGTCAAGATTCCCCCAGACAATGAAGAAGCTTCCAATATAAAGACTGAAAACAACAATTCAGGGAACAGGAGAGAACATGCATGCATATGCACACACACATGCACATATACACACACGGAGTGAGAAAACTGCACCCTTAAAACAGTAACAGGATGTTATGAAAGAGTAACAGAGGACAAAACCTCCTGAAAGTTAAAACTAGTGCTGAAATTAAATCAGTAGAATGGGAGAAGATATTTGCAAATGATATATCTGATAAGGGGTTAATATCCAAAATATACAAAGAACTCATACACATCAAATCAAAAAAACAAACAACCTGATTAAAAAATGGGCAGAGGACCTGAATAGACATTTTTCCAAAGACGACATACAGATGTCCAACAGACACATGAAAAGATGCTCAACATCGCGAATCTCCATGGAAATGCAAATCAAGACCACAGTGAGATACCACCTCACGCCTGCTAGAATGGCTGTTATCAAAAAGACAAGAGACAAGTGTTGGCGAGGATGTGGAGAAAAGGGAACCCTCATGCACTGTTGGTGGGAATGTAAATTAGTGCAGCCACTATGGAGAACATTATGGAGGTTCCTCAAAAAAACTAAAAATAGAACTACCATATGATCTAGCAGGGTATTTATCTGAAGAAAAAGAAAACTAATTAGAAAAGATATATGTTCCCCAATGTTCACTGCAGCATTATTACTGTCCAGGTGAGGTGAGGCAGGAGGAGGCACTTGCCGAGGATTGTACATCCCTTTCTTTAACATCACGCATTTAAGTGATTCACCCAAGAATGCTCTTCCAATGACAGCACCTGCTGTCAAAGTGGGTCTCCTTTCTCTTGTCTCCCTAACGCCCTTATGTTTACACAGGTGTCTTGAATTGATTTAAAAACCATCACACACCAAGCATCCAGGAGTTGTCCCCTGTATTCGTCACACGGGAAACCTGTTATCACCTCCTCTTCTCGTCAAGGTGTCACCCTTGCTCTCAGATTCAGTTTAGCACTGAGAGAAATCAGAGTCCAAACACTGACTAAAATGTACAGATAACGAATCATGGGAGTTTCCACGAAGCTCACGCAGGTAAGACAGTAGAGATAACAACACTCTGCTTTTCTGTTTTGCTATCTGTAAAGCAAGACTTTCGACCTTGATGCTAAGGTTTCTTTCACGACTCTGAAATTCTATGAGTTACAGAGGAGGAAGAAAGGGAGGTGTATCAGAGGAGCTCAAAACTTACCACTTGAGCAGGGAAGGAGGCAGGGATGTGGAGAAAGAAAAGCCCAGTGAGCGAGCTAAGCAGTGCTGGTTCTAACCTGGACCTTCTTTAGCAGGGAAATTGAGGGAAGCCCCTTAGAGGACAAGGGCCGCCTGGCCGCGATCTGATTGGCCCTTGCGCTTCCGGTCCTGGAAATCCTGTCTTCCAATTGGCTATCCTTGGGGGGACTGACCAGAGCTAAGGTGGATGGAAATATTTTGCTTCCTGTTCTCAAACCTTATTGTACTCACCCTCCGGCTTCCTAATTTCGAGTAAAAGGAGACATCTTTCTTCCCTCCATTGCAAGAGCCCTAGCAAGTCCTCTGACCCCATCCACTCCTGATAACTCAGAACTAGGTGGGCAGCCCAAAGGTAGGGTGTGAAGAGGCGGGTGTGATCTCTGGCAGGGAAAAAGGGAAAGCAAAGAGATAGTGGACCTGGGCTTTAGGAACCTACTGTCAATTTTTTAAAAAATCAATAGTCGAACTAAGAAAGAAATGGAAAATTTTATTCCAGTCAACTTGAAGATTATAATCTGAGAGTCTTTGAGAAATCTCTGAGAACTGTTCCCCCTGTAAGAGGTCAAAGCACAGTTATATAAGTTTTTGAGACAAAGGGGGTTATACATCAAATGTATCATTTACAGCTTACACAATCCAGATGTACACATATGAAGTGAGCAGTGGGTCGTGGGTCATTGTGACCCCTTGCAAGATTAAGGAGGAATGTTATCTCCTAAGGGGGTCTGGTTAATGTAGATGCATAACACACACTAAAGGGAAGAGAGGATGCCCAAATGGGCAAAGAAAAATTTTATGTTTAAATTATTCTCATTTTGCCATAAAATATGGATTTTATTTCATCATTACAAAGTTCTTTCCCAGGACACCTGAAATATATAAAGAAGGAACATAATCTTTACCATTGGAAAATCCATGACTCCACGCAAATTTCCTTGTGACTCCTTAGAATACAATTCCAGTTATATGCTAAACTGTTTTTGCCAAAGTAAACTGTGAAATCATAAACATGATGTGAGGGACTGCCTGTACATTTAGACCTTGGTGTCATTAATCAGTAATCTTAACAAGGTTATGCAGAAGAGAGATGGAGACAGATGACACACATCAAAGTTCAATGAACTTTGAAGGACAGACATAGAAATAGACATAGAAATAGAGATGGAATGAGTGGCAGTGGGGAGATGTATTATCAATTAATTGTCAACTATGGGACAAGATGGCAGGATGGGGCTTCCCTGGTGGCGCAGTGGTTGGGAGTCCGCCTGCTGATGCAGGGGACGCAGGTTCGTGCCCTGGTCTGGGAGGATCCCACATGCCGTGGAGCGGCTGGGCCTGTGAGCCATGGCCGCTGAGCCTGCGCGTCCGGAGCCTGTGCTCCGCAACGGGAGAGGCCACAACAGTGAGAGGCCCGCGTACCGCCAAAAAAAAAAAAAAAAAGATGGCAGGATGAACTCATGTGGAAATGAAATCTCCCTTTTCTTACATACTGAAATGCTAGATACAATACTTTTTAAAAACTAGGGACTTCCCTGGTGGTCCAGGGGCTAAGACTCCACTCTCTCAATGCAGGGAGCACGGGTTCGATCCCTGGTCAGGGAACTAGATCCCACATGCCACAACTAAGAGACCACATGCCGCAACTAAAGATCTTGCATGCCACAACTAAAGATCCCACGTGCCACAACTAAAAATATCCCACATGTGGCAACTAAGAGCTGGTGCAGCCAAATAAGTAAATAAATACATAAATATTAAAAAAAAAACAGGGCTTCCCTGGTGGCACAGTGGTTAAGAATCCACCTGCCAACGCAAGGTACACGGGTTCAAGCCCTGGTCTGGGAAGATCCCACATGCCGCGAACAACTAAGCCTGTGTGCCACAACTACTGAGCCTGTGCTCTAGAGCCCGCATGCCACAACTACTGAGCCCACGTGCCACAACTACTGAAGCCTGTGCACCTAGAGCCTGTGCTCTGCAACAAGAGAAGCCACTGCAATGAGAAGCCTGCACACTGCAAGGAAGAGTAGCCCCCCACTCACTGCAACTAGAGAAAGCCTGCGCGCAGCAACGAAGACCCAGCGAAGCCAAAAATAAATAATTTTTAAAAAAAGTAATATAGTAAAAAAAAAACCCCAAAACTAAACACATAGTTCAGCCTGAAAGCAGAAGGCTTTAAATATATATAGAGTTGGTTCTCTCTCTCTCCCTATCCTGATTGCTTCCAATATATACATATATATATATATATATCCCGACTGCTTCTCTTTTATATAAATATAAATAAATATATATTAAAACATGTGTGTATATGTATGTGTGTATGTATATATAATGTATATGTTACCAAACCAAACTTGGATCTGCTGGCCAAAACGCAGTAAAGCCAATCTATCACACCAGATTGCGATGAAGGAAAAATGTAGCATTTATTGCAGGGCACCAAGCAAGGTGTCCAGGTAGCTAATGCTCAAAAGACCCAAACTCCCCGATGGCTTTCAGGGAAAGGTTTTTAAAGACAGGGTGAGGGAGGGGGGTTGCAGGGTGTGTGATCAATTGTGGACATTCATCTGATTGGTTGATGGTGAGGTAATTGGGAGTCAACATCATCAACCTTCTGGTTCCAACCGGTCTGGGGTCTATGTGCTTGTGTTCAGCATACAGTTAACTTCTTCCACCTGGTGGGGGTTTCAGTATTTGCAAAGCAGCTCAAAGGATTTGGCTCAGAATATTATCTATAGACCTTGAGGAAGAACTAAAGGTCCTTGACTTTGTTTAATGGCTAAACTATTATTATTTTGTCTTGCTTGACTGTTTTCTTTTGTTTCTGCATTTTCTCACTTCTCTGATTAAATTTATTTTTTGGAACTTGGGGAAGGTGTAGGACGCTAAAGTTTTTCTACAAACAAGAGGCAGCTGGAATACATGGGGGGTGTCTGTCCCCTCTTATGGGGGAAAGCCCCATAAGGTCCTGCTCAGAGAGAATATTCAGGTGCCCTAAATAAAGAGGCTGCAACAATGAGAATTGAAGCCCTGGGATCCACAAAGTAACTGAACCAAATATATGCCTTAGGGATTGTGTTTTAACACCTGAGGCACAGGCTTGTGCCAGTGGGAAAGCTGAGACTGAAGGAGGAGCCAGGAACAGGCAGCCCCTTCCATGAACTAAAACAATAAAAGCTCCAGAAAAGGCAGATTTAGCAAATAAAAATACAAGACATCCAGTATGATTTGAACTTCAGATAACAAATATTCAAAACATACATACTAAGTTTATCTGAAATTCAAATGTAACTGAGCATCCTGTATTGTATCTGGTAACCCTGCCTCAGAATGAAGTGAGGGGGCAAGTCACACATACATTTTAGGGGGTGGTAGTTCCAGGCAGAGAGAATAGCAAGTACAAAGGCACCGAGGTAGGAACACAGTTGGCATATTTGAGGAATAAGAAAGCTAGAATGGCTGAAGTGGTGAGAGCAAAGGGGACAGTAGTAGGAGATGAGTTGGAGAAGCAGACTGGGGCAGAGATCTCATTGGGCCTTGCAGCCCATGGTAGGGACATAGGATTTTATTTTAAAGTGTGATGAATAGTCACTGGGCAGTTTGGGACAGGAGAATGACTGGTGATTCAGTAGGATTATTCTGGTTTCTGTGTGGTAGAGAGAGATGAGGGTAGAAACAGAGTCCAGTTAGGATGTTCAGCCAGCAATCCAGGCAAAGAGGTTGGTAGCTAGGACTAGGTTAGTAATTATATTGGGGGAAAAAAGTGATCAGATTCAGTATATATATTTTAAAGTAGAACTCATTTGCTCATAGGTTTGATGTAGAATGTGTCTGAAAAAGAGGCATCAAAGATGACTCCAAAGTTTCTGGCCTGAGTGACTGGGTGAATGCTGGTATCATAAGAGGAGGCATACTATGGGAAGAGCAGGTTTGAGAGTGGTGGAAGTCAAGAGTTTAATTTTAGACCTGTTAAGTTTGAGATATGTATTAAACATCAATCAGAGGGACTTCCCTGGTGGTGCAGTGGTTAAGACTCCACACTCCCAATGCAGGGGGCCCAGGTTCAATCCCTGGTCAGGGAACTAGATCCCACACGCATGCCGCAACTAAGAATTCGCATGCCACAACTAAGGAGTCCGTGTGCTGCAACTAAGGAGCCCTCAAGCCGCAACTAAGAAGGCTGCCTGCCGCAACTAAGGAGGCCACGAGCCACAACTAAGACCAACTAAAAAAATAAATATTTTTTTAAAAACCCATCAATCGGAGAAGTGAGGTTAATGTCTGGATGTATGAGTGTGGAGTTCTAGGGAACTGCCAAGACTAAAGAGTTAATTTGAGGTGCACTAAAATAGAGATGATTAAAGTCATTACATGGGAGGAAACCAACTGGAATGTCAGTGTAGAAAGGAAAAAGGACTGTACCCTGGGGTATTCTAAGATTAAGGGTTGGGAGGAAAAGGAGGAGGAGAATTAAGCAAAGGAAACTGAGAAAGGTCAGCCAGCAAGGTAGGAGAAAAACGAGGAGAGTGTGGTGCCCTGGGAACAACTGAAGAGAATGTCAGGAAGTGGGTGAGAGATTAGCTGTTTCAAATGCTGCTGGGAAAAGGAATAAGATGAAGACCATGAATTGTCTGACATTTTTCAATGTCAAGATTAAGAGATTATGGGAGCCGGACTTCCCTGGTGGCACAGTGGTTAAGAATCTGCCTGTCAATGCAGGGGACACAGGTTCAAGCTCTGGTCTGGGAAGATCCCATATGCCACGGAGCAACTAAGCTCGTGCACCACAACTACTGAGCCCGTGTGCTACAACTACTGAAGTCCGCGCGCCTAGAGCCCGTGCTCTGCAACAAGAGAAGCCACTGCAATAAGAAGCCCGTGCACTGCAATGAAGAGTAGCCCCCGCTTGCCGCAACTAGAGAAAGCCCGTGCACAGCAACGAAGACCCAATGCAGCCCAAAATAAATAAATAATTTAAAAACAAACAAAAAAAGAGATTGTGGGAGGCATAACAAGAATGGTTTGCTATGGTGGGGATGAAAATCAGATGGGAGGGGGTTAAGGACAATAGAAGATGAGAAAATAAATACAATGAACTATAATTTCAAGGAGTATTGCTGTAAATGAAAGCAGAGAAATGGAGTAGGGGCTGCAATACGATATTGGGTCAAGGGAGGGGTATCTTTGTAAATGAAAGCAGTTATTATAATCTATCTGTAAACTAACAGGAATCATCCAGTAGAGAGGGAAAAGTGGACAATTCAGAGAAGAGAGGAATAATGGCAGGATCACAGTCTCCTTAGAGTGGTTGAGAGGAGACGGAATCTAGTTCGCAGATGGAGGGACTGGGTGTAAATAAGAGCCCAGACTGATCCATACTAACGGGAGAGATTATATGGGACAGATTTGGGAAGGTAGGCAAATGGGGGCAGAGAGAGGACTGAGTGTGGAGTTATCTCCTGATTGCTTCTAAATTATCAATAAGAAATTGAGGAGGTGGGGAGAGTTCTGAAGAGAGAGGGGAAAGTGTGAAATGTTCTCCTGGAAAATTGATATAAGCATAATGACAGTAATTGATAAAATGAGAGTAACTGATAGAAAAAATATTGCAGTATCTTCAGGAGAAATCACATCTTTATAGTATTGAATCCTCATGTTCAAGGCCTTGATGCACCTTTCCATCATTTAGGCCTTCCTTTTTGTTTTTGAGGACTTTCAACAAGTTTTCTTCATGTAACTCTGTTCTTTCAAATTCAGCAACAATGTCTGGGTGATGGCTTTTCAAAGCTAAGTGATATGGAGGGTACAGAGTTTTTTTTAAAAAGCCAGATTTTTGTCTTCAGGGGTCATAGCATCTGTGAGTGAGTCTAGGTGTGTCCATTTATGTGGACAATTGGAAAGGAATAGAATACAGGGGGCCGATTAGTTTACTATGAGAGTTCACAGTGGGCAACAGCCACTCAAGAAGAAGAAAAAGATGTCCAGTCACTTTATCAGGAGCATCTATGCTCCTGCAGTCCTGCTCATTTACCTAGCACTAGAGGACACACATGTGCAGCTGTTGGAGTCACAAGGAAGTTCTAACTGGTTAGCAATTCTGTTTGATTTGGCTGTTCTACTTCAGACTTTTCTTGATGTCCCCTTTCCCTTTCAGAAACATATCTAAAAGGAGTGAGCTGGGTTTTTTTTTTTTATAGCATCAAGCTACCAAATGTATTGAGATAAAGGGGAGGGGGCTGTGAGCATTGGTACACTGTTTCTAGCTAAGGAGATGACAGGCTTTTGGTCCTTGGTTAATTCCATATAGCATGTAAATAATCCTAACAATAGTTCATTTGTTTTTTATTACTGAGCAGCCTGAGAAGTCTGTTGTCAAGATTTTGATGGCTATATTTCTAGGCTATTTTTTGTACTTAATGATATTTTACAATAGTGATATCACAAGCTAAACTGTAAACTACTGTTTATCTTAATATAAATTTTTTTTTGCAACAGAAAAGTATCCCAGCTCTAAGCCACCATGGATCTGATGATCTGCTCATCACAATAGCTGGCTTCGGCATGGTACCTTAACTCTCTAGGTGAAAAAGAAAATTCAAATTGCTCATTTGTTATATCTATAAATTTTTTTACTAGAAATGAAATAAAGTAAAATGAAAGACTGAAAATAAAGAGGTAAGCCAAGAGAGATCAGACAGAAGTAAAGAGAACCAAGAAGGAACAGTAACATTAACATCAGATAAGGGTATATTGGTTATATATAAATTGAAAGCACTAAATAGGATAAAAATTAATTTATAAAAGGCACAATTTACAAAAAGGATAGAGCAGTCATAGTCCTGTACAAACCAAAGACATAGCAATTGAATACATAAACCTACCTTTTGGAAATGCAAGAAAAACTAGTTTAAAATACATTTAAGTTGGAATTTTCAATCACACCTCTTTTAGAATTAGACGGATCTAGGAAATATATCAGAGAATTGAATTCTGCAATCAATAAATTTGAATACTAAAACCAATACACTGATATAATAGAAACACAGAATTTTCCAAATATAAGTAGAAAATATGCATATTTTAAGTATCCATGGAATATGTAAACATTGACTATGTCTTGACAAAGAAGAAAACCTTAATTTAAAAAGTACAGAACCGGGCTTCCCTGGTGGCGCAGTGGTTGAGAGTCCGCCTGCCGATGCAGGGGCCACGGGTTCGTGCCCCGGTCCGGGAAGATCCCACATGCCGCGGAGCGGCTGCGCCCGTGAGCCATGGCCACTGAGCCTGCACGTCCGGAGTCTGTGCTCCGCAACGGGAGAGGCCACAACAGTGAGAGGCCCGCATACCGCAAAAAAAAAAAAAAAAAAAAAGTACAGAACCTAATTCTCTGATCATAATAAAACTAGAAAAAATAAAAAGATGATTAAAAAAATTTTTTAATGATACCAAGTCCTGGATAAACCTTGGATCAAAGAGAAAATTACAAGCAAAATTACAACATATGTAAAGAGGAATGAAAAAGAGAATACTTTAAAAGCTATAGAACACAACACAAGCTGTATTCAGATTTATGTATTCACATTTATAGCCTTAAGATGTCTTCATTAAAAACA
Organism: Mesoplodon mirus; assembly: GCF_964341445.2. Lineage (NCBI taxonomy): Eukaryota > Metazoa > Chordata > Mammalia > Artiodactyla > Ziphiidae > Mesoplodon > Mesoplodon mirus. The sequence goes on along the minus strand of NC_138979.1, from coordinate 36,384,910 downwards.
AAAGATTAAAGGGACTTCCCTGGTGTTCCAATGGGTAAGACTCCACGCTCCCAATGCAGGGGGCCCGGGTTCGAGCTCTGGTCAGGGAACTAGATCCCACATGCGTGACACAACTAAGAGTCAGCATGCCACAACTAAGACCCAGAGCAGCCAAAGTAAATAAATATATATAAAAAACAATAACAACAAAAACAAAAAACAAAAGATTAAAAATCTTAGATCCATATTTAGAAGTTAGAAAAGAACAACAAAAGAGAGTAGGAAGAAGAATTATCACAAAAACTAAAATTGAAAAATAGAATAGCAGAAAAACAAACTCCAAAGCTCGTTCTTTGACAAGTGCAACAAAATAGACAAATCCCTTGTGAGCCTGACTTAGAAAAAAAGAAAGCAAAATTATGTAAGGTTAGGAATGAGAAAAGTAAACAGCCACATGTGCAGAACAGATTTTTTAAATCATAAGAGAATTCTATGTCTAGCACAATGACAACTAATTTGAAAAACCTTCTGGAAATGGATGACTTCCAAGCAAATTATAATTGATCCAGAAAAAGTAGAAAAGATGAGTAATTCAATTATCATAGAAGAGAGTAGACACCTTGTTTAAAATTCACATATAATAATGCTTCATGTAACATAGTTTCACAACGAAGTTCTCTATTCAGTCTTAAAAGAGCAGATAATTCTAAAGTTGCTTAAATTATTTCAGACCATAGAAAAATGTGAAATGCTCCCTAATTTATTTTAAGGGATCTCATATAATTTTAAATACCAACATACAATTAACATAGTACCAAAAAAACCTACATACCAATCTCACTAATAAGAGATATATTCTAAATAAAATATCAATAAATGGCACTTGGGAGTGTATCAAAATAATAATATACTTTGACCAAATAAAGTTATTTGAAGAGCCTATCAGTATTTTGATAGGCACTGTTTCAAAAATTTTTGTCATAAACTTTTATCTTTAACACACTGAATTTTCTCATCCTGGAACATGAAAATCTCCATTTACTTAAGTCTTTCATGTCTTTCAATAATATTTCATATTTCCCATAAAATTCTTGTACATCTTTTGCTCAGTGTATTCTGATAGGTTCCTTTTTTTTCTATTTTATTACTGGTATATAAGAAAATTTTAAGTTTTTATATGTTGATTTAGCCACTTTGCTGAACCATTTAATTAGTTCTAATAGTTTGTCATTTCATTCTCTTGCATTTTCTAGAGAGAAAATCACATCATCTGAAAATAATATTTTTGCTTCTTCCTTTCCTAATCTTTTTTATCTTTTTCTTGTTTTGTTGCGTTGGCTAGAAAATCTAACACCATGTTGAAATTAGCAGTGAAAGTGGGTATCCATTTTTCCCTGACTTTAATGGGAATTTCTCTAATGTTTCATCGTTCTGTACAATATTTACTATAGATTTATGGTGCCTTTTATCAACTGTTATTTATCCATTCCCATTTTGCTGAAAGTGTTTTAAGTAGATACTGAATTTTTTCAGAAAACATTTTATCAGTTGAGATGATCATACAATTTTTAAACCTCTAAACTATACAAATGATTTATAGCAACAGATTTTTTTTTCTTTCTTTCTTTTTCTTGTTTTTTTCAGGTTTTGGCCACACCCTGCAGCATGTGGGATCTTAGTTCCCCGACCAGGGATCAAACCCGTGCCTCCTGCATTGGAAGGCAGAGTCTTAACCACTGGACCACCAGGGAAGTCCCAGATTTTCTAATATTAAATCATTTCATAAGTGCTTTCTTGTTCCAAATGAAATGCAGGATTGAATTTGCTAATATTTTACTTTAGAGCTTTGTATCTATGTGAGTTTGGTCTCTAGCATTTTTTTTTCTTCCCCTTGTGCTGTATTTATCAGGTTTTTCTATCAGGGGGATGCTAACAATACAAAATAAGTTGAACTACAATGAGGTATCACTTCACACAGGTCAGAATGGCCATCATCAAAAAGTCTACAAATCATAAATGCTGGAGAGGGTGTGGAGAAAAGGGAACCCTCCTATACTGTTAGAGGGAATGTAAATTGGTGAAGCCACTATGGAGAACAGTCTGGAGGTTCCTTAAAAAACTAAAAATAGAGTTACCATATGATCCAGCAATCCCACTCCTGGGCATATATCCAGAAAAGTCAAAAACTCTGATTCTAAAAGATACGTGCACACCAATGTTCACAGCAGCACTATTTATAATAGCCAAGACATGGAAGCAACCTAAATGCCTGTTGACAGATGAATGGATAAAGAAGATGTGGCATATATATATATATATATATATATATATATACATATATCTATGGAATATTACTCAGCCATAAAAAAGAAAGAAAGAACGCCATGTGTGGCAGCAACATGGATAGACTTAGAGATTATCATACTAAGTGAAGTCAGTCAGACAGAGAAAGACAAATATCATATGATATCACTTATATGTAGAATCTAAAAAACTGATACAAATGAACTTATTTACAAAAGAGAAATAGACACAAACATAGAAAACAAATTTATGATTACCAAAGGGGAAAGGGGGGGGAAGGATACATTAGGAGGTTGGGATTAACATACACACTGCTACTATATATAAAATAGGTAAACAACAAGGACCTACTGTATAGCACAGAGAACTACATTCAATAACTTGTAATAACCTACAGTGGAAAAGAATCTGAAAAAGAATACATGAATATATATATTAATCACTTTGCTGTACACCTGAAACTAACAGAACATTGTAAATCAACTATACTTCAATTTAAAAAAATGTTTTAAAGTTGAACAACTCTCCTCTCCCACCTCATTTCACACCACAATTTCCATGACAAAAAAAATCAACAAGTAAAAATCATGCAGCTTGAAAGCAGCATTCCAGGAATAAAGGACAGCATGATCAGGGACACCAGGATGAAAAAGCACAGGATATGCTCAGACGATAGGGTTTACGACTTCTTAAACTGGAATAAGTAACACAAAGTAAGTCTGGCCCAAGCTGCTAATTAATCTTCAAAGCACAACCCCCCTGCACTCAATTTATTCATTTTATATACAATACAGACTCCAAACTCCAGCCTGCATTCAAGATCCCTCCTGCTTTAACCTAACTTCTTTTTACATTCCAACCTGTGCTTGTCTGTGATGTCTGTTTGCCTAGCATGCTGTCTATGATGGCACATCCAAATCATACCCACCTATCAAGGGGATAGCCCAAATGTCCATGAAAACTTCTCAGATCCAATGAAATTATATTTGAAGTCACTTGTACTACAGCTATTTACTGTCAGCGTTTGGCTTGACTACTTCTTAAGCTCTTTGACAGCTATACTGGGTTGTACAGTGTCACATTCCCCCCACCCCCACCCCATTCATGTCCTTCCTGGACCTTAGAATGTGGCTTTATCTGGAAATAGTGTCACTGCAGATGTAGTTAGTTAAGATCAGGTCATACTAGAGTAGGATGGGCCCTTTATCTAACGGGACTAGTGTTCCTTTAAGAGATGAGACACAGAGCACCACATGAGAACAGAGTTAAGAGACTGGAGGAAGGCAGGTACAAGCCAAAGAACACCAAGGATTGCTGGACAGCACCAGAAACTAAGAAGGGGCAAGGAAGGGTTTTACCTAGTCTCAGAGGAAACATGATCCTGCTGACACCTTTATTTCGGACTTCCAGCCTCCAGAACTGTGAGAAAATACCTGTTGTTTTAAGGCACCCAATGTGTGTCACTCCGTTATGACAGCCCTAGGAAACTAAGACAACAGCAATTTTAATTTCTAATTTACCTTCCCAACCCAAAGACTGCCATATCCATAGACCAGCCCAGGACTACGTAGGCGCTCAATCCCGGCGGTGGTAAAGGAATGAGTGAGCTTCAACAGTCCTACTAATCAAGAGTTACCAGGCGCTTATGAGCTACTGCTGTGAGATGCACAGCCAACGTTCAGCAAATGGTAGCCATTATTGCGGCAAGATATGGGGCTACACAGATAAACGAAAGACAGTAATAAACTAAATACAGCAAGGGGCAGGTGGAGCAATGCCAGAAACACGGGCAGCTGGGGTGGGTAGCGGGCCTTGATTCCCCGGAGGATCCCCGTGAGAGAAGTGGGTTGTTTTCCGAATAGATGGAGTCTCCAAGCCGCTCTCTCAAGCCCCACTGAACGACTCCCAGGCCTCTCCGGCCGTGGACCCAACAACAAACACACCCCTCCCCCAACCCGCGTCCCTAGCTCCTCTAGACCACCCTACCCGGCGTACAGCAGACCTCCCAGAAAGCGTCAAGCACTTAGTTCTCCCCGCGCCTGTCCGCGGCGCCTCGACGCGACCCGCCACCTCACGCTACTGCGCGGGGCGGGACTTCCTCCCGGCGCCCCGGGAAGCGGAAAGAACTCTTTTCCGCCGGAAGGAGAAAGGAGTTGCCACCGAGATCGGACACCGGAGGGCAGGCATCTTCTGTCGCGTAAAGTAAGGCCGATCTCCGGCCACCCGGCGAGGTGGATGACAACAGCATCCTTGTAGGCAGGCTGGCTGGAGTGTCTGGCTTCAGGAGACGCGGAGGGGAACCGGAGTAGAGGTGAGGAGTCGGTGTATCTGTCGCCGTGTCAGCGCCACCGGCGACCTAGGTCTCATTACTAACTCATTGTCCTCCGCTTTCTGGACCTCGTCTGAAAAACGAGCTTGGTAGCTCACGGAGCTGTCGTGGGGATAGATGTGGAAGGGAGAAATTCACACTCAGAATGCAGTTTAAGAAAAAAACTCAGTAGGTGAAATTTCCCATGGGCGCTATCCTGTGTTGCATAAGGTATGCAACGTGAAGGTCTATACAAACCCAGACTTTCATAATCGATGATTCTTGCTTGAGGCAGCAGCGCCTGTTGCTTTAATTTGAAAAAGTACACTCACAGTTGGTAATTTTTAAGCTTCCTGAATCGGCCAAGCAGAGTCACTTGGTATTAGAGGTGGAACATAACCGTCTAGGTCATACCCCTCCTTTCATCTTTTTTTAAAATTTATTTTTTTGTTTTTGGCTGCATTAGGTCCTTCCTGCTGTGCACGGGCTCTCTCTAGTTGCGCGAGCGGGGGCCACTCCTCCCTGCGGTGCGTGGGCTACTCAGTGCGGCGGCCTCTCTTGCTGCGGAGCATCGGCTCCAGGCCCGCGGGCGTAAGTAGTTGTGGCTCACAGGCTCCGGAGAGCAGGCTCAGTAGCTGTGGCTCACGGGCCCAGCTGCCCCGCGGCATGTGGGGTCTTCCCGGACCAGGGCTCGAACCCGCGTCCACCGCACCGACAGGCTGATTCCCAACCACTGCACCACCAGGGAAGTCCCCCCTCCTTTCATCTTAAATTGAAGCTCAGTCTTTGAGAGGAGACAGGCTGAAAGTAACACAGGTTGTTAGTGATAGAGATGGGACTAGAAGTGAGATTTCTTCATTTCCAACCCATAATTCTTTCCTCCACACCATACCATCTCTTTGGATTGCTGAACAAGTCTTTTTGGGGGGAAGTGAGCAGGAGTGAAGAGGGTGGTGGTGTACATTTAGGTGCAGTATGAATCCATCAAAGGCAAAGTCACTATGTGTCAGGAGTTAGAACTGTCATTTATTTACATTTTAGATACTCTATAGATGTAGATGCATCTATCATTTCCTATTCAGGAACGTATGTGTAGTAACAAAACGTGAAGATGAAACTTTGGTACCTCTTACATACCTTTACACAGAAAGGCCTGGTGTTCATAGGTATATGCTCACCTTGGAAGACTTATCACTAACTACTTATTATTTGAGTTCTCACTATGAATATTTACTGTAACAATCTGTGGAAATGTTTACTCAAAACACTGTCTGAATCAGAAACTAGCTATAAAGAACCCCTAAGTTGCCCGCAAGTCCAGGGCAGATGCTGTAGAGGGCATTGCAGTCACACCTCAGCTGTCTGCCTAAGTAATACTGCACTTAGTGCTCATGCTGTTTAAAACTATTGTGCATTATCTATCTCATCTTTCCCATATTATTAGGTGGAAATGTCTTGTAGGAACGTGGGCAAGCCTAAGAGGTCTAGAAAACAACCTGAACATTAGCAAATATTGAAAACTGTTAGCATCACACAGGGGAAGTCTTTCCACTGAGGAACTCATTCAACTAGATGTTCATTGTGAGGGACCCACTGTTACTCTATATAAATTATTTTCAAACTTTTTGCTCTGAGGACTCCCTTAAAAATTATTGAGGATTCCAAAGAGCTCTCATTTATGTGTGTTATATATATCAATATTTATGGTATTAGAAATTAAAACTGAGAGGTGTCTTTAAACACAAGAATATACAAGCACACATTCTGTTGTTAAAGTGAAAGGATCTCAGGGGCCCTCACAGGGACCAGACTTTTAAGAATAACTGCTCTGTACAAATGTTTCAAAAAATTTTTAGATGATGTAGACAGATGATTGCTGTAGCAAGTGATTGTGACATGAACAGAAGTATCACCTTAAAAATGGAATAACAGGGCTTCCCTGGTGGTGCAGTGGTTGAGAATCTGCCTGCTAATGCAGGGGACACGGGTTTGAACCCTGGTCTGGGAAGATCCCACATGCCGCGGAGCAACTAGGCCGGTGAGCCACAACTACTGAGCCTGCACGTCTGGAGCCTGTGCTCTGCAACAAGGGAGGCCGCGATAGCGAGAGGCCCGCACACCGTGATGAAGAGTGGCCCCCGCTTGCCACAACTAGAGAGAGCCCTCGCACAGAAACGAAGACCCAACACAGCAAAAATAAATAAATTTTTTAAAAAATGGAATAACAGGGACAGTCTTATATTTCTGTAATTTCTACTGGAATTATACTGAATTCATAGTTATCACATAAGTAGGTAATTGGTGTTTAAAACGCCTTCTCTTTTGCAGAAATCTTTGACAGTTATATGTGGTTATTTTGGGGAAATTGGCTTGAAGTTCTTTGAAGGGCTGGGAACATATTTTTCTGCTTTAAAGTAGTGAAACATAGGATCCCACTCTCTGAAAATTCTAGCCAGCCATCAACTTTTTAGGAAAGGATGAGATTTCAGTAATGAGGAGTGCCTCCTTCTGATTTTTCACCCTGAGGGTATTACATAAATTTGGCCAAGGTTGTCTCGGGGAGTGGAGCTGTTGTTTGGCATTGAGCTACTGTAATTGTTACTTTGTATCACTTGTAAGGACATCTTTCCCATAAAGTGGTTTTTTAAAGACACTTGAAGGAATTTCCTGGCTGTCCAGTGGTTAGGGCTCCATGCTTCCACTGCAGGGGGCATGGGTTTGATCCCTGGTCGAGGAACTAAGATCTCACAGGCCGTGCTGCATAGCCCAAAAAAGTATTAAAAAAAAAAAAAAAAAGGACACAACATTTGAGAAGGAATCGCCTGTGATCTTTGTAAGTCCCTAAATTTTTCATTACCTCAACGGCATATAACTTCCTCGATCAAAGTCTTAGATTCTAAGACCAGCAGAGAGCCAGAGTCCTGTTGTCCTGTGATATCAGAACGTCTGTCAAGCTCGGGGCCAAGGGGGTAACTTCCACTCACCAGCCTCCAGAGGATATGAACCAAATTTATGTTTCAGAGCATTTTAAGTAAACATATTGTAGACCTTTGGGCTCTCTTAATTAAGAGTAGTCAAAACTATAATATTAAATGTGTCAAAGACCTCTTGCAGTGATGGGGAGGAGCTTTCTAGGCCACACACATCTTCCCCACCCCCTAGATTCTTCTAAGCCCCTCCCACTCTGCCCATATTACAAGTCACCATGGCGCACTGCTAACTAATGGGATTATGTATTAGATCCCTCAGGTGTATTGGAACAGAAGAAAGGTTGAGAAGTACTCCCCCTGCTCCTACCAGTACAGAGATTTGAAAGCTACTTTCTAATAAAGAGGCTTTTCTTTTAATTTGGAAGACAATTTGATGTCTCCTTTTCTTTTCAGATATATGAGCTCTTTGAAAGCAGAACACTGTTGTTTCCATGTTTTGATCATTCAGAGATTATGAAGGCACAGTTCCTGCCTTTGATTTGCTTACAGTCAAGCGGAGTAGACACAGGTCATGGTGGCAGTATAGCCAGCCACTTAAGTATTCTGAAGGAGGTGAGTATGTGGAACCTAGCCTGGGAGAGGGAGGAATTAGGCAGTGCTTCTAAGAAGTAACTTTTATACAGGCATTACTTGGGTGGGCAAGGAGCCAGGGGTGGGGGGTGGCGTCCAATGCAGGTTCCCAGGAATCTGTGGCTGGTTTATAAATTATAAATTGTACAAAAGACACTATCAAGTGTCTTTTCCAGAGCTCTATCCTTATTTTTGGATCATGCTTCTCTTGTTTTCCTTCTCTCTCACTGCCCCCTCCGCCTTAATTGGATAGGTATTTGGGATATGAAGGGAAGTCAGAGGGTAAAAACTTTCTGTATGGCCGAATAATAGGATGGCTTTACCAAGAAGTGATGTGTGTACTCAGTAAATCCATTTGTAAAAAGTAAGTTCCTGCTTTGTTTAAATGCGTAGCTGGGAAATCTCAATTTTGTTGGTTGGATTTTTTCCCAGTGAATGGATTATATTCTTGTCTCCAGTCCAGTCTATTTGAATATAAGGACATGTCGTAAGCTGCTTTCAAAGAAGAGACCCACATTTAGGCTTAGGAATGAGCACAGGGGAGACAGCAAGGTTAGAATCCAAGTTCATTCTATAAAAACATTTTTATCGGTTATATCTGAATGACTGCATGTTGTTTTAATCAGCTGCAAACTGTTTAGTTGAATTTGCATAACTCAAATAAATGATAGTTTAATTCTACCAGGATTTGAGTGAGGTGGAAATAGAGCAGAAAAACCTGAATCTATCAAAGTGTGGGAAAAATGAAGAAAAAGCAATTAATTAGTCAGGCTTAACTTTTTTCTGGGATTGGGGAATAGCAGAAAACAAGCCCTGAAGTAGAAAGACATGAACTAGCCCCTGTTCAGTAGCATTTCTAAAATATTTGGGACATTTTACTAACTTGGGGCATAGCTGTGCCCAACTCATGGTTACGCTCCTTCCGGGAGACTTCCTAACTGACAGAAAAGATGCTGACTGGGTGCAATCTTTCCAAATCACAAACTGTTATCTTTTTTTTTTTTTCGCTGCGTTGGGTCTTCGCTGCATGCAGGCTTTCTCCAGCTGTGGCAAGTGGGGGCTACTCTTTGTTGCGGTGCACGGGCTTCTCATTGTAGTGGCTTCTCTTGTTGCAGAGCATGGGCTCTAGGCACGCAGTCTTAGTAGTTGTGGCTCACAGACTCTAGAGCGCAGGCTCAGTAGTTGTGGCGCACGGGCTTAGTTGCTCCATGGCATGTGGGATTTTCCCAGACCAGGGCTCGAACCCGTGTCCTTTCATTGGCAGATGGATTCTCAACCACTGTGCCACCAGGGAAGCCCACAAACTGTTATCTTGCATTTAGATTCATTAAGCGTTGGTTGCCATGAAGCAAGCATATGTAAGAGTTCAAATCTCTTAAAGCTTGAAGTTATAAAAGTAATAGATTACCATTCCCTCAATATCTTGACATGCTAGAGGACAGTGTTTTAAAAGCTGGACTTGTCATGTTCTTCTGGAGACTAAGAAAATGGAGTCCTTGAAGTCATGCTGACTCTGCTTTTAGCCTCCTAAATGAAAAGGTAGATAGAACAGGTCTTGTTTGCAAACTGAATTCAAGACCTACTTATCTACCAACAGCAATTATACACTTTCCACTGTCTTACTATAGAAAATAGGAGTGGTGAATTTATAGATGAGTCAGGGTGAAGAAAGACATAGTGAACCCATGAGAATCTTACTCTAATTGATAGGAAGGTGACCAGAAGTTGGAGAAGTTGGTTAGGGAAGTGGAGGAGAGGACCTTTCCTGTAGTACAGTCTTCATAGGGTCCAGGAAGTTTTTTTTTTTTTTTTTTTAATTAATTAATTTTTGGCCGCATTGGGTCTTCATTGCTGCGTGCAGGCTTTCTCTAGTTGCGGCGAGTGGGGGCTACTCTTTGTTGTGGTGCATGGGCTTCTCATTGCGGTGGGTTCTCTTGTTGAGGAGCACAGGCTCTAGGTGCACGAGCTTCAGTAATTGTGGCACGTGGGCTCAGTTGCGCACGGGCTCAGTTGCTCCGCAGCACGTGGGATCTTCCCAGACCAGGGCTCGAACCCGTGTCCCCTGCATTGGCAGGCGGATTCTTAACCACTGTGCCACCAGGGAAGCCCCAGGAAGTCTTCTGATAGCTAAACCTTGGATAGAGACCAACCTAGTCTCATTTACAGAATGCCACATCATGGTGAATTGTGCTGGGGGCAGCTGCCACTGTGTGAGCCACGTAAGATTTTAACACATTTTGGAGGATGAGAAGAGCAAATTGATGACCAAGCACATGCTTCAGAAATTACTTTATTGCATGTGTACAAGTGATTGCATATTGTTTGAATCAGCAGGAAGTCAATTATTAAACATACACTTTTCCAAATAAAAGGCAGTTTAATTTTACCAGAAACCAGTGTCATTTTGTATCCCAAGTCTCTAACCAGCTTTACAATCTCATCTAATAAAGGTGCCTTAAATTCTGAGTATTTTGAATTATTAAACCCGTGTTAGTTTACACCAGGATTCTGTGGTGGTTTTACATATTCTCTTTCCCCTTTGTTAAGGTGGGGAAGCCAAAGATTATGTTAATAACGTGCTCAAGAGTTATAAAGTGATATAGGTAAAGCTAAGAAAAGAACAGATTTTGGTATCTTTTGCCCAGTATGAGGGATTGTGGCTACAATGGTCTGATTTTTTTTTTTAATCTTTTTCTGTTTTGTTTTTTAACAGATTCATCAGCAGGTTGCAGGTGAACATGGCCTTGAGGTAAATCCTGCCCCTTATTGCAATTTAGTTCCAGCAGATTGTTCTTGGCATTTTAAGGAACTAGAATATTTTACAAAAAACAAAAGTTTTGTTTTGGTTTTTTTCTAGACTTTTTTTTTCTCGTGGAAGATGAGAAACATGTTTAAAGAAAGGTTCTTTATGCTGAATAATTGTGATGCTTGAAGTTGGTCATCTGCCTTATTTAGATCAAGTGGATTTTAAAAATCAAAGCTATTTCTACACCATTTTTTTCTTGATCAAATAAAATTTTATTAGAACCTTATAGGTGCCTAGTTTTTATCCATGTTATATTACATGTGAAATAAAGCCTATTAGAATCCTGAATTCAAACTTACTTTATCTGTGATGTCCTACTTCCTACTCAGTAGTTTCTTTTTTAGTAGCTGATAACATTTTTGATAATACACACATATATATTTTAATTGTTTGTAACTTGAACCATCTCTGTGCTTGCTTTGGTTGTATCTTCCTTATATAAGGGTAGTGATCCAGGTTGGCAAGGCAGAGGGTGGGTGTGTGTGTGTGTGTGTGTGTGTGTGTGTGTGTGTGTGTGTGTAACGAGCTTTAAGATTTTCAAGTTGAGTTGTGAATTCAAGAATCTGAACTTCTGCTTATACCAATAGGCAGAGTTTTGAGATAGGAGACAAGAGGTGCTCCTTTGTGTCAGACTTTGAGTGTACTGGGAAACATGAAAGTGAAAATCTTTAAAGTGAAAGATTTTTCAGTTAACATAAAACTTTAAATGATGAGATCAGGGGCATGTATGTTTAGAGAAGCATCCACAGGGCACGATACTAAATTGTCCCTGAGAATTGCTTCACAGGTGGAGTCATTTACTCTGCATCTTGACTGGTAAGCATGAAAATGCTGTGTGTGCAGAGCTTTAAGTGGCAACTGGAAACTTGAACTGGAGAACCAGAAATGCAGCCAAGGGAGCTGGGCATCGAGGTCACAAAGGTGGCATGAGAACAGTGAGGCAGGATGCCCAAAGGTGCTGGCTGGAGACCACCTCTCCTACCAGGGCTCAGCTTTGCACTTGGTAGACTGATATTTTCTGTTAAAAGATTGTTGTGCATTTGCTATATGTCATACACTGTTATGCATTCTCATGTTTGTCATTAAATCTCCCATCCTATAAGGCAAGTATTATTTTTCTCTTCGTTTAAAGAGAAACAGAAGCTCAGGGAGATAATGTGACTTTTCAGTGGTCGTCAGGCAGAGTCGCTACAAAATAGCAATCAAACTCAGGTCTTCTGATTTCAAATCTGGTTCTCTTTACATTATAGGACAGTTCCTAGAATCAGTTGCAACTAATGTCTATTTGTTACCAGACCTTAGCCCCCCCTACCCCAAACGTGCATGTAGTGAAAGCAACACGTTTATTATTATTTATGTGTAGGCTGCTGTGTGACACCAGGAAGCACATAGTAGTAGGTAATGTTGCATTTTTACCAGTCTTGCCATCTAGCCACAGCTGCCCCTCTCTTCCTTCATACTGCCTCCCCTCAGGTTTGTCCCTCTCCTGCCATAGGTTTTCTGCTCTAGTTTGAACAAGTCCTGCCAGCCCTCACATGGAGAGCAGTGAGAGCCCGAAGAGCAGTGGCTGGATGAAACAAGTATTTGGTGTGCACATGTTAGCCCTTGGGGACTGAGTGATGAACAAGACAGATACTGTCCTGCCTTCATGGAATTAGGTGTTACAAAGATCATTTCAAACTTAAAGAGGGTAAGTACCATGAAGAAGAGGAGCAGGTTTTTAGAAACAGTGTTCGGTGGGAGAAACCTCACCGGAGTGCCACTGACTACTGGGAAAACAGGAGAGGAGAAGGCTGCTGAGCATGGCACGTGGCTACCCTGGTTCTCTTTGTGGGTGGCCTCCTGCCTCTTACGCCTGTTCTTGGCTGACTAATGAAATGTCACAAGTGCTGGGGCGCCTGGAGCCGCTAACACTTACGTATCTCTTCCCTCCTTCTCCCCCAAGCTCTGTAGGCCTTGGGGACTCAGATACTTTGCATGTACACAGATAGACCAATACAGTTTGACAACCTGAAAGACCTTTGAGTTCATTTAGTCTGAGCCTTCATTTTACAGCCAGAACTGACTAACCTAGCATCACACAGGTGGCAGCACACAGGATCCAAGTCAGGTGAAATGAATGCCAGCACGCCAGTCTGGCAGATAACAACATGAACCATAAATGATGAGCTGGGCGCATGGTGCTTGAACGCCAGGTTCAGGCAGCTGAGGCGTGAGTGGCTGGGAGAAGGGTAGGTACAGAAGAGAGACAGGAAGCTGGGCATCAGAATGGTCTAATAGAAAGTGACGTGCTTTGGCATTGAAATGCCATTGTGTATCTTTAGACATCCAGGCTTTTCCAAAGAAAAACAGGGATGCACAAATTGGTGAAGCTGACAACTGAACGTGTACAGATGCTGAGAAATGTCCACGTTGAAAAATGACAATTTTGAATTTTCATAGTCTAATAGAACGCCAATCTTCCTTGGGGAAACCGTTATCCTTATATCTGGAGTCATCTTGTTGTGTAGAAATTCATACTTATGCCTAAAGATTAAACGTTGATATAACAAAGCTTCAGAAATTCTGTAGATGGGCTATTTACAGAACATTTTCAATTTTCATATACTCCTATGATTATATCATTTTCTTTTATTAAATGACTATCAAAGTAACAGGCCATTTCTCAAACTATATATCTTTTCTAAAACGTGTCCTAAGAAACTTATATTTCAAAACTCTGTTTTTGAGCAGCCACTTAACCGCAGAAACTTAACATACAGTATCATAAACTCATATTGCATCAAAATTTGTACAGAAATACGTTTAAAAATGTGGATTTCAAGGTTCAGATGTGTAAATCCCTTGTAATAAAGACATTTGAAACAGGAAACCTCATGATCTTTCATGTAATAAGTGGGGCCTTTTGGTATAATCTGTGCACAAGTACTCTGAGGCATCCCTTTCCTAAACTTTCAAACTAAGCGGGGCACCTGGGGGCCTGTCACCACTCAGTATTGTATAGCACCAGCACCCTCTCATGAAGGGAGCGTACTTCTCCTTTGTGCTTTGAAAATGGCTGAAACCAAAGGCGGCCACAGGAATTTCCTAGCTCTGCCCCCTATGGATGTTTGAAGTTCTGTGTGCCAGCATGCTGGTCCACATGGCTGGGATGAACGCTTAGAATATGATCCAGACGTGTCAGAACAAACCAGCCTCTTTCCATTCCAGTTCACCTTGTTTTTTTCTTAACTGAGCAGCCAACAGAAACTGAATGAGCCCTTCCCTCTACTTTCCCTCTCACCACCAATAGAGTCTAAGACTATGAACCAAAAAATACGAGTCCTCCACTGTTAAGAGACACATACACGTACCACCACCCACCCCCCTTCCCTGGACATCTTTCCAAGGTGGGACTACAAACTTCTGCTCTAGCACTGGGCTTTTTGCCCTTCCTTTTTCACTGTGTCTTGTGTTCCCACCCTTCTGTCTTTTAACCTCACCTCTCCCACTCCACACAGACTCCTCCTCGTCCTTTATGCACCTTCAGTTCCCTGCCCCTTGTTCTTAACCGACTAGGAGAGGAGACTGGTTTTTTTAGTCTTACTTCAGGCAGAATATCCAAAAACAGTATGTGGCTCAGTGAACAGGATTTCTTTTCATTCCTCAAGCTGGGTCTGAGGTTTAGCAGAGCTGATTTTAGTCTTAATATCTTACATGAGGAAAGTTGCTCTTCTCACCTTTGCTTAGGCATGACAACATTTAACTAACCACGATGGAGGCTCCTGGGCACAAAACATTGGATGAAACATTAATAGGATTCAGCAAGTCGAGGATCAGAGGCCCCATAGTACCCACGGTACTGGGAAACTGGTGTGGTAAAAATTTTTGCAATTTTTGAGATGGAGAGTGGTTGCACCCATGGCCTTCTAAGTCTGAAATGTCTGAAAATGGCCTGGGCCTCATGGATTTTCCCAGCTTTATGGAACTACTCCAGTAGAGGACAGAATGCTTAGCGACAAAAGCAAACCGGAATTAACCATAACCATTAAGCCTCTGCCCACATCTACTAAAAAAGATGGAATTGGGGCTTCAAATCAAACTATTCATTTAGTAACAATGAAGTTGAACATAAATGCAAAACCAGTCACTTAGTGGTGAAGAATGCTGTCTTTGGAGCCAGACTGCCTGGGTTTGAATCCAAGCTCTGAATCCATGTTGGGTGGATTATTGAACTGCTGTGGGGCATAGCTTTCTTATATTTAAAATGGGATAACACAGTTGTGGGAAGTAAACGAGATAGTATGTGTAAGAGTATAGAACAGTGCTTAGCGTAGAATAAGTACTCCATGAATTTTAGCTATTTTATTGGAAGTACCCAGAGCTGCTTTCTCTTTCCATCTGGACTTTAAGGAAGGGGGCTGGAAATGAGTCCTGAAATATCTTAGCATATTTTAGAAAACATAACGTGGGCCTTAGTTACTACTAGTGGAAACCTCTCACTCTGTTCTTATCAGAGCACCTTTTAATCTTGGGTATCCAGATTTCACCTTACCTTGATGATGCAAATGTGTGCCTCATGCACCAGGAGAGGCGGTTTGCTCCCAGGTCTTCCTGTTTAGGGACATCTTCAAAGGCCACACCCACTGTGTAATCCAAACACTCGTCCACCTCCACCTCCCAGTAATGGCGCCCTCGGACTGGAATTAGGTTTCCCATGACAGCAACACACCTGGTTTTAGAAAGTAGAAGCATCTGTGATTTGGGGTGACCCAAGCCCAGCTGTGCAGGTGAGTGACAGCAACTGCTGGGGTCAGTCAGTAGGTGGTCTAGAAGTGTGGAGGCAGGTGTTTGAACACCCACTTGTAAAGCAGCACAGCCCTAACTCTCAAAGCTCACTTGACTGATGCTGAAAATTAGAAGAGATTATTACACTGCTGGTCATAGGTGAGGAGGAAACAAGCCAATAGAAAAGGCTCTGTTTGCTTTTTTCAGTGATTGGGCTTTTATAGTAACAAAAAGGTTTAGTTCACTTGTTCATGAAGAAAGAAAGGGATTGAGGACTTCCCTGGTGGTCCAGAGGTTAAGACTCCGCGCTTCTACTGCAGGGGTGTGTGGGTTCGATCCCTGATTGGAGAACTAACATTCCACATGCCACAAGGCGTGGCCAAAAAAAAAAAAAAGGGACTGAAACCTAACAGAACACAGCACAGTCAATGGAACCATATGCTTGAGGTTCATGAGCTGGCCAGCACTTGCTTCTGGTCTCCTTGTTCCCCATCTGCCTCTCCTCACACTTCTTTTTTTTTTTTTTTGCGGTACGCGGGCCTCTCACTGTTGTGGCCTCTCCCGTTGCGGAGCACAGGCTCCAGACGCGCAGGCTCAGCGGCCATGGCTCATGGGCCCAGCCGCTTCGCGGCATGTGGGATCTTCCTGGACCAGGCCACAAACCCGTGTCCCCTGCATCGGCAGGCGGACTCTCAACCACTGCGCCACCAGGGAAGCCCCACACTTCTTTTCGAAATACAAATCTGATCATATCTTTTTACCAATAATTTCTACCACCTAAAGGGTAAAATCTAATTTTTTTTTTGCACTGGACCATATCCATGTTTCTTGCCTCATCTTTGACCTCTTCCCATTAGGGACCCCATATTGCAGACACACTAAACTGCTTGTAGTTCTCCACACATGATCTTTCTGGCTTCCATTGTTGGTACAGGTACAAGGCACTTTTCGCCTTGCTGTTCTGGAGAACTCCTCTTTATACTTAAAGACCTTGTGCCTCCCAGAAGCCCTTCTTGGGGCTCCTACAATGCCTTGTCCATGCTTCTTTTTATATATATATATAAACTTATTTATTTTATTTATTTTGGGCTGTGTCGGATCTTCATTGCTGTGTGCGGGCTTTCTCTAGTTGCAGCAAGCGGGGGCTACTCTTTGCGGTGCATGGGCTACTCATTGTGGTGGCTTCTCTTGTGGAGCACTGGCTCTAGGCACATGGGCTTCAGTAGTTGTGGCACATGGGCTCAGTAGTTGTAGCTCCTGGGCTCTAGAGCGCAGGCTCAGTAGTTGTGGCACACGGGCTTCATTGCTCTGCGGCATGTGGGATCTTCCCAGTCTAGGGCTCGAACTCGTGTCCCCTGCATTGGCAGGCAGATTCTTAACCACTGCGCCACCAGGGAAGCCCTATCTTATCTTTTATATGTGTGTTTTTACATATGTGTCTCCCCCACTTGCCTGTCTGAGTCTCAGATGGGCAGGGACTATATCTTTGTGTGTTTTTTTTGTTTTTTTGTTTTTATTTATTTTTGGCTGCATTGGGTCTTCGTTGCTGTGCGCGGGCTTTCTCTAGTTGCGGCGAGCAGGGGCTGCTTTTCCTTGTGGTATGCGGGCGCTAGGCGTGCGGGCTTCAGTAATTGTGGCACGTGGGCTTAGTAGTTGTGGCTTGCAGGCTCTAGAGCACAGGCTTAGTAGTTGTGGCGCACGGGCTTAGTTGCTCCGTGGCATGTGGGATCTTCCCGGACCAGGGCTCGAACCCGTGTCCCCTGCATTAGCAGGCGGATTCCTAACCACTGCGCCAGTAGGGAAACCCAGGGACTATCTTTGTCTCTTTACCCCCAGCACACAGCACATTGTTTCACGGGTCAACAGATGTACTGGTAACAGGATATTAAAATGGGACTCTAACTCAGCTTGGCTGGAACCACAAAAGCCGAGACCAGAACAGTAGGTGGTAAGTACTCCCATATTACAATATGAGATGCTGGACCACCTACACAGGACTTGCAAAAGACATGACCAAAAACTGGTTTTGCAACTTCTAGTGCAACACCAAAGGGTTGAAGCTGAAGATGCTTGAGGCTGTGTCTACCCAGAGAGCTGTCTTATAATCCACACAAAGAGTGAAGTAGCAGTGGCCTGGTCAAAGGTGTGCGTTTTCAGAGGACCACATATGAAGGAGACCCACCATAGAAATGCTGTACATTAGAGGCTGCCCAACTCATGAATTATTGAAAAAAAGCCAATAAGATCTTTAAGATTTGATCAGTTGCATACTGTTTTTTTAACGCAGGTAAGGACGTTATTGCTTCTTAATCCTGTCTGTGCCCCCCAACCCTGGGTTGAGTGGGCAGAGGCAGGAAGGACAGAGTTGTGTTCCGCTGTACTCTGTGCTGTTCTGTCACACGCTAACACTTACATATAGTAGGTATGTAACACACATGCAGTAAGAAGGCCAGCAGGGAGCGAGTGTCAGAGGAAGTGTCGGCTGCAGGACAGTCCAGGACCCAGGCAGGGAGACTGGATGCAGTTTTCCATCGGTGGCCCCTCTGGCCCCCCTAAGAGAGTCCTTTTCTTCCTTATAAGATCCTCCTGACTCTAAGACCAACCCACCGAGAATTCTTTTCATCCTGATTACCAGGAAGCTAAGAGCTGTGTTTAATCTTGGAAACAGAAATTAGCCCTTGAAGTTAAGCTGTGTTCTTTTTTTTTTCATCTATCGCTGTGATATTTCTATTTCAGTAGGGCATATTTGCCCCCTGGTTTGTTTTTTTTTTTAGATTTTTTTTTATGTGGACCATTTTTAAAGTCTTTATTGAATTTGTTACAATATTTTTTCTGTTTTCTTTATTTCTTTTGGGGTTTTTTTGGTCACGAGGCATGTGGGATCTTAGCTCCCCAATCAGGGATCAAACACGCACCCCCTGCATTGTAAGGTGAAGTCTTAACCACTGGACCGCCAGGGAAGTCCCTTGCCCCCTATTTTAAGTCTTCTTTAAGCATTCAGAAAGAAATGAGTTACAAATACATCATTTTGACCTTGAGTACTAAGCTCTGGAGATAGCGCAGATCCAGAAGACAAGGCGCATCTTTGACGGACAGCCCTCTCTCAGGTTGTGCACTAGCGCAACCACCATTCCCTCCACCAGCTCTGGGCTGGTTTTTCACCAGGGCTTTTGTTAGATAGTATCACAGTGTGGGAGAGAGAGCTCTGGGCCAAGCACTGGGGGACCTGGGTCCTTGCTGCTCTCCCACAGCCTGACGGTGTGACCTTCCAGCCCTGGGAGCCCAGGACTCCACCTCAGAGGCCACAACACGTCTCCTCTGCCAGCACCAGCCAGACCCCTACTCCCCTCTCCCCAGCCTCCCCTCCCCACCATCCCCTCCCCCTCACTCATTTCTAGGAGTGAGAGCCTGAAGCCCCCTTCAAGGCTGCATCTGTCATAATCCAACTTTACCCGAATAACAGCGTGTATTAGGCTGGTTCACAGACTGTTCAGGTGGGTGAAGGGCTGATACAGTACCTGGTAAAGCGGGTGTCGCTGGGGAGTGGCTCCCTGGCGGGGGCTTTCCTCTCACTTCGTACCATTGTAAGCCCATCTTCAGAAACGGTCAGCCAGGGATGGCAGGTGTGCTCGTTCAGGCGAAAGTAGCTGCCTGCGAGGAGAGGAATCACGCACACACACCCCCCAACAGCCAGTCACTCCCCTGCTTTCTCCACATTGTGCTCTATGCGGGCCGAGGCTTCACCACGCATGGCCGGCTTAGCTTCCTGCACAATACACGTGAGCCTGGACTTTGCGTGGTAGTGACCCTCATGCTAATAATGGTGGCGGTTAACGTGTTGGGGGTTACCGTGAGTCTAGTACTGAGCTAAGCGGTAACTCTTATCTCATTCACTCCTTACGAGTACCCAGGGGTTAGTATTTCCATCTTGTAGAGAAGAAAACTGAGGTGCAGGGTGGTTGAGAAGTCAGCTGGCAGATGACAGAACTCAAATTCGAACCCCAAGCCCCTCTGATTCCAGTGGCTGCGCCCTTAAATGGGAGGCTGTAAATACCTGCTGGTGAACAGGAATTTCTAACCTACTTGGCAAAGGGAATAGCAATTGAGGGAATTCTTAACGATCAATTTGACAAAGGTTAGCAAAATTCCACATTCAACTTTCAATTAGGGCAGCCGGGGAGAAGGAAGGAGATTATAACCCTCTCCAAATCATGGTTAAAACAAAGCACATGAAAAAAAAGAAAAGGTACCTGGTGGCTCAGTGGTTGAGAATCCGCCTGCCGATGCAGGGGACACGGGTTCGTGTCCCGGTCCGGGAAGATCCCACATGCCGCGGAGTGGCTGGGCCCGTGAGCCATGGCCGCTGAGCCTGCGCGTCCGGAGCCTGTGCTCCGCAACGGGAGAGGCCACAACAGTGAGAGGCCCACGTACCGCAAAAAAAAAAAAAAAAAAGGTACCGAATGGGTTTAATAAGAAATTAGTTTTTTAAAAAATCCTTTGTTTAGGAACATAGTAACTCATTCTCCATCATTGTCTCTTAGTCTAGCTCCTCAGTTCCCATTCTGTCATGTTCATTGCTTTGAATTCTACTTCAGGCCTCACCATCAAGCTGTTCACATTTTTTTTTTCTTTTTTGGCTGCGTTGGGTCTTGGTTGCTGTGCGCAGGCTTTCTCTAGTTGCAACGAGCGGGGGCTACTCTTCCTTGCGGTGCACGGGCTTCTCATTGCGGTGGCTTCTGTTGTTGCAGAGCACAGGGTCTAGGCGCACAGGCTTCAGTAGTTGTGGCTCACGGGCTCTAGAGCGCAGGCTCAGTAGTTGTGGTGCACGGGCTTAGTTGCTCCGTGGCATGTGGGATCTTCCCGGATCAGGGATCGAACCTGTGTCCCCTGCATTGGCGGGCAAATTCTTAACCACTGCACCACCAGGGAAGCCCCAAGCTGTCCACATTTATTTCCACAATTCGATGCTGCTGGAAATTTCATTTGCTATCTGAGCGGACGGACCAGGGGGAGGCAGGTTCCCACCTTGCAGCTGACAGGCATGGCGCTTACTGGCTGCTCTCTAGGCCCAAACAAGGATCGTTTTTTGAACGGATAGATATGTCTTTTGCCGATTCATGTTTATTTAAGTTTTTTGTAAATACACTCTTAACAAATTATTTGAACAAAGGAATTCAGAGACAATAATAACCAAGGGCTGGCTGTACCTTTTGCTCTGTTCTCTTTTATCGAAACAGCCAGAATTTGACATTTCAAAACACCAAGTCAGCACAAGAAATTAGAAATGCCAGTCAACCAAAGGAAAGTTCCATCACAATATAAAAGAAAAACCTGAGTCCTAATCCCAGCCCTAACCCCTACCACCTTTGGCAGCCATGTAACTTGTTTTTTGCATCTCTGTGGAAGGAGCATAAGTGGGGACTAATCGCATACCTTTCCTCCTGGTATTGGAAATGAGGACAAAATGACCCTACATCCCTCAGTGGAAGATCCCAGCCACAGGAACGGTGTCCCCTGAGCCCTGGGCCCAGGCTCCCTCCTTCTGCTTCTTACCTGCCTCTCACCCAATCTGCAGCTGGCCTGAGCTGGGCTTGCTCTGTGAGGTGTGGGAAGAGCCGCCTGGCTTTAGCGCACCTTAGCAAAGCTCAGAACCCAGAGCCGTGGCAGTGCTGGGATAGCAGGAGATGCATGGAATGTTTCTAGTGATAACTCTGCTGACTCAGGACTTGAACATGAGATGTGACAATTCTATGACATGCTGATGGCAAGTGCGGGGGGGCGAGGGGGAGCTGGACATGGATGTGGGCCCCCACTAAGGCATCCGGAGCTACGTTGGGCCTGTGGGTAAGGAGATGTTTGGGCTGATAGCAGGGAGATAATCCATGGCCCATGGCTCCTCCTGGGAATTTCATAAAGACCACGTCCCAGGGGTGGTGTTCAGCCTGTGTGAAACGTGGTTTCTGGGCCACCCAGGTCCAGTGTGACAAGCCTCTAGCCCACCTGAAGGTCATGGAGAAAAACCCTGAGTTCTAATGCTTGCTCAGCCACCCCATTGCTGTATGACTTGGGCCTTCGGTCTCCCCTTCTGTAAAATGGGACCCCAGGGCTTTGATCACCCCTGAGCCCCTTCCCAGCCTAATTTGCCATGTGTTCATATCAGTGAACATTTATCGATTTAACAATGAAGTCATAGCAGCCCTGGGTCTGCCACAAGGGGGTCACTTTGGGCCCAGAGAGTATGCGGCGGGGGTCACAGACCTGTGGTGTGGACTGTAGCAGGCTCGCTCCTTGCGCTGGGGCCCCCCACGTTGAGGGCTCGCACGTAGATGGTGTAGCTCTGCCAGGGCTGTAGCTGCACCAGGCACTCGCAGGTGGGGATGCCCACAACAGACCTGGGCAAGGAGGCAGCTGAAGTCACCCTGGGGCCGGGGCAGCCAGGCCCAAGCACCAGGCCCTCCTTTCAAAGCAGGGATTTTTAACTCCCCCCGCCGCCACCCCTGTCCTCTGACCTCCAGCAGCGGTGCAGGCAGGAGTGTTGAGCCCCTCAGTGCTCCCTCCCACTCAGGTCCACTTTTCTCATTTCTTTGTATCCCTTCTGTCTGTGGCTGTCTCCCCTCCAAGCTCCCCGCCCCATGTCCCAGGCACCTTGTCTAACGCTGCATGGCGGGGGCATGCGTGCAGTTGAATCCAGTGTGTCTCAGTCTGTCTGGTAGGGACACACCCTCTCTGAGGGCAGGGGTCAAGTACCACTTACATAAGCACAACGCTGGGCCCCTAGCAGTCTCTCAGTCTGCGTTTATGAACAAATGATCTGGCTAGAGCTGAAAGGCCCACAGAAGCCCACTGCTATTAACCTCTTTGAGGGCAGCTACCTACTGGGAATAATTCAATTTATGTAAGTGGTACAGTACAGGATTACAAGCCCATGGTTGCCACTGTCTGTACTCCTGCAGCTGCCAACCCCATTTCAGTTCAGTAGGAAAGAGAAGCCTTCAGGGTGATGCCCATTTACAGATACAACACCCACACCTGGCGAGGCCGGGATGTCCAGGTCACTCTGAGGCTACAGCTCTGGCCAGAGGGGCACTTTTACATATTCATTCCATAAGTATTTTTTATTTTATTTATATATTTGGTTATGCCGGGTCTTAGTTGCGACAGGTGGGCTCCTTAGTTGCAGCTCACTGGCTCCTTAGTTGCGGCTCAAGGGCTCCTTAGTTGTGACATGCAAACTCTGAATTGCGGCATGCAAGTGGGATCTAGTTCCCTGACCAGGGGTCGAACTCTGGCCCCTGCATTGGGAGTGCAGAGTCTTAACCACTGCGCCACCAGGGAAGTCCCTTCATTCAATAAGTATTAACTAAACACCTTAGGTTTCAGAGACTGTGTGGGGAGGCCCTAGGGAAAATTAATGTAGTCCCTGCCCTCATAGAGCTTACAGTCTAGAAGAGAGACATTTCTCAAGCCATCACTGGAAGAAACATAAGATGGTAACCATGACAAGTTGACAGTGTACTATAGAAGGTATAGTAGGGGAAAGGTGACTTTTGAGCTGAACTCTGAAGAATGATGAGGAGGTAATTGGATAAAAAGAGAGTAGAAGAGTCTCCTACATAGAAGAAGCATGTGCAAAGGCCCTGTGGCAGGAAGAAGCATGGACAGTAGGAGGAACTAAAATATGACCAATGTGGTTGGGGCCAGAGAGGGAGGGAGAGCTGGTGTGGTTAACCTGGAGAGGCAGAAAGGGGCCAGAGCCTGTGAAGGAATTTTGTCTTTTCTCCAGAGCAACAGGATGCCATGATTAGGTTTATACTAGGAGAGTCAGCACCATCCCAGATCACCTAGGTCAGTGACCAGCCTTCTGATAACCCCAATCATAATGGGCTGGTCCCAGGTATCAGGTGCCCTTAAAGTATCAGCACAAGTTGCAAAGGAAATCCAAACCATTCAGGTGGCCAGACCACTGGACTCACTGCCCTGCTTCTGAGGATCCCCAGAAGTAGATCAGCAGCCAAGGTCAGCAACCAAGGTCAGCAGCCCTGATGTTCTTGTGGACACATGGATTCTACCTGGGGCAAATGGGTGGGTGGGATAGATGGCCACAGCCCAAACCCTGTATTTAGCATGGAAGAATCTGTTGACACCAAATCCCTCTCCCATTTCTCCAGAGCTGGGTAGGTACACAGCAGGGCAGCCCCTGGGACTTGGTGGCTGGTACCGGGCTGCCTGGTTCATTCCCCTTCCACAAGCTTCTGTACTGCCTGGTTGTAACCCAGAGGTACATCCATGTTTCCTCCGCTGTACACAGCTGTAGATTCGTAGGATCTGCAGGCCCTTGTGATCACTGAGTCCAGCCCTCTTTTATCTGTGAACCCCTCCAGATCTCTGCCAACCAAAGGGGAATGTGAGCCACCAGACAGCCTTCTACCATGGACATGATGTTCTTTATACATTGAAATCTAATCTCTTTCACTTCTGCCTCTCACAGTTCTCTCTACTTCTTAAATTCCAGCCAGGCGGGTCTCCTGGTTCCTCCAGTACAGGAAGCTCACGCCTGCCCAGGGGCCAGGTGCTGCCTGCATCCACTGTCTCAGGCCTCAGCCCTTCCCATGCATCAGGTCTCAGTTCAGACATCTACTCTATCCAAAGTAAGCCCCCACCTTCACCGCATTCCCTATTTCATTGAGTTTCTTTTCCCTTCATAGCACTGTGTATTTTAAGCATTTGTTTTCTTGGTTTTGGTTTATTTCCCCCCACTCGACTGTCAGCTCTGGAAGGGTGGGGAGTTTGTCTGTCTGGTTCACCAACGCCCAGGCACCACCTGTGCGCTCAATACTTGTTGAATGACTGATGGTAAACCTTGGTTGGGCGAGGTTTACCATTTATTCACTCATCCATCATTCACCTTCAATGGTAGCATTCCAGCTATTTCTCACAAAACTAAGCAACCTAAAATTAAGGTTCCTGTGTGTCACAAATTCTGACCTTCTCTCCAGACTCCACACATTTCCTAAGCTGTGTCACTGTGTCAAGGCCTCTCGTGCCCAGCCAGCGCCCCTCATGACTCACTCAGTTATGCCCGAGGCTCCCGGCGCTTCTGCCTGGGTCAACTCCACCGTGTATGAGTCCACAGGATTCAGGTTCCCAGACTCCCAGCAGATCAGCGCAGCCTCTTCACAGCTCCTTATCTCTTTGCTTTTCATAATGGGGGGACAAGGTGCTAAATGCAGGGGAAAGGGAGAGATGAACAAACCTGTTCACATCCAGCCCTGTGGTCCAGAGCATGGGCAGACATCACAAGCACTCTCTTCCTACAAGAGATTCAGTGCAATAGAAAGCTATAGACTGAACATTTGTGTCCCCATCCAAATTGATATGTTGAAACCTATTCCCCAATGTGATGGTATCTGGAGTCTTTGAGAAGTGATTAGGTCGTGAGGGTCAAAGGGGTTTATTATACAAGAAAACCCAATGAGCTCCCTTGCCCCTTTCTGCCGTGTGAGGACACAGCAAAAAAGACAGTTGACTCTGAACCAGGAAGGGTCCTCACCAGACACTGAATCTGCTGGCACCTTGATCTTGGACTTCCCAGCCTCCAGAACCATGAGAAATAAATTTCTGTTGTTTATAAGCCACCCAATCTGTAGTATTCTGTTATAACAGCCCAGATGGACTGAGACACCAGGGAATCCCTTTCAGATGTTCTGGAATGGAGGATAGTTGCAAGGTTCAAATGGTACTGTGTCCAAGAGCAGTACTTATTGATATTTTGAGACCAACTGTGAGAAAATGTCCCTGCCATATCAGGCATATAGATTTGGTGTATTAAATGAAAGAAAAAATGCAAAGCTATTCCTGCCCTTCTAAGTGAAATCAAGAGCCCTGCCACGTCAAGAAAGCCGTGACTCTTGTGTCCCCTTCAGTGAAGGTCCTGCTACAGAAACAAATGGCCCCCTTACCTGTCATGTACACTGCACACTCACTGGCAGGGCTGAGGCCAGCCCTGTTCTGAGCTGTGACCAAAAATTCATACTGGGTATTTGGCACAAGGTTTGTCACTGAGCAATATGTTTCTTTGACCGTCATCGTAAACTCTGGGGAAAAAATAAAGACAAGAATTCAACCCTAAAATAGGCCAACTGGTTCCAAGTTCATTGCGCTGTAATCTATTTCCCCTGTAATGGATACAGAACTGGCCACCAATTCCTCCCATCTGTGTATGCATGCCCTTCAGCAGCGTGACTCGGCTGATCCTTCCATTGAGAGGTCTAGTCTTTCCCACTGTGCCTTGAAGCTGGGCTTAACCATGTGACTTGCTTTGGCCAATGGGACTATAGCAAACATGGTACAGAGATTTGGGAGGTGCTGGTGCACAGGGGCCTTGTCCTCTTCCTGCCAGGAATGCTTCCACTTCCATGGGAACAACCTTCAGCCAGCCTCCTGGAGGATGAGATCACATGGACAGAGGCCTCAGCCATTGCAGCTGAGGCCCTAGACATATAAGCAAGGCCATCCTAGCCCATCCAGCCCTACCAAGAGGACCCAGACCAGAAGAACTGTCCAGCCAATTCATAGAATTATAATAAATCATAACTGCCATTTTATTTTATTTTATTTTAAAATTTTATTTATTTATTTTGGCTGCGCCGGGTCTTAGCTGCAGCACACAGGATCTTCGTTGTCGCACACGGGCTTCTTAGTTGTGGCATGCAAACTCTTGGATAAATATCATTTTAAAAATTGAAGTACCTTTGATTTACAATGTTAGTTTCAGGTGTACAACATAATGATTCAATACTTTTATAGATCATACTCCAGTTAAAGTTATTATAAAATATTGGATATATTCCCTGTGCTGTACAATATAACCTTGTAGCTTATTTATTTTATACATAGTAGTTTGTACCTCTGAATTTCCTACCCCTGTTCTGCCCCTTCCAACAAATGAATGAATATAAATATTTGTCATTTTTAGCCAATATGTTGTGTACATGTGTGTGTTTGGGGGTGTTGTTACACAGCAAAAGCTAACTGATACACGTCCAAACATCCCCAGACTCTTGAAAGGCAGTAATAAGTCATTAATCCACTCTCTGATATCAGTTCCTTTATAACAAAGTGATCCATTAAAGATCTTTATTGATCCCCAGGACAAAGCCCCAACACAATGGCCTCTTCTGCAGAGGGTGCCAACAGGGTTGATTTGTGGCAAAAACTGACGATCGATCAGATCTGACTTTTTGGTCCACAATCTCCCTTTTCAAATCTCCCCTTCCCCCGCCCCCCCCCCCACAACGCCCTCTTTAGTCCTTATTCTGACCACCCTCACTCTCCCTCATCATTGCTTAAACTTACTTTTCTCAAGGATTCCCCTTCCTTCCAAATCCCTGGGCAGATAAACCATCCTCACCTTCGGCACATAGAACCCTCCACCTGCATGACCCGGTACAAGGAGAAGAGCTCTGGGCAGGGAGCCTGCAGACTTGATTCTCATCCTGGTTCTGCCATAACTCACGGTGTCCCCACAGACAGCTCATTTCTCTCTAGGGCCCAGATTCCTCATCCATAAAATGGAGATCTCTAAATCCCTTTCCAGCAGTCTCACTCTGACCCCATGCACACAGAACAGGCCCTGCCAGGCTGGCCCTAATCCCTGATTCCTTCAGATGCTCAACTGGGGCTCCTCTGCTCTCTCTCTCTCTCTCTCTTTTTTTTTTTTTTTGGCTGCACCATGCGGTCTGTGGGATCTTAGTTCCCCGACCAGGGATCGAACCCATGCCCCCCTGCATTGGGAGCATGGAGTCTTAACCACTGGACTGCCAGGGACGTCCCCTCCTCTGCTCTCTGGACTCTCCCTTCTCAATAGGACACTGGCTTATCTATTATGGGGGGTAGGCAGGTATCTCAGCCCTAACCCCGGGCCTGCCAGCTCCATTTCCCTGGGAAGAGAATGGGCCAAGAGCTGCCCACAGTGGAGGCTGGGGGCCATTCCCAGCAGCTGGCTCCATCTGGGAATGTGGATCAAATCAGGAGCAGCCCTCCCAGGCTGCAGAACCCCCCTCATCCCCCATGGGGGTCTGCAGACTAACCTTCCAGATTCTCCCAACACAGGGTTGCTCTGAGGAGAGCCAGCCCGCGCTTACATGCCAGGACCTGCTAGAACCCAGCCAGTCCAGCTGGGCCTCTTCAAGGAGGGGTGTCCCCACCCCTCTTGCACACAGTGCAGCCAGAGACTTATCTCAAGGACAACTCTGACCCGACAGCGGTAGATACAGTCCATATACCTTAGCCTGGCCTTGTGATCCTCCCCAGTCAGGCCCCAACTTTCCTTCCTATTCCTTTCTGCCATGCTCACCTGCCTGCATCCCATCCTCTGTGTAGTTCCCAGATCGTGACAGCTCCAAGGAGCCAGGTGTGCAGGTTCATCCCATCTCTACCTTCCCAACCTCCAGGAAGGCAGGGCCCTGGCCTCTGAGGGGCCTTAGCTGTTCTGGAGCGTGGTTCTGTTCCTGGCAGAGCCTCACCTGCTCGGTCCTTCCCAGGCGAGCTGTCCTGCACTGGCCGGTAAGATAGCTGGTAGCTCTCCACGGTGTCATCGGAGTATAAGCTCCAGCACACTCGGACTGAGGAATCTGTGGCTGAGTTGGGGGCCTGTGGGTTTATCACTGGAGCAGAAGGAGCTAGAAAAGGAAAACAGAGAAAAACAAAAAGGAGGAGACTTTAGAGGTATGGATTGGGAATGGCCCCTTTTACAGGACAACCAATCCCTCAATGCATCCTTGGACTTTGGAGATGGAAGAGGCAGCCCAGAGTGGACAGGGATGGGAGGGCCAAACCCCCCAACCGTGAGCCTGAAGCAACCGGTATGTCCATTCCTGCTTTGACCAATCCACACAAGCTAGAGGAGGTGGGGTTGGTGACAGCAATTCAAGCTGGGGTATGGTTTGTAAGTCCTGACCTAGGGATGGGTCCTCTGACCCTTCCACGCCATCCAAAGAGGCAGGACAGCCAGGACCACAGCCCTGCTGCCCTCAGCCCTGGAGTGAACAGAGGAGTGAAAGAAGCCTTCAACAGGGATGCCTTGCTTTTTCTGGGGGACCCATCCAACAACCATCTCCTTCATTATGATGAGAGAAGATTGGGTTTGGCCAAATTGTGCTTTTCAGAACCAACTTCTTTAGAGTCCATCTACTGAGTTAATTCTTTTCTTCTCTGTAGGTTAATATTTCTGCCTCCCCCAGCCCCACACAGGCTCACCCACAACCAAGAAACACTCCTTGTTTTTCTTCCATAATTCTCCAACGGCAGCACCTCCCTCCATCCCAAGCTTTTAAGAACATCCTTATTTTCAAATTCTGAAATTGTTCAGTCCAGGTAAGACTTAAAAGAATGAACTCAGCCTTTCCTTGCTGGTTAGGGGCTGGAAGACCCTAACATGACAAAGATGAGAAGAGAAAGAACATGTATCCCCACGTGATGGAGTTCAGGATGCACAGAAGATGCCTTCTATACCCTGCAGAGAACAGCCCCATCAAGGGATGCAGTAAGAAGAGGGATGGCTCCAGATGGAAGCAGGAGGGTGATGGTCTGCATGGGACCTGGACACAGGAGGGTGTGGAAGAATCTCCATGTTTCTCAAGCGCTGACTTGGGCGATAGTGCCTTTCCTTCCAAAAGACTGGGCCTGATTACTTGGGCAACACCATCCCTAGACCATCCAAAGGACTTCATAGCTCAGTGAAATCTCCCCTTGACCCAGTAAGTCTAAGAATGGCCTCCAAGATTTATAATTAAGGACATTCATTTCAGTATGGTTTATAAAGGTGAAAAACCTAGAAACAGCATCCAACAGTTGAGGATTAAGTAAACAGATTAAGGTATATAGCCATCAGGGTGATGTTGTAGAAGAATTTATCAGTGCAAGAAAATATTCATCACAATTGTTTTGCTACAAAAAGAAAGCAGATTACAAAACAGTAATTCCATTTTTATTTTTTAAAAATCTGTATAAAGGAAAAACCAAAATGATATACAAAACATTGTTCAGAATGTTGCTGGGTGTTGGTGAGAAAGGAAAGGTGAGCAATCAATCAAAGCTAAATTGTAGTACCATTCTTAAAAATAAGTTATCACAATAAGATTTTTTTTTTTTTTTTTTTGCGGTATGCGGGCCTCTCACTGTTGTGGCCTCTCCCGTTGCGGAGCACAGGCTCCGGACGCGCAGGCTCAGCGGCCATGGCTCACGGGCCCAGCCGCTCCGCGGCATGTGGGATCTTCCCGGACCAGGGCACGAACCGGTGTCCCCTGCATCGGCAGGTGGACTCCCAACCACTGTGCCACCAGGGAAGCCCCACAATAAGATTTTTTTTTTTTTTTTTTTTTTTTTGCGGTACACGGGCCTCTCACTGTTGTGGCCTCTCCCGTTGCGGAGCACAGGCTCCGGATGCGCAGGCCCAGCGGCCATGGCTCACGGGCCCAGCCGCTCCGCGGCATATGGGATCCTCCCAGACCGGGGCACGAACCCGTATCCCCTGCATCGGCAGGCGGACTCTCAACCACTGTGCCACCAGGGAAGCCCCACAATAAGATTTTTAAGAGCTACCTGGCACCATGTGACGTGCTGTACATACATTACTGTATTTATTTCCTACCATGTCCCCATGAGTCATGATTATGTCCATTTTACAGACAAGGAAACCAAGGCTCAGAGAGGTTAGGTGAGTTGTCCAGGGTCACACAGCTAGGAAGTAACAGGGCTGGGATTCTCACCAGCTCCATAGGATTCTAAAGCCCATCTCTTAACCCTATGCTAAAAACAGCCACCTGGGAGGAACATAAATACAACAGTCGAGGAAATAAAATTTGGGATACTTGCTTGGAGTAAATTAGGCTTTCTGGGGCCAGATGTTGGCACCCTGGAAAGTGAGGGTGGGTATTTACCCCAGGAAGGTCAGCCTCTGTTTTCACCCTTACAAGTCATAAAGACAAAACCATGAAGCTTATGCAGCTGGTGGGGGGAAAATGCCTGTTTCTAAATCTTTATGATTTTTTTTTAGCCATCAAAGTTTCTAACTCAAAGCTCAGGGAAACCGGTGTGAAGTATGCACACAAGTGAGATACGCACCTGGGATGGTGTTAATGGAGCCCATAAGCTCCTCCACCTCAGAGAAGTCCAAGGTCTGGTCTTCAAATTCAGGCTGCGCCGAGATTTCCACATCTGTTTTTGTTTTCAGGAATTTTCCGAGTCTGTGAGTATAAAAAGACACACTAACAAGAATGGAGGGGCATTCTCCTCGGGGGTCACTGGTGATAAGCAACAAGGGCCTCTTGGCTGAACTTTTATTTCCTTATTTTAACGTGCTGTGGGCTGCCTTCTGGCATCTGCTTCAGTGGCTGACCTACGAGGTCACCCACGGGGATGGGCAGGTTGGTTTCCACCTTTGAGGAGAAGAGAAGGGGTGGGGTCATGTCAGAGGGTAGGGGGCAGGAGGATGTCCACCTATGAGCCCCAGATCCACACCTTCTGGAAGATCCTCTGATGCTGACCTGGTAGTTCCCACCCCACATCACCCCAGGCCCCAGAGACATACAGCCCCTCTGGGGCTCCCTCTCCACATGGTCAAGTGCCCTCAAGTCGATGACCATGGACCGGGGCTCTGGGTCTCCTGCACATGCTCCTGGCCATCACAGGGTTTGTAAGTAGCAGAGGCACAATTTGTAACCATGTCTGTCTTTTGCCAAAACTCATGCTCTTAACCCTTATATTATTAAGCTTCAGTGTTCGTGTTGCTTTACAGACATTGTCTGATTTTATTCCCATAAAGCTATCCCTGTTTGTAGGTAAGAAAGGTGGGTCCTAGACTGGTTGGACTTGCCCAAGGTCATGGGGGTAGCAGGATTTAAACTCCAGTCTGACTCTATAACGTGCATGCTTTCCGCAGCACACGGTCTGGGCCCTGGCCCAGCTGGGGGATGCTGGGGATGATCTCTGTTCCTCCTGCTGAAAGGAGGGGCTCAGAGAGGAAATCTGACCCTGGGCTTGCAGGCTAGGCCTCATAATATGCTCCCTTCCAGCTCTGAGATTCTAAGATTTGGTACTAGTGGGTCCTTGTGATCCCATACTGTCCTTCCAAAGCCAGTGCTATTTACTCGTAGGGGCAGACACAAAATCTGAAACTGGGAGCATATAACCAAGTGGAACTGATATCTAGTTGGATATGTAGAGGTAAAAGGAACAGAAGAAATACATGTCAGGGCTTCCCTGGTGGCGCAGTGGTTGAGAGTCTGCCTGCCGATGCAAGGGACACGGGTTCGTGCCCCGGTCCGGGAAGATCCCACGTGCCGTGGAGCAGCTGGGCCCGTGAGCCATGGCCGCTGAGCCTGCGCGTCCAGAGCCTGTGCTCCGCAACGGGAGAGGCCACAACAGTGAGAGGCCCGTGTACCGCAAAAAAAAAAAAAAAAAACCAAGAAAATACATGTCACAACAAAAGTATTACCTCTCAGCCATAGCCACAGCATCCTAAAAAGGAGGAGAAAGAGAAAAAATATTGAATTGAATTTGGAAATAAATTTCTTTTTCAAACTATATAATAATATAAACATATGTTAAAACTTGGAAATGAGTAAAAGAGAAAAATCAGCCATGTCCCATGCCCTAACAAAAATGACTCTTATGACACCTGTATAGTTTCTTCCCATTAACATTATGTGAGCACTTTCCAGGTTACAAATGGTCTTCTGGATCATCAATTTGAAAGACTGTGTAACAGTTCATTGAATAGAAACTCCATCGTTCACTCTACTGTTGGACATTTTGGTTGTTTCCAATTTGTCACCATCATAACGTCTTCATATATATCACTTTCTCCACAATCTGGATTATGTCACTAAGCTACAGTGATATTGAGGAACCATTGGTTCAAAAGGTCTGAGTAGTACTGAGGGCTCTGATGGTGCCTGCCCACCTGCTGTCCAGCTTGGGTCACAGCTCCCTGGCCACCCCAAGCACGGCAGGAAGGAGGTGCTGTTGGGCTTGGAAGGACCACTGTGGCGTGGCCAATGTAAAGGCTGTATTTGGTAACTAGGAAGCTCTGGAGACTGAGGGCCCCTCCCTCACATACTGGGACCCCACTGCTGCCCCATATTCCTGTGGGACCTTGTAAAGAAAGGAGACCCCAGCTCTGAGCTTGAAATTCCCACAGTCTGGCTACATGGGGACTTGGGGTCAAACTGAAGTAGATTTCAAGGGTATCAAGAGATGGATTTTTTCTTTGTATGTCTGAGCTTATGAAGTGAGATGTATAATGGCTGCACTAGTAACTGGGAAACAGGAGGTGCCTTTTTAGCCTGGAGATCTTTCTCCCCAGACCTCCAGGAGGCTGTCTGAGATGGCTAGAAAAGTCTCAGAGCACCGTTTTTTGTTTGTTTTGTTTTTTGTTTTTGTTTGTTTTAACTTTTGGCTGCGGCATGTGGGATCATAGTTCCCCAAGCAGGGATCGAACCCGTGCCCCCTGCATTGGAAGGTGGAGTCTTAACCACTGGACCGCCGGGGAAGTCCCCTCAGAGCACTGTTTTTGCCCCACTTCATGATGAGGGCACAGATCTCTGGGTAACCAGGACAGAGGAACAAAGACTCTGGTGTTAGCTGAGCAATGGTGGAGGGAAGGGTCAGCTGTGTATGAGCCTGCTCAGCCACTCATGGCAAAGCTGTGCAGAGAGACGAAGGATGTATCATCATGGTGATACATCCAGTGGAATCAAATGAATGCTGACCGTGAAAGTTGGTTCCAACATCTCCAGGCAGAGGGGACAATCTAACCTACTCTAATCATAATTGTCATTTCAGTTCCTTATTTCATTTCACTTCATTACTGACCTTAATGAAATCAACTTTCTCTTCATGACACATATCCTCTATTGTTTCCATCAGTTCTTTGCAGGTTTCAAGATTTTCTCCACAGCTGACCAGCTGTCCATACAAGGCTTCCAGCTTCTCTTTCTTTTTCTCCTCTAGAGCTTGTATTTTTTCTTCATATTTTTGAGCAAGTGTTTCCAAGATCTCATTGTAATGTGACTCAAAGTTTTTTTCTTGTCTTCCAAAATTCTCCTGCAAGATATAATTGATCTCAGCCATCATTTCACTGCATTTATGTTGACTACAGAGTTATTTGGGGCATGAAAATGTATCTATCCAGAGATGTTTTAGTCCCTCCCTGTTGTCTTAACATCGCTTGCCAGGGTGCTGAGGTGGACAAAAGGGTAGCTAGGACCAGGAGTCTCCAGCTAGAACCCCAGCAATAATCTTAACAAGAATTACTGCTTTCTCTGCTGGCCGCATTTTGCAATCCTCTTCCCCATACCCCACCCACTTCTGTTTTAGCCACCTCCCATCACCATGACAACCGACCAGGAAGACTTCCAGTGATGAGTCAGCCTGACACTGGAACTTTGGACCTTAACATGGAGATGTCTGCCCTGGGAGAATCCCACCTATCTTTCCCTCCTGAGCTCTCAACATCTGGTAACACTCACCTCCACTCCCTGATGCTTGGATTATACAAACATCAGGATCACACAGATTCTCATATCAACTAAGAAAAAGGTGCAGGGGAAGGGGAACAAGCCAGATGGTGCTGCCTAATAGATGAGAAAAGGCAGGAAGACAGAGAGAGGGTTGTGCCAGTACTTAATCCTGGAACGCAGTGGATGAGAAACATTAATTAAAGCATATCAAATCCTGGTCCCCCTAAATTAGATTGGAAGCCCAGGAGAGCTCTGTGGGTTCTGATTTATACCATCCTTATTAGATAACAGAGACATTTCCAAAGAAGAGGCTCTTATCAATCATTCAGGGAGTATTTACTGAGCATCTACTGTGTACACATTCTAAGACTTGCTCAGAATGGTGGAAGAGAGGGAAAAGCAGTAGGTGACCCCCACCAGTGTTGAGTGTAAAAGGAAGAGCTTAGAGTCCTCACTGAGGGTGAAGCTACTCTGATCTGAGAGTGAGCTGGCAGTACAGAGGGTAGGGAGTTCTGTCCTGGCTGTTGTATACTTGCCCTCCTACCACCCACCACCCTATGCTTAGATGTGGAAGGGCTTCTTGTCCCTTCTCTGTGCCTTCTATAGGGAATTAGTGGAATAGCTGCCCTCCCTTTTAAGATCGGGGGTGGGGAGGAAAGTCTAGCTTCACGGGAAGGGGGCCCAGGGCTTAGTTCATTCATATGAGTTGCTCCTGTTGATACAATCTGAGGCTGCCTTAATAGAAGAAGAGCATCCACATGAAGAGAGGGGACACAGGAAGTCCTCTGGTCCTTATTTCTGGGCTACCTCATTTGGATGGCTAGGTTGCATGCTGGCATCACAGCAGTGGACTTCACACCTACTAGGCACACCCAGGGGACCGTGACATGTTTGGTGACAGGCACAGAAACTTATTGATCTTGTGAGAAATAGGTAACAGCCGAGGAACACTTATCAGTGACAGGATGGGTGTCTTGCAATGCCTTATCAGGCTGGCCCATGAAAGAGTCCTACCTTGTAGTAGGACCAGAGCTATAAAGACACCAAAGACCCAGCCCATGAGAGCTAATATTTCAGTAGGGAATGCTGCCGGGTAATCATTTCCACAGGTAAATGCCCACTGTGCTACGGGAGGGCAGAAAGAGGGGTGAGGGAAGAGGAGCAGTACTGACACCATATGTTCCAAGAAAACAGGTTCCCTAACTCATACCAGACACGGCTGATGGAAGCAATGTGTATCTGACTGGGTCATCAAGTGTGCTCTTACCTCCACGGTGATGAAAACCTCCTCCAAGTGACTTGCAAAATTTTCCATCTCAATAATCTGCTTTTCCAACTTGTACATGTTTTTGTGAATTTCATCCTATCAAACAAAGGATCCCAAGAAGACATTAATGCTATGTTTTCTCTCTCTCTCTTTTGTAGAAGGCGTTTTAGATTTATTCCCTGCCTACATACTTGAGATTCAAATGCAGTATCCAGAGAAAGGAGGACGAGGGCCATCTATTTACCTTGGCACTTTCCAGTGCTTTACTGAGCGGGGCCACCTCATGCTCCTTGTGCTCATCAAAAACCTTCTCTGACGCTCTTATTGGAGTTTTGCAAGTGACACAGAAGACATCGGCAGCTTCTTCCTCATCCTCCTCCTCTGGGATAACGTAGCACTCATACTCCTCACTGGCATGGCCGTGGGTGTACCTGTAGGCTTCCCGCAAGTCCTGGCACTGGCCTGCCGAGCCCCATGCCCCGAAGCCCAGGTCCTCAGCCTTTGCAGCCTCACCAGTAAGTCTCCAGTCTCTCTGCTCCCTCAGTGGCTCTCTCTCCATCATCATATAAGGAGGATACTCTGAAACCTCTATTCTGGGCATGCTTTTGTCAATAAACTCATCCCCTAATTCGTGATCATCTTCAAGTCCATATAGATGGACAAGTTCATCCACTTCCTCTCCAAGGTCTCTCTGAGCCCTCCCTTTCATGGGCTGTCTTGGCTCATTGGTCATTTCGGCTTGAACTACTTCTCTTCTCATCTGAGTGTCTTCTTCTGGGAAGATCTGCAGTCTGTCTTCAGAGTCATACAGATCCATGTGACGAAAGTGGAAGTCCTTGGAAGCAGCGGGCCTGCCCAGCCCTGGTGCCTCCCCCGCCTCCCCCTCCATCGTAGCTCTGGGCAGCACTTCTGCACAAGCAGGATTCTTCCTGGACAGTTCCTAGTGGATACCCTGGATCCTAGAACACAAAACCCCATTTATGAGAAGGTCGTTGCAGTAGATGGTCATTAGATTGGGCTCAACTTATTCACAATTAAAAAAAACAAATCATCTGAACAGCTCAGTTGTAGTTTCACTTTAAACAATCTGTAAAGAAATGTTTGCTTTCTACAGGAGGATGGGCTTCCTAAGCTTAAAAGAGACAGGAGAAATTATGAAAAAAAACAAACACATAAATTGATTTGACTAACAAATGACCTCTATACTTTGAAAAAACCTAAAAATCTCAAAAGGCAAAATAATAGGAAGTGTTTCAGGCAATTATTATTAAACAAATTATATGAATTAATTGAAAAGAAAAATCTCAGGTTACTGAGCAATGAGAATTTACAAAATAATTTCTTTTGCATATAATATTACCTGTACAAAAACATTTGGAAAATAGTTCATCCTTATGAGTAACAGAGAACAAATAACTCGATGCCATTTTGCCTTTTGATACCCAAGGCTGGGTAAGGGTCCAGTGAAGTGAGTACTCTTACATGTTGTTGGTTAGAATATGCATGGCCCCACCTTTCTGGAAAAACAAGTGTGACAGCATGGATCAAGAGCCTTAAAAATGTTCACACTCTTTAACCTAACAGTCCTCTTCCAGGACCCTAAGGAAAAAATCTCAAGTACAGTGGAAAAAATTATTTCTATATAAAAATGTCCACCAAAACCTTTTTTTATAATAGCCAAAATTGTAAAGCGCTAATGATTAGGAGAATGGTTAAGTAAAGTAGGATATGTTCACCCTGTAGAATATAATGTAGCCTTTAAAATGTTAGGGAGAGCAAATGATAGCTTGGAAAAAGACTTACTATATGATACTAAGTAAAATAAACAGAGTACTCATTGTGTATAGACTATGAGGTCCACTATTTTAATGGAGGTACACAAAATCTAGAAAGAATAATAGTAACAGTAAATACAATATTAGTAGTAGCTACTACATATTGAGCACTTACTGTATGCTTTTTCTGTGATAGGCAGTTTATTTTACTTTATTTTATTTTTTAGCTTTTTTTTTTTTTTTTTTTTTGGCCACGCAGCATGTGGGATCTTAGTTCCCAGACCAGGGTTCACACCTGCACCCCATGCATTTAACCCCTGGACCACCAGGGAAGTCCCTGTGCTAGGCAATTTATATACATTCTTCTATGTGGTAGGCACTACTGTTATCCCCATTTTACAGATGAGGAAAGAGTGGCTCCGAGAGGGTATCTTATGCAAGGTCAATGGCTAGTTAGTTGTTGAACTGGGCTTTGAACCTTAGTGTGTGTGGCGGCCATAAGACTGTGCCTCGCAGATATCCAACTATAGAGGCCATAGATATCCAACTGACCAGAGGCTTTGGCTACACTCTGAAAGCCATCGTCACATTTGCACAGAGGACATGCTTCCCGTGGACGTCTTCCATCCAATGACAAAGTGTAGCAGAGACACTAAGGCGGATCCATTTCTGATAGACACAAAACTACTCTGGAGGCAAACCTTGGCTGGAGGACTCCTTGACGGTCTTGTCAAACCTTTCTTAGAGGACATGGCAGGTTAGGATGATTCATCAAAACCCTCCTTCCTTCTCTCCTTCACTCAGGGGTCAGACTTGCATCATGATCTGACAGCTCTCTCAGCCTTTCCCATCTTCCTCCCCTTTTTATCTCATACAAGAGTTTCCCCTAATCAAATTATTGCATATCTAATCTCATCTGGTACCTGCTTCTTGGAGGACCTTGATGAACACTATCTGTTGGACTATAAAGTCCTTGCTTGCTTCTCGGCACAGAACTGCCATTATGTTATATTATTTTTTGGTAATAGTTCAACTGATACATAACTCACATAACATACAAATCACCTGTTTAAAGTGTATAAATCAATGGTTTTTTAGTATAGTCACAAAAATGAGCAATGATCACCACAGTGAATTATAGACCATTTTCATCACCTCAGAAAGAAACTGCATCCGTTAGCTATCACCACCCACACTCTCTCATTTCCACTAGCCCTAAGCAACCATGAATCTATTTTCTGTCTCTACTGATTTTCCTATTTGGACATTTCATATAAATGGAATTGTATGATATGTGGTCTTTTGTGACCAGCTTCTTTCTTAGCGTAATGTTTTCAAGGTTCATCCAGGTTGTAGCGTGTGTCAGTACTTCATTTCTTCTTAGGGCTGAATAATATTCTATTGTATGGATATATCATATTTTGTTTATTCATCAGGTGATTTGCACTGTTTCCCATTTCATTTAGGTTGATTTCACCTTCTGGCTATTATAAATAATGCTGCTAAAATATTTGTGTACAAGTTTTTGTGTGCATATATGTTTTCATCTCCCTTGGGTATATACCTAGGTGTGGGATTGCTGGGTCAAATGGTAACTCTGTTTAACATTCTGAGGAATTGCCAAACTGTTTTCCAAAGTGGCTGTACCATTTTACATTCCTACCAGCATTGTATGAAGGCTGTGACTTCTCCACATCCCTGTCAACACTCATTATCGATTTTTTTTATTATATCATGAAGGCACAGGTGAGCCATGTTGGCGAGCAGGTTAGCAAAGAGAGTTGGAAGCATTATGCAGGCATAAGGAGGACCAACAGAACGTGGTCACCAGGCCTCATGAGAGACCCTCAGCCAGAATCATCCAGATGAGCTGCTCTCAGATTCTTGACCCTCAGAAACCATGCAAGACAATAAATGTTTATTGTTTTAAGCTACTAAATTTTGGAATAAATTGTTATGCAGCAATAGACAACCAATACACTGTCCCAGCCTAAAATAACCTTTTTTCCCTCTTGATACCATTCTCTCCCTCCTTTTTTTTTTTTTTTTCCACATTTGGGCTTCTCCAAAGGGTAGCAGTTAAACTATTGATCTTCAGACTATGGCATCTGTACATAAAAACTTTCCAAGGGTTACACGGACATGGATAGTTTTAAGAGTATCAGTTTCCAGATGTCCAGCATAATATTTAATCTTTCCCAGAGCTGCTCTGCCTGGAAATAAGCCAGCAGTCGAGGCTTCCTGCAGGTTATCTTTTCACAATAGTCCTTTTTTTTTTAATAAATTTTTTTATTTAGTTATTTTTGGCTGCGTTGGGTCTTCGTTGCTGCACACAGGCTTTCTCTAGTTGCAGCGAGCGGGGGCTACTCTTCGTTGCGGTGCGCGGGCTTCTCATTGCGGTGGCTTCTCTTGTTGCGGAGCATGGGCTCGAGACGCGCGGGCTTCAGTAGTTGTGGCTCACGGGCTCTAGAGCGCAGGCTCAGTAGTTGTGGCGCACAGGCTCAGTTGCTCCGCGGCATGTGGGATCTTCCCGGACCAGGGCTGGAACCCATGTCCCTTGCACTGGCAGGCGGATTCTTAGCCACTGCGCCACCAGGGAAGCCCCGAACATATTCTTTTAATACCTGAATAGTATTCCATTGTAGGAATATACCATAGTTTGTTTATCCATTCATCAATTGATGGATACATGGGTTGTTTCCACTTTTCTGGCAATTATGAAAAATGCTGCTCTTAACATCCATGTACAAGTTTTTGTGTGGACATATGTTTTCATTTCTCTTGGGTATATTCTGAGGAGTGGAATTGCTGGGTAATATGGTAACTTTATGATTAACCTTTTGAGAAACTGCCAAAGTCTTGTCCAAAGTGGCTGCACCGTTTTTGCATTCTTATCACCAGTGTATGAGGGTTTCAGTTTCTCCATGTCCTCATCAATACTTGTTTTGTCTATCTTTTGGATTACGCCATTCTAGTAGACATAAAGTAATATCTCATTGTGGGTTTGATCTGCATTTCCCAGATGCCTAATCATGTAGGGCATTTTTCGTGCATATACTGCCATTTGTATATCTTCTTTGGAGAAATGTCTATTTAAATCCATTGTCCATTGTGATGGGTGATTTTATGTGTCAACTTGGCTGAGCCACCATGTCTAGATATTTGGTCAAACATTAATATTACTAAAATCTTCCAACATAACACATATGCAATAAGGTTTGAGGAAAAGAACAAAAGCAAAAACTTTTTTTTTAAAGGAATCTGATTCACTTTGTTATAAAGCAGAAACACACCATTGTAAAGCAATTATACTCCAATAAAGATGTTATAAAAAAAACCATAATGGAAATGAATATGAAAAAGAATATATATATGTATAACTGAATCATTCTGCTGTACAGTAGAAATTAACACATTGTTAATCAACTATACTTCAATAAAATAATATTTTTAAATTATTTATTTATTTATTTTTGGCTGCATTGGGTCTTCGTTGCTGCTTGCGGTCTTCCTCTAGTTGCAGAGAGCGGGGGCTACTCTTCGTTGTGGTACGCAGGCTTCTCATTGCGGTGGCTTCTCTTGTTGCGGAGCATGGGCTCTAGTGGTTGTGGCCCATGGGCTTAGTTGCTCCGCGGCATGTGGGATCTTCCCGGACCAGGGATCGAACCTGTGTCCCCTGCATTGGCAGGGGGATTCTTAACCACTGCACCAGGGAAGCCCAGCAAAAACATTTTTAAAGTTACAGTTCAGCACTTTTTCTCCCTAGCCTTAACTTTTATGATCCAAACAGCTTCTCTTAATTTCCATTTCTGGGGTCAAAGCCAGCAGCCAGCTGTTTGTCTTAACTACTCGCTCTGCAGTTGT
Organism: Mesoplodon mirus; assembly: GCF_964341445.2. Lineage (NCBI taxonomy): Eukaryota > Metazoa > Chordata > Mammalia > Artiodactyla > Ziphiidae > Mesoplodon > Mesoplodon mirus. The sequence goes on along the minus strand of NC_138979.1, from coordinate 36,343,759 downwards.
GCACAGAAGTCAGGTTCAGTGGCTGCCCCTAGTGACTTTGCTTATCTTTCTGCAGTGAGGGACTTTGTGACCTTCACTGACAGACTGTCCTTTCAATAACCATTCTAAAGCTATATAATTAAAAAATGCCATTCATTTTTCTTTCCACTATTTCCACTTTGGATTGCCTTTTATTTATTTATTTATTTCTATGTTCTGGGTTTCAATTATTTATTTATTTAGTCCGTGTCATGCAGCATGTATCTTTTTTTTTTTTTTTTTTGCTGTACGCGGGCCTCTCACTGTTGTGGCCTCTCCCGTTGCGGAGCACAGGCTCCGGACGCACAGGCTCAGCGGCCATGGCTCACGGGCCCAGCCGCTCCGCGGCATATGGGATCCTCCCAGACCGGGGCACGAACCTGTATCCCCTGCATCGGCAGGCGGACTCTCAACCACTGCGCCACCAGGGAGGCCCCAGCATGTATCTTATTTCCCCGACCAGGGATCAAACCTGTGCCCCCTGCACTGGAAGCGTGGAGTCTTAACTACTGTACCGCTATGATAATCCTGATTGCCTTTTCAATATAACATTTTCTGACAGCCTAATTGTGAAATCCATGGACACTGCCCTGAGCTCTCTTGACTGCTCTGTGTCATTCAATCCTATCTGCCCTCCCTTCTCCCCTGGCTCAGCTGTGATCTCCTCCCAGGCCACTGCCTGCTGGAATCTTTGCTGACTCCCTCCCTCAGCTGCTCCTCATACACTGACGTTCCCCAGGCTTCTATCTAGTTCCTCCCCTCACTCTCCACCTGCTCCAGGTGATCTCCGCCATGCTCACAGCTTCCACGTCCCCTTCTCTGAAAATGGCTCCAAACCCTTGTCTCTGGCCCTCATCTCTCCCCAGGTGGAGGCAGAGCTCTAGAGGAGCAGCTGCCTTCCTTTTTTTGGGGGTGGGGGGCGGCGTGCAGCATGTGGGATCTTAGTCCCCGACCTGGGATCGAGCCTGCACCCCCTGTATTGGAAGCGTGGAGTCTGAACCACTGGACCGCCAGGGAAGTCCTGCAGCTGCCTTCCTGAACAGCCCCTGTCACCTCAAACTCGACACCTCCAGGTATTGTTGCCTGTCACATTCTGTTCTTTCTACTTTGATGTGTGGTGTGATATCCACCCTCTCAAGCCACACACCTGTGGCCATCTCTATAGACCACTCTAGAAGATGTCTGGAGGCCCCATTGCCTTGGTAGACGTCCAGAGAGCCCACTTTCTTCAGCCTCTCTGCACACTGGCCTTTAGTGTCTGTGAGGTCCTGAACTGATTCTCTGGGTCCCAGTCACCTCCTAAGACATTCCTGCTATAGGCCTTCAGTTTCATCCTTGTTTCTCAGCCTCTGTCTGCAGAGACTCAACTTTTCTACCCATGCCCTTAGGGAAAAGAACTTGGCCATGCATCCAAGGCTGGTCAGAAATGATACTTTGCCCTGTTGGCCCAGACCTCCATCCTCACTCGTGGAGATGGCCAGCCAGGCTCCTCTTGCTGCCTGCCCCCCGGCACTCCGAGTTCTGTCCTGTGAGCCACAAGGAAAGGCTAAAGGTGGTGATGAGGAGAGCAGAGGACTGACCAGTCCCACACCTGGCTCCATTTTAGGAAGGCTTAACCCAAGAATAGGAGTTTCTGGATCCCAGTGGTGGAGACCTGCACAGCCCTTAACTTGGAGGAGTCCCCGGCCATATCACTTCTTCTGGGGCTCTGCACCAAATATCACTCCCCCAGTTTAATCATGGCCATGACCCTCCTTGGAAGCCCCTCACACATCCCTCAGTGGGCTCATCCTGGCTCTTGCCAATGGCAAGACAAAAACGCAAGAACTGAATGGCTTTCTCTGACCATGGCAGGGACAATGGGCAAGTGACTACACAGACCTGGCCCTGCTGAGCTCCCATGGATCTTACCTCTTCCCTCCTTCACTCTGAAGTTCCCACAGGATGCTGTTTTTCCATTTCCCCCATTACTACCACACAGAGAGGCAGACTTCCAGCAGCTATTAGGGGACAAAAACGATGCTACCCTAACCCCATCCTGCATGAAACTGGTTTCCTGCGTGAAACTGGTTTCTGGGGTCTGGATCTCCATAAGGAAACTTTTGTCCTGAAACTCCAAGACGAGCACATCCCACTTGGAGTTCCAAAAAACTTCAGTCCCATTCTCTAATGCCCCCAAACTCTTCATATGGAAGAGAGTGATAAACATCGCTTCAGCCATGTCTGCTGAGGCTGATGCACAAGATACTAGCTCCACTGTGTCCTGGACCACCACTACGTCCATGGACACCTGGCCACTTCCTGGGAGAGGGAAGGGATGAATGAAGGTTGCTCCCAGAGGCAGCATCACAAAGCAAGAGGCTCTGGGACTAGTGCTTTGTCCCCTACCCCCAGCATCCAGGACCTATGACGAAGGCTAGAGCCTGGATGTTTTTTGGAGTAAGAACCCTGCTCACCACTAGACCCTGGCTGGGTGGTCCTGGAATGTCCTCACCAACATAGACTGTTTTAGGGATGCTTCAAGTGAAGTAGGACACATCTCCTTCCTATGAGTCTGTATCCAAAAAAAACAAACTAGTACTGAGCTAGACTAAGAAGCCCCTCTACACACACACACACACACACACACACAAATACACACAACAGACCCAAAGGATCCTTAATTCTTCCTGGGTAGCATGTACATTGCCCTTACTGTAGCCAAGGTCTCCCTTAAATGGTTCCCAAGGCCAAAGGGGCGGTACAACTATGGAAGCACCACTTTGCCTTCTCCCCGATTATGATCCATCCTAGGCCCTTACGTCCTTTATTGGTCAATCAGAGCCTACTGTCCAAAAGTGCTCTGAATACTGCCTCTACTCTCCTGTGTGTCTGATTGTGTAACTAATCAGAATTACTCCATTGTGGGAAAGGATAGTCTCTTCAATAGATAGCGCTGGGAAAACTGGATAATCACATGCAAAAGAATGATCTTGGACCTCTATCTTATGCCACTCATCAAAATTAGCTCAAAATGGATTAAAGACTTAAATGTAAGAACTGAAACCGTAAAAGTCCTAGAAGGAAACATAGGGAAAAACTCCATATAACACCAAAAGCACAGGCAACAAAAGCAAAAATAAACAAGTAGGACTACACCAAACTAAAAAGCTTCTGCACAGCAAAAGAGACGATCAATAAAATGAAAAGGTAACCTATTTGCAAACTATCTATATGATAAGATATTAATCTCCAAAATATATAAGGAACTCACACATCCCAATAGCAAAAACCCCCAATAATCTGATTTTAAAATGGGCAGAGGACCTGAATAGACTTCTTTTTTCTAAAGAAGAGATTGAGATGGCCAAGAGGTGCATGGAAAGATGCTCAACATCACTAATCATTTGGGAAATGCAAATCAAACCCACAATGAGCTATTATCTCACACCTGTTAGCATGGTTATTATAAAAAAGACGAGATAAGTGTGGATAAGGATGTGGAAAGGGGAACCCTTGTGCACTGTTGGTCTGAATGTACATTGGTGCAGCCACTATGGAAAAAATTATGGAGGTTCCTCAAAAAATTAAGTATAGAACTATCATATGATCCAGCAATCCCACTTCTGGGTACATATCTGAAGGAAATGAAATCATTATCTTGAAGAGATATCTGTACTCTTATGTTCATTTCAGCTTTAGTCACAATAGTCAAGATATGTCCATCAATGGATGAACGTGTAAAGAAATACACACACACGCAATGGAATATCATTCAGCCTTAAAAAGAAGGCAACCCTGCCATTTCCAAGAACATAGATGAACTTTGAGGGCATTATGCTAAGTGAGATGAATCAGACAGAGAAAGATAAATACCATATGAACTCACTTATGTGTGGAACCTGAAAAAGCTGAACTCATAGAAACAGAAAGTAAACTGGTGGTTGCCAGGGTCTGGGAGATGGGAGGGAATGGGGAGATATTGGCCAAAGGATACAAACTACCAGTTATACGATGAATAAGTTCTGGGGATCTAATATACAGCATGGTAACTATAGTTAACAATACTGTACTATACCCTCTAAAGTTGCTAAGAGAGTAGATCTTTTATTTTTTTTTAACATCTTTATTGGAGTATAATTGCTTTACAATGGTGTATTAGTTTCTGCTTTATAACAAAGTGAATCAGCCATACATATACATATATCCCCATATCTCCTCCCTCTTGCATCTCCTTCCCACTCTCCCTATCCCACCCCTCTAGGTGGTCACAAAGCACTGAGCTGATCTCCCTGTGCTATGCGGCTGCTTCCCACTAGCTATCTGTTTTACATTTGGTAGTGTATATATGTCCATGCCACTCTCTCACTTCGTCCCAGTTTACCCTTCCCCCTCCTTGTGTCCTCAAGTCCATTCTCTACGTCTGTATCTTTATTCTTGTCCTGCCCCTAGGTTCTTCAGATCCATTTTTTTTTCTTAGATTCCATATATATGTGTTAGCATACGGTATTTGTTTTTCTCTTTCTGACTTACTTCACTCTGTATGACAGACTCTAGGTCCATCCACCTCACTACAAATAACTCAATTTCATTTCGTTTTATGGCTGAGTAATATTCCATTGTATATATGTGCCACATCTTCTTTATCCATTCATTTGTCGATGGACACTTAGGTTGCTTCCACGTCCTGACTATTGTAAATAGAGCTGCAGTGAACATTGTGGTATATGACTCTTTTTGAATTATGGTTTTCTCAGGGTATACGCCCAGTAGTGGGATTGCTGGGTCGTATGGTAGTTCTATTTTTAGTTTTTTTAAGGAACCTCCATACTGTTCTCCATAGTAGCTGTATCAATTTACATACCCACCAACAGTGCAAGAGGGTTCCCTTTTTTCCACACTCTCTCCAACATTTATTATTTGTAGATTTTTTGATGATGGCCATTCTGACTGGTGTGAGGTGATACCTCATTGTAGTTTTGATTTGCATTTCTCTAATGATTAGTGATGTTGAGCATTCTTTCATGTGTTTGTTGGCAATCTGTATATCTTCTTTGGAGAAACGTCTATTTAGGTCTTCTGCCCTTTTTTTTTTTTTTTTTGTGGTATGCGGGCCTCTCACTGTTGTGGCCTCTCCCGTTGCGGAGCACAGGCTCCGGACGCGCAGACTCAGCGGCCATGGCTCACGGGCCCAGCCACTCCGCGGCATGTGGGATCTTCCCGGACCGGGGCACGAACTCGTGTCCCCTGCATCGGCAGGCGGACTCTCAACCACTGCGCCACCAGGGAAGCCCTTCTGCCCATTTTTGGATTGGGTTGTTTGTTTTTTTGATATTGAGCTGCATGAGCTCCTTGTAAATTTTGGAGATTAATCCTTTGTCAGTTGCTTCATTTGTAAATATTTTCTCCCATTCTGAGGGGTGTCTTTTCATCTTGTTTATGGTTTCCTTTGCTGTGCAAAAGCTTTTAAGTTTCATCAGGTCCCATTTGTTTATAAAGGGAGTAGATCTTAAACATTCTCGCCACACACATAAAAGAAAGGTAATTATGTGAGGTGATGGAGGCTGTAACTAACCTTATTGTGGTAATCATTTTGCAATAAATATGTGCATCACATCATCACATGTACACCTTAATCTTTCTTAAAGTTATATGTCAACTGTATCTCAATAAAGCTGGGGGTAGGGGAAGAAGAACCCCATTGCATAGAAGTAGTGTCTCACCACGAACATTTGCTTTGAGCTCTGGTACAGCATCATGGGGGCAGGGGAGGGGAATGAGGTGGAGGGCAATTAGATCTGTAAATAGAAGCTGAGAGGATGAGAGGGTCACGCTTCCAGGGGCTTCTTACAGGCCTGCAGCAGCAGCAGGTCTTCCGAGCTTAGGAGCACTTCTCCTGTATTCACTCCTGGCTCCTGGCTGCTCTCTCTGCTCCAGGGGTGTTACAGGTCCCACCTGGTCAGACCAGAGTCTCAGAAGTCCTGCCCCAGCATGCTGTGGGGCAACACGGAGTGACCTGGGAGTCTGCACTCACACAGAGATCACAGGTGACCCCACCATGTTTAGAGGCTGTGGCGCTGGGCATCATCCTTGACACCGGCCCTGACTCTTCATGGGCCTGGAGGGGTGTGGATTCAGGTGGATTCAAGAGAACAGGACTGGAACTTCCCTGGTGGTCCAATGGTAAAGAATCCACCTTCCAATGCAGGGGATGCGGGTTTGATCCCTGGTCAGGGAACTAAGATCCCACGCACCGTGGAGCAACTAAGCCTACACTCCACAACTACTGAGCTTGCACGCCTCAATTAGAGAGCCGGCATGCAGCAAACTACAGAGCCCACATGCTCTGGAGCCCACGTGCCACAACTAGAGAGAGAAAAGATCCTGCATGCCTCAACAAAGATCCTGTGTGCCTCACCTAAGAGCTGACGCAGCCAAAAAGAAATTAAATAAATAAATAAATAATAAATAAAATAAATCTTTTTTTTAAAAAAAAGAGAGAACAGGACTGCTGGGTGCCGGGGGTCCAATGAACGAGACATGATTCCTGGTGGAAAGGAGGCCCTGGACAAGTGAATAAGTGACTGACCCATCTGGGCTGGTGCACAGCTTCTCAGAGACACCACTTCCCTCTGTCCTGGGACCCCAGGATACTTCCCCCTCTTAAAGCACAGGCTCTGGTCACATGGACCAAAATCACACAGTTTCCCTCTGTGGCTCCAGTATCACACCTGAGTGTCACCTTGTAGGCAGGAATCCTCCTTGAAACCATTTTTTCTCTATGGTCCACTGGCTGTGCACCCCATGGCTCTCCTCAGGAGAGTCCCTGCCTAGTGTAAGCACAGCATCATGTTGCTTTGCCCAGGAGGATGGGGAACGCCTACACGTCCTGCATTCTGAGGGCTCCACTGCTGGCAAGTCCCAACTCCCCTGGGTATCAGGGAAGTTATCCCCCACCCCTCATATCCTAGCTCTACCTCCCCACACAGCCTGGCCTTCTCCAGTGGACATTGCTGTTCCTTCTGACCTCTCTCAGTATCCTTTCATCTAAGTCCCACACAAGGCCCTGGCTCAGGCTGTTCTTCCTGCTGAGAGCTCCCCGCCCATCCACCATGGCCCATGCCTGTCACAGCCTCACAAGGACCACTGCTTTCCTAATAGCCATTAGTAACCCACTCCCGTCAGCACCCAAATCAGAGACTGGGAGCTCATCCTTGACATCCCGAAATCTAACTAATGTCCAGTTAACTCTGATTCTGGTTCTGTCTCCTCAATCTCCAGGTAACATCCCTCTAACCCCTCCCCTTACCTCTCCTTGAGGTCACTTTGCTGTGGATTCAGAAAGTCCTGTGTTTGCATTGTCTCTGCTACTTCTAGCAGTGTAACCCTGGGAAAATCCTTTCTCTAGGCCTTACTTTCATGAGTCCATGAAATGCGTTTATTAATAGCTTCTACCTCACAAAGTTGGCATTCAGAGGAAATAACATGTGTGTCCAGTGCTCAGCACAGTACATGGCTCAAAGTAAGTCTTCAATAAATGTTAGCTGCTGTTATTGTTGTTACCGTTACTATTATTGTTTTTATTACTAGGACCTCGGTGTCTCCCACCTGGGCTAGGTTAGAAGTCTCCCACCTGGCACTCATGGAGGGGGAGGGCTGGGGTCAGAAAGGGAAAACCCACAGCGACTAGAGCAGTGTAGAAACACCTGTGGCCACAGTGGGATCATTCTGCCCCTTGAAGACAGCTGAAAATGGGAGAAGGCACCAAAGCAGAGCAGCCTCACATCCAGACATGGGCACTAGCTATGAGATCACCCCTTCTTACAGCAAGAGCTTCCAAGGGACCTGGGCAGAGATGTGAATTCTAAGGATGGAGGGTCCCTTGGAAAGCATATAACTCAATTTCCTGACTTTACGATGGCAAAACTGAGTCCCTGTGAGGAAAAATGGCTTACTGTGGCCGATGTCATTTAACAAAGATTGATCTGGGGCTACTCAGTATCCAGCGCCGTTCTGAGTGCTGGACTCAACCCAGGCAGGTAAAGAGTTGCATCTGGACCCATTTTCCCACAAAGCCATACCACCTGTGGGCTGAGGAGCAGCCCAGCTAAAAATAACACTTACATTTCCATGTGCTTCCAAAAGGGAGAAAACCAGAATTCTGTGTTAGCAATAAATCATCCTGAGAAACTCTTTCAGCCTGTTGCTGGAATGTGAAACACTAAATCGAAGCGTTAAACAGGCAAGAAGACTGGAAACCACTGAGCACAGATGCTAATAAGAACAAATTCTTCCACGCCAGCATTTGCCCTGTGAATAAACCAACACAAACTGGTCTGGGACCTGGGTAGCAAAGGAGGAGTATTGCAGCATACCCCACAGTTGACACTCCATTTTCCCCTCAACATCCAGACTCTTTCCATGTCTTAACAAAATGGTCAAAATTGGGGGAGAAAGGAATATTAACAATAAATTGTCATTTTATAAATGTAAAACCAAGGCTTAGAGAAATACAGTAATAAATCACAGTCTATAATGAATATATTAGCTGGGTAGCTTCTACTCTATGCAATTGACCCACAGTTAAAAAAAAAAAAAGACCTTTGCCTAAGTCTTATATGGGAGGTGTGTTCCTGTGCTTTAATTAGAAAAGTCCCCCCCAAAAATGTTTTTTAACCTTTTATGGGTCATGGATATCCCTGAGAATCTACTGAAAGCTGTGAATTCTCTCCCCAAAAGTGAGCCCATAAGGGCACAAACATAATTTTGCTTACGATTTTAGAAGCCCTCCAATGTAGCCCCTGGCAATTTTTGAGCCACAGCTAAAGAAGCTTGCTTTAAAGTGTTAGCTGTATAGTTTTGCAAGATGGTTCAAATCAGCACAGCCCACACCTGAAAACTTTCTATAGGAGGAGGGGGTATGCATAACAAATGAAAAATGATTACAAAGCTGTTTTTCAGTATTTGAATCAAAGCATAAAATTCATTTGTCAGCATGCACATGCAGATTAAAATAAAAGGTATTAATCAACCCAATACCATAGCCAAATGGTGTCAACATTTAGGGTTCCAAACTGTTCTAACAAATGGACCCCTGCACTAAAAATACCCTAAAGACACACTGCAAGAATCACCAGCCTCTCTCTATGTGCATCTGAGGCTTTCACGTCCCGTACCAACATCACATTCTTGAATCCTTGCTCTAAGAAGGCACAGGAAATGTTCGCACTGTTTATCGCAATGTACACATCTGTAATTTAAGATGATATCTCTTCCCACCTAAAGGAAAGATACTGCATTGACACTCTGGTACTAAGTTACTGAGCTTTTAATATACAATTTGCATTCAAAGAATGCCTATCCAAAAACTTGCCTGTTAATTTAAGGATCCATAAATTCTTCTTTTAACTCGGAGGCTCTGGATAACTGCTAGAAAACTGCATCCGCATTCAGCAGGCTTTCCCTCCCTGTGACCTCTGCGTGCCCCGTGGGCTACCCCTGCCTGTTTTAGCCCAGGGTTCTACAAGTGGGGCAGCAAAGGCAAGGGTAACACGAGCTGGCTCTGGCTGCAAATAGCAACAGGCCTTTCATGAGTGAAAGCCCAAATATAGACCTGCCCACTGCTGACTGCTCAAGTGTCACCAGGAGAGGTTACATGCTGTCCCCTGAGTTACTTCATTTACTGTGGGGATTGGAGTCCGGTGGCTCCACCGAGGGCCTGATGTATGGTCATGAATAGAGGGCTGGGGGCTGTCACAACAAGGGCAGGAGGGTGGCTGCAGGCCACGCAGAGAAGGAGGACTTCTGAGAGTCCCCAGGCTGTGCACCTTCCACCTGGCCTGAGGGGCTTTTCCCAGAGTCTTTTGAATAAGCACAACTCTTAAGGTAATCAAATGCAACTTAATTTTTTTTCTCCCACTATTCCTTGAACGTTTACTCATTTATTCCCCTCTCTGGATAAAAATCGAGCATACCCATGACTTTCTGCTCCCTCTTAGGTAACACAGAGTCCTGGGGTCACTTGAAGGCATAGTCTCCATTCAGTAAGGGAATGTACAGTCCAATACGTTAATTAAAAAGTCAAACGTAGAGGACTTCCCTGGTGGTGCAGCGGTTAAGAATCCACCTGCCAATGCAGGGGACACGGGTACCAGCCCTGGTCCAGGATGATCCCACATGCCACGGAGCAACTGGGCCTGTGCACCACAACTACTGAAACCTGTGCGCCTAGAGCCCATGCTCCGCAACAAGAGAAGCCACTGCATTGAGAAGCCCGTGCACCGCAACAAAGAGTAGCCCCGCTCGCCGCAACTAGAGAAAGCGCGCACGCACAGCAACAAAGACCCAAAGCAGCCGAAAATAAATAAATAAATAAATAAATAAATAAATAAATAAATAAATAACTTAAAAAGTCAAACTTAGTTTATCCAGCATCAAAATCTTCTCCCCTCCCCAGCTGAGGCCTCTGTAGCTGGAAGTCTGCCCTGGGAAAGGAGGGGATGAGGTCGGCCTCTTGTTCCCACACCTCCTCCCTTAGCTGCTGGTTTGTTTGCCAGGGGCAGGAGGCGCTAAGGTGATAAGACAGCTCCTATCTGAGTTGATGCCACAGAGGGTGGGCGCTAGCTTCTGGCTCTTTGGGGCAGGCAGATGCTTAGAGCACTCGCTGTCTCTCTGAGCTTTTGTATATCTCTGGGGTTTACCATGATGAGCCCTTTCCCCTGGAGTTCCCATGACCAGGCTGAGAACCCCTCTATTCCAGGGGGTCCCTTGCACTCCTCCTCCAGGCCCTGGTGGGCCACCTCCAAGATTTCTCAAATGAGGTCTCCTCACCCATGCAGCTGGTTCTCTCAGGCAGGATCTAGGTGACTCCTTGCTGGCTCTGTCGTCCTGCTGGCCCACATCTGGATATTGGGATGTAGGCTCCATCCTTGGTCCTGGCAAACTCTGGGGTGCAGACAATTCCAATGCAAGCACTCCCCCTGGCTTGGCCACCAAAGCAGCCAAACCTTTCTCCTCAGGTCACCATTGGCCCACTTGCAGGAAATACAGCGAGCTACCTGAAGGGTCCCTTTGAAGACCCCACACTGGGCTTGGGGATAGAGGGTGGGGCTTCCAACTCTCCCCCACCCCAGTCCAACAACAGCTCTCTCCAGAAAAATCGCTCCACCGGTCTCTCTCTCAAACACCCTCTTTTCTTCACTCTGATCCCTTTTTATTTTCTTTAACTGGTGGAGGGTATGAATTGGGTTCTGGACCATTTCCTTTAAAAGTCTGCATGTGGTGATTTGATCTCAGAATTTTACAACTATTGCTTTTTGAAACCTTAATCAAAATTTCATTTTTAAAATACTGTTACTGCCAGGTATCTATACAATAAAAATATTGGAAGCCAAATAAAATACCAAAAGCAAAAAATTTGAAAGAATAAATTATGCAAAGATATATGTACAAGAATGTTCACCACAGCATTATCTATATTGGCAGAAAATTGAAATTAATCTATTCCTACCAATATAGAATTCTTTAATTTTTTTTAATTTTTTTTTTTTTTGCGGTACGCGGGCCTCTCACCGCTGTGGCCTCCCCTGTTGTGGAGCACAGGCTCCGGACGCGCAGGCTCAGCGGCCATGGCTCACGGGCCCAGCCACTCCGTGGCATGTGGGATCTTCCCAGACCGGGGCACGAACCCGTGTCCCCTGCATCGGCAAGCGGACTCTCAACCACTGCGCCACCAAGGAAGCCCTAGGATTCTTTAAATAAATCACAATACTGTCAACTCAGTTTTGGCAAGTATTAAAAATAATGATGTAGATAACTTTATTTATTTATTTATTTATTTATTTATTTTTGGCTGCGTTGGGTCTTTGTTGCTGTGCGTGGGCTTTCTCCAGTTGTGGTGAGCGGGCTTCTTATTGGGGTGGCTTCTCTTGTTGCAGAGTATAGGCTCTAGACACGTGGGCTTCAGTAGTTGTGGCACGCAGGCTTCAGTAATTGTGGCTCGCGGGCTCTAGAGCACAGGCTCAGTAGTTGGGGCGCACGGGGTTAGTTGCTCCGCAGCATGTGGGATCTTCCCAGCCCAGGGCTGGAACCCGTGCCCCCTGTATGGCAGGAGGATTCTCAACCACTGCGCCACCAGGGAAGCCCAATGCCTTTTTTTTTTTTTTTTTTTTTTTTTTGGCCGTACGCGGGCCTCTTACTGTTGTGGCCTCTCCCGTTGCGGAACACAGGCTCCGGACGCGCAGGCTCACGAACCCAGCCGCTCCGCGGCACGTGGGATCCTCTCGGACCAGGGCACGAATCCGTGTCCCCTGCATCGGCAGGCGGACTCTCAACCACTGTGCCACCAGGGAAGCCCCAATGCCTATATTTTTAATGTGGAAAACGTCCACAATATATTTGTAAGTAGAAAGAGTATGCAAAATATTATTACAGTATAATTATATATATATATATATACACATATATATACACACACACAAAATGAAAGCAGGGTTTATCTTTTTTGAGTTATTTTACTTATATATTTATATCTTTGATATGTCCATTTTATAATAATTATATATACCTTTATTACTTTTTAAAATTATTTTTTATTGTAAAATAGTGTATAATACTTGGCTGAGAAAAAATCAAATACTACAAAAGAACCACAAAGTGAATGTAAACCAGTCATGCATCCTGGTAACAACAATTATTAGGTTTGGTGTATACTTTTCCATATTTTTTTCTAAGAATATATACATTTATTCCCCTTTCACAAGAAATTAAAATTTCTTTTATAATTAGAAAGCCTGCTAGTTTCATTTTGAAAAAGCAAATAATTTAGAAAGAATAATAGAAATGATAAGATTATAAAACAAAACCAGTAAAGACATACTGTAAAGAATATTCAAAGATATTAGAATAGACTATTCAAGAATTATAAGAAATCATATTAGATAAAATGATATATTAAAAAATAGTTTGAGGAAAAATAAATCACTTCAGCTAGAAGGTTATCTCTCCAAGAGGACTGGGTGACAGCCAGAGTAGCTATTGGGAATCCAAGAACCCATAGCCCCACCTCTCCTCGACATTAAAGGGAGGGACCTTCAGATAGAGGCACCTTTAGACCTTCAAGCTACATTCCACAGAGGCTGCTAGATGCCTTGGGATTATCTTCGGGGCGGAGTGGGGGGAGTGGAGATGCCCCTAACCAAAGCTTCAGCCTGGCCCTGTTTTTTTTCTTTTGGGGGGGGCGAGGAGGGTTGTTGTTGTTTTACCTTGGGCATAATAGCAAGTACAAATCTGATTCCTGGCGTTCCCAGCTCAAAAACTTCAAAAGCCCTTTCACTAGTTCCTGAATCAAGCCCTCACAAACCGTGTTTTGATGAAGGGCTCCTTCCCCGCTCCTTGGGCTTCTCGCTCCTCCCCCTCGGTCCTCCAACCCCACTACCCTTCTAGCAGTGCTCTCACAGGACGGGAGCTGACATGTACTGTATTTCTCAGTCTAAACTGTACATTTCCTGGGTAGAGGCCAGTGCTGTCTTATACCCTGTTGTTTGAACAGGTTCAGCTCCAACCCACACTCCATCCCTACCTGCGAACTACATCTCCTGATCCCCGTAAACAGGTCTTCAATGGCCAGGTGGTCTGAATTGCCTAAGTGTCTGTGTATCTTAAGAAACGTTTCTTTTCTGGGTCTCAGTTTCCTTATCTCTAAAATGACGTGTTAGAACACAGATTTTATTTAACCATGTTGGTTGGGAGCTGGGATGCTTTGAAGACGGAGGGACTGTACGTTTTTTGTATGCCCCCTCCGCGCCTAGCCTCCCAAAACAGGCACACAGCATACCTTCCATAAAAGCTTGTTGAATTGATACCAATAAGCTTGTGGCTTCTACCCAGTAATGAAAGACCAAGTCAGCTAGCTGGGTTTGCGTTCTCAAGAGGTTCACAGTTTAGTGTAGGAGGCTAAGACAATAACTCGTTCATTTAACAAATATTTTTTTCAACGTCAGTATGTACACAGGTGGAAAAGGTGAGGCAAGAGTGATCATTCCGGGCTCCAGACGAGGTTGCGACATTGATTGATTCGGAGCGGCGACCTTCTGACCTTTTCATTGGTTGTCGCGAACCCTCCCTTCTATCACCCAACCAATCCCGGAAGCGTGCTGGAAGCCTCCCAGGCCGCCGTCAGCCAATCAAAAGTGCCGAGGGTGGCGGCAGCGGGGGTGCTGACGCCGATTTCAGTTCAGCGAAAAATGACGCGGTGCGGACTGTCCAGTGGCTGGGGGTGCAGGGAGAACAGGCTCCGGCGAGCCGAGCCCTCCGGGCGCTGACCGCCTGCGGTCATGGAGGACGAGCAACCCGACAGCTTGGAGGGCTGGGTGCCGGTCCGCGAGGACCTCTTCGCCGAGCCCGAGCGGCACCAGCTGCGCTTCCTCGTGGCCTGGAACGACGTGGAGGGCAAGTTCGCTGTGACTTGTCACGACCGCACGGCGCAGCGGCGGCGGCGCGAGGGGAGCCAGCCCGGGCCCGAGCTGGTGTCCGAGCCCGTGTCCGAGGCCGCCGCGCCCCCGCCCAGCTGGGCAGGCCTGCTCTCGGCCGCCGGGCTCCGCGGCGCGCACCAGCAGCTGGCGGCGCTGTGGCCGCCGCTGGAGCGCTGCTTCCCGCTGCTGCCGCCGGAGCTGGACGCGGGCGGCGGCGGGGCCTGGGGCCTGGGGCTCGGGCTGTGGACGCTGGTATGGCCGGCGCGCACGGACCCCGGCGAGGCGGCGCTGCAGGAGCTGTGCGGGCAGCTGGAGCGCTACCTGGGCCAGGCGGCCGACGGCTGCGGCGGCGCCGCGGTGCGCGACGCGCTCTTCCCCGCCGAGGGATGCGCGGCCGACTGCGAGAGCCCGCGCGAGTTCCGGGAGCGGGTCCTGCGCGCTCGGCGGGACGAGGCGGGGGCGCGGCTGCGCCAGGTACGCGCCCGCCGGGCCGTCGCCCGGTCCTTTTGCCTCTCGGCTGAGCCTCGGGCCCTTTTCCAGGGTTGGACGAGTGCGAGAGGGGGGTTCTTCCGCAGACCAGCGCGGGGAAGGAGCAGGTTAACAGCGTGATGCGCGAAAGGGCCACGCAGCCTCGCAGGTGCTCTTCACCTGTCGGGGAGCAGCGAGGGGAATTCCGCGGAAGCTCCGTGGGGCCTATAGCGAGTGGACTAAGTTAAATCAAAGTTTAATCGCAGTTGGGAGTCAGGGTAGGCCCTTAAACCTTTCCCCTGAAGATACTGGTGGAGCTGGCTGTTGTGACAGGAAGTGCCAGAGAATACTGAAAGCAAAACTAGAAATATCCCATCCGTGTAGGAAATGACAACAGAGACTGAAGGTAAACAGTGACAGGTTCTGTGTATGAGGGAAGACCGATAATGGAGACAAAATGTTTTAGAGGATGAAGGTGCTTCTAGGACACAGGTTTTTTAGGTGATAAAGACTCGGTCAAGTGGACAGCTGACAGGATGTGAGCTGTCTTCATCTGTGTGGAACAGCAGCAACATGAGTGCAATTTTAAGCTTGAAAGAGGTAATGAGCGAGATGGAACAATTCAGTTTTTGAATGGTAAGCTTACAGAACTGAAGGGGATTCACAAATTCACAAAAGGGTTTAAGAGAAAAATATGGCTCATATATCCACAACCAGCTGACTCTCCTGAGTCAAGATTTAGTGTTCTATCCCACACCCTGACATGCCTCTTGCTTGCCCTTTCTCATTATACGCCGTACTTAATCTGAATGATTTTTCTCTGCCTTCATTTGAGGAAGGGGAGGTGTAAGAGAACAATCCAGCCGCATTTCAAAATCTTAATAATATCCTCTCAAGCTAAATATAGAATGAGCTTTTTATACACCCACTTCTCACGGGTTAATTTCACTTTTTTTTTTTTTTTTTTTTTTTTTGCGGTACGCGGGCCTCTCACTGTTGTGGCCTCTCCCACTGTGGAGAGCAGGCTCAGAGGCCATGGCTCACGGGCCTAGCCGCTCCGCGGCATGTGGGATCTTCCCGGACCGGGGCACGAACCCGTGTACGCTGCATCGGCAGGCGGACTCTCAACCACTGCACCACCAGGGAAGCCCTTAATCAGTATTTTAAATTGACGCATTAAAGTTTAGAACATTCAGGTTTCTTTAGCTTTGTTGGTTTGGTATGATCTTATAAATACTGTCCATACGTGAGCTTTATTTACATTTTGCCTTCTAGGTGCTTCAAGGGCATGAAAACGCCAACACCATGGTAGCGTTAATGAAAGTGTATCGAGAGGAAGATGAAGCATACCAGGAATTAGCTACTGTGGCAACCGTGTTCTTCCAGTATTTACTGCAGCCATTCAGGGATATGCGGGAACTTGCAACTTCATGTAAGCTTGCTATTTTGGTACGTTTTCTTTATATTTTTACTTTATGAGATGTACTCTTTATCGTATACTATTTCTTCAGTCGCATTTAAGATTCAATCTGTGTTTCCACTTTGGGTTTACCCTATATTTAGATATATTGTAGATATATCGAATTTATTATTTTTTAAATTGATTTCAGATGAAGACATTTTACATCGGTCATCTTAATACATTAAGATTTCTGCAGATTTTCAAGGGTTACACACTTTCTTTGCTGATGACTTTTTTTTTAATTTAATTTTTTTTATTTTTATTTTTTTTTGCGTTACACGGGCCTCTCACTGTTGTGGCCTCTCCCGTTGCGGAGCACAGGCTCCGGACGCGCAGGCTCAGTGACCATGGCTCACGGGCCCAGCCGCTCTGCGGCATGTGGGATCTTCCCGGACCGGGGCACGAACCCGTGTCCCCTGCATCGGCAGGCGGACTCTCAACCACTGCGCCACCAGGGAAGCCCTTTAATTTTAATTTTAATTTTTTGGCTGCGTTGGGTCTTCATTGTTGCACTCAGGCTTTCTGTAGTTGCAGCGAGTGGGGGCTACTCTTCGTTGCGGTGTGCGGGCTTCTCATTGCGATGGCTTCTCTTGTTGCGGAGCACCGGCTCTAGGCACGCGGCCTTCAGTAGTTGTGGCACATGGGCTTATTTGCTCCGTGGCATGTGGGATCTTCCCGGACCAGGGATCAAACCTGTGTCCCCTGCACTTGGCAGGCGGATTCTTAACCACTGTGCCACCAGGGAAGTGATGACTTGTTTTTGATGTGTTGCTTATTTACTTTAGCTTATTTTCAGCCTCTAAGGACACATGCAGACTTCTGAGAAATAGGATGAAAATTTAAATAGCAAGGCCCTGGATTGTAATTCAGTAAATTAAACTTTAGTAAATGCTGTCATTGCTCTTATTTCATTGAGCCATGGAGCACTAGTTAGAATAAGCATTATCATTCCAGTGTTATAAATGAATCTGGAACCAAAGTGGGTGGGGAGGTTCAGTAGCTTTCTCTGGTTCTAAACCAGCTGGAATCAGAAGACAACAGAGAGATCTCTTGATCTCTGCCCCCTGCACTGGGCCATCCTTCCACACATGCACTCATGGCCACTGCCAGGCTACCGTAAAAATGGTATCATGTTTAGATGAAACTCATTCCAGCCTAACCTGTGGAGAAAGTTGTTCTGTTCATTATTTTGCAAATCTATTATTTGGATTGTCTTTACTTCCTATGTATATTTTTTCTTTCTCTAAATGACAGCTGTACTGAGATATAATTCATAGACCATATAATTCACCTATTTAAAGTGTACAATTCAGTGGTTTTTAGTATATTCAGAGTTTTGTAACCATCAGCACTAATTCCAGAACATTTTCATCTCCCTGAAAAGAAACCCCATATGCATTCCCCATTCCCCGACAACTCCAGGCAACCACCCATCTGCTTTCTGCCTCTAGATCTCCCTGTTCTTGACATTTCATATCGTATGGAATGATTTGTGTCTGGCTCCTTTCATGTAGCATCAGGTTTTCAAGTTCCATCCATGTTGTAGTGTGTATTAGAACTTCATTTTTTTCATTGCCAAATAATGTTCATTATATGCACATAGCACATTTACATATCCATTTAGCGACTGATGGACATTTGTAACTTTCCACTTTTGGGCCATTATGAATGTTGCTATGAATATTTGTGTACAAGTTTCTATATGGACATACGTATTCATTTTTCTTGGATATATGGATATGCTGGACCCTACAGTAACTCTGTTTAACCTTTGAAGAAATGCCAGACTATTTTCCATAAATGCACCATTTTACACTCCTACCAGCCGTAAATGAGGGTTCCGATTTGACCACATCATCGTCAACACTTGTTATTGTCTGTCTTTTTGATTATAGCCATCCTAGTAGATGTGAAGTGGTATCATTGTGGTTTTAATTTACATTTCCCTGATGGCTAACCTGGGTATATTTCTTATGTCACTAAATCATGCTTGGTAGAAGAATTGGATACTAGATGACATAGTATATGTCACAATCATTCATGTTTTAGGTTATTGTATTACTTTTGCCCTTCAGAAAAGAATCTCACTATTGAAAAGCTTCCTGCCATGTCCCTAAAAGAAACCACAGCAACAGCTAACACTTGAGTGTCATGTACCAGGCTCTTTGCTGAGTGCTTAACAATACAGATCTCATTCAAACAATCGAGTATTATTATTAATAGAGAAACATAACTTGACAGCATTCCCTTCTAGAAAAAGTTATTCGAGTAATACAAAGTAAAAGTAGGTTTTTTTTTCCTTTATACTCCAGAGCATCCCTTTGTCATCCAAAGGATGCACCACTTAGAGCCTTATTCATACTCAGTGAGGAACTGATGAATGAATGAAATTTAATTGACTATGTAGTAGTAATAAAAGTAGCTGAAATAATCCATGTGACCAATTTCCTTTCGATTTCCTAATGGCTCTACATTACTATTCTCTTTTACTAATGCAACTTTCCCTTCTTTCTATAGAAGTCCTTGGATGAGGATGGTCTGGGTCCTAAAAGGATAGTTGCCCTGCAGAAGGAGGCCCAAGAATGGACCAGACGGGCTGAAGAAGCTATAGTCTCAATTCAAGATATTACAGTGAATTATTTTGAAAAAACAGTAGAAGCATTAGCAGGTAATAATTTAAAATGCTATACTAAGATACATGTAATTTTCATTTTATTCAGAAAACATTTGAGTGCCTCTTAAGCACCAGGGTCTGTATTTTTTAGGTACTGGGGATTCAATATAAGGATAAGCATAAACAGCCACTGTACAGTCAGGTGAAGGGAGAGAAATCTTAATTATATTAATTATATATTCATTCAAACACATGGAAAATGGCAGTGGCAACAAACCACATGAAGAAGAGAAACATGGGGCTCTGAGAGCTTAGATTAGGCCCAATCAGAGTGGCCAATGAAGGCCTCTGAGAAGTGGCACTTGCCCCGATATCTGAAGGGTAAATGGAAGTGGAGAAAGCAAAAAAGTGAGGGAAGAGTGTTCCAGGCAGGAGAAGCATTTGCAAAGGCCCTCTGGTTTTTGGGAGCTTGACAAGTCTGAGGAACTTGGGAAGTATGCCAAGTATGAGGAAGCCATGGGCTGGAGCACAGTCCAGGCACACCTCATGTCATAGCTCATTTCACTGCACTGCACTTTACCGCACTTCACAGATATTATGTTTTGTACGGATTGAAGGTCTGTGACAGTCCTGCATTGAGCAAGTCTATTGTAAAATAGCAAGTGCTGTTTTTCCAACAGCAGTTGCTCACTTCATGTCTCTGTCACGTTTTGGTAATTCTAATATTTCAAACTTTTTCATTATTGTTATATTTTTTATGGTGATCTGTGATTAGTGATATTTGATGTTATTATTCCAAAAAGATTACAACTCACTGAAGGCTTAGATGATGGTTAGCATTTTTTAGTAATAAAGTATTTTTTAATTAAGGTATGTATGTGATCTCGGATGGCCTCAGCCTGCAGCAGCTTGAAACAGGATTTCGGCTCCCCAGCCAGAGATTGAGATCAGGCCGTGGCAGTGAGGATGCTGAATCCTAGCCACAAGACCACCAGGGACCAGTGGCCAGTGACAAGGCCCTGGCCTGTCAGCTGTGTAGAAATGAATTTCCACATAGAGACAGAAAGTAGTGAAGCAAGTAAAAGTGTTTATTAGGAGGAAAAAGGGGACAGTGACTGTGGATAGACACACGGGTGGGCTCAGAGAGAGTCACACCCTCGTGGTAGTCTGCATCACTTTTACGGGACATTTCTTCTGGGTTTCCTTTGACCAGTCATCTTGCTTTGCCTGGTTCTGAGTCCGTATTTGGTATATCTCAGGATCCTCCCATGTGTGTACGCATCTCTTAGACAAGATAGATTCTAGAGGCCTAGGGTAGGTTGACATCACTTACTATGAGGCGGCGCCCCCTCCCTTTTTGACCTCCAAGGAGCCTTTCTGTGCATGTGTAGTCAGGAAGTTCTCCTTGACTTCGAGAATGAGGAATATGTGGTCTTTTATCTCTTATCTGGGCAGGGCCCAGCCTCCTCCATCATCCTGCTTTTTTTTTTATTTAATTTTTTTATTTTTGGCTGTGTTGGGCCTTTGTTGCTATGCATGGGCTTTCTCTAGTTGCAGCAAACGGGGGCTACTCTTAGTTGTGGTGCACAGGCTTCTCATTGCAGTGGCTTCTCTTGTTGCGGAGCACGGGCTCTAGGCATGTGGGCTTCAGCAGTTGTGGCACACGGGCTTAGTAGTTGTAGCGCACGGGCTTAGTTGCTCCGTGGCATGTGGGATCTTCCTGGACTAGGGATCGAACCCATGTCCCCTGCATTGGCAGGTGGATTCTTAAGCACTGTGCCATCAGGGAAGTCCCCATTATCCTGCTTTCATGGAGTTTCTGCTATTACAGAGTTTCTGTCCACAGGGGAGAAACTGTTTAGCCTGGGGCCCATCTATCTCCTGCCTCAAATATACATTGTTTTTTTAGACATAATGCTACTGTACACTTAATAAACCACAGTACAGTGTAAACATAACTTTTATATGCAATGGGAAACCAAAAAATTCATGTGATTCACTTTATTGTGATATTCGCTTTATTGTGGTGGTCTGGAACTGAACCTGCATTATCTCTGAGGTATGCCTGAATGGAGAATGTGGTGTGAGAGAATGCCAGCAAGACAGGCAGGGATGAGACCATATGATCTTGTGGGCTGGGTGAAGGACTTTTATCTTAAATCATTGTTGATACTACCCCCAAATAGCAACAACTTATTGTCTGTCAGTTTGTTAAACTATAGTACATTGATAAAATGGAACGCCATGTAGCAGTAAGCATGATTCTCTATAACTATTTTTATGAATAGCAAGAGTTCCCTGATATATTAAGTGAAATAATTAAGTGATATATTAAGTTCCCTGATATATTAAGTGAAATAAAAAGATATAAAGCAGAATGATGATCCTGTGGGGTGTTTTTTTGTTTGTTTGTTTTGGTCAAACTATACATCTTCCTGTCTGTCTAGCTAAACGTAGAAATAGTCTAGAAGTATATGCACCAAAATGTAAGAAGCAATTGCTTTAAGTAAGTAAGATTCATGATTTATTATTTTCTTTTTTTAAATGAAGTTATCTAAAATTTTATACCAGTAACCATGCATTATTTTTGTGACAAAAAGTCCCTTTCTTTTAAAAGGGATGTTTTGCAGGTATCATGGGAGGCAGTAAACAAAGAATTAGTTCAGGGTAAATTTTTCTGTTTTTAATGAGCTGTAATTTTATTTTATTTTATCAATTACAATACAACAGGAATGCAGAAACAAATGGCACAGGATGAGAAGAGATTTGGCCAGGCTGCCTGGGCCACAGCAACTCCCAGGTTAGAAAAACTCAAGCTGATGTTAGCTCGGGAGACTCTGCAACTCATGAGAGCCAAAGAGTTGTGTTTAAATCACAAAAGAGCTGAAATTCAGGGAAAGGTGAGACAAAGATAAGTGAAACTTTGTTTTAAAAATACACTTTTATTTTAGGTAGAATCTTTCTTTCCAGGCATTGTGAAAGAGCTTCCTTTCTTTGCTTATTCCAACACCATCTTCCAGTAGATAATAATTTGCAGACTGTGGAAGGTTGGCTGTGAAGTTTCCCTTTGGTCAAAATGTTTGTGAAATATTATTTTTTTTAAATTGTTTATTTATTTATTTGTTTTTGGCTTTGTTGGGTCTTCGTTGGTGCGTGCGGGCTTTTTCTAGCGGTGGCGAGCGGGGGCTACTCTTCCTTGAGGTGTGCGGGCTTCTCACTGCAGTGGCTTCTCTTGTTGCGGAGCATGGGCTCTAGGCACGTGGGCTCAGTAGTTGTGGCTCACCGGCTCTAGAGGGCAGGCTCAGTAGTTGTGGGGCATGGGCTTAGTTGCTCCGCGGCATGTGGGATCTTCCTGGACCAGGGATCGAACCTGTGTCCCCTGCACTGGCAGGCGTATTCTTAACCACTGCGCCACCAGGGAAGTCCCTGTTTGTGAAATATTATATTGTAGGATTCACTTGATGATAACATCAAGCTCAGTACTGATGTAGTACTTTAAAATCAATCAAGTAATCAGTATTTAAAATCAATCAAGCCGTGTTTTCAGCACAATTTTAGAATAATCAAAGAGGTGCTTCATCCTAGAAGCGTAGTCACTTAATTTTTTTCCTGTAACATTATGACTTTAAAGCAGAAAACATTTGTAAATACCTCATTGCCATTTATTTTTCTCAAAACCTAAATGTTTTCATGTTTCAGGGATGAGATAAAGTATTTGTGACAAACATTGAAGAAGGCATTTTTATCCCATTAAATGAAATGGAAAAGTGTTTCTTCTCTATTTGCTTTTTTTATATTTGATATTGAGCAAGGAATAGAAAATAACTTGAATGCTTGTAAAGTTTGCCTTTACTGTACTAATTATTTTAACTTGCTCTTATTTTTTTCATGAAAACAAGATGGAAGATCTTCCAGAACAAGAAAAAAAAATAAATGTTGTAGACGAATTAGAAATACAGTATTATGAAGTTCAGTTAGAACTATACGAGGTTAAATTTGAGATATTAAAATATGAAGAAATACTGCTTGTTACACAGTTGGACTCTATTAAAAGACTTATAAAAGGTAAAATATATATTTAAATGTATATATGTTTAAATTACACATTCAAGGAAATACAGATCATATTATCAATTATTTCTTGTATATTGTCTAATATATCTGAAATTTTCTAACAAAGTTTCCCTTTAGTACTTTATTATTCAAATAATATATTCATTGGTAAACACACAGCAAAACAAAGGGAAACTATTATTACCCCAGTTAAATCATTTAGAGATACTTAGGCTCTATAGCTTTGTAGCCTTTTTTGTATGCTGATGTTTATAAATCTTTCAATTTCTTAAACCAGAACTATGTATCCTGTTCAGTAACCTCTTTTTCACTTAATACATAATAATCATTCTTCCATTTTAGTAAGTAATAAAACCATCAAAAATTTTAATGGCTGCATAGTATTCCATTGTATAGACATGCCGGGATTTCCAGTTTTTCACTGTTGTGAACAGCATTGTAGTGAAGAACCTTCCTTTACACGTCTTTGTGTATAAGACAGATTATTTCCTTGGAATAAATTTCTAAAGATGGAATCAGGTCAAGGACAATGCATATTGTACATTTTGACACATACTTGTTAAAAAAACACTACAAGAATCATTTGATATGCATTTTTCTGCACCTCTATTATTTTCTAAATTTCTAAATTTCATTCTACATAATGGCCCTCTAGATAGGTTGTACAAAATGTTGCTCCCATCAGCTGACTATGAAAATAGCTGTTTCCCCATACTTATTCATTTAAATTCTCGCGTACTTGAGAGCAAAAAATGGCATCTTCTAATTTTCATGTATTTAATCACAAGTGATGTTGAACGCAATTTTGTATGTTTACTGGCCATTTGTATTTCTTTTATTCACGGCCTATTCATGGCCTTTGCCCATTTTTCTTTGGAACATTCCCTTTCTATATTAGAGATGTTATTCTATTATCTTTCATATGTTGCAAATAATTTCTCTGTCATTTGCTTTTTCTTGCCTTGTAGGAATATTTAATTTTAATGAAGTCACCTCTATCCGTCCTCTGCTTTGGTGTTATACCTCCTTATCCCAAAATTATATCAGTATTTACTTATGTTTTGTTTCAGTATTCTTATGATTTTGTTTTAAAAACATTTGGCTCTTTAATCCAGGTGAAATTTATTTTGATGTGGGGTAGGAATCTAACTTTTTCCCCCAAATTGTTAGCAGTCCCAATCACTAGTTTTTAAAAACATTTTCCCCTGTTGCTTTGACTTTTACCTGTCTCATATCCAGAATTATCATATTTGTTTTGATCTATTTATGAATTATTTTCTTTCACTGATGTGTGAGTGGCTTCTGGTGCCAGTACCATGCTGTTTCTATTATTGTACCTTGGAGGTACATTTTAGTGTCAGGTAAAGCAAGTACTTCCCTCATTACTTTTCCAAAAATTTTCTGACTTTTCTCACTCCTTTATTCTTCCAGATGAACTTTAGAATAATTTTGGCAAGTTCAAAACAAAAAAAACCCCAAAACTCGGAATTTTTATTGGGATTGCACTTAACATTAGAGATAATTTGGGGAGAATTGTCATCTTTTCAATTTTGTATCTTCCCATCCAAGAACATGGTATGTCTCTCCATTTACTTAAGTCTTTTTTTCCCTAAAGTTCCTCCAAGTTTAGTTATTTTCTTCATATAGATCCTGAACATTTAATTTAATCCTAGGTATTCAAAAAACTTTACAGTAGCTTCACGTTATAAGCATTTTACATATTTAGGAAAAACTTCTATTAGAAAAAAGTTAATCTGGAAGGATGCATGCCAAACTGTTCATGTTTTCCTCTGGGAATAAGATGCCAAAGAGTTGGTGAAGGAAGAGGAAAATTTCACTTTTTATTTTGTGTACTTCTGTAGGGTTTGAATTTGTTACAGTTAGCATGTATTTTTAAAAAATCAATATGTAATTAAGATTAAATATCATTAAGGCACCTTAATGATATACTGCTGGTAGAATGTAAGTTGCCTTTCTGGAGGAGGGTGATTTGACAAGAGTCATCAAGAGCCTTAAATATTCATCTGCTAAGGAAGTAATAAAAAATGTACACAGAGATTTATATTCAAATGTTCATCACAGTGAAATTGATAATAATAGAACATTGGAACATTCTAAAAACAGAGTGCTTAAATTTGAGAATACTGTGTTGCCATTAAAATTATATTTCCATCACATGGAAAAGTTTCTCTAAGAATTCAGTTTATTGATATGTGTAGCTATATAAGTTGTGTGTGTGTATGTGTGTACACAGACATATATATACATAAATGTTAATCATAATTACAAGGATATTTAACTTTCCTTACATTAAAAAAAGTATGCATTATTTTTAATAATGACATGTTTTTAAAAAATCATTAATATGTTTCTAGATAAACAGGATGAAGTTATCTATTACGATCCGTGTGAAAATCCAGAGGAACTTAAAGTCATGGATCATGTAATGGGGCTGCAGGATGATAAGAATTTGGAGGTGAAGGAACTCAGCCGGCAGTGCCAGCAGCTGGAATCTAAACGGGGCAGGATCTGTGCCAGAAGAGCCCGTCTCAGGAACAGAAAGGTAGGAGCGCCCAGGGCAGCCTTCTTTTCTTACCCCTTCTGGGGGTTTCTTCTTTTATGAAAGATAAAGAGGTATTGAAAATAAGGCTTTTTATCAATGATTAATTTTGTGTGTGTTTATGTAGCTATCAGTGGCTACAACTAAAGTACATTTAAAATGTTTTTCTTAAAAAGATTCTTTTTCCTTTTGGACTTAAGCATTTGCCATCATCTTTAGATTTTAATTAAGTCTTTCAACAACTACTTATTGAATGCCTATTACTTACACAGGTATTTTAAAAACCACAATAGGTAGAAACTTCTAATCAGCTATAATAAATGCTAAAATTAATTTTATTGTGAATTGATTATAAAATATCAGTCAGATAATATTCAGCTCATTTCAATGCAGTGAGTGATTTTTTTTTCTTAATTTTTAAACACTCCGTGATTACATAAAAAGGTAACATACTAAGAATGGCTAAGCATAATTGAGATGTAGTTTTTTTTTTTTTTTTTTTTTTTTTCTTTTTGCGGTATGCGGGCCTCTCACTGTTGTGGCCTCTCCCGTTGCGGAGCACAGGCTCCGGATGCGCAGGCCCAGCGGCCATGGCTCACGGGCCCAGCCGCTCCGCGGCATATGGGATCCTCCCAGACCGGGGCACGAACCCGTATCCCCTGCATCGGCAGGCGGACTCTCAACCACTGCGCCACCAGGGAGGCCCGAGATGTAGTTTTAATATAGTTTTTCAGGTATTGTAGGTTGGATGTGTTATGTAGGTATGTTTGGAGATATTACTTAGAACATTATGGGGAAATGTGTTTAAAATAATTGCATTGAAGCAGATCCTTAGGACACATCCCACTTAGGAATGTGGGACTGCCTGTATGTCCTCTCATTTCCACTTGGTTGGAGGATTTGCTTTTTCATCTCTCAAAGCACTAAATCCCAGCCATGGCCCTCCTGCCAGGAAGGAGGGATTCCCGTAAGCAGCCCATCGCCCCGTATCACCCCGTATCACGTGACCGAGGAGAAGGCAGAAGCACTGAGCCACACCATAACTCCTATTAATAAATGCCTTATACTGCAGCCCAAATGCAGTGCTTTTTTCTTTTAACCTTTTATGCTATAGCCCATGGTAATATTAAAAACCATGTGGCGTTCAATTTATAACCAGGTGAAAAACAGATCTATGAAATTATATTATTCCCCCAGGATCAATGCAAAGAAAATCATCGACTCAGATTGCAACAGGCTGAAGAAAGCATAAAATATTTTCATCAGCATCATAGCGTTCAGAGGGTGAGTGGTTGAAGAAAAATGTTTTATATTTGCATAACATGACACACGGGCTTAAGTTTGTGCAAAGTGGAGCTCCACTGCCCCATCAGCCTTGATCCTGAGGGGACAGCGCAGTCTGGCCCTGCAGCGTGGGGGGCAGACTTGGGGGCCGGAGGAGGCAATAATGTCAGGTGACGGTCCCTCTCTTTCTCAGGACTTCTGAGAAGTTTACAAATATGTGTTTGTTTAAATACAGAAAAGAGACCAGAAAAAAGAGGAGGCGCAAAAGAAAAAAGAATGGATAAACCAAGAACGCCAAAAAACACTCCAACGATTGAGAGCATTTAAAGAGGTGAGTTCTAGAAATAATCACTTCGCCTGCATTGTCTGGAGAAATAAACGAAGATCACCCATCCTAGGAGAAAAGTATAAAGTATTAGGAACAGATAACTTGGGACATAAAATGTTTCCCAAATGCCATTATTTGTAGTCTGTAAATAAAAATCAAAAATATTAGAAACATCAAGATGTTTTTGACCTTGCTGCACACTAGGGTTCCTGCTCTCCCCCCTGACCAGATGGTGTGGCTCTGCTCACCATGGTGTCAGCTGGCAGGGAAAACTGAAAATAGTTAAATTGCCCTTAGATTTAGCTGGCTGTTTCCTCATTTGTAATAAAGAAGTCTTTAAAATTTGGTCAAGGAAACATTGTGATATAAGTATAATTTGGCACCCTATTGAAAGTGAATAGGTTTAAAAAAAAAAGTAAATACTTATTTTAAAGTAACATTAAACTTGTTGAATGTAGAACATAAACCTGTTCTCATCACACACCTGCAACACACACCTTCATAATGACCCAAAAGAGAAAACTACCCACTCCCAGACATAATTCTGGGATGAGGTACTGAAGGTGCACTGTGTGATACCAACAAGAAAAATAGGGGCCACCAGAGTATATCAATCACGTCCTACAACTTCATCTTGTTTCCTGATATGCTTTCTACTCTGATCACTGCCATATACCAGGCTTGTGCTAGGCACTTACATTCATTCTCATTTAATTCTTAAAACAACCTTGTGCGATATCATCACCACTTTAAAGATGACTAACTGATGCTCAGGGTGATTACACAACTTAGATCAGGGATATACAGAGTCAGAGCCACAGCAGAGATTCTCCAACCCGGGCAGCACATCAGAAGCACCTCTGGAGCTTCTAAAGAATACTCATGCCCAGACCCCACCTCCAGAGAGTCTAATTGTTCTGGGTGAGAGCCTGGGCATGAATGCGGGGGGCTACATGAATACAGATGAGCCAGGTGGACAGTAACTTGCTGGTCAGCTGTCACCAGAGGGTATTGATCAGTGTGGAGGAAGGGATTCCATGGATGCAAGTCCAGCTCTGTAGCCCTGAACTAGTCAGAGCAGTCATGAACTTTCAAATGTAGACAGTATGAAGATGGTATGAAGGTGACAGAAATCAGGCTGCCAAAGCTCTCAACTGGAACGAGTTGACCTCAAATTGGTAAAAGTTGCAGTTTTTTTGGTCCATGGAGGTATACATCCCTCAAGATTAGGTCTTTGTAAGGTTAGGTTTTTCTTTAGTAAACTATACCTGTGAGACCAGAACTTCTTTATTTTTTTTTATTAATTAATTTTTATTGGAGTATAGTTGCTTTACAATGTTGTGTTAGCTTCCACTGCCCAGCAAAATGAATCAGCCATACATATACATATATCCCCTCCCTTTTGGATTTCCCTCCCATTTAGGTCACCACAGTGAATTAAAGAGTTCCCTGCGCTATACAGTATGTTCCCATGAGTTGTCTATTTTATACATAGCATCAATAGTGTATATGTGTCAGTCCCAATCTCCCAATTCCTCCCACCCCACCCCTTTCCCCTTTGGTATCCATACATTTGTTCTCTATTTCTGCTTTGTCTGTGTCTCTATTTCTGCTTTGCAAATAAAGTCAACTATACCATTTGTCTAGATTTTACATATATGTGTTAATCAGAACTTCTTTAATTCACATTTTTAAATTATAAAATTTACTCTAAACATAAAAATTAGAGAAACGTCCATAATTCCTGTTTTAACTGTCACTTTGAGGTCCACCCTGCTGGTATTTTTCATACCTCTGTTTTTTACCTGGTTATACATTTAACACCAGATCATCTGCATTTTTTAAGGATGTTTTGGACTTTGCACTACTTATGATTTTTCATGGCTGCCTAATACTTTAAATTCACCGTAATTTTTTCACCTATCGTTGATACTAAGTTTCTGATTTTTCATACTAAATATATGATGAATGTTTTCATCTGTATATATCCTTTCATACCTTTATTACAGAGAAAGTATTCTATGAAAGGATATAAATGCTTATTCCTTAATAGATAGATTTAGTAGCAAGGGTGGCTGTACACAGTGAGAAGGAGCCACTTTGTGAATTAGAATAATCTACGCACAGAAATGCTTCAGTGTTCACTTATAGAAAGCTTAAGCATTTTGACAGTTTGCATTTGTAGCAAGTTTCTCACAAGTTTTTCATTTTTAGAGATGTCCAGGTCGCTCTGTCCTAAAGAGCTCTCGCTCACAACCTGTGGCTCCACACCTGCTGAGTGGACTTCCCCAGCAGACATCCCCGCCGACTTCTCAGATGACGGCGGTGATCCATCCGTCCTCTAGGAAAACCAGAAGCACTCCCTTATCTGAAGTTAGTAACGTGATAACCCCTGAGCATGAAGACTATGCTAGAAACATCCCTGTTCAGACTTTTGTTCCAGTTGGTGCCCATACACACTGCAGATCAAGTGAGGAGTTGTCACTGCCGCCACCTCCTCCACCACCACCACCGTCACTGCCACCACCTCCTCCACCACCGCCACCGCCGCCGCCACCACCACCGCTGCCCCTCCCTGCTCTGCCCTTTTCTTCTCAATCTGCAAATCAGCGGAATTTACACTTCAGGACTTCAGCAAAAGATGATCAGCCGCTTCCTCCAGTGTGTGAATCGCCCGCTGAGAGCCCGTGTGGTTCCTCAGACAGTTTTAGCTGCCCAGGTAATCTGAAGTGCCCCTGCTCACCAGGAGTGGTTAGGTGGTTGGAGCGTTCTAGCTTTAGAAGCCTTCATCTTCAAATCAAAATCTTTTTTAGAACTCTCTACAATCTTAAAATATTTCAGTATTTTTTTTGCCTTATCACTCTTTTATTGCAAAGTTAGCATAGCCTAAATCTGAGTTTGATAAATGCTGTGGGAAATCTTTCTAAAATGAAGTGGTCAAAAAAATAGTAGACCACTTTTTTGCATTTGCAAGTATAGCACGCTGAATACACTTGAATATTTCTCTGTCTAATGAGGGCTATAGTTCTACTCATTATTCTAATTATGATTTAGACATTGACTATGGAGGAGACGGGCTGAAATCTGCCCAGACTCGGAGCCCACTGCTCTGGAGTGTACTTGTGTCTGTGTTTAAATTCTATCGAAATGCTGTGTACACTTGTTTTAAAGATTATGCCTCAGTACCTATGCCTAGAACATACAAGGGAACTGTGATAGGTGATGTGAATTATACAAACAGAACAGTTCCAAACTGTGGTTCTGGTTAATGCGTATTCTGGTTATTCTGAGTTCAAGGTTTCTTTGCACCTGGAGCCAGGTACAAGTGAAAATGTGCACACTCTTAGGTAGAGACCAGAGGCCCATTTCCATGGGGTCTGTGGCAACATCGTGTAAATGAAAGCGAGAGCTCACGTGCCTGGGCCTAGACGAGAGATGGGACGTGGTAGGGCTTTCGGGGGGGCGCCCTGTTCCCGGCCTGGGGTAGCCCACAGTGTGGGAAGCCCTGATCAGCTCACACACACTGCCTCAGTTCACTGGAAAGAATAATAAAATGCACTCCATGGTGAAACTTTGTCTTCTTACTCCTAGAAAGGAAATGTAATAACAAGTTATAGGTTAAAATCCAAAGTGTTTTGTTAGCCTCGGCATGGCCTTTCAATTCTGAACTAGAAATGACTATTCACCTTGAAGTCTCATATGGAAGATCCCTAGATGAGTGGCTACAGTCATGCCCCAGTCTCCAGCAGGTGGTAAAAGATTTTACCCCCGCAGGGGTCTCAAGGTGCCAGAGTGAAAAATAGCTTCTCTTCACCAAGGCCTTGAAACTCTGATCTAATCTGTGTTTTGACAGCATTTCACACCCTCAGAAGTAGAGCACGTAAGTTACGTCAGGGTAATGTAGGTGGAATTAAACACACTATATACAGAGAAATGTGCCAGTGCCACCCACTCTGGGTTCATTGAGCTACTGATTAAAGTTTTGCTTTAAGCCTTTTCATGTGTGGAAACCTACTTGCTTCATTATCACAGAACGAGTCATCACTGGACTAATATCCAAGATGGAAGTTGGGGAAATACAGTGGGGTACATTAAAACAAAATTTTAAGTGGGAAGGGAAATAGAGGAGATACAATTTTAGAGCTGTCAATGCACATTGGGTTGGATTACTTAACACCCCAGGAATTCATAACTATCTTCAGGGTTACACAAAAGGATAACACCTGTGTCTTGAGAAATAGCCACCCTAACAGAAGGTGTGTTGACTTTTGACTGTGCCTGGGAGTTGCTATGGATTTGAAGAAGTACTGGAAAATAAGTGGTCAAGGTAAAATATTAGCAATTAGACTATCCTGGATTCAGAAAGGGAGCTGATGGTCGACCTCTCTAGCAGATAATCAAAGCATTTGTTTAATGGAATGATGATTATTTGTTTACATCATCGCATTAACTGATGTGTGACGTAACCCTGTTAACGAGTACAAACATGTCTCGGCATCTCAGGGAGAAAGAGTATGATTTCGTGACTCCTTGCTCTGTTTACTCAATTTCAGGGTCGATGGACGAAGTGCTGGCCTCCTTAAGGCATGACAGGGCCCCTCTCCAGAAGGTGCAAGCGCCCACTTTGTCCCCTCCTCGTGCCTCAGTCAATGAGCACATTCTGGCCGCCATAAGGCAAGGAGTCAAACTGAAGAAAGTTCACCCTGACCTTGGCCCGAGCCCCAGCAATAAACTCACCAGCGACCTGGAGAGGAGCATCAAGGCGGCGCTTCAGAGAATTAAGAGAGTATCTGCTGACTCGGAGGAGGACGATCGTGATGAGCAGAACCCTGGCGAGTGGGACCATTAGCCTCTTCGCCAAGGCCCAAGGCTTGTTCTGGAAAAGCATGTGGATGGGGTGCTGGTAGACTGGCCACATAACACCCCGAAAGATCAGCAGGGCTGGGTGTGTGATGTCGCAGCTTTATTTAACGCTGCAGCTCTTCAAGTCAGGGAAGGAAGGAGAGACGTGGTGCCTTTCACGCATCTAAGAACACAACGGTGAGCGCTGCTGGCATAAGAAAATGGTAGTTATTGTTCACCACGGATAATCTAGAATCATTCCCTTATTCTGAAAAACGTTTACACTGCTATGGTAAACAGCACTACTGACCGTTCCTCCCGAGTGTGTGTAGTGGTTTCCTGGGATTGAAAGGTTTGAATGTGAACATTATTTTAACAATAATCCGAA
Source organism: Mesoplodon mirus (assembly GCF_964341445.2). Lineage (NCBI taxonomy): Eukaryota > Metazoa > Chordata > Mammalia > Artiodactyla > Ziphiidae > Mesoplodon > Mesoplodon mirus. The sequence goes on along the minus strand of NC_138979.1, from coordinate 36,311,271 downwards.
TAAGTTGCTTATAAGCAGGAATTATTTTAAATATTTTAAAGGAAATGTATTTCATGTATCAGGCAGTATATAAATTCATAATAAAGAACTATTTATAATGCATTAGTGTCACTCATGAGGAAATGAAACATAATATCTTAACACAGCCATCCCTCCCTTGGCTGGGTTTAGCTGAAATCTTATTAAAAACATTAAATGGGACTTCCCTGGTGGCACAGCAGTTAAGAATCCACCTGCCAACGCAGGGGACACGGGTTCGAGCCCTGGTCCAGGAAGATCCCACATGCCACGGAGCAACTAAGCCCGTGCGTCACAACTACTGAGCCTGCGCTCTAGAGCCCACAAGCCAGAACTACTGAAGCCCGCGCACTCTAGGGCCTGCGTGCCACAATTACTGAGCCCGTGAGCTGCAACTACTGAAGCCTGCGCGCCTAGAGCCCGTGCTCTGCAACAAGACAAGCCACTGCAGTGAGAAGCCCGTGCACCGCAACGAAGAGTAGCCCCTGCTCACCTGAACTAGAGAAAGCCCGTGCGCAGCAACGAAGACCCAACTCAGCCAAAAACACCACCACCAACAAAATCCCCCAAACGTTAAACATTTATTTAAGCAAATACTAAGGGCGGGGGAGGAGTGTTGTTCCCCTCAGGCACTCATGCTGGAATCATTTCTCCTCCTTGCTTTGTGTTAAAATTAGGAAAGGGGAAGAGACCCATACAAGGCGGTCTCCTCATTTCTCAAATTGTCCAAAGCATCCCCTCACTCTTGCCATGGCAATCCTGGGTTTCCACAGAACAAGATGAATCGACCCTCCTTATCCAAAGTAAAGTTGTTAAAGACCAAAACCCTTCCTACTTAGAGTTTCTTCTTAGCTAACTCCGAGGGGCCTCAGCTGGCATAGCTGGGAGGGGTCTGGGTCCTTCTTCAGCAGCTGCAGCCTGGACCTCCGTGCATGGCTGGAGATCCTTCAGCGTGGCCACTGCCAGGTCACCCGTGGGTCCGTCAGGTGTCCTACTTTCCCTGACCTGAAGCGATGCAGACCCAGATCCAGCTCCTGTACACGAAGGTGCCTCACTCTGCTCCCGGGGCCCAGGCCTTGGTGCCGTGACCCGGCATTAGCCTCTGTTCCCACTGTTCCCTTTCCTTTTTGCAGGTTCCCGGTGTGTGTGGGGGTGGGTGGGTAGTGCTGCAGCACGGGGGACAGTCCCTGCTGTCTACTTACCGGGCCTCAGTCGCAAATCCCAGCAGCAGGCCAAGTGGCAGCCTCCCAGGCCTCTTTCTCCACCATAGACAGGCCAAGCTCAGCACAAAAAGTTTCTCTAGAAAGAATCTGGTATTTTTAAAAATGGCAACATCAGAGCTTTGCTGGACTTTCTTATGCTTATTATGCAATTTGGTATTTTTATTTTAATTCTTGTAATTTCAGTATTTTGAGACACCAGTGAGCTTACTCAGACTTGGATAATTCTCAGAATTTGCTTTCTAAGGCCTGCCAAAGATGAGAAGACTCAAAAAAAAAAAAAAAAGATCCTTTCCCAGAGAGTTCTCCAATTGAAACCCCTCGCCCAACTGTCTAATGTGCATCCAAGCTTCTCTGGGATCCTCTCTCCCTCATTTCTCCATTTCCCCCCTTCTTCCAGCCAAGGCTTAAGTCCAGACTCTGGCCTCGGGATCCAGAGCCACGGGGAGGGTCAAGTATTGTCTCCTATTGTCCAGCTTCAAACCTGTGCAGTCCACCCACTAAAGTGCTGTCAATCCATCCCCACCTCCCCCCTCGATGTCCCTCTCCACTCTCCAACCCACCCCGGTAAAGGCCTGCCCCTCAGAAACCTGGCTTCTGCCTCTCCGCCCCTTCCCCACCACAGGTTTTACTCCAGCAATACCAAGCAGGCTGCCCTCAAATGGACCTGCTCTCCTAAGCCTCAGCGCCTGGGGCATCCCGGCCTTCTGCCACCTGTCCGGCAAATCCACACCCACCTCTCAGTCTCAACTCCATCACGTCCTCCTCTCCAATGTCTTCCCGGGCCCTCCCCTACTCTAGGACCACTGCCCTTGTCCTGGACACCAGTCACAATGCCTCCCCCAACCCACAGCCCTGGCTACAAGGGCAGCCCACTTTGGCCACGTTTTAGAGCCTGAGTTGGGCCCTCTGGCTAAAGCTGATACTAGGACAGCCAATTCATAACTGGAAGCCTCCTATGGATTGTCCCGGAGTGAAAAACCATGAGCCGGGCTGATCAGACTGACTTATTCATTTGTTCATTCGTTTCCTCTCCCGCATTTGAATTGGTGAATCAAGCAGGTAGTAGCAGGAGCCAGAATCAAGAGGTTTTTGATTAATGACCACCCATCATGTGAAACCATGTAGCTGAGTGAATTTATACAGTAAGTCCCCTACATACGAACCTTCAAGTTGCAAACTTTCAAAGATGGGAACATGCGTTTGCAGGTCCAATCATGTAAGTTAGTGAGTTCACGCGTCTGGCGTACATTTTCACGTGCATGCATCTGCTACAAGTGGTTGTGCTTTTGTGTACTTTATCGTACAGTACTGTTTTTTTGTGTGTGTGTTTGTTTTTTATGTATTATTTGTGTGAAAAGTATTATAAACCCATTACAGTACGGTACAATATAGCCGATTGTGTTAGTTGGGTACCTAGGCTAACTTTGCTGGACTTAACGAACAAATTGGTCTTATGAACGCACTCTCGGAATGGAACTCGTTTGCATGTCGGGGACTCACTGTACAGCAGAGTTCCTCAACTCTTAGATATGTAAACTCATGGGAGGAGCGTATCAGGTTTCTATTGCTGCCAGAACTAACTACCACAATTATAGAGGCTTAAAACAACACAGATTTTCGGGCTTCCCTGGTGGCGCAGTGGTTGAGAGTCCGCCTGCCAATGCAGGGGACACGGGTTCGATCCCTGGTCTGGGAGGATCCCACATGCCGCGGAGCAACTGGGCCCGTGAGCCACAACTACTGAGCCTGCGCGTCTGGAGCCTGTGCTCCGCAACGGGAGAGGCCGCGACAGTGAGAGGCCCGCGCACTGCGATGAAGAGTGGCCCCCGCTCGCCGCAACTAGAGAAAGCCCTCGCACAGAAACAAAGACCCAATGCAGCAAAAATAAATAAATAAAATTAAAAAACAAAAAACACAGATTTATTATCTTACCGTTCCATAGGTCCGAAGTCCTACATGGGTCTCACTGGGCTAGTATCAAGGTGTCAGCAAGGCTGTGTTCCTTTTTGAAGCTCTAGGGGAGAAGCTAGAAGCTTTTCCAGTTTCTAGAGGCTGCCTGCATTCCTTGACTTGTGGCCCCTTCATTGATCTTCAAAGCCAGCAACATGGTATCTCTTTGACTCTTCTTCCATCACCATCTCTTTCTGACCCCAGCCAGGAAAGGTTCTCTGCTTTTAAGAACTCATGTGATTAGATTGCCCCCCCCCACCAGATAATCCAGGATAATCTCCCCATCTGAAGGTCCATCTGCAAGGTCCCTTCTGGCATGTAAGGTAACACATTCATAGGTTCTGGGGATTAGGATGTGGACATCTTTGGGGAGCCATCACCTTGTTGTCTAGCACAAGGAACTTCTAGAATGCATACTGCAAGGCCTGGCCTGCAAAAATGCTAATCCAGGAGGTTTTTCTGGGAAACCCAAGATAGCTCTGAAGCAGCTGGTCTGCAGACCATCCTTAGAAAAACACGAATATATACAAGTCAGACAGGAAATGAGGGGGCTGTGACAGGGAAGAGTGAGGCAGGCATACTTAGAGTCATTGCAGGTTCCTTCCAAGATGAAGAGCCTTGGAGCTGGATGTCTCACAAAGTCTTCAGAGTGGCCCAGGGTCACCCCAGCTCTGGAGAAGCAGGATGTACGCTGACTCCTGTTCTTGAACACCTGTGAGAGCCCTGCTTGAGGGGGAGTCTCACACATCCTCCATCAGCTGAGTTCCATTTGCACCTGCAACATATCACCTCACGGCTCCACTGGAACGTAATAGATTTGCGGAAAATATCTGTGTCTTTTCACCTTTGTGTTCCCAGGGCCTGGGGCATAAAGGCGCTCAAGAAATATTTGTTAAACGAATACATGAATTAATGATTTAAGAGCTGTATGTGTGTAGGGAGGGTGGGAGGGAGATGCAAGAGGGAGGAGATACGGAGATGTATGTATATGTAGAGCTGATTCACTTTGTTTTAAAGCAGAAACACACCATTGTAAAGCAATTATACTCCAATAAAGATGCTAAAAAAAAAAAAAAAAGCTGTAAGTGTGAAAAGAGCTCTCTAAGAAGCATGAGAGAAGTCCCCTGGAGTGGCTGATTTTAATCTGGAGGGCCTAGGCCTTTGAGCTGGGTCTAAGAAGAGAAATGGGGTTGGAAATGGGAAAGGATTCCGGGCAGGGGGAAGAGCAAGAACTAGAGCACAGAGAGGACGCACCAGCAAGGCCTGGGCAGGACCAGGGAAGGCGGCTAGTGTGACCTCATGGGGGGAGGGTGGAGAGAGGGGGCTAGAACCTGATGACTCAAGCTTTAGGAAGAGGCCTCTGGCAGCTTTACCTAAAAGGAACCAGACGATGGAGGAGATCCTAGAGTGAGGGGATCAGGAACAGGATAGGGACTGTCTGGTGAGAGAAGCAGTGATGGAGTGAAGAGACTGAGATAACCAGAGGAAGAAGCATAATATGGTGACTCATTGTGCAGGAAGCAAGGGCAAGGACATAGATGGTGCCAACACCTGGAGGGGGGAGGTGCCACGGTCGGGGATCAGGAGGTGGGTAGGGGGCAGCACTGGACAAAAGGGAGCTGACTCCAGGAGGCTGGGACAAGGTGGAGTGGGGAAGCCTTGGAACTGCCAGGGGAGAGTGTCACAGGAAGGTGGCCCAGGCCGGATCCTTGGAGACCCCAACACTACAGGGCAGGAGGAGGAGGGTAAGGAAAAGGAGTAGTCAGGAGCAAGACAAGAATTGGGAAGGAAAGCTTCATTCATGGGACGATTATTGCAAAAGAGCGAGGTCAACTTTCCCAAGCGCCCCGGAGAAGTAAAGCCTAGGACCCGACTGGCGTAAGGAGGCCCCTCTGGGAGGTGGTTGATGTGGGGATCTGGGCCAGAGCCCCCCCCCGCAAGTGAGCTGCAGGGGCCTGCAAAGCAAGCGGGCATGGGTGGCCACAGAATCACTTCCGCTCACTAGCATGCTCTCTTGTGCAAACACGCAGTGGTTTATCTAGCAGTCCCTCTAAGTTAAATCACCCTCCACCCGAAACCTTTGCTGCCAAACATGGGATGGCTGTGTAGAGAGAGGGCCTAGGACAGCCTCACGGAGATTTCTGCAGCACAGGAACCTGTGAGGAATTCTTGTGACACAACGGTAGTAGAGTGAGACGGCAGGAACAGGGGACATCTCAACAGACAGAGACCCCCTGACCCCCACCACCCTGGGAATATGCAAGCCCTCAGCCTTCGAAAACTCACATCTGGAGAAAAGGGAGTCCTGGGATTGACTGAGATCCAATTGCATGAGCCTGGTAGAACGAGGGCCCAAAACAGAAACTTACTTGAATGAAGGGAAAATAGAGAAGGTGGCATATCTTTCACTCCTGAGCTGTGGGTTGAGATTCACACCTCCTCCACGTGTTTTGGAAAAGTTGGTTCGCTGCCGGGCACAGACTTTGCCATGTGAATAATCTGCTTGAATAGCTCTGGAAAAATCTTTTCCGGTAGAATGAGTCTCCGAGATTAGCTTTTCCCCCAACAGCCAGGAACATAAGCATATACCCTCTGCTGCCTTCTGCTCAGAAGGCCAGCCCTGCAGAAGAAAAGTGCCTCTTGGGTTAAGAAAAGCTTCAATATTGACCCCATCGAGGCAGAAGGTGACCAGCTGGAGGGCAGGTGACCCTTAACCATACCAAGCATGGGGCTGCCCTGAAGCAGGAACTGGAAATGTTGGCAAACCCCCCAAACCCTAATTCTGTTCCAAAGGCTTACGTGCCTTAACCCACACTGCCTTCCTTGCTTTGGCTCAGGAAGTCACCCTAGAGAACATCAACCTACCCTTGGGGAGATCCAGAGTTTCCAAAATATGTTAAGACACAAAGGGCTTCTGAAAGATTTTTGTTAACTTAAAAACAGACACAAACATTTTACTGAACTATGTATTTCTACATAAACAACTCTGTTACAACAAAATCAGGTAAAATCCACAAAGGTAGACAAGTCTTTAAAGGAAAATATTTTTTCCCTTAAGTATAAAAAGATAATTTGCCAAATAACGTCATACTGAAACACATAAAGCAAGAACTGTTAGAAACACAAGAGAAATAGACAGAAATACAATAGTAGTCTGAGACTAACACACTTTCCTTAGTCTTTAATGAATCAGGTAAGCAAAAATTAAAGGTCCATAAGATTATAATTAATAAGGTCAAATTAATACATATAGATTTAATTTTGTTCCCTTCCGAGAATATATCTTCTTTTCCAGTTTCCTGGGAATATTGATTAAAATTAACAATTTATTAGGTCCCAAGAAAACATCAATAAAGTCCAAAATGCAGAAATTGTACAGGCCATACCCTCTTTGACAACACTTGTAACAAATGTTAATAACAACAACAAAAAGTATCAAACTATCTAGAAATTTTAAAGTTAATTTCAAATAACTCTTAAGTAAAAAATAAAGTCAAATATGAAATTACAAGTTATTTATAACTTAGAACACCATAGCTAAAAATTTAACAGAAATGGATAAAGAAATATTCAGAAGAAAAGTCAGGTAGCCTTATGAGTGCGAGTAACTATATCTACTATTAAACAGGAAAAAGTTAAAATGGCATTCAACTTGAGAAGGTGAAAAAAAAATAAAATAAAGGAAGAAAATTAATAAGAACAAAAACAAACCAAAAAAATCATAAAATGGTAAAACAGTAAATTAAGATTTAAAGTCCCAGAGTAAAAAGGGAAAGCACAGACACAGAACGTTATGAATGAGAAAAGAAAATACGACAGCTCCAGGCCAGCAAAGTTGAAAATATTAACAGAATCATTAATTAGGAAGTTTAAGTTGCCAGAAACTTACAGAATAGGAAGAAAGTTTAAAGAGACTAATGAGCATGGAAAAACATTGAAAAAATTGTCAAAGAATTATTTCCTAAAAAGGCACTAGACTTAGACAGCTTTATACATGTTATAAAAACTTCAAGGAGCAAAAAATTCTAAATATTATTTAAGCTGTTCAAGGGCATAGAAAAAAAGAGAGAGAGCTTCTCAAGTTCTTTTTTTTTTTAAAGAAGTTAACACAAACCCAACATCAATACCTGACAAAGACAGCAGAAAAAAAAATTATACAACTATCCACCTAAAATTTTGAAAAATTCCAAAATAATAAGAGCAAACCAAATCCAGAGTAATTTTCTTATTTTAAAGCTCTTACTATTATTATACAAGTAATATGAGAGCCATGTAGAAAAATCAGAAAATACAGATAAGAACAAAAAATAAAAGTCTACCATAAACCAATCCATCATAAATAACCACTGTTAACATTGAGTGGGGACATATATTGAAAGAATAATATACCATGACTAAATCAGATTTTTCTAGAAATGCAGAGAGGGTCTGACATTAGCAAATCTATTTAAATGATTCATATTAAGTTATGATAAAGAAAAACCATTTGATCATCTTGACAGATGTGAAAAAAAAGGCATTTAATAAAATTCCAACAACCATTACTGATAAAACTTTCAGCAAACTAGAAAGAGGAGGGTATAACTTTAATATATAAATTCAAATATTAAGAATATCTCATACTAAGAGTCAAATTTGTACTTTTGGAGAAACACTAGAGATATTCTCGCCAAGTAAAAATATATATATAAAGAAGAATGTAAAATATCGGCACAATTTATATAGGTGTTATTTACCATTGTTCTAAAAGTGCTGGTCAGTGTGATAAGGATGTGAAATAAGATTATTAAAAATATGGAGGTAAAGTTATCATCACTACTCAGAACTATTAACTACATGAAAAAGGCAAAAGAATTAACAATAACAACAACAAAACTATTAAAATGAAAGGAAATTCAGTAATTGGCTAGCTACAAAATAAACAAATAACCAATTGCCAAGTTAAACAAACTAGTAAACAACCACAGAACTCTCTATGCAGAGTTAAGAAGAATGAGGTAGATTGATATGGTACTGACAGGAAGATGTCTAAGATCTATTGCCAAGTGAAAAATACAAGCAGCAGAAGAGTTCTATCATATGGTCAAAATGATAAAAACATACTTTAGGAAAAGAAGATTTGAGGACTATGAGTCAACTGTTGACTGTTTATCTTGGGGGCAGAAGGATTTTAATTATGGGGGACTTTCAGTTTCCATATTATGTTTTTTCATAATGCTTCCATTTACACAGCTTTTGTTTAATATTTTAAATTAAAAAATCAGGGGCTTCCCTGGTGGCGCAGTGGTTGAAAGTCCGCCTGCCGATGCAGGGGACACGGGTTCGTGACCTGGCCCAGGAAGATCCCACATGCTGCAGAGTGGCTGGGCCCGTGAGCCATGGCCGCTGAGCCTGCGCGTCCGGAGCCTGTGCTCCGCAACGGGAGAGGCCACACAACAGTGAGAGGCCTGCGTACCGCAAAAAAACAAACAAACAAACAAACAAAAAAACAATGGATTTAATTTTCATTTAAAAAAAAAGTAGTCATGTACCTTTATACTAACAATAAGCAGTTGGAAAATATAATGGACAAAAGAGCTCATTTACCATAGTAACCACAACTACAAAAAATTACCTGTACTAGAAAAAATATACTGAGGAACATAATACTTTATAAATTTACTGAAATGAAAGGTTAAATATTATGAAGATGTTAATTCTCTCTATAGTTACCTATAAATTTTACACAATCCAATTTCCAGTTCTTCTAAATGCTACAAAATGATCCTGAATTTCTTTTGGAACTGTCAATATACAAAAAGTACTAGGACATTTTTGAAGACGTTTAATTAATGGGGACATTTAGTCTAAATCTGAGATGATCAAACTATGTGGTACCAGTGCCAGAATGTACACAATAGAAAGTTCAGAAGTACACTTAAAGAAATATAAGGATTGAGGGCTTCCCTGGTGGCGCAGTGGTTAAGAATCCTCCTGCCAATGCAGGGGACACGGGTTCAAGCCCTGGCCTGGGAAGATCTCACATGCCACAGAGCAACTAAGCCCGTGCACCACAACTACTGAGCTTGTGCTCTAGAGCCCGCGAGCCACAACTACTGAAGCCCGTGCACCTAGAGCCCATGCTCCACAACAAGAGAAGCCACTGCAATGAGAAGCCCGTGCACCACAAGGAAGAGTAGCCCCTGCTTGTCACAACTAGAGAAAGCCTGCATGCAGCAACGCAGCCAAAAATAAATAAAATAAATAATTAAAAAAAAAAAGAAAATGCTTTCTAAAAAAAAAAAGAGGGGCTTCCCTGGTGGCGCAGTGGTTGAGAGTCCGCCTGCCGATGCAGGGGACACGGGTTCGTGCCCCAGTCTGGGAAGATCCCACATGCTGTGGAGCGGTTAGGCCCGTGAGCCATGGCCGCTGAGCCTGCGCGTCTGGAGCCTGTGCTCCGCAATGGGAAAGGCCACAACAGTGAGAGGCCCGAGTACCGAAAAAGAAAAAAAGTATATATATGGATTGGGTATATAGTGAAAATGGGATTTTGTATCAGTAGAGAAAGGATAGATTTCCCAGTAAGTGATGTTGGGGTAATTAAAAAAATAAATTCCACATGGATCATAGATTTAATTGCTTAAACAAAACAATAAAAGTACAAGAATAAAATACTGGTGAAAATTCATACAACCTTGGAATCAGAATTGCAAAGATCTTCAAAAGCATGACAGCAAAGGCAGCAACCATAAAGGAAAAGGTAGATTTGACTAAAAAAAATTTTTTTTAATCTAAGCCATATATTGACCTTTTAAAAAATAAATTTATTAATTTAATTTATTTATTTCTGGCTGTGTTGGGTCTTCGTTGCTGTGTGTGGGCTTTCTCTAGTTGAGGTGAGCAGGGGTTACTCTTCCTTGTGATGTGTAGGCTTCTCATTGTGGTGGCTTCTCTTGTTGTGGAGCACGGGCTCTAGGTGTGCGGGCTTCAGTAGTTGTGGCACACAGGCTCAGTAGTTGTGGCACACAGGCTTAGCTGTTCCGCAGTATGTGTGATCTTCCCAGACCAGGGCTCGAACCTGTGTCCCCTGCATTGGCAAGTGGATTCTTAACCACTGCACTACAGGGAAGCCCCAAATACATGCAACTTTTAAAAAATAATATTTATAGGGAGAAAAAAAAACTTCTTAGAAATCAATGAGAAACACAAACACCTTGTGAGAAAATTGGCCAGAGAAGACGAATAGGTAAATGACAAAAGAATATAGTCTAATAAATATGTTGGTTAGGAGGGTCACACTATCATCAAAATATGCATATCAAAACTAGCCCCCCCAGTCCCCATGGGAACACCAGTGTGAAAGAGGGGAATCGGACATTCTCACACATTGCTGGTGGGAGCATAATTTGGTATCATCTTTCTGGAAGGCAATTAGAGGCAAGATATATTAAAAGTCCCCAACATGTGCATACCTTTTTGTTAGTCAGGATATGTTACACTGCAGTAACAAAATAACCCTGACATCCCAATAGTGTAACACTTAAAGTTTATTCTTTCTTCACAGTACACGTCCACACAGGTGGGGAGGGGGGTGTCATGATGGGAGAAGGGGAGCTCTCCACACAGTCACTCAGGGACCCAGGCTGACAGAGGCTCCAGCTGACATAGGCTCCAGCCCTGGGACATCACCACCTGTGGGGCAAGGCAACAGAAAGACTGGAGACCTGCACGGGGGCATCTCACAGTCTCAGCCTGGACGTTGCACATGTCAGTTCTGCTCACACTTTATTGGCCAGCATTAGCACCAGGACCCTGAGTGACTATAGGGGGTGGTAAGTGGCATCTCCTGTGTGCCCAGGAGGGAGAGGAGGAGACGGAGCAGTGCTTGTAGCACCCATTACACTTTTGAGCCAGCAAGTCCAATTTTAGAAAGTTATCCTAAGTAAATATTCTAAAAAGTTCATGAAGGTGTTAGAAGAAAGGATTTCCATCATATCCTTGAGTACAACAGTATAAAGCTGGAAACAAGTACCCAAGGTACAACTTACACAGATGTTAAAAATGACGCTGTTACATATTTCTGACATAGAAATATATTCACTATAGTGTTAAAAGGGAAAAAAGCAAGTTATAAAACAGTATATGTATAATAATGTATAATATGATTGTATCTCATGAGAAAAGTAATAAAACAGCTATAGATGCATAGAAAAGAAGTCTGAAAAGATATATACCAAAATGTTAACAGTGGTTATAATCAGATGGTGTAATAACAGGTGATTTTTTTCATTTCTTCTTAGAAAAGTATATATTATTTATGTACCAAAAAGGCATTTGAAAAGGGAAAAGAAAAAAACAACAGTATTCTTGGGAGAGTCCACTTATCCACCTCATGCTAATCGTTAAATTCTTACATTTGATGCAAGAAATGCCTAATTGTCTGTCACACCATAAGACATTGCTACAACAATTTATTTAAAGTCAGGATTTTATATTAAAAGTGGTCCATAGGGTAAGAACAGTGACACATTCCCCACAGCTGCATATCATCGGACCTGTCAGTCATCCGCCAAAATGTCCCACAGTCTGGACTCCACCGTGGTTTCTCTGGGCTCCTGGCAGGTGCACCGGGGGTCTGTGTGGCCTGGGGGGGGGCCACTCTTCACAAGGCTCTGCATTCGTCAAAGAGAGTAGGGCACTGTACAATTCCGCTCAAAACAAAAGACCCACAAGCTCTTCTTCTCAAAGATGGATTCCAGAACATATAACATCACCGCCAGGATAATTATAGACTCCTCTTAGCTATACATATATTTTTAAATTGAAAACCCTTCCTTGTCGTTTCTCCTGCTTCCCCCTGCTGCTTCCTCCCCCAATACACACACACACACACACACACACACACACACACTCTCCAAAGTTCACTAGACCATATCATCTGGCTGCCAAATTCTTACCATAATCACCTTCTTCCTGGCTGGTGTTTAAAGAGGAACTGGAAAAACCCATATTCTTGAGATTGGTGTATGAAAAAGACACGTAAAACAACACGCATTTTTATACAGGATTCCCTCTCCATGCCGTCACCCCCACCATCCCAAGAATATATACTTATTTTGGGGAAACTATGTATGCAGAAATTGGAATTCTTTTAAACCATGCATGTCATTTAAGAATATGTATGGATGTTGATTTGTAGGCTTCTAGTTTAAATCGCCAGCGCTTCAAAATCCAGTGATCTTTCGAGTGAATAAAAGAACCCATAGCTTTTAGATGGACACATGGCACAAGAGCCACTTTCAGCGATGAGCTGAATGCAGCGGCTGGCTCTGTCTTAAAGGGCAACCTCTGTCAAGCACCTCTGCTAAGTCCCATCCCGGCTGCCTGCCTTCTAAGGGAGCACCTGGCCACACCTGACGTCCCTGGCACACCCTGTGGTTGGCTTTGGCTCTCACCCAAAGTTGCCCCCGATTTCTATAGAAAAGCAGTCTTGCCTATAGAAAAGGAGTCCTTTTACAACAGGCCGATCGTGACGCCTCTGAGTAGCACTGTATCCCACCCTTTATTTGATGTTTTATGTCAAATGTAGTAAATACTGGCCAGGCGTTAGCTAACCACCGTCCAGGCTGTGCCCGCGGGCCACCCAAGTCTAGAGGTGTCCATGAGGAGACTGCAGGATGGAGACCAACTGCCCGCTGTGGACAGTCCTCCCGGGGGCCGGTCAGGCGCCACTCAACCTGCTCTAACCACTGGCTGGTCTACTCCCTCCCCAGTGCTGGCTCCTGTCTGGGAAGGGGCTGGGCAGTGATGGGCAATCCCCCCACACCCCACCTGCCCCACCATCACTCTGTTTACTGCTCTGCCATTTTGGGGCCTCCTGCTTGTTTTGAACAAACTGCTTTGCCTCCACGAAAGCCATCAACGAAGAACTCAAAATGTGTCTCATCGTTCTGGCCTCTCAAAGCACCAACATCATTTTAACCAACAATCTCTTGGAAAGATCCCTACAAAAGCAGAATCATTCAAAAGTGGAACTTATTGCTGTAATGAATGTAAATGTAATTCTGATTCATTCATTTATAAGTTATCATTTGCTGTGGACATATGTTAAAACAGTATAACTGCAATGTGCTCTTATCAGGACACGAGAGTGTTTTTTTTCTTGGCACCCAAAGGTCACTAAAGGGAGAAGAGAGCATGACTCGTAGAAAGACACTGGACCAGGGTTCAGGAGACCCAGATGCAGCCCAGGCTGCTGCTCACTAGCTGGGTGACTCAGGGTGAGTCACCTGTCTCTGCTTCCTCTGCAAAATGGGGAATGATCTCTGCCCCATTCTCTCACTCAGCTGAGGTCTAAAGTGACGGCATGCAGGGGAGTGTGGAAGGGAGGGAGCGTACAAGTTCTGGGTCTCATGTGGACGTTGGCTCTCTTTCAAGGCCTGACCACACTGTCCCAGCCTGTCACTCAGGTGGTTTTCCATTCCCGAGGCACTAGGAAGACTTTATCTCCCCTTGCCGCTCTCAGCTGTATCATGCATCCAGTGGGTCTTTACTTGGAATGAAAATTATTTTTAAGGATCATTATGGTTAAAGGATTCCAAATTTTCCATTGCTTTTTTTAGGCCCCAGGTTTCACAGATGCAAAGGAAAAAAAAAAAAGCTAATTGAGGTTCAGGCAGCCAGTCTTGGAGATGTCCAATCAGGAGACATCACTTGGAAACAAAGACGCAGTCCTAGCTCTAAATCCTCCAGCAGCATGACAGGGCTGGGGTGTTTGTGAGGCAAGGGTTATGCCCTGCCTGCACTTGGCTTCAGATCACGACAACCAAAGGGCATCAGTGCTGAGACTGGAGCTGGATGTCCTAACAAATGAGGGCTTGGCTCAAGGGAAACTGGGATGAATTCAGCGGGTCATTCTCCTTATATCCCGAGGCTGTTAGACAGGGCTAGCCTCTCGACAGACTGTCTAGGTTGTCCCCAGGCCTTTTTTTTTTTTTTTTTTTTCAAGAAAGTAAATGAAGAAACATTAAGACCTTTAGAGAAAAGCAGAAGGAACTGAAAGTCCAGGGCTTTTGTAAAGGTGTGCTTTCCCTGCTGAGCCGAACTTAGCTTCTCCTTTAGAGGAACCCCTGCTGCTCTTAGCTCCTGGGCTGCATGGTGTAAAGCTGGCTGGGGCCACATAGTGTGGGGCTCTCAGCTCCTCACCTACTGCCTACAAGGGCTCACCAAACTCTTCCACGGTCGGTGAGCAGGGGTCATGGGTCTCAACTGCACAGGGACACAGCAGCCCACTGTGGTAATGGCTCTACCGCTGCCACCGGTTTCTTCAGTCACTGCCCAGAATGTGCAAGTGGCTTTAGCAACTCTATCCTCCAATGAATACGTCATCTGAGCATGCTCCAGTCAGTCAAGACAGCTCCTTCTGGATGAATAAACTGCCTCATAGACAGGGGTAGTGGGCATCAGAAGACCCAAGCTGAGGTTTCAGAATCCCAGTGTCTGCTGCTCCTGGGCAGGTGGACTGGCCTAGCCTGAGAAGAATCCTCTTTAGCCCACTGCTGGGCCACAAGGCCAACTCACGGTCAGCCCAGCTCTCTGATCTCCAGGTCAGTAGAGCGGCTACCACAGTCCTGAGAGCCATCTGGAGCTCCAGGGAAAGGGCAGGGCCAGCAGCGCCCAGTCACAAACCAGCAGGAGGGCTGACCACGCTTTCCATTTCCATCTGCCACCAGCCCAGTGAACTCCACCAGAGCTGCCCCACTCAGTCTGCGGGTCTCCCCTACATGTCCTGGTGCTTTCCCCATCCCAAATAAGACCTCCCTGCTCAGGGAGATGGTCTCAGCTACATGAAAGAGAGCAGCAGGACTTGTAAAGTCACCCTGGGGCCCGGGTCACATCCTTGTGTACCCTACCCACCTCCTCAGGCTATTTTATTGTTTATCTAAACAATTCAGCAGGGAGCAATTCTAATGTGTGAGAAAATCCTTCTAGAGGGGGAAGTTCTCTTAGTGGTTCTCAAAGTAGGTAAGGGGGCAGCAAAGCCTCCCCCTCCTTCAAAGGGATTTAGAAATGCCGATGGCCAGGGATTCAGACCATCTTGCCATGCATGGGGCAAATGAAATGGCCACTGGCCCCACTGAGAAACTCAGTAAGAGAGGAGAGGTCCATGGCTCTGGTCCCTTCCTTAGCAGGAACAGGGTGAGGCAGACCTGGGCAGAACTCCTCTAAGGCCAAGGCTCAGCCACTTTGAGCCCACTCTTTCCCTCATGGGCCTGTGTGATTTCTTTTTCAGTTGTCTAAACCCAACAGAGGATCCCACCCTAGATCCCAAGCCCTGGGCAGCCCCTATACCAGGGACAGTCAGTGGTCCTAGAATCCCTAGGCCACAGGCCTCACCCCTGGAAAGGAAGGGTGGTCTCAGTGTCAGAGGCCCCCAGGGGCAGAGCATCATGGATGGGCTGCTGGGGGCGGGGGGCCCTCAGACCAGCTCCTGCTGCTTCCACCACCACCCTCCCGGCCCCAGGGCCACCTGAGCCAACCCAGGAGTCTGTCCACAAAGTCACATACATGCCTGATAATGACCCAGTGCACCAGGATGGTGGACTGTCCAACAGGGGCTTGATGGGGGATGTGATGAAAACACTAAATTCTGTTTATACGTTTAATTGAACAAATATTTATTAAGCACCTACTCTGTGCCAGGCACTGTGCTAGGCACCCTCGCTGCGTGCTGTCCCCACAGCACAGTAACCTGCTCAGAAATTAAAACCAAGAAAAGGAACATTGTCGCAACCCTACAAACTGGGAAGTGGGCGGAGTGGATGCAGGCGATTCCCCTGCCAGAAAACGCCTCCACCAGAAGCGTGTTTTCTCTCTTGGGACAAGTCTCTACTAAGTGGTTGCTTTAAAGCACCTCTGTATATACTGAGAGGAAAGCTGCTATCACCACGCCCCACGCATTGGTGCCTGGTGGACATTCGAATACTCTGAACGCTACTCAAAAAAAAGGAGTTGGAAAGGGTATTCATACTTGAATTAGAAAATCTTTTTTTTCCAGTTCATATGGTTGCAACAGCCCTTAAGAAAGATATAAACATCCCTGCCCTGACTGCGTAAATGTTTAAGGTAGACCTAGTTCTGGATTCCTGAGTCAGAATCGTCCAGTTGTCCATGACCTCGCAAGCCCAGAGGAGCAAGGGGAGGTTTCTATTCTGGGGAGGAGAGAGTGGGCGGCACCCCTGGTTTGGAAACATGACAAACCGCGCCTGCATTTACAGAAGCCACGCGAACGGGAGGACGTCCTAGTGCTACTCCGTGTCACACACACCCTGGGGACTCACGCGCAGCCCTAGTTGTCGGTGCCCAGCTTGGAGAGGCCCCGGCGGAAGTTGTGCAGGTCATCGATCTTCCCGTCCAGCACCTCCAAGAAGCTCTTCAGCTCCACCTTCAGGTGGCGCTGGCGGTACTTGCTCTCCTCGATGTCCGTCTTCAGGGAGCGCACTTTGTCTTCCAGGTTCTGATTGTCTTTCTCTGCCGCCTGAAGCAAAGAGAGAGAGAAAGGAGGGTCTGGGGACAGAGCGGGAGGAGCCCCGCTGAGACCTGTGACAGCCAGACTGTCCGTCCCCATCGGGCGGGCCTGCCTTCCTGGAGGTGTTAAGTGTCCTGCCCCCACCCCCCTAGCATCAGGTGTGTGCCCCTCCTTCCTGCTGTTCTCTGGCAGAGGTGCCAACGGCCAGCATCTCGCCTTAAAATGATGCCCCCACAGAGAACACAGAACTCAGCCTCCTGCCCAAGGGAGCCTGGTGCTAAGTGATCCTTTCACAAAGTGCCCAGCAGAGGAAGCCTGAAATCCCAGCACATGGAGTTTTCAGCCCCAAGCCCAGGGTTGTCAGCAGAGGCCCCCTTCGGGTTCCATTCTGGGAGAGAGTGAGAAATAGCACAAATGGAAGAGTGACTTGTTTCTCCCAGTTCCACTGAGAAGGCGAGGCCTCCTCGGCCCCAGGCCAGCCTCTGGCCGTCAGCGAGGGAGGACTGGCCGTGCCAGACACAGGGACAGTGGGTCTGTGCTCTGTCCATCCCGTGGTGTTGCCATGGAGACGCTGAAGCTCCCAATGGCGGGACCACTGTGAGTCCAAATAAGAGCTTTCATCTTACAGGCATAAAATGAGAATTTTTGAATGGGTGTACAAGAACCAGTTACTAATACCAAGGTTGTGTATCTGAACAAAGTGCTCTCGAAGTGAGGAGAACCTCGGAGGTGAAGGAGGACCTGAAAATGCTCCTTCAGAAATGGAGCAGGTGGATCAGAAATCTGAAGCCAGCAGGGTGCGGGGGCGGAGGGGGGAGCCTGTCCAAGGTCATGTTCAAGGTCACTGGCTGGGGAGGTACAATAGCCCCTGGGTCTTAGGCTCTCAGCCCTCCTTTCCATCCCCTGCTCCGCACCCTTCTGTGGTTCTGTAGGGACTTCTGTGGGCAGGAAACAGTCACCTACACTATGGTTATGCACAGGACACCTTCATATAAGTGGAAAAAACAGAAGACAAACACTGCTGAGTCTGCACCCGGGAGCAAAGCTGGCATCTGGCATGTAGTTACGCTGGCTTTTTAGGAATACAAAGTCTCTCTTCTTTACCAAGCCAGGCGTGAAAGGGAGAGGCCTCGGAGAAATGGGTAACACAGTGGATGCCTTCTCATCTGAGCCCAGGAGGACATGCTCCCCGTCCTTACCTCTAACTTCTCAGAGACGTATTCACACTCTGACATGAGCTGAGGTATGATTTCACTTTGTTTTCGGAGGTCTATCAACTCCTACAGGAGACAGAAATTGGAAAAAGAATGTGAAAGCAAGTCAGATAAAATGTATCCTTGAAAATCCCCAACTGCTGCATACAATAATGGAAGCAGCTTTTGGAACCTGTGTTGTCTGCGTAAATAATAAAGGCGATGATGTTATACTTAACACACATGAGGTAATTCTAAAGGCTGAGTATGTTCCATGAATTAATGCATGAAGGCTGAACACCACCATGAAAAGAGAAGTATGATTCCTGTTTTGTAGATGGGGAAACCGAGGCTGAGAGAGGATTGGTAACTTGCCCATGGTCTCCACCCTCTGTATACAGTAAGTCCCCTACACATGAACATTCAAGTTGCGAACTTTCATAGATGCAAATGTGTGTTCACATGTCCAATCATGTAAGTCAGTTAACGTGTCTGGCGTACACTGTCACGTGCGTGCATCCTCTACAAGTGGTTGGGCTTTTGTGTACTTTACTGTACAGTACTGTATAGAATGCAGTAATACAGTATCTTTATTTCATGCCCAGGATGTCTGGAAGCAAGCGTAAAAGCAGCAGTGATGTAGCTGGTACTACTGTACTTTTCAAAGTACTGTACTGCAAGGTTAAAAATGTTTTCTTTGGTTTTTGTGTCTGTTTTTACGTATTATTTGTGTGAAAAGTATGATAAACCTATTACAGTACAGTAGGATACAGCCGATTGTGTTAGTTGCATACCTAGGCTAACTTTGTTGGACTTACGAACAAATTGGACTTACAAGTGCACTCTTGGAATGGAACTCGTTCGTGGGTAGGGGACTTGCTGTACTTAGCTGTCCTGTCCCCCAGAAAATAAATGACTGTGTGACAGGGGGTTCTCGCTGCATTAATTTGACAGCAGAACACAACTTCTGATAAAAGACCACCTATGAAAGTTTCCGGTGCTTTTGTGAATGTTCAGCTCCCTCTTGCATCTGAGTGACTGACTATAGAATAAGTACAACAAGGAGGCTGCAGAGGGTAATGGTCAGGCCTTTGCTCTGGACTATCTGTGCCTTGGTGTAGCTTTTGGCTCTGTCTCTGTGCTGAGGTCCGGGCAGCTGCCAGGGCCAGTCACATGCCCCACAGCTGCCTGCCGTGTCCCTGGGTGGAGATCACCCACCAAGGCCTAGGGGACGTCGAGCAGCACCTCTCAGAGCCCCACTACCCACCGTCTCCTTTTCTCGGAGTTCCAACTCCAGCTCCTCAATTCTTCTCTTCAACTGGGTATTCTTCTCCTTCTCTCTGTTTATCTCGCTGCACTGCTCTTCCAGCTCGTCAATCTTTAATTAATATCACATGTTAAAGCAGGGATGCCAGTTTACTTTAGTCATTAAACAAAAGATCACCACAGCTCTTTTAAAGTAAACCATAAATTAACCCACTTATAAATTTTTCCTTGTGGCTACAAACAAACTCCATGGAGCTCCCCCTGGGGTGTTTGCTCCTGCTGGCACAGGATGCCCTCATTTAATACCAACAAAGCCACAGAAGTCACAAAACCTGGCTTCAGTATGCTCTGGGCCTCTGGTTTTCTCTCACAGTCACAGGACGGTAGCTTTAGGTTTGCTTTAAGGATCTGTCACAAGTCGGGGCCAGACGTCCCATGAATCTATCTGCTGCTTCGCAGAATGATTGTCACATCATTTTAATCATGCCCTGAATGATTCTGTTGCATTTCAAGGGGTTAAGCGAGCAGGGTAGAGAACCGAGCAACTCTGTGGGACAGTGGCTACCAACTGGGACTCGATGACATTTCAAACGTTTTAAATCAAGATGACCTTTCCCCACTGATGCACGCAGAAGGGGCCTGGCCCGTGGGCCTCTTCCTGGAGAGATGACAAGTGCAGGCTGAGGTACATCCCCAGAGCGCATCTTTCTCTCCTTCCCAAGCCTGACACCTCTGACACCAGGCATTTCCCAGGGGCCAAAGCATGGGTGCAGAGTGGACGGCAGGAGTGTAACCAGCAAGTAACACAAGAGCACCATGTTGATGGGGTTCCCCACAAGCAGGCAGCGGCAGTCCTCAGGGTGCAGGGCACTAGGTGGTCAACATGAGGACAATTCTCAGAGATGACCTGCACCAGCCCTCAGGATCTGAACCTCCAGCCACAGGAGCTGCCGGAGATCCCACCAACGTCCACATCCCGCCCTGGGAATCAAGTTCCCAGTGCTTCCCACCCAGGGAAGCTGACGCTCCGCGCGGGGAGTAGGTTCCACTGCACGCACTTCCTCCACGCCCCGCCCGCCCGCACGGCTCTTTGGTTCTTACACTCAGACGCGAAGCGAGAAACTCAGCTCTTCGCTTGGAAAAAGAAAGAAAGGGCGATCAATCCCTCGGGCAGGCAGATCAGCCCAGCCTCAGAAGGGAAGGTGGAGAGTCAGAACTTGGCCCGCGCCCCTCACCATCAGCACTTCATGAAAAAATGACACGAGGCAGTGTCACGTGCCACCTGCTCCGAAGTAAGATGTGAAATAGGGGAGTGGTTTCCAGGGGCTCCACTCAGAACGGGTGGGCGGGTTATAAACGGGGGCAAGGGGAGCCAGTACCAATCTCAATGCGACCCGTACCCTGAAATCCTGCATTTACGGATCAGACTGTGTTCACCGACTGTGGATAAAAGTGCTGACCAGCAAAACAGCACAGCAACCCAGGACCTCACCTGGGAACCCTAAAACAACCGCATCAACTCAGCCCAACTCCAGAGCATGAGCGACTAATTACAGGGAAGGGCGTGGGTGAATTCTGAAAAAAATCGAAAAGCTCTGATGTCAGGGTAGGAGGGTAGAGGGCACACGAGGGCCGTCCGCATCCGCCCACCTCACACGTCAAGGGCCGTATTCCTTTCCTTGCTGCCTATCTCACATTTTTAGAAAGAGCGGTTTGCAGGGAAGCAGGGTTTCTGAGCAATCACGCCTCACCATCTCCTGAATCTATTTTCTTCACTCACCCTCTGGATCCCTTTTCTCTACCGAAGATCACGGAACCACAGAAAATGCCAGAGGGAGGCCACCCACGAAAGGCCAACCCACAGCTCGCATCAGAGGGTGATCTTTGTGAGAGACAAAGCTGCAATCTCCCATTGATTTCTCTTCTCCTTTGCGATTGCAATTTTAAAACTCGGTTCAGGAAAGGTAATCAGTCAGTTCTGTACGTAGTAGCATTCCCACTAAGGCAGGCAGGGAGGCGGAGGGGAGGACAAAGGGAGAAGCAGCGGGTCTTCCTCCTGCCCCTGGGACATGGGACTGAGGGCCAAGTGGGAGGCAGTGGGGAGAGGAAGGTCACGGCCGCCCCGGCCCTCCCCACCTTGTTCCGGAGGCGGTCATTCTCGTCACGACAGAGGGAGAACTGCCTCCTCCACTGATCCACGCTGGCTGCCGAGTCCTGCAGTGCCGTGGTCAGCCGGGCGTTGCTCTCCCGCAGGGTCTGCAGCTCGATCTCCCATTTCTTCACGTTGGCGGCGCTGCAGGGCGGGGGCCAGGCGGTGACCGCGAGGGTGGGCGCCGTCCACCCAGCTGTCCTGGGGAGGGGGCACCCGGCCACCCCCTCAGCCCATGCCTCGGGGCCACACCCTCTCCCGCCGGTGGCCTGGCGGCAAGAACCACGTGCTGAGCGGGTCTGGCACCTCCCTTTAGTGGGAACATGCTGCCTTGATGGGTGATTTTCTCAAGGCATCACTTTAGAAGAGAACAGAATTCTCAGAGAAGGAAGAGATGAAACTTAGAATGAACTCAGCCATAAAAAAGAATGAAATCATGCCATTTGCAGCAACATGGATGCAACGAGAGATTATCATACTAAGTGAAGTAAATCAGAGACAAATGCCATATGATATCACTCTTATGTGGAGTCTAAAATATGACACAAATGAACTTATCTATGAAGCAGAAACAGGCTCACAAACATAAGAGAACCGGCTTGTGGCTGCCAAGGGGAAAGGGGCTGAGGGAGAGATGGATTGGGAGTTTGGGGTTAGTAGATGCAACCTATTATATACAGAATGGATAAACAACAAGGTCCTACTGTATAGCACATGGAACTATATTCAACGTCCTGGGATAAACCATAATGGAAAAGAATATAAAAAAGAATTATATGTATATATGTATAACTGAGTCACTTTGCTGTACAGCAGAAATTAACGCAACACTGTGAATCAACTCTACTTCAATTTAAAAAAAAAAGAAACTAAGAATGAAGCCACAGACTGTGGTAGAGACCCCTCCCCCGTCTGCTCCCTACTGACCCCTGGCCACAGGACTGTTCTCTCCTGCCCCATGTCCGTTCCTTCCTGAAATGAGCCTCAGGGATGTAGGTTCTGAAGTGCTGGGGTGGACCCCGGGCCCTGTGACACTCTCATGAAAGCTGCGGACCCTTTCAACAAGCTCCTGACACCCCCTCTCTGGAGCCCAACAACCCCAGGTTTAAACAAACAGCCTGGGTCCAGATTTGAGAGCTGAGGACTTGAGGACATAGGAGACAGGGGCTGGGAGTCCCCTGAGGGCAGAACTGGGGTTCCAACCGCAGCATGTGTGAGGGAGCCCTGGCCGACCCTAGGTCACCTCAGGTCTGAGGGACGCCTCCACGTTATCACCAAACCACATGATAATCCTCTGTGATCAGTGAAGTTTGAAAAAATAAACTGGAATCAGGTTGCCCTCAGCTGCCGCTCCCATTCAACGCTTCTTTTGTTTCCTTGTTTTAGAGACCAGTGTTCACTGCAGCACTATTTACAATAGCCAGGACATGGAAGCAACCTACATGTCCGTCAACAGAGGAATGGATAAAGAAGATGTGGTACATACAGACAATGGAATATTAGCCATTAAAAGGAACAAAACTGGATCATTTGTAGAGACGAGGATGGACCTTGAGACTGTCATACAGAGTGAAATAACTCAGAACGAGAAAAACAAATATCACATAATATCGCTTATATGTGGAATCTAGAAAAATGGTAGAGATGAACTTATTTGCAAAGCAGAAATAGAGACACAGACGTAGAGAACAAAGGTATGGTTATCAGGGGGTGAGGGTAGCCGGGTGGGATGAATTGGGAGATTGGGACTGACACATATACACTACTATGTATAAAATAGATAACTAATAAAAACCTGCTGTATAGCACAGGGAACACTACTTAATGCTGTATGGTGACCTAAATGGGAAGGAAATCTAAAAAAGAGGAGATATATGTATAGTTGATTCACTGTGCTATACAGCAGAAACTAACACAACATTGTAAAGCAACTAAACTCCAATAAAAATTAATTAACAAAAAAAAAACCACCTCAGACTTAGCCACTCTGAAAAAAAAAAAAAAGAAAGTTTTTGGCTTCTAATCAATACTGCCTGGCTGAGGAGAGTTCTGTCTCTAAAGGCTTTTTTTTTTTTTAATTTTTAAAAAAGTAAATACAACTGTATTTTAATAATCTGCATTATCTTTCATCCACCTCAAGGTCCTAGAACTGTGATTGGAAAATATATACTTTTGGTTTCAAACACCACAGACTGAAAACATAGCAAAATATTATTATATGATTAATTTCAGAGTTAATGATTGAGCTGATTTCGGGAAATGGCTTCACACCCATTCCTGTAATTCACTCGTCCATTCAACTGGGATTTAAAGACATTTATTTTTAGGGGTGGAATGTTTTCATCCAGGCAGCCCACTGTGACTCAACCAAAAAGAGGCTGGTCACAGTTTTGTCCTTTGAAGTATCTGACAAAACCCAGGGTCCAAAGAAGGTGGCTGAATCTAAGGGTCCTATGTTCTTTCTGGAATTCCTAGGTCAGATCACAGGAATTAAGCTCCACGCACTGGTCAGGCTGGCTGGGTTGCAGAGGTGGGTGCCTCTGGGAAGAGTTACCAGCCATGTGACTTTGGGCAAGGACTCACTGTACCACCTGGGACTCAGTTTCCTTACCTGTAAAATGGGGGAATTAATATGATAGAGTTCTTAAACGGGGCAGGTCTGAGGAAAGCAGCTTCTCAGCCACAGAGAGGCTGGGGGAAGCCAGCCGAGTCCCCTGCCAGGTGAGCAGAATGACCCCCAAAGACAGCAGCTCTGAAGGTGCTCATGGGGCCAGCCTTACACTGCAAGGCCCAGCATAGCCTTTGGGAAACAGGCCGCATTCTCAAGATATGAAAACACAAACACAGCTAGTATAGTCATTAAAAGTTAAAATCTTGTTGATATTGTCATGGGGGTTGCATTCAATTTGTAGATCAATTTAAGGGAAATTGATACTTTTTTAAATATTGAGGCTTCCTACCACTTCCCAATAGACTTTTTCTATTTGTTGAATTATTCACGTATGGCCCTCAAAATCATTTGAGTTTTCTTCACAAAGATCCTGTACATTTCTTAAGTTTATTTCCATGTATTTTATGGTTCTAGTTCATATTGTAAAGGAAATCTCTTCTTCAAATATATAGTCTATGTGATGTTTGTATATAGAAAAGCTACTGATTTTTGTGAGATTTTATTTTATTTTCAAGATAGTTTCGGGCCTCCCTGGTGGCGCAGTGGTTGAGAGTCCGCCTGCCGATGCAGGGGATACGGGTTCGTGCCCCGGTCTGGGAGGATCCCATATGCCGCGGAGCGGCTGGGCCCGTGAGCCATGGCCGCTGGGCCTGCGCATCCGGAGCCTGTGCTCCGCAACGGGAGAGGCCACAACAGTGAGAGGCCCGCGTACCACAAAAAGAAAAAAAAAAGATAGTTTCTTAGGTTTTAATATGTTTTTCAGTGTTATCATATATGAATAAATGATAAATTTGGCTTCTCAAAAACCAAAACAGGGACTTCCCTGGTTGTCCAGTGGTTAGGACTCCATACTCCCAATGCAGGGGGGCAGGGGTTTGACCCCTGGTTGGAGAACTAAGATCCCACATGCCGCATGGCACGGGCCACACCCCCCCCAATAAATGAAACGTAAGCACTGGGACAGGGACTTCCCTGGAGGTCCAGTGGTTAGGACTCCACGCTTCCACTGCAGGGGACCCGGGTTCCATCCTTGGCTGGGGAATTAAGATCTCACAAGTCTTGCAGTACAGCAAAAAAAAAAAAAAAAAAGAGCACAGGGACACCTCTCTCTTTCTTACACACACACATAGATGCTGATGTGCACAGAGAACAGCCATGAAGGCAGCTGGTCTTCCTTTGGCCAGGAGACAAGACCGGACGCTCTGAGCAGGACCCAGTCTCCTTTCCCAACTTCCTGAAACCCTGCCCAGTGGGAAAGGCTGCAGGGAAGTGCTGACCTGGGAGACATCAGCACCTGGATTTGAACATGCTCACCTCTGTGTCAGAGCGATCTTCAGCTTGTCGTTCTCAGACCTGAGGTGTGTGCTGGCAGGACCCGCACAAGACGCCTTTTCATCGTCCGTTCCGTTGATGCTGGATGCCTGAGTGGAAGATGGGGTTTCACATCCAGATTCCTGGCCAGAGTGAATCACCTGCACACCTTATCGCTTGTCCTCACAGTGGAAGCAAATCAGGCATGATGAGGAACTGTGTGGTTATGAGTGTGGGAGAACCAATGCACCCAACCAGAATGCAGCAAAGACTGACAAGTCCACAGACTAATAACAAGACTATCCGTGGATACTCCACTTGGAAGTCCAGACAGTCTGTGCATTTTACCCACAAGACAGCATACAGGGCCGTTATGCAGAACCTTTTCACTCAAACTTTACAGGTAAACCTAACAAGCCCGGATACCTGATCTCCTTAAATAACACAGGACAGAAGCCACAGATTAAAAGAGGGGGACGGTTTTAGGGACTTCCCTGGCGGTCCAGTGGTTAAGACACCGTGCTTCCAATGCAGGGGGCGCGGGTTCAATCCCTTCTTGGGGAACTAAGATTCCACATGCTGCAGGGCATGGCCAAAAGAAAAGAAAAAAAAGAAAAAGAAAGGGGGAAGGAGGGTTTTATAATAAGAAACAGTGAATGAGTTAAGAGAAAAAGTATAAGAAGCTGAGATGACTTAAAAATCCCGGGGCTACAGAGAGGTGAACACACTCATTTGAAAAAAAAAACCAGGAGTCAGATATGGGTGTCTGCAACTATTTAGCAATGTTATGAATATTCTGAAATGTTTTCTGTAACAAGCCATACTACATGGAGGTGAAACCTCATCTGGTCTTGGAGATCTTAGAACGATTTTATTTCGCCTCCAAGAAGAATAAAGGCGAAGGGAATGACATATGACTAAATTTCTACATCGCAAAAAAGTGCCAAAAACTATATCAGAATGTAAGCAACAATGTGGGGGAAATATTTACAATGCATACTAAAAACAAAAATGCTAATACCTTTCCTATACTAAAAAACTCTTAAGAGTCCTCAACTTTTAGAGTGACGCTCTGAAATATTTATGGATGAAATGATGTCTGGGACTGGCTTTAAAATAAAGATGGAGGGAGAGAGGGGTGTAGATCAAACCATTGGTCATAGAGTCCTAATTGTTTTTTTTTTTTTTTTTTGCGGTACGCGGGCCTCTCGCTGTTGTGGCCTCTCCCGCCGCGGAGCACAGGCTCTGGACGCGCAGGCTCAGCTGCCATGGCTCACGGGCCTAACCGCTCCGAGGCATGTGGGATCTTCCGAGACCGGGGCACGAACCCGTGTCCCCTGCATCGGCAGGCAGACTCTCAACCACTGCGCCACCAGGGAAGCCCCTAGAGTCCTAATTGTTAAAGCTGACCTATGGGTCCATGGGGGTTCATTTACCCAGTTCTGCCTAGTTTTGTATATATTCAGAACTAGCCATGTTAAAAATAAAGTTCTTGGAAATGAACACAAAAAAGCAGAAAGGATATGCAATTGACATTTACAGAAGAAGAAATATATAGAATTAATAAACAAAAAAATTTAATCTCACTAGTGAAGAAATACAAAATGAAAAAAGCCAATAAAACACAATTTTTCTTCTGTCAAATCAACAAAGCTTTGTTGGGGAGGGAAAAATGCTCTCATTCACTGCTGGTGGGAGTCACAATTGTACATTTCTGTAGGGATGTTTTTGCAGTGTGTGTCAAAAGCTCTCAAAACATCCTACCCCTTGCTAGGAAAACTGGACAGCCACATGTAAAAGAATGAAATTAGAACACTCGCTAACACCATACACAAAAATAAACTCAAAATGGATAAAAGACCTAACTGTAAGACCAGACACTATAAAACTCTTAGAGGAAAACATAGGAAGAACACTCTGTGACATAAATCACAGCAAGATCTTCTTTGATCCACCTCCTAGAATAATGGAAATAAAAACAAAAATAAACAAATCGGACCTAATGAAACTTAAAAGCTTTTGCAAAGCAAAGGAAACTACAAAACAAGACAAAAAGACAACCCTCAGAATGGAAGAAAATATTTGCAAACGAATCAATGGACAAAGGATTAATCTCCAAAATATATAAACAGCTCATGCAGCTCAATATCAGAAACAAACAAACAACCCAATCAAACAATGGGCAGAAGACCTAAATAGACATTTCTCCAAAGAAGACATACAGATGGCCAAGAAGCACATGAAAAGCTGCTCAACATCTCTAATCATTAGAGAAATGCAAATCAAAACAACAATGAGGTATCACCTCACACCAGTTAGAATGGGCATCATCAGAAAAGCTACAAACAACAAATGCCGGGGAGGGTGTGGAGAAAATGGAACCCTCTTGCACTGTTGGTGGGAATGTAAATTGATACAACCACTATGGAGAACAGTATGGAGGTTCCTTAAAAAACTAAAAATAGAACTACCATACGACCCAGCAATCCCACCACTGGGCATATACCCAGAGAAAACCATAATTCAAAAAGGCACATGCACCCCAATGTTCATTGCAACACTGTTTACAATAGCCAGGTCATGGAAGCAACCTAAATGCCCATCGACAGACGAATGGATAAAGAAGATGTGGTACATATACACAATGGAATATTACTCAGCCATAAAAAGGAACGCAATTGGGTCATTTGTAGAGACGTGGATGGATCTAGAGACTGTCATACAGAGTGAAGTAAGCCAGAAAGAGAAAAACAAATATCGTATATTAACGCATATATGTGGAACCTAGAAAAATGGTACAGATGAACCAGTTTGCAGGGCAGAAATAGAGACACAGATGTGGAGAACAAACGTATGGACACCAAGGGGGGAAAGTGGCAGGGGTGGTGGTGGTGGGATGAATTGGGAGATTGGAATTGACATGTATACACTTATATGTATAGAATGGATAACTAATAAGAACCTGCTGTATAAAAAATAAATAAAATAAAATCCCCCCAAAAAACTTGTTGACCAGAAAAAAAAAAAGTCCTACCCTTAACCCAATACTTCCACTTCAAGAATTTATCCTGCAGAAACCATCAAACGCACAAAAGGTGTGCAAGAATCCTTAGCATGGTGTTATTTATATTAATGAAAAATTAGAAACAACACAGATGTCCCAAATTATAGGAGGTTAATGGAATAAGTTGTGATACAAACAAACACTGGAATACTATCTAGCCATTAAAATAGTTTTGAAAAGGGATATTTGAAAACACAAGGAAAGGATCATAACAAATAAGTTTTTTTTAAAAAGACTACAAAGAATAACACAAAAATATACTGGAAAGCTATATTAGGAAGAAACACACAAAAACATTAACAAAATATCTTTGGTAACTCTTATTATATAATAATCTTAGCATTCCAAAAAAAAAAAAAGACACAGAGAAAGTCCTTAGACTATGGACCATTTCAAGTGCCCAATTTTACAGATCCTCAGCGATTACTCAGTACAATAATTAGTATACTAAATTAACAGTATCATTTAGATGTTATTAAAGATTATTTACAAAGATTCAGGAAAGTTCCTGTCCACTTGAAGTCTAATACACATTCATTTCCATATATCCATAGGGCATCTTTTATAGGATTCAGCTTCAGCTATTGCTGACGGCCAAGTCTAGGGTGTTGATCTTGACCGCTCAGGATGCCCATGCCTCCTGTTCTCTTTCCACAAGCTGCCCCGACATCCATCCAAGGCTGTCCTGGCCTGGCCATTCTCCACCCCACAGCCTCCTCTCCGATCTTCCTGCCCTCAGCTCCTCCCTGACTTCCTCACCACCCTCATGCAACCTTCATGTCAATTCCTGATCAGTAGCCATAAAACATCTCCAATGTCTTCCCATTATCCAACAATAAATAATTAAGAATGATCCACTAATGAAGAATTCCAGGTCCTCCACAGTACCTCCAAGTGCATCTCTGTTCCTCCCACTGTGCACCTCACGCCCAGGCAGGCAGACCCCTGGCTGCCTTGCATTTACATCATGCTTATCCTTAATCCCAGATCCCAGCTCCTACGTCTCGTCAGATCTCCCTTTCCCCGTCTCTCTACACATAACTCTGTCACTAGGTCAAGGTTTCCACCTACCACTACACACCCCAATCTAGACGTCAAGAAGGCAGGTATTTTTATTTCAGGTTAAAATAGGTCCCTTTTAGTCAATTATCACACTTTTAAGTAGACAGATAACTCAGTTCCTGGCAAAGCCACATTTACGTTGGCTAAACCAGAGCTGTTGGAATACCACCTCCCACCTGACTTTGTTATAATAGGGAGACAGACGAGGACTCTCTGGCATCGATCAAGTTTTCTCTGTTATGGGCACAGGTACCTGCATTTGTCCATGAGCATCCTTCATGCAGACCTCACCTCCCAACACAGAAAGAAAACACTTCACCTTGGCATTGGTTTTTAAACCGTGACCAGAGGACATCCCAGACCAGGGACATGCATTAACTCTAATCTCATCAAACGTTTTCCATCCAAAATATATCACCACATCCTGAAAAATTCAAGAGTCTCTTACATGTCACATTCATCTCACTGTGAGCAGGCTAATAGCTGAAAAAGTTTTCAAAATGCCCTACTGCGAAAATTTCCTATTTCTTGTCAAAAGTGACAAGGAACAAAGAGTCTCAATCACTGATCACACTCATTCATTTTACGGACAAATTACTTACTTGGGAATGATTGCTCGAGGTCTCAATTTTCTCCTGGGATTTGTCTCTGGCTAGTCTGGCAGCTTCTTTCACCTCCTGGAATTTCTCTGCAAACTGAACGTGAAGAAGAATTATTAGGGATTTCCTTAACCTTACACATGGCTGATATTCAGAACCTACCTTTATTATTTTGCATTCATTTTAAGCCAATAAATTCTGTATAAATCCAGAAGAAGGATTTTATTTGAGATTAAAAAGAAATGAATATAATGATTGTTTTTTCCAAAAAAACCCACTATTGGCCAAAGTCAGATCTGAACGAATTTCTAAGATACTGAAGCTAGATTTGATGGCGAAATATTAAAAACACATACCTCTGACTAACAGCACCTAATACAAATGCAACAAAAGAAATTTAGCTATAGTGCAAAAGGAATCCATGAAAAACTTCATAATCCCTATTGAAAGATCCAAGAACTCTTACAAGTCAATGTCATGAAAAACAAAAACATCCAAAAAGTTGAGAAGGAACAGTCCTAGATTTTTTTTTTTCTTTTTTTTTGCAGTACGCGGGTCTCTCACTGTTGTGGCCTCTCCCGTTGTGGAGCACAGGCTCCGGACGCGCAGGCTCAGCGGCCATGGCTCACAGGCCCAGCCGCTCCGCGGCATGTGGGATCTTCCCAGACCGGGGCACGAACCCGTGTCCCCTGCATTGGCAGGCGGACTCTCAACCACTGCGCCACCAGGGAATCCCAGTCCTAGATTTTAAAAGCCTAAGATATAAAATAGCAAAATGCAACGTGTAGCCTAGGACTGAGTCCTCTTTTGAACAGACCAAGTAGAAGACTTCTGGGCAACAAGGAGGGAAATGTGAGCATGGACTGGAAAAGATGACACCAAGGAGTTACTTTATATATATATATATATTTATTTTATTTATTTATTTATTTATTTATGGCTGCTTTGGGTTTTCGTTGCTGCGCACGGGCTTTCTCTAGCTGCAGCGAGCGGGGGCTACTCTTCGTTGTGGTGCGCCGGCTTCTCATTGCAGTGGCTTCTCTTGCTGTGAGCACGGGCTCTAGGCGCATGGGCTTCAGTAGTTGTGGTGCATGGGCTCAGTAGTTGTGGCGCATGGGCTCAGTAGTTGTGGCTTGCGGGCCCTAGAGCACGCAGGCTTCAGTAATTACAGCGCTCAGGCTCAGTAGTTGTGGCTCGCGGGCTCTAGAGCACAGGCTCAGTAGTTGTGGCACACGGGCTTCATTGCTCCGCGGCATGTGGGAGCTTCCTGGACCAGGACTCCAACCCGTGTCCCCCACATTGGCAGGTGGATTCTTAACCACTGCACCACCAGGGAAGTCCAGGAGTTATTATTAATTTTGTTAGAAGTGCTGATGACGTTGTGGTTGTTGGGGAATGTGATTCTTTAGAGATCAACACTGAAGTATTTAGGCGTGAAATGTCTCGATGTCTGTAATTTACTTTAAAGTACTTCAGCAGCAATAAAAACAGATGAAGCAATGTGGCACAGTGTTCACTGTTAAATCTACGTGATGCGCATATGGGTGCCCATTATACTATGCTGTCTACTTTCAAAAATGTTTTAATATTTTCTTAAAAGAAAAATTCTTAAAATCCCAGGGCAATCATATCAATCACTGCTTTATAGTCACTGACAAGGCAACTGATTTTAATCAGCCAATACGTTGTTTGAACAGAGAACATTCTGTGATAGCTAATGCTGACATCACACAGCAAGAGAGAGCCAAATGTTGCTGAGAAATGAAAAACAGCTGGCCAAGTGGCAAGGCCACCAACAATTCTGTGGCTTTTGCTGAGAACTCTATTTCTGAGCACAGGCCGCCCTCTGAGTGCTTCACAAAGTCAACAGCGGTCTGCTTTGGAAAACCTTGCCGGGTGATAGCCGTTGGTCAACCAAGCACCCAGTGGAGGCAGAGAAGGTCAGTGTGGCAACGCTGGCCTGTGTTGCTCCCACAGGCCTGTAAATAAAGCCATAGCTACAGGGCTTCATTTAACCAATCCAGAGCTGTCAGAGAAAAATCACATTACCTGTTGCTTAAAAGACGTGAGGTCTAGCAAGGATGGACAAAGCACCCGCCTTCCTTTTAGGGGCCCCGTAAGTAAAAACATCATGTCATGAACTCCTTGATGGCAGGGTCCACGCTTTTCCTCTTTGCACCCTCCCCTGACACCTGGCCGAGAGCAGGCACAAATAAGTTTGTTCAGTGAATGAATGAGCTCTGGGTTCCAGATTTGCACACCTCCGCCCACTTGAAAAAAAAATCATGTCAAAGTACAGGCCAAACCTAAGGACCTAGGAAGGTACTGTGGTAGGTGTCTTGGGAGTATTCTGCCCCATCTTTCTGCTTCCTAAGCTTAACTGATTGGATCAACCTAGGAACTAGATAGAGAATCACTTGGAATATGAACATTATCCCGGAAGAGATTTTGTGCAGGCACTATAAAGGCCTTTCAATCTTATTAAGACATTAAAAGATGCAACTTTTAAAAGGTATGATCTTAAATGTTTTTATGCCCCACTATCAACTAAAAGTCAAACGTGATTTGAAGAAAACGGTAATGCATGTGGTTCTCAGTAGACACACCTGCTAATGGAGTCTCCCCATGCTGTGCGTAGGAAGGTGGGGCTGGCTGTCTCCCACAAGCATCTCAATTCACCAGGCTCCCAAACCAAAAGCATTCTTCTTTACAGACCGTCCTTGTGCCTGTCAGGGTCTCTTTCTCTCAGGGTCTTATTCGAAGTTGCTTGTAAACTAGATTGGACATGTCATCAGCCAGGGTCATGCTTATTCAGTCAACAAACATGGTCTGAGCACCACTCACAACTTCAGCAAACAAAAATTTTCACTGTGAGCTGGGCCATGCCCTAAGTTAGGTGCTGCGGTGTGAACACTGTGTAAGTATCAGAGAGAGGGTGAGACTTGGGTAGCAGGAGATAGTGGCAAAGAAGTCAGTAAATAAAGTCCTGCCGGGCTTTAACAGAACAAGCTGCCTCTGGATGGAGCTTGGGGGCCTCCATTCTGTATGTCTCCTCCTACCTGACCCTGAACATCTGGGACGACCCTCAGCTCAACTCTTGGAGACTCAGCCCAGAGCACAAACCTTCAGTTCCAATGGGCCCTTCTCTCTTTGTCCCCTGACACCCATCATGGTGGCCCCTCCAGGTGTCCCACAGTTTTGTCTTGGGTGGGCCTACTTAGTACCCTCTTCCCCTAGACCCTCAGCATAGGCATATCTACAAGGTAAGGAGTTTAATGGCTTCTTAACACACATTCTCTTGTTTGCCTCTCTCCATCCTCTGTAGGACAGGAATTCTTTTTTTTTTCTTAATATTTATTTTATTTATTTATTTGGTTGTGCCGGGTCTTAGTTGTGGCAGCCGGGCTCCTTAGTTGAGGCAGGCAGGCTCCTTAGTTGTGGCAGGCTCACTCTTAGTTGCGGCACGCATGTGGGATCTAGTTCCCTGACCAGGGATCGAACACTGCATTGGGAGTGCGGAGTCTTAACCACTGCACCACCAGGGAAGTCCCTAGGATGGGAATTCTTTTTTTTTTTTGCTGTATGCGGGCCTCTCACCGCTGCGGCCTCTCCCGCTGCAGAGCACAGGCTCCGGACGCGCAGGCCCAGCGGCCATGGCCCACGGGCCCAGCGGCTCCGTGGCACGTGGGATCCTCCCGGACCGGGGCACGAACCCGTGTCCCCCGCATCGGCAGGCGGACCCTCAACCACTGCGCCACCAGGGAAGCCCCAGGAATTCTTATGTATAGTTTCCTGAAAAGAAAATGGAGTCTTAGAGAGGTTAAAATTTGCCCATGGTCACATGGCTAGTAAATAATAAACCTGAACTTGAGCCCAGATCTGATTTCCACACAATCATCCACACATCCAGTTACTTTCGTGTGCTTATAAGAATGCCAAGAGTCTTGTCCACAGCAGTTGCTAAACATTTATTGATTGGATTTTCCATTTGCAAAGAGATGCCCTTACCTTAAAATAGAATTGTACTCACTTCCCCTTTAAAAGAAAATTCTAAAAGCTTTAACTCCAAAACAGGCCATGGGAACCTTTAAGGCAAAGACAAGGCCTGAGGATTAGAATAGCAGATACAGAATGAGGGGCCCGGGCGACAAGTTCTGATTTTACAGCTCTCCTCAGCTTCACTATTTAGCTGTTCTCTTTCTCAGTTACAAAAGAGGGGCAAGGAACAACTGTCACACATACGTCAAAACACACATCCTTAGAGGACCTCAAGGTGACAGTGCTACTACACAGGCAGACCTCACTTTATCACATTTCACAGATACTGTGTTTTTTACAAATTGAAGGCTGGTGGCAACCCTGCATCAAGCAAGTCTATCGGCACCATTTTTCCAACAGTATTTGCTCACTTCGTGTCTCTGTGTCACTAATTCTCACAATGTTTCAAACTTTCATGGTGATCTGCCATCAGTGATCTTTGCTGTTACTAAAATTCAGTGAAGGCTTAGATAATGGTTAGCAATTATTAGCCACAACGTATTTTTTTAATTTAGGTATGCACATTGTTATTTTAGACATAATGCTAGTGCACATTTAATGGACTACAGTATAATGTAAACACAACTTTTACATGCACTGCAAAGCCAAAAAATGTGTGTGACTTGCTTTATTGCAAGATTTGCTTTATTGCGGTGGTCTGGAACCAAAGTCACAATATCTCCAAGGCACGCCTGTGAACAGTAACAGCCTAGAACATCTCAAAAAAGGGGAAAAAAGGACATGTATTCTCGACTCCTAGGGATGAGATAAGACACTCGGTTAGAATGTACAGTCTTACTATGCACTCACAGCTACCCTGAGGTCCTCTTACTACTGTCAGTATACAAATGGGGCACAGATGGGTTTTGAAACTGGCCAAGGTCACACTGGGACTGAACACAGGCCATCTGAAGCCAGTGCTGGACACTCCGGGGTCCTATGATTTACCTGCTTAACTGCTACCTTAGCTAAGATGCCCAACTCTGACACTTATCAGCCTCTCAAATGCAGGCAAATGAACTGTTCTGCACCTTGGTTTCTTTATCTATGAAATGTGGATACTAATACAACCTCCATGGATCACTTGAGGATGAGAGATGGGGCTTTGCTGGGTGTATGATAGGGGTTCAACAGAGAGAAGCACAGCTTCTCTGGCCTTGATTGGACTTAAAACCACGAACTTTAGTGAAAGAATGCCACAAAAGGGTGAATTCATTCATTCAAAAGTATTAACTAGTTATTTCTATGTGCTAGGGACTGTGCTGGGTACACTGAAATACCCAAGAAAGACTTAGTTCCTGTCCTCAAAGGAATTCTGAGTCTGTAGGGGATTTCGTTTTATATTCAAATGGGTGAGAATCAAAAGAATTTTTATCAGAAAATAAGCTTAAAATGTAATGAAGTAGGATAAGCCCTATCAGATACATTTTAGGTAAATAAATAATCATTTAAAAAGAGGTGGCATTATGGGAATAGGCCCTACCATTTATATAAAAATTAGCTATGACAAAGGAGGAATCATAAACTAATGGAGAAAATTATTCAAAAATATGATTGAGATAATGTTGGTAAACTGAGGGGAAATTAATTTAAATCCTTACGCATGGAGAAAATTATTCAAAAATATGATTGAGATAATTTTGGTAAACTGAGGGGAAATTAATTTAAATCCTTACGGGAACCAGTAGCATGATAAATCAATGATGGGCTAAAGGGGTAAGTATTTTTTTTTAAATCTGGATGCAAGCAGAGTTGAACATTCATCAGACTTCTGCTTGAGGGGTGAGAGGGTAATTTTCTAAACTTGTAAGAAACAAAAGAAAATCACAAAAGTGACAGACTTGACTGCTTAACAATTCAAAGCTTTTGAATATAAAAAGAAAGAAAAAAAAACTAAATCAGAAGGGAAACAACAGCCTGGGGGAAATATCTATAGCTAGGTCAGTACAACAGAAAAAGGGCCATTATCTTTAGTATAGAAAGAGTTTGTACAAATTGAAAAGGAAAATATGAAAACCCCAATAGATAAATGGCAAAATTCAGGAATAAAAAATACAACAAGTAAACAATTTATAGAGAAGATCGTTCAGCCTTGCTGGAAATGCAAAGCAAAATAATGAGGCACCATTCTTTGCCTGCTGAATTAGCAAACGCTAAAAACAATTATAATATCCTGTGCTGGCAAAGGTATTCCTGGCAGCATTGTGACTGGTACAGCCCCACTGAGAAGCAATTTGGAAATATGTATCGTTAAGTGAGAAAAAAATGTTCCTACCCACTGACCTAGTGAAATCACTTTTGGGAAACTATTCTTCAAAAATAATTGGGAATATGGAAAATAAAAGGCCTTCAATATAAAGATGTTAATCCTAGCATTATCTATAATCATGAAAAACTGGAAGCAATCCAGGGCGCCCTGGGAGAAGGATGGGAGGTTTCCACTCACAGCCTCCAACGGTTGGAATGAAAGCAGTCCTCGCTGAGCGAGGTGCCAAGATGACTGTCCTTTGGTGAAAAA
Source organism: Mesoplodon mirus (assembly GCF_964341445.2). NCBI lineage: Eukaryota > Metazoa > Chordata > Mammalia > Artiodactyla > Ziphiidae > Mesoplodon > Mesoplodon mirus. The sequence continues at coordinate 36,274,702 of NC_138979.1, read as the reverse complement.
GCCCCTCTCTCCAAGTCTTAAGCTTTCTCATATTTCCCCCCTTATTATAAAAAAAGCACACATGCTTGTACATTTAGTAAGTATAATTTAGGAAAAAATATCTTTTTAAAACCTATAGTCCCATCACCCAGAGATAAGCACTAACCACATAAGCTTTTGATTTTTTCCTATCTGTATACATGCATCCACTACACATATTCGTTAAAAAATAGAATATTGTAGGGCTTCCCTGGTGGTGCAGTGGTTGAGAGTCTGCCTGCCGATGAAGGGGACACGGGTTCACGCCCCGGTCAGGGAAGATCCCACATGCCGCAGAGAGGCTGGGCCCATGAGCCATGGCCGCTGAGCCTGCGCATCCGGAGCCTGTGCTCCGCAACGGGAGAGGCCACAACAGTGAGAGGCCCGTGTACCACAAAAAAAAAAAAAAAAAAGAAAGACTATTGTACATCTGCTTTTATAGCTACTTTTGATATTAACGATATAACAATATTGTCATGCACTTATATGATCTTCTATTACATTACCTGAATTGCTGCATAATATCACCCTGAAGGATATACTGGAGTTTATTTAATTAATTTCCTATGGCTGGACATTTAGGCTGGTGTTTTTGTCTTTTTGTTTTTGCTATTATAAATGATGTTGCAAGGAAAATTCTTGTAGCTAATTCTCTGGACGCAGTTACAATTATTTCCTTAGAATAGATTCCTATAAATAAAACTCATGGATCAAAGGACATTCAAACCACAAATGTTCCTTAATATATGCCAAATTCTCATGTCTTTACTTATTAGGATCATTTTCTATAGTTGTTAAATGTGTGGTAATAATTTTATAATCAAAATCAAAATCATCATCATCATCATATTATGATAGAAAATGAAAGACTACTGCTTTATTTCATTTGTGGCTTTTTTTGGCCTTGGTCTTTGAAGACCCTAGGGCAGACACTACCTATTTGCTTATTCAAAATCCATTTCTTCTTTTCCCTTAGCTTAACAGAATCTCAATTTGTCTAGAGCAGGACATTTCCCAGGTGGTAGAGAATGAGAACTGATCTAAGCTGACCATGGTAAGACATTTGTCTGCCTCTTTTTTTTTTCCTGAAGTTGGGTGTGGGAGGGTGGCCTAGGGACCCAAGACTGATAACAGTATCCCAAAAAGAAATCTGCCAAGGGAGTTTACAGGGAGGGTTGTGGTACCACCCTCCTGCCACAAATGCAGATGTGATGGATAGAGCTTAAGAAGCCATTTTATCTTCATGAGGAAAAGGACAAGTCAAAGAAACAAAACACACAGAGCCCTACACCCAATATCATGGAGCCACATGCTGGCAACTGCCTGCCTTAGGACTTCTCTTTTGTATGAAAAGCATAAGCCCCCTTTGTTACTTGCAGCCAAAAACATTCTAACTAAAACATATCAAAAGAATGATCAATATCCCCCACTGAAAGAAAAATTAGTCTTTTAAATCACAGAGGTAAGAGATAGAGCAATGCTCTCACAACTACACTGAGTTAATGAAGTGAGCATAAGAACACAAATTTGAATTTGAAATGACATAACTGAAAAGGGTCAAAAGCAAATGCCACGTATGGGTCAGGGTTTAGATGGATCAATCACAGAGCACTAGCAACTCCACCCTGGATCACTCCCCTTTGTGGCAGAATGTGTTTCCTTCTGCCTGCAATGAATGAGATGGAGACAAACATCTCAAGGTCATATGCCAGAAATCATCTAAACTTTAACAACTGGTTCATTCTTACACTTGGTTCTGCTTCCTTTGATCTCTTCAGAAGCCCTTCCTTTTGTCAGAACACGTAAGTCCCTTTTCAACATTCTTCAGTAGGCTGAGGCGTTATGCCCTCTTCAGCGGGTGGACAGAGTCCCAGCTTACCTCTGGGAAAATGCAGCTCCTGTTATTTTGGAAAGCCTATATAAAGAGCAGAAAGTGTCCCTGTAATACTTTCTGGATTTTGGTGTGAAGTGGTCCTTATAAAGGGAGCCGTAAAGACAAAGGTATCTATCTATTTTCCTCCTGGGGGGGGGGTAAAAAGAGAAGTGTGTATAAAGTGTTCTTAAATGAAAACATCCACACTGGTGTCCCTTTTTCTAGCCTAGTTATAGTGTTTGATTACCAATTCCCCTTTCAGGTCTGTGGGTGGCTGCTCTGTGAAGTCGAGAATATTCAGCCACAGCTGTCCTCTCAGCAACACACCTCGGGAACCCGTTAGGCCCAAGTTCCTCTGTGCTAACTAATTGCCACTTGTCGAGACTGCCAGCCTCACATCATGGTAATTTACCAGTGTGTGGTTAATCATTCCCTTCAAAGGGAAGGGGAGAAGTTGATTTGAAACATTCTGAACAAAGGAGACATCTGAGGGCTTCTTTGATACGGCTTTGTGACCACGGCAGGTCACAGTCACAAAGCGGGACTCCAATGCCGCTGGAGGAGATGGGGTAACTCGGGAAGACAGGGCACTCCCCTTTAATGATAGGACATCTTCTTCCGTCTGGAAAAAATTAGAAGTGGCCACACCTGGAAGCAGGCGCGGCCCAAGGTCTCTTCAGTTCTCAGGGGCACAAAGAATGGAACTTTAATAGCTTGTTCTCATTTTTGTTCTGAGTTCTCCCTCCTTTCAATTCTTTTCATTGATACGTTACCCCTTTATCCTTCCTAGCTACTTTGAGTCCTCCAAAGATTGAAGAAATTGTTCCAGGCAGCTGAGAGTAACCCTCAAACCATCCTAGGCTTCCGTGAAGAACTCCAGCCCTGGATGGGATCAGGGGCAGTTGAGCCAAGGTGGGCCCAGCCAGGACCCCGCCACTGACAGAAGCCCCCCATCTGACCCTGCCCAGGAGTCTGAGGCTTCCAGGCCTATCAATCTGGATAGGAGACACTTGGCAGGGGAGGCATTGCTCCCACCACTCCTCTTCTCCCCACCAGGCACTTCAGAGGGAAAAGGCATGCAATCCCCAAGAGCCACTTCAGACAGAGGTTCTGGTTAATTCTTCTTTCAACAAATCACCATCATACTTGCTTCCACTTTATAGAAATTCACTCTGATCCTCACAGCACCTATTCCTCTTCCTCATTTCAGACAATGGCATCACATCATCCATCCACCACCACCCGAGTCTTTGCCTCCCACATCGACTCACTGAGTGCCACCAGTTTAGCTCCTCAGTATTTCTTAAATCTCTCCAACTCTTACACAAGCCCTCATCATCTCTGATCTGGACTAACACAAGCTAATCTGTCTTGATGCCAGAAAAAAAATCCACCTAAAATGAAAATCTGATCATTTTCTTTCTTGGCTTAAAATCTTTCACAGGCCATAGGATAAAGTCCAGAAACTCTGGCATGACACAGAAGGCCTTCTGACAGCTGGCCTCTATCAGCCTTACCCACCCCCAACACCTGGGCACCCTGTTAACAGTGAACCGTTTGCAGCTTCCCTCACACAGTGTCAGGATTTTGCTCGTGCTCCTCCCGTTGTCCGGAGGATGATGGAAAAGGGAAATCCTCCCTGTGGCACGACGTGGAACATCTCATTGTCCGGTGTGCACAGGAGAGGTGACCTGGAGCTGGAGTCTACACTGAACCCTGGGGAAATGGTTAAGGGCCTAGCTGCATGGGAGGGACTGGGAAGAAATCAAGCTGGAGGGGTAGTGATAAAGAGTTCTGGGAAATGGCTACAACAATGGGCCCAAATCAAACCAGAGCCTGGAGATATTCACGTTCCCCATGAATGCTTGCAATGGACTGAAAGTCTGTGTCTCCCTCAAATTCATATGAGGCAATCCTAACCCTCAGTGGGAGGGACTAGGAGGTGGAGCCTTTGGGAGGTGACTGGGTCATAAGGATGGAGCCCTCATGGCTGGGAACAAGGCCCTTATAAAAGAGACCGCAGGGCTTCCCTGGTGGCGCAGTGGTTGAGAGTCCACCTGCCGATGCAGGGGACACGGGTTCATGCCCCGGTCCGGGAAGATCCCACATGCCACGGAGCGGCTGGGCCCGTGAGCCATGGCTGCTGAGCCTGCGCGTCCGGAGACTGTGCTCCGCAACGGGAGAGGCCACAACAGTGAGAGGCCCGTGTACCGCAAAAAAAAAAAAAAAAAAAAGAGACCGCAGAGAGCATTCTTGCCCTCTTTTCATCATGTGAGAACACAGTGAAAAGCTGACAGTCTGCAACTTGGAAGAGCGCCTTCACCTGACTTCACCATGCTGGCTCCCTGATCTCAGACTCCAGCCTCCAGAACTATGAGAGGCTGTCCACAGCAAAGGAATCCATAAACAAGACAAAAAGACAACCCTGAGAATGGGAGAAAATATTTGCAAACAAAGCAACTGACAAAGTATTAATCTCCAAAATATATAAACAGCTCATGCAGCTCAATATCAAAAAAAAAAAAAATGGGCAGAAGACGAAAATAGACATTTCTCCAAAGAAGACATACAGATGGCAAAGAGGCACATGAAAAGATGCTCAACATCACTAATTATCAGAGAAATGCAAATCAAAACTACAGTGACATATCACCTCACACCGGTCAGAATGGCCATCATCAAAAAATCTACAAACAATAAATGCTGGAAAGGGTATGGAGAAAAGGGAACCCTCTTGCACTGTTGGTGGGAATGTAAATTGATACAGCCACTATGGAGAACAGTATGGAGGTTCCTTAAAAAACTAAAAATAGAATTACCATATGACCCAGCAATCCCACTACTGGGCATATACCCTGAGAAAACCATAATTCAAAAAGACCCATGCACCCCAATGTTCATTGCAGCACTATTTACAATAGCCAGGACGTGGAAGCAACCTAAATGTCCATCGACAGAGGAATGGATAAAGAAGATGTGGTACATATATACAATGCAACATTACTCAGTCATAAAAAGGAATGAAATTGGGTCATTTGTAGAGACGTGGATGGACCTAGAGACTGTCATACAGAGTGAAGTAAGAAAGAGAAAGACAAATATCATATATTAACGCATATATGTGGAATCTGGAAAAATGGTATAGATGACCTTATACCATTTTTATGCAAAGCAGAAACCGAGGCACAGACGTCGAGAACAAATGTATGGATACCAAGGGGGAAAGTGGGGGTGGGAGGAACTGAGAGATTGGGATTGACATATATACACTACTGATACTATGTATAAAATAGATAACTAATGAGGACCTACTGTATAGCACAGGGAACTCTACTCAGTGCTCTGTGGTGACCTAAATGGGAAGGAAATCCAAAAAAGAGGGGATATATGTATACGTATAGCTGATTCACTTTGCTGTACAGTAGAAACTAACACAACATTGTAAAGCAACTATACTCCAATAAAAATTAATTATAAAAAAAAAAAGAACTGTGAGAGGCTGTTGTTTAAATACCCAGTCTATGGTATTTTGTTATAATAGCCTGAACAGACCAAGACAATGCTCTTCTGAAGCCTCCACCCTCCAGCAAAAAGAGGGCAGGAAGGCTGCTCTATGGATACCCAGTTATTCTCTTCCCCAGGCAGCCTGGCACTTGCTCAAAAGGCTTATGGACACACTGGCCTTGGTGCCGGGGAGAGAATGTAGTGTGGCCTTGACAATACCTACTCCTGTCATGGCCACCCTGACTTCTGGCCCCGTTGAGTATCAACTGCCAACAGCGGTGACCCACCCTGAGGCCCTGATTCTGCATCACACTTCTAAGTGACCAGCCAGCTCCCTGGTGGAAAGCTGATTACGCTGGGCCCTTCCTCCAGAGCACACAGTAATTTACCCTCACCAGGACAGACGTATACTACGAACTGTCAGGCCTCCCGGCCCCCCGACCCACAAACTTACTTAATGCCTTCTGTACCACACAGCACCACCTCCAACCAACCAACCAACTTCTCTGCAAATGAAATGAAGCAAGGTCTACTTGCCGCAGGATTCTTGATCCTCCCACAAACCTTATCAGCAGAAGCAGCAGGCCTTCCAGAACTCTGCTGTGCTGCCTGCTAGAACACCACATCTTGCAGAGTTGTGGGACGTGATGCTTCTCCTCAGAGCCGCAGTCCAGGGACTGAGGGATCAGGGATGGAGATGACATCTCCCATGTTTATACCCCGCGAGCTACCCTTAAGATTTTTGCTTCCTGCCCCATGTTGCTAAGCCCTGGCGATCTGGAGATTTCAGTACCCAGGAAAGGATGCTTCTATGAGTGGGTGGCATAGGAGGATGTGTGGCGTGCCAACAGGTCATTTTGGGTTTCTTGGGCTTCTAGGGAACAGTATCCTCATAGGTGGGGATGCAGAGGAGGACAGACTGTGGGGTACCCTTCCTTAGGGGGCTTGTTTGTGGCTGGGTCTGTGGGCTGGAGGCCTCCTTAGAAATGTGCATGTGTCCCGGCCTGTGCTGCTGCCGGCAGCCCAGGGGCCTGTGGGCGCACGCATGGCGGCTCCCGGAGCCCGCGGCGTCCGGGCGGAGCGTGGCCATGGTCAGCGGACCTGGCGCCTCGGGCACTGACTACTGCGGAAACGAGATTATGATGGCTAGTCATGCTCCCTGCTACTCCCTGCAGAATCCAGAAGCTCTGCCTCTGCACTGAGAGCTTCCCATGTGGAACTGGCTCAGGCTGGTTAAGGACTCTGTCTCTGAGAAAACAACTGGACTGACGAGAATGCAGTTTTGGAAGAAAACTGTGGATGATATATATTGTGACAGTCCACCACATCAGCCTGCGGCCATTGAACTATGGAAGGCTGTCAAAAGACATAATCTGACTAAAAGATGGCTTATGAAAATCATTGATGAAAGAGAAAAAAATTTGGATGACAAAGCATATCGTAATATCCAGGAACTGGAAAATTATGCTGAAAACACACAGAGCTCTCTTCTTTATCTAACACTAGAAATATTGGGTATAAAGGACCTTCATGCAGATCATGCCACAAGTCACATTGGAAAAGCACAAGGCATTGTAACTTGCTTGAGAGCAACGCCGTATCATGGTAGTAGAAGAAGAGTATTCCTTCCCATGGACATTTGTATGCTGCACGGTGTTTCACAAGAGGATTTTCTATGGAAGAGCCAAGATAAAAATGTGAGAGATGTGGTATATGACATGGCCAGCCAGGCACACTTGCACCTAAAGCATGCTAGGTCCTTCCACAAAAGTGTTCCTGTGAAACCATTTCCTGCTTTCCTTCAGACAGTTGCTCTGGAGGACTATTTAAAGAAAATTCAACAAGTGGATTTTGATATATTCCACCCATCTTTACAGCAGAAGAATACTTTACTTCCATTATCTTTGTATATTCAGTCATGGAAAAAAAGATATTAAAATAATTTCATGGCAAAAAAAAAAGAAATGTGCATGTGTGTGTATGTGGTGTACAAACACACATGCACACACACTGGACAAATAAAAGGTGTATTTAGCAAGTTCCTGCCAGGGTGGCTTCCTGATTCAGCTTAATCCCCCTGTGAAAATAGTCCTTAGTGTACACAGGGAACCCAAGCAACCAAGTCTGTACTAAGCAGTTCTGTCAATTCCCCAGGCGTCTGGAATTCTGTAAGGCCCTCTGGGGACGGGACCACAGCTCTGCATCCTTGGTGCCCAGCACGGTGTCGGCACAGCAGGAGCTCAATAAACACCTGCCCAGCAGTCAGTGGGACGGTCAAGGCTGGACGGTCTAGAACTCCTTTAGCCAAGATTCCCAAAGCCAGCCTGGCTCCAGCCCTTCCTGGATTTTCAACTCTCTCTTGGATTCCTTGAGATACTCTGATAGGCTTCCAATAAGTTCTTGTGTCACATAAACTAGGCAGTCTTGCTTTTTGTTTTTGTTTTGTTGTTTTGGCTGCGTCGAGACACGAGGGATCTTAGTTCCCCGACCAGGGATCGAACCCGGGTCCCCTGCAGTGGAAGCATGGAGTCCTAACCACTGGACTGCCAGGCAAGTCCCTAGTCAGTCTTGCTTTTAACCAGTACATCTTCAATACCTACACAGGACTCTCCACCATCCTAAAAGGAAGCCTATTCTCCTAAAATAAGCTTCTGGCCCCTTCAGTCAGCTAGGCGAGGCCTCTCAGAGGTGGTCAGTTCGTTTCCTCGGTCCTTGGGCTTCTCCAAGTCTGTGGTCAGTCATGCCCTGCTCCTCAACACCTTTTTAACTATCCACAGAGTGTGTCCCAGACCCCCTGGAAATCAAAGCAAAGCTATAAACACTCTCCCTAGAAAAAGAGCAACACACACACAAAACACTGTGTGACATTTTAAGGGTTGTGGGGACTCCAAGTTAAGAACTTATGATCCTATGACATATAAGAAATATATATCTTGTCTTCCTCCATGGTTCCTGGCTCACAGTTCCTGAGCGCTAAGAGCAATGCGAGCATCTTTTGTCACAATATTTGGTCTCTTGTCCTCAGTTCTGAGTTCGGAGCCATAAAGGTGAAATGAGTATCTTATCATTCATAACAAGCCCCTTTCCGTCAAAACTGGGTTTATGTCAATGAGGTGACTTTTGCAAAGGACCTAAGGATGGGGGCTGGTTGCCAGGGGAACCAATCATGAATAGAGGGGTGAAACTTTCAGTCCCTCTGGGGAGGGGAGAGGGCTGGAGGCTGAATCAGTCACCAGTGGTCAGTGATGGAATCAATCATGCCTAATTAATAAAGCCTCCATAAAACCCTAAAAGGATGGGTTTGGAGAGTTTCCGTGTGGGTGAACATGTAGAGATTTGGGGAGAGTGGCAGACTTCAGAAGGGGCGTGGAAGCTCCGTCCTTTCCACATACCTTGCCCTATGTCTCTTCCATCCAGCTGTTCCTGAGTTACACCCCTTTACAATAAACTGGTAACCTAGTAAGTAAAATGTTTCTCTGAGTTCTATAAGCAGCTCTAGCAAATTAACTGAACCTTAGGAGGGGGTCATTGGAACCTCTGATCTATAGCCGGTCAGTCAGAAGCACAGGTGACACCCTGGGCTTACAACTGAAGTCTGAAGTTGGGGGGGGTCTTGCAGGACTGAGCCCTTCACCTGAGGGATTGGATGCTTCCTCCAGGTAGGCAGTGTCAGAATCGAGTTGCATTGCAGGACACCCATCTGGGGTCTGAGAAGTGCTTGGTGCTTCGGGGAACCCCTCCACCCTCCACCCACATGCATGTTGGAAATTGGGAGCAGAAACCTTTTAAAACTCTTACTGAGCATCACCTTACTCCCCCTCTCTGAGGGCTCCAACCACAGTCAGTGACACTGATGGCTGTCAGACACACCCTGGGTGCAGGGGCCCGGTGGACACCTGGGGAAGGAACAGCTGGCAAAGCTGCGTCCTGAGGCTACACCTCAGGCTGTGAGGCAGCATTGTTAGAGATGTTTTCCTTCTCTAAACAACATTTCCATTTTCAAGGAAACTGATGTTTCTAAAAGGTCATCTGGTTTGGCAGCCCTGCAGCGCCAGAGGGGAGAAAACTGAAGGCCAGAGAGGAATCTGCTCAACCAGTAGTAGCAGCACTGGATCCCTCAGCAGGCAATTACCTACTGAATGAGAAGAGCATTGGACATGGCACCCACGGCGTTGCAGGAAGGACCACATTACCTTTGTCAGCTGCTGCTCCGAGGAAAACCCCAAACCAAACACCGTGTTGGCTCTGCTGTCGGCCCACTGCCCAAATTTCTGCGATGTTTTGGTGAAAGTCATATTGGGTGTGATTGTGCTGTTTATGATCACCTGCAGCGAAACAGCCCAAAGAGTCGACATTTAAACACTGAATTAGACACCAAAGTAACTCCTTAAAAACTCCTCTGTTGGCAAAGCTAGTAGGTAAAGCCTGCATCCCCACTGTTATATCTGGTCCTGAGTTCTTCCTCTCCTGGCACATCCCACGCTGAGTCATATACACACAGCCATGATAACAGGCAATTTCAGAGATTTAAAAACAGAGAGTCAGCCTAAAATAAGATTTCACAGGTTATCAGTGGGAGAAAGTCTCTCCTAAGTAGAGAACAGTTTCCAAAACTGCTACTTATTTCCCCAAAGCTGTCGCACATCCGATGGCCCTTAACGGCCAGCCATGTCACACATCCTCTGAAGAACCACGCTGCCTACCTTTTTAAGTGCCTAGAGCCCCCGGGGTCCAGCTCAAACCATTTAAAATTTCCACAAGCAATGGGGGCTTGCTGCTTCCCCACGGGAAAGAAAAGGTACACTCTAATTGGGATAATTTCTGGAGGGTTAATTTACTGACTAATTAGACAGGTGTGAGCTGGGTGTATGGACAGTGCAGGGACCTGGTGCTAGCTGCTGGCACCTCTCCTTGGCTTTAAAGGATGAGGGGGTGAAGAGGCTATGGGACGTGGAAGGAGAGAGTCATGGAGCACAGGCTGCCTTAACGAGAGAGAAGACCTTCTGTTGAGGGACACACCAGCACATGGTGACCTCACAAGAGGGGGAGCCAGTGGGACAAATGCCCTCGCCTCTGCCATTCTGATTTCCCGCCACTGGCCCAACCCAACCAGAAGCCAGAGGCCCCGCAAGCCCACTGATGTCATCTGCGGGTCGGCCCCTCAGGGACCAGAGCAGGGTGAAGAAGGGTAGAGGATGAATGTGGAGGTAAAAGGATGATATCCAGCACACAGTACATTCATTCATTCAACGAACATTCACTGAACATTCATTATATGCCTGATAGTCTACTATCCAAAGACACAAAGGGGAAGGAGTCAAGAGTCCTGGTCTTCAAGTTGCAGGTAGTCAGGAAGAGGGTAGAGACATGTAAGTAATCACTAAACAACTGATCAGTGTTATAAAGTATCAATAACAGGCTCACTTGGCAGAAATCCTTGGCAGCCTGAATACTAAATTACTGAAGACTAAAAAACTACTTATATCAGCTCTTAAGCCTTACAACAAACCTATGAGGTATGACTACCACCTTCATTTCACAGGAGAAACTGAGTTGGCAAGTAGCAAAGGCTAGAGGTAAAACCCAGATTGTCTGACTCAAAGTCCTGTATTCTGAACTTCTGCATGACGTGCTTCTCATGTTATACATGATGGCTCCTGTTCTTGCCCCAGCTAGGAAGTACTGATGCCTTCACCGCACTCCAGGTTGCTTTTCCTTCCTGTGCTAGTTCCTCTAATTCCCAAGACTGTGTGAGCTAAGACACTTTTACCACATGTTCTTCAGATAACTGAACGCAACAGTTAGTAAAGAGCTCTGCCTGCTGTCACCAGACACTATCAAGAAATGGGGGGCAGGGCTTCCCTGGTGGCGCAGTGGTTGAGAGTCCGCCTGCCAATGCAGGGGACACAGGTTCGTGGCCCGGTCTGGGAAGATCCCACATGCCGCGGAGCGGCTGGGCCCGTGAGTCATGGCTGCTGAGCCTGAGCGTCCAGAGCCTGTGCTCCACAACGGGAGAGGCCACAACAGTGAGAGGCCCGCGTACCGCAAAAAAAAAAAAGAAAAAAGAAGAAATGGGGGCAGCGGAGGGAGGTGTGGAAAATGCAGATCTAAACCAGAGGCAAGTACAAAGTAAGGCGTCTGGGACCTCAAAGGCTGGCTGGGTTCTGGCTCAGCCCCAGGCAGGACCGATGGAGTGGAACCAAGGCAGGCCAAGGGAAGGCATGTGGCTGGGAGCTGGATCAGAGTGGATCATGTGATCCCAGGAAGCCAACCCTGATCACCTCTCAATTACCAGAATCCTGGGAGGGCAAAGCAATGACCACACCCATTCTAAATCTTTCTGCTCCTCACAACAGACCTCTGCCCCTAGGTCAGCTTCCACACCCTCTCCCTGAAGCCCCCTTGAAAGGCAGAGGACAGAGGCTGATACTCCTCTGAAGCCTGTCCCAAACAGGCTGTCCCACTGTCAGTCAAGCTGGAATAAGAATGGTGATGCCCATTGGTCATCTTTAGATCGCTTTAGAACTTAACAGTTCCTAAGGTAGTTTTTCAGTCTTTCATCTGATCCCCATTTTTACAGATGGGGAAACTGATGCTCAACAAGCTCCAATGACTTGTTCAAGGTCATAAAACTAGTAACTGGTTAAAAAGAATATAATGTATGTATTGCTTACATAAGGCAATGATTAACTAAATCTATATTTATGCTTCTTGGGGGTTCATTCAACTTACTTACTTACTTACTTACTTACTTATTTAGGCTGTGTTGGGTCTTCGTTGCTGCTTGCGGGCTTTTCTCTGGTTATGGCAAGCGGGGGCTACTCTTTGCTGCGGCATGCGGGTTTCTCACCGAGGTGGCTTCTCTTTGTTGCGGAGCACGGGCTCCAGGCACTTGGGCTTCAGTAGTTGTGGCCTGCGGGCTTCAGTAGTTGTGGTTCGTGGGCTCTAGAGCGCAGGCTCAGTAGTTGTGGCGCACAGGCTTAGTCGTTCCGCAGCATGTGGGATCTTCCTGGACTAGGGATCTAACCCATGTCCCCTGTATTGGCAGGCGGATTCTATCTATCTATCTATCTATCTATCTATTTATGGCTGCGTTGGGTCTTTGTTGTCACGCATGGGCTTTCTCCAGTTGCGGTGGGGTGGGCTACTCTTCGTTGCAGTGCATGGGCTTCTCATTGCAGTGGCTTCTCTTGTTGCAGAGCATGGGCTCTAGGCACGTGGTCTTCAGTAGTTGGGGCTCGTGGGCTCTAGAACACAGGCTCAGCAGTTGTGGCACACGGGCTTAGTCGCTCTGCAGCATGTGGGATCTTCCAGGACCAGGGTTTGAACCTGTGTCCCCTACATTGGCAGGTGGGCTCTTAACCACTGTGCCACCAGGGAAGTCCTGGCAGGTGGATTCTTAACCACTGTGCCACCAGGGAAGTCCCATTCAACTTCTTAAATCTGTAGACTCATCAATTTTGGAAAATTCATCAGTTTTTGGAAAATTCTCAACCATTCTCTCTATGAATATTACTTCTGCTCCATTCTCCCTCCTCTCCTTCTGGGATTCCCATTACATGTGTGCTAGATCTTTTGAGCGTGTCCAACATGGTTTATATTCTTTTTTTTTAAAACATTTATATAAATTTTTATTTAAACAGTAAGTCAGAAATCTTATTTACATTAATTTCTTTGTTCTCCCAAAAGCACACTCCCACCCCTTATAGGATATAAATGTTCATCGAAACTGGTTTGCGTATTGTTTTAAGGAGAGAAGAGGGAAAAGAATGAGCCTCCAGCTAAACTGTCCCGGCATCTACAAAGAAGCAGGACCGGGATCAGAAGCCAGTTTGCCAGGGTCTTGCAGTGCCCTCACTCAGCAGACTGAAGAACAAGGCAGGGTTTGGGCCACCTCTCCCCTTCTCCACCTCTGAGGTGGGATTTATTTTTGTTTTCTCTTCCCAGTCGCGGACCACCTGGAGCCCTGGGGCGTCACAAAGCCCACGAGGCTGCCAGGGTTTGGGGTTCCTCTGCTACTGGTGTCACCGGCCAGTGAGGGAGGCCTGCAGGCACCGCAGGCCCTGGTTAAAGGTCACAGTCCCCGGCCACCAGCAGGTATCACAGTGCATCTTCTTCACTGCAGCCTCTGCCGATAATGAAGCGGAACTCCTGGAGGTTCGAGACACGGTGGAAGTGAACGAAAGCGCCAGCCACCATGAAGAGGTGGAAGAGCTGATGGGAGTGAAACCAGATGTCATCCTTGCCGGGAAAGAAGTGCTCGGGGATGCGGGCAGCGTACAGGGCTGCTCCTGTGATATACAGGCTGGCCATCAGCATCAACCAGCCGATCTGCCTTAGGGTGGCGGCCTTCAGGAAGCCCTCCGAGATGATATAATGCAAGGTGGGAATGATGCCACTCAGGCCAAGGTCCAAGAACACTCCTGCTCCCACCCCCCGATACTGCGGGGTAGCAAACATGTCCCACTGGGAGACGATAATGGCTGTGATGTCCAGCACACAGATGACAATCAAGTAGATGAAGCATGGTGTGGGTTACAGAAGAAAGAATAATAAAACCAAGGGACAAAGCTTCCCATAATCAGAAGAGCAATACCAGAGTAATCCAGTTTAGAGAAGAGACAGGAGACCCCTTCTGAGTGGCAGTAGACTGTGTGGAACAGCCATGAAAAAGAAAGGCAGAGAATGGCCCCCAAGAAGAATAATCCAAAGACCACCTTCTCTTGCAGGGGGGCCACCAAGGAGATGTCTGGACGAAACATATAAAAGATCCCCAGGCACAGGAAGAATACACAACCTAAGAGATGTGGCCAGATGTTGCCTGTCTCAGTGTGTATTCTGAAAATGCTCTTAAAACAGGCCTGGAAAGAAGGCATAGGGGGCCAGTGTCCATGCAAGAGGAAGTCGTTATCCTTGAGCCAGTCGGTAGCACATCATGAGGCATTACTTGCCACCGACCTCCCCAGACCTTACACACAAACTCTTCCAGTCTCTCCATGGCGTGGTGGGCTTGTAAGAGGAGGGACGTGCCCATAAGCCCCTCTTCCTCCTGAGATGTTCCATCATTGCAGTGACCTTCCTCCAAGCTTTTTTTATGATAGGAAGAAAGGACAGATGCCTCTACAAGAGGCTCCAAATCTCCTTGGTGGATGCCATTGTCACCTCTCCTTGTACCATCAAGTTGATGCCCTTTTCTGAGCCTTATATCTGGCTCTGGAGTCCTGCTGTACTCACCGGTTTTCTGCTGTCTTGTTCATGGGATACCTGCACCTTTCTTACAAAGAGGTCTTTCTGTTCCTTCTTCTTGGGAGGATAGACTCTTAGGATAGTGAGTGGACCCAGAGCTCGCCGCCGCCTTGCCACGTATCTCAGGCTCCTCAGAACCACGGCTGCCAGGACCCCAAACGAGCAGAGGGGCTGCCCGCCGCCACCGCCGTGACCCAGCGTCACAGCTTATATTCTTATCAGTTTTCATCCCCTGATTCTTGGGTCTCTCCATTTCAATTTGGGTATTTTCTATTGATCTGTCTTCTAGTTCACGCGTCTTGGCTATTGATATATCCAAACTGCTGTTAAACCTATCCACTGGGTTCTAAATTTCAGACTTTGTATTATTTTAGTTCTAGAATGTCCTTGTGATTCTTTTAAAAAAAATATAAATCTCTGGGAATATCCTCCTTCCTTTCAACTATTTTGTTCATTTTTTCCTACATGTCCTTGAATATATTACTCATAGTTATTTTATTAATTTTATTTTTTTTCATAGTTATTTTTAAATCCTCAAACGTCTGGATTATCTTTGAATCTGTTTCTATTATCTGATTTTTGCCCTCTTGATTCTAGGCATGCAGGAATTTTTTCACTGTATGGTAGAAAATGGGTATAAAAGAACTGTTAGGGCTTCACATGATGTTACCATCTACAGATAGAGTTTTCTCTCTCCTCTGCTAGGCAAGTAGGCTAGATCGGTAATCCCTAACTCAGTGACTAAGGGTCAGGGCTCGGTTTCAGTTCTGGTAATGCTCAGTTTGCCACCGGTTTGCCCCTGTTTTTAGGGCAGGCCCTCTAAAGCTTTCAGCTGAGAACCTGGCAGGTCTTTATCTGCTCTTCCGTGAAAGAGAGCAGGAGATTCACTTCTGTCTATCACAGGTTTTCAGCTTCTGTAGCCTTCCAAAACCATGCATCTTCAAAATCTGGCAAACCTTGAAGGAGAAACTAGCCATGTATTTGGGCCACTCAAGTCTCCAATTTTGTCACTCAAGTTCCAAAATCTCTGCTGGTTTCTCTGTTCCCTAGGTGTCATCTTTCCCAGGAGCCAAACCTGGCTTTTCAGCACCTAGCTACTTCTAGAATCAGTGAGTGCCCCAGGTGAAAAGGGTATGCAGACGCCCAGTGTCCATTCCCTATCCCTCTGGGGCTTTCATGTCTTTACTGTTCTCTTCTCAGACCCCTTGGCAGGTCTTTGCTTTCTAAGCACTGTAAATCTGAGGAAAATTTTACTCTGCCTTTCAGAAATATCCAGTTTAACTCATTATGCTGGCACTGACTTGGAATTCAGCAAATGTCCTGTGGGGAAAACTAGCCATGGGTTTGAAGCCCCTCAAATCTCCACCTTTGTCACTCTAGCCCTGTGCACTGCTAAATGTTTCCTTAGTGTCTCTTTGTCCCAGCGGCATCCCTATACATGGGCCAAGCCCCAGTCTTCAGGCCGCACCCAGGATTGACAAATGCTCCCAAGAGAGAAAAGACCTTCTGATTGTCATCCCTGAGTGGTCCTCACCTCTCTGGAAGTTTAGTCCCTCTAGTCCTCATTGTTTCTACAGTTCTCTGTTGTCTTTAAACTGTGTTTATCCAGCTTTTTCTAGTTGCCATCAGAAGAAACACTGGCCTGCTGCATCTATATACCTTACTCAAAAGCAGAAGTGCTGAATTATGGAGATGCAATTTACTCTGTGTCTCAAGTGACATTTTTCTATAATGTTTATGGGAAGCATGCAACCTCTCATAAGGTTGCTGTTTACAACAAGAAGCAAAATTGAACTTCAACATGCCAATACAGTTGATTAGTATGACTTCAAATGGGTAGCTAAGATTAGCTGCAGATATTCCTCAAGTGCTCAGATCCCACAGTGCTCACTCTAAGCAGTGATTCCAGACCTCTCACTAACTGCCCATCTCTTTCCTCCCCTCCTGTATCATGCGTGTGTTGGCAGGGAGTGGAGGGTACAGAGGTGTATTAGAACTCCCAGCCTATAATTTAGTCCATCAAACCCACCCTACTTCATTTTCTCCAGTCTCACAAGAGCAGGGCCCATTCACCTGCCCAGAACTAAGCCTCAGTCCCCTGGGTCCCACCTCCTCACTTCCACCCCCAAGATGTCCCTCCTACCCATACAAATGCACTAGGTGCTCACCACCACAGACCCAGTGTAGACGAAAGGTCTGCTCACTCCTGGAACACAAACTCCCAGTCTTGCAGGACGTCTTCATCAAAACTTTGCAGTGGGAGTGCCTCTGTCCTCTTCATTCCCTACTGACATGTCTGCTCTACTGGGGGATTGCTTTGATCCCAGTTCAGCACGGCTACCTTTCATTCTGTCACTGGCATCAAGGTGCCCAGGCATTTACCAAACACAACCTATAAGATCCCACAAACTGGAGGTCAGCCAGGAGGGCGAAAAAGGAAAGCCTCCTCCCTTCACCGTGCTGCTCTTACAATCCGTCAGGCTGCTTCTCTGCGGACTTTGCAATGCCCTGGCTGTCTCCTAATGATTCACCAAAGGCTCTGGGACTTCTGGAACTTGCAAGATCCAGAAGGGAGGAAGTAAGGGGAGGAGAGAGAAGAAGGGAAGGAAAGCCATCATTTACTTCTACAATATCCTTTACACTGCCATGACTCACCAGAGGTAGCTGGTCTGAACAATCTCAAGGTCATAACAGTAAACTCATCTCTACAATTAGTGAGGCAACTGGCTGGCCATTCTCCCAGGAAATCCAGTGAACTGACCTCAAAAGCAGCAAGATGGACAGCTGGGGCAATCAAGCCATTAAAAAGTGGTCAATCCCAGGACCCTCTTCTTTCATTTCCCACTAACATGGAAACTCCATCCTGTGCTACCCCTGGCTCAGCCCACCAACACCATGTCCTCCTGAGAAGTTGGGCAGATCGAAGCTTCTAAGGACACATTCCTTCTGTGCATGTTCCTCTTGGGTTCCCAAATCATTGCTGGCTAACTGCACTTGCACCTGAAATCCACCTTATTGCCTGTTTCTCTTTGAGGCTCTGACTCATTTCTGACTTTCACCCTCCTCAAGCATGCATGAAGAAGTGAAAGGAAGTGGACACATATGACCTTTTGTCTATTCTGGGTCTGCTACAGTTGAGTGCCCAGTGCAGCTGTGTGAATGTGAGGGATATTCTGGGGGTGGGGGTGAGGAGATGGGACCTGAGGGAGGCTTAGTTCTGGGCAGGTGAATGGACCCCTCTCTTGTGAGACTGGAGAGAATGAGGTAGGTTGAGTTTGACGGACATAAGCTACAAGCTCAATGTCACTAGGAATGTGGAAACTGCATTACCATTACTACTATATACTCACCAAATTCAAAATATGTCTGATGATACCAAGGGTGGGGGTGAGGATGTGGGGCAATGGGTGCTCTCATAGATTGGCAAAATCACTTTGAAAACTAACGTGGCTTTCTCTGATAAAGTTTAAAATGCACATTCCCTACCACCCAGCAATTCCACTCCTAAGTATATATCTGAGAGAAACCTTTGCATAGGTACACCAGGAGAAACGCACAAGGATGTTCACGGTAGCAGTGTTTGCAAACATAAATGTCCACCATCAGCAGAATGGATAAATTATGGTATATTCATACAACGAAATACTACCTAGCAGTGAAAATTAATCAAAGCTATAGGTATCAGCATGGATGATAACAAAAACTTAAGTAAAAAAAAAAAGTCACAAAAGAAGACATACAGTATAGGTCTCCGGTATGATTCTATTTATGTAAAAATCAAAAACAGGCATAACTAAATAATATATTTAGGGCAAGGGTCAACAATTATAGCCCTCAGGCCAAATCCAGCCTGTTTTTGTAAATAAAGTTTTATTGGTACGCAGCTTCACCCATTCATGTACATATTGGCCTCTGGCCATTTCCTTGCTATTGATACAAAAGAAAAGTTGAAGAGCTGGGAAACAGATTGTACAGCTCATAAGAAAATTACTATCAGGCCCTTTAGAGAAAAAGTTTGCCAACCTCTGGCTTAGGGATATATACACAGGTGGCAAAACTATAAAGAAAGGCAAGGGAATGTTTAATACGAATTTCAAGAAAGTAGTAACCTCTTGCAGGGTGGACGGCAGGTGCCTATATTAGGGAGAGGTCCAGAAAGAGACTTCTGAAGGACTAGTAAAAGACAGACTTCCTCAATTGGGTGTTGGGTACATGAGTATTTGCTTTGTTACCAGACATTAAATGGCACAGATAAACAGTTAAAAATAAAGCACATGCAAAGCTATAACAAAGCTGTCAGGGAGACGAATTCCCCCGTGTGAGCAGAAGCTTGTGAAAAGGGAAGGCGGTGCCCTGTGCATGGGGACACCGAAAAACTGTGTTGGGGGCAGAGGAAGTGGCTGGACCTGTGGGTTCTGGCCTCAGGTAAGCGGGGGGAGGCTTAGCAGACTCTGGGGTCACAGGAGTGGAGGATGTCACCCAGCAAGAGGGGACAGAGTTTCAAGGGAAGAGGCCTGGGTAGAAAATGACTTTAGAAGCACCAAGGCAGGGCCTGAGGAGTGAAGGCATGCAGAAGGCAGCCAGGACAGTCAGGAGGCAACAAGGAAGAATAAGGCCTTGGGTGTGGAGAGAAAGGGCACGCGTGGGTGTTCGATGAAGCAGACGGACTCAGCAGGACCAGGACTGGTGCCTCCCTGGGGACTTGGGAAGGCCAGTGGGGGGTGGGGGTGGGCGGGGCAGGGGAGCACCCTTAGAAAGTGAAGCCCAGAAGGATGAAGGGGCTGCTTTAAAGCACAACCTTTAATATGGGCTCCCGACCCCTATGCCCACCCCCTTCCTCTTTTTTGTGAATTCTCTCTGAAACGTTCATGGAGAAAAAAAAAAAAAAGTGACTCCCCAGTAAAAGACTCAGTTCCTGCAGATCACTGGAACCCACTTCTCAGACAATGCACAGAGCACATGCAACCAAGAGGTACCTGGAAGAAGCAAAAAGCTAAGCTCCTCCAGTCCCTAGTGCAGCTCCGGCTTCAGAGGAAGCTGGAGGCAGGCCTCCTGGTTCCTATTCAGGGCAAGTCCCCAAATCCACGGAGACAGAAGTCAGAACACAGAAGAGGCTGGGGATGAGTTACAGCAATTAAAAGACTTGTTGCCTGCTTCCAGAAAAGGTATTAATCGATGCTTTTATTCTTTTTTTTTTTAAACCATAGTCAGGGAAAAAGAGAAACCAACATTCATTGAAAATCCTACTGTGTGCTGAGAACCTTCCATATGTCTGCTCCCTTAACAGAAGGTGCTCTGTATTTATCCAAAAGGGGAAACTAAGGACTTCGCTGGAGGTCCAGTGGTTAGGACATCGCCTTCCAATGCAGGGTTTTATCCCTGGTTGGGGAGCTAAGATCCCACATGCCTCATGGCCAAGAAACCAAAACATAAAAGAGAAGCGATATTGTAACAAATTCAATAAAGACTTTAAAAATGGTCCACATCAATGAAGTGAGAGAGTGGCATGACATTTACACACCACCAAACAAATGTAAAATAGATAGCTAGTGGGAAGCAGCCACATAACACCGGGGGACCAGCTCAGTGCTTTGTGACCACCCAGAGGGGTGGGATAGGGAGGGTGGGAGGGAGAGGCAAGAGGGAGGATATATGTGGATATATGTATATGTATAGCTGATTCACTTTGTTATACAGCAGAGACTAACACAACATTGTAAAGCAATTATACTCCAATAAAGATGTTTAAAAAAAGGTCCACATCAAAAAACAAAAACAAAAAACAGAAACAAAACAATGACCAAAAAAAGAGGAAACTATACTGATGGGTGGAGGAGGGGACCCTGACTGTGTTCTTGAAAGCAATTCACATTCCCAGACAAAACACCAAACAAGTCAGAGTTTCAGAGGCTTATATCCTCCAAACTTTGTGATTAGGCAGAACACAGCGGGTGCTGCTAAATGTTTGTAGAATGGATGACGTCTAAGGTCTCTTCCAATATAGGCTTCTGTGATCCTATAAATAACTGAGAACCCAGGGCGGGGAGCCATCCAGAGCACCCGGGAGAAACACCTGCTCCAGGCAGGTCTTGTCCACAGGTGCAGGCAATTCCTCATAAGGATGGCAATGGTTAACTCAGTCTGTAAAGAGTGCCAACAGCACAATGAAATCAACTGCTGCGACGGCTCAATTAACAAATCCTCTGGAAATGGAGTCCCTTTACAACGGAGTTGGCTGTTCCGCACAAAAACTCACCATCAGTCACACGGCTGTTGGTTGCGGCTGTCGGTGATGTGATGGCTCACATCAGCGCTCTGGGAAGCTGGGAGACAGGATGTGCCCTCATGTGGCTCCCATCTGTCCATGCACAGGGCTGACCCTGGGTGACATTCTGAGGTTTTGGTCCTGGTTCCCTCTTGGCGGTGATCCTACTCTTGCCCACTGTCCTGCTGTGGACATGGCACACCTCCTGCAGGCCTGGAGAGGATGTGGCCAGGCCTGACCTCGTCACCGACCCATGTCTATGGCATGGCCCACTCTAGCTTGATGCTGAGACTCCAAAGATGAGCCAGGCCTGTTCCTCAAAGAGCACAGTCTCCTGGTAGCCCCCCACGCCCAGACATGGATCCACAGAACCCCCAGGCAATGCTGGAGCTATGCACCACGGTACTCCCACCCACGTATGTCTTCAGCAGCAGCTGCGACTGACACATGAAATACCTTCCTTGGAAGAAGGAAGAAAAGGTCTGCGCACAGATTTTTCCTACGATGAACAGCACCAAAGGCTCTCAGGGGAAGGAGAGGGCTTCCCCACATCGTTCCCCAAGTAGAGCACGACCAATGCTCGAACAGGGCAGAGGAGCTTGCTATGCCTGGTGCGGAACGACAGCTGCTAAAGCAGCTGGCTGCACCTCCTCACTTCACGGGGGGCCCATGCTCTGTGGGCTGCCCGTGGTTGACTCAGCGGCTGAGTCCACCGTGGTCTTTGCTCACAACCACCTCCAAGTCCCTTCCACACCAGCAACCTGTTCCTGAAGCACATCGACTCCTTCATTTGGGAGGGCAGAGCAGGCTTCCCCTTCCAGGCTGCAGCAGCCTCCCGCCTTGGGAGGGACAGCTGGCCCAGAAGCACCAAGCAGAAAACGTGACATGGCCAGGCCAGGAGAGAGTGGCAGGACCGGGGGCCCTAGAACTGCCCAAGGTCAGAGCCCATGGGCCAAGACACCACCCCAAAGGCTAAAAGCATCTGACCATCTGTCATCTTAGTTCTGATAACATTTGGAATCAAAGGCCTAAAACAGAGTGGGGTTGTCCCAACGTGGTGGAACACAAGGATGAGGAGCCAGGGGCAGGGGTGGGATGCAGAGGGGCAGCGGACAAGAGCCCTGGAACAGAGCGGCACTGGCATCAGGTCAGCATACTGCGCCCTACTCCAGCCCCTAGGGAGGAAGGAGACCCATCTGGATTATTGGGGCAGGGCAGGAGCTGGGGCTGGGGGGATCAGGAACTCAGCCATGGGTGGGGAGGAGGAAGGTACAGAAGACCGGGCAGTGTCAAGAGCTGCTACCACTCTGGGGAAATCACCAGCCGGAGTTCCTCCTCCATGTCTCACCTGACCTGTGGAGCAGCTGGAGGAACGGGATCTGACCTAGACCTGGCCTGCTGGTTTTGCACATTGTTGCTGAGCAGCTCCAGGCAAGGTCCAGCTGAGCTGAGGAGGCCTGGGGACCACTGTCTGGTATTCTGTGCTCCAGTTCTCAGAGCAGGACAGTTGCCACCCACCCGCGGCCCCAAGTGCCAGGCACAGGTACTAAACAACTAAGGATGGTCCCTACCCACTCCCCTGGGCCTTATGCTCTGTCACAGGACACTCCCTTTCGCAGAACAAGGCCCCATCACAGAGCCTGTGCCCCACTAGTAAGGCAGGAACTCTGGGTGGGCTCCAGGAATGCCAGGTGGTGTGGCGCTTAGGAGGCGTGGCCAGAGGGCCGTGGGCTCCATTGCTGGATTCCAGTGGCACCCCACAGCCTGGGTTCCCAATTCCCACTTTTTAAGTGACTCCATAACTTGATGGACCCCCCGCACTGAGCCGGAACTAGCTCTATTCTTCAGCCGGGGGATAGCCCACCCTCCTCCACCTACCTGATTTCTCAGAGCTGGCTCGTTTGGCTCGGACCCCACCACTGTCACAGCCTTCAGGAGCTGCAGACCGGTACAACGCAGTGGCTGACACATTGACAAATTACTCAAAGCCCAGCTAATAGGACTAAAGCGCTTTCTCTAAGAAAGTGCATTTTATCTGTATTTAAATACAGATAAAATGCACTTTATCTGTATTTAAGCCCACTCTGTCCTGGGATAACTCAACTGACAAAAGTGCAAACCCATCTCAAAGGATGGCAGATGAACTGACAGAATCTACAGATAAAAGAAAGCAAGTCAGCTTGATTCACCACTGCTAGCAGAACATCCTGGCAAGAGTTGAGAAGATTCCAGCTCAAAAGCACAGAGAAGGAAAGTGGTAATACAACCGCTGTATCACCATGTCTCCCAGAAGGAAAGAAATAACAAAGGCATCTTTCAGATAGTCAATCTTCAAACACAAGGTGCCTACCTACTATGCGCCAGGCACTTCTACACTTCCTGAGCACTCATCAGAACCCTGGTCAGTGGAGGCTTCCCGTGCCTCCTGCTCTGTGGTTGTGGGGTTGTGGAGGGAGAAGCCCACAGCCAGGCCCTATTCTACTACCCAGCCCTGACCCAACTCCCCAGGAACGCTGACCTAGAGGCAGATTGCAGGCGAGAGGAGGCCAGTCAGAAGGCTACTGCAATGGTCTGAGCAAGACTGAACCAGGACAAGAGTTATGGCCTTGAAACAAAGCATTAGGTATAAACGTGAGACACTTCAAAGGCAGGTTCATTTTACCAACTAAAAAGGGAATGACTGTGCTTTTCCATTTCCTTCCTTCCTTCCTTCCTCCTTCCCTCCCTCCCTCCGTTCCTTCTTTCCTTCCAGCAACAAGTGACTGGGAAGTGAAAATGGAGAGGTGGTTTAGAGGGCAAATAGGGGAATTCAGCTTCAGATACACTGAATTTCAGGTGACAGCAGGTTATCCATGTAAAAAGTCCATCAGGATGAACACAGATTAAACACAGAAAAGAAACTATAAAGCATCAAGTCTACTTTTTTTTTCTTTTGTAAACTTGGTGATACGTCTACTGATAATCCTTCTTTATTCTGCTCCCATCATAATGTGGCAAAAATATTGAGGAAGCCAGCAGAATAATGAAAACAACAGGAAAAGAATTATCTCAAGAAATACTCCAAAACCATTTAATAAAATTCAACTCCCAATTCAACACCAAAACCAGACTAGTGACAATACCCAATGCTGTCGGGGGTGCAATAAACTGGCATTCTCATACATGCTGGAAGACAGAACTCTTCGGAAAGCCATTTGGTAATAACCATCAAGAGCCATACATCATTAATATCTTGACCTATAACATTTCTTCCATGAATCTATCCTAAGGAAATATCCAAAAAGAAATAGGCATGATGACCAAACGAGGTTATCTGTTTCATGAAGATGCTCATTATCTATAATAGTAAAAAACTGGAAGCCACTTCAGTATCTAACCATAAGGGGAGAGATTAAGGACATTATAGGCCCTTGGTGGAATTATTAAAGTAGCATTAAAATGCTAGTTATGAAGACAGCGTGCTAACAGGGAAATTTTTTTTTAATTGGCCATAACTTTAAGTGAAAAAAGAAAAAAAGGGGGATCTGTGCTTATAAAGACATGATAACAATAACATCTCTGTTAAGGTGGCAGGTTTTGGGGTGCACCATTTTCCCTCCACTTTTCAAATGTATCGTATTGCTTTTGATGAAAATAAGTGACTTCAAGTGAGCCGGCGAGATGGTACCTTGGCTCCATCCACACTGATGATCCGATAGCTGTTCCTTGTGACATCGTAGAAGTAGGAGACTGTGACGGCCTGCTTGCTCGCAGGCACCCAGTTCTTCTTGGTGCTGGGGTCGATCTGGAAAACGTGGGCTCGGGTGGTGAAGATGGGCTGTTCTCTGCAAGAGGAAAGATGGGCGAATGAGTTGATGGAACTTCATGTATCATTTATGATTTCTAAGCCACCTAAGATTTTAATCATTTATGGAGAAAGATACATACGTATGAGAACAATTAAAATAAGAAAGGGAAGAGAGGAGAAGAAAAGACACCAGCGGAGTAGTTACTGAAACCCAACACCCTGAGGCTGCCGGGCAATTGGCCTAATGAGAAATGTGCTTAAAAGGCAACTCCCAATCCAAGAACATGGTACATCTCTCCATCTATTTGTATCATCTTTAATTTCTTTAATTTCTTTCATCAGTGTCTTATAATTTTCTGCATACAGGTCTTTTGTCTCCTTAGGTAGGTTTATTCCTAGATATTTTATTCTTTTTGTTGCAATGGTAAATGGGAGTGTTTTCTTAATTTCACTTTCAGATTTTTCATCACTAGTGTATAGGAATGCCAGAGATTTCTGTGCATTAATTTTGTATCCTGCTACTTTACCAAATCCATTGATTAGCTCTAGTAGTTTTCTGATAGCATCTTTAGGATTCTCTATGTATAGTATCATGTCATCTGCAAACAGTGACAGCTTTTACTTCTTCTTTTCCGATTTGGATTCCTTTTACCATAATTCAAAAAGAGTCATGTACCAAAATGTTCATTGCAGCTCTATTTACAATAGCCAGGACATGGAAGCAACCTAAGTGTCTACTGACGGATGAATGGATAAAGAAGATGTGGCACATACATACAATGGAATATTACTCAGCCATAAAAAGAAACGAAAGTGAGTTATTTGTAGTCAGGTGGATGTACCTAGAGTCTGTCATATAGAGTGAAGTAAGTCAGAAAGAGAAAGACAAATACCGTATGCTAACACATATATATGGAATCTAAGAAAAAAAAAAAAAAGGTCATGAAGAACCTAGGGGTAAGACGGGAATAAAGACACAGACCTACTAGAGAATGGACTTGAGGATATGGGGAGGGGGAAGGGTAAGCTGTGACAAAGTGAGAGAGTGGCATGGAGATATACACACTACCAAATGTAAAATAGATAGCTAGTGGGAAGCAGCTGCATAGCACAGGGAGATCAGCTTGGTGGTTTGTGACCACCTAGAGGGGTGGGATAGGGAGGGTGGGAGGGAGGGAGACGCAAGAGGGAAGAGATATGGGAACATATGTATATGTATAACTGATTCACTTTGTTATAAAGCAGAAACTAACACACCATTGTAAAGCAATTATACTCCAATAAAGATGTTAAAAAAAAAAAAATGGCAACTCCCGGTGCGGTGTTTTTGCATCTCCGTCCAGTGTCCTATTCTTTTTCTGACATCCTGTTGGCATTTTTAGGATTTTGCAACAAATTCACTGGGGAGCGGGGAGGATTACGCAACAGTTTTAGGATTTTGCAAACCATTTGTGACTTCATATTATATTTCTACTAAATACTTCTCAGATTTGCAGCATTTTATGAATGATGCATTCATTTATAACTGACCAAGCCTTAAAGTTTTATGTTTCCAACTTATAAATCTTTGGGTTTTATGTAATGTTCATCAAATCTATCTCTTTTGTTATTCTTGCCTCTGTATTATTGTTGCTTTTTCACTCACATGCCTGTAAATTCTTCATGTGATTATTAACCGAATTAGCACAGTACCTATGTTTCTTTCTGTTGAGTGAGGAATTAATTAGATCTTGACAATAAGCATTAATAAGGTAGATGGAGGGCTTCCCTGGTGGCGCAGTGGTTGAGCATCTGCCTGCCGATGCAGGGGACACGGGTTCGTGCCCCGGTCTGAGAAGATCCCACATGCCGCAGAGCGACTGGGACCGTGAGCCATGGACGCTGAGCCTGCGCGTCTGGAGCCTGTGCTCCGCAATGGGAGAGGCCACAACACTGAGAGGCCCGCGTACCGCAAAAAAATAAATAAATAAAAATAAAAATAAGGTAGATGGATAAAAATTGTAATGGATTTCACTGTATTTCATATTTTAAGGTATCTACTTCACAGAGTAACACAAAATAAATCATAGACTCATTACAAAATGTAATTTTTTTAAATATAATTATTTTTGAAGAAAGGGTCTTCAGGCAAACTGGCTCGAAAATCCTTTTAAGTGGTCCAAAATAAGACAAAATGGCGGTGGGGGGGAAGCCAGCAGGATGTAAAAATAATCCCATCATTCATAAAATACTATAGATTTAATAAGCAGTTATTAGAGGTATAAAATTAAATCAAAATCAGAAAAAATAAATTTTTTTAATCCTCACAATGTCAAAGAGATGACATAAAAGGATACCCAAGCGGAAACAAAAAATAAAATCAAAAGGAAAAGTGAATTTTAAGTGTTCCGGTCTCTCGATGGAGTGGTTTTAGGTAAAGCTGTCTTTGAACCCATCCTGGCTATAGAAGGTTCATTATTGGAAAGGAAGCTCTTTCCTAAGAGAGAACCTTTTTCCTAGAAAAGCAAATTACTATGTATTTGAGCCTCATGCAAGGAATACTGAGTAACACCATGAATACTGGCATTAACCATCAATTGTGGATGTAGATAAATGCAGAAACTTTTTCATGACTATTTCTCTGAATCAACAAAAGCCAAGGGCACGCTCTTCCTGCTACCTCACTGCAGCTGTTTCTAGAATCCAGCCTTCCAGAACGGACACAGCCCAGCATTCCTAGCCCCCTGAAGCTTCCCTTCTAGGTCCCAGGAGCTGGGCAAGAGCCTCTGGGGTGTGGATCACTAGGCCGTTTGTCTTCCCTCAACAGTGACCAAGTTCACCCACCCACCCACTCAATCCTAAATCAACACCCTTCCAGCCGCAGGGTGACAGCTGTAGAAACAAAAGGAATATTCTCACTGTAATTTCCTGCGTCTGTTGTCGAGAGGGGCCAGCCTGTGGGGGAACGTGTGTGCCTGTGAATATCAGCCCTCCTAATCAATCCACGTGGGGAAGCCTGACATCTGCATCCCCCAGCTGTGCTACTGCAGCCCCGGCACCACGTCTTGCTAATCATCCAAGTACAACACCATAAAAGAAAATACTTGCTCACGTGGAATTCTTCTGCATATTTAAGAGGAAGGAGCAATTGAAAGGGCAGGAATACAGAAGAGGTTTTTAAAAGAACCGTATTATGTAATGTGTACAAATATTGAATCATTACGTAGTGCACTTGAAACTAAAATAATGTTAATATGTCAATTATACCTCAATTTAAAAAAAAGAATTGAATTATGCTAAACTCTCTGCCTCTCCTTTACAGAGCACTACGAGCTGGGCAGGGACCCAGGGTCACACAGGAGCCCTCCCAGGGGAAGGGGCCAGACTTTCGGTTCTTCCCTTGTGTCCTCCACACCGGGGAAGAGGGACTGGGTCTAGGTTTTAGGACCTTTAGACCAGTGTTTCCTAAACCTCTGATAGGAATTAGCTGGGGCATTTAGTAAAAATACAAATTCCTGGGCCCCAATCTATCCCCGCAGGAACCTGGCTGTCCAGGGATGGGGCCTGGGTAGCTCTATTTTTAACAAGAGCTACAGGTGATTTTTATCCTCTAGGAAGCTGGGGAGATATTCACATTAGACATTATCAGATAATCTAGAAATAATGGAAGAAGTCACCCCTACAGCTGTCATCTCTCCTCCAGAATGACAGAAACGACCCCAAGACATCTTTCCACAGCGTGAAGGGGACAACAGAGGGACAGAGAACAGGATCTTTGGGTGCAAAGGCTGGGGGAGGGTCATGGAGAGGCAGAGGTGCTCTGGTCAGGACAGACAGCAGCCTGTGGTGGTCGAGCAGCGACCTTCTGAAAGTGCTCTGTGTGCCTGAGGCCTACAGGAGCGAGGGAGTGAGGAAAGCAAGGTGGAGAGGGATGGTGGGGGAGGGACAGGGAGACAAGAGAAGCTGGTAGAGATTTCTGACCACGGATAAGCCAAAGCCACAAGTAATCTGCTTGGCATGATTCAGGTCAAGGGGAGCATGCAGACAAGAAGGACCCCATCTCCAAATCTGTCTGCTCAGCTCTGGGGATGCAGTGACGCCATGGCAGGACCCCAACCAGAAACGCAAGGACGTTGGGAGACACGTTTGGCTCAGCTGGCCATACCCTCAGTGGCTGCAGCCCTGGTCCCATGGTCAGGCCTCTGCAGGGGAAGTGGCTGCTCCAGCGTGGAGAGAGCACAGTGACCCAGGAAGGGAGCTGCAGGGAGACCCACAGACCCCATGCTGAGCGTGGGCACCATGGGAGGAGCCACAGCCCTTCTGAGGTCAAAGACCTGCGATCCTCAGGCCTGGGGACCTGAAGGTCAGCTTGGCACAGCTTTGAGTCCAGAAAACCACCCACAGTACTGGGATTTCCATGTGAATAACCAAGTCCTTGGCCACTGGAGAGTTCTATTTTATTCTTCTAAAATTCAAAAATCGAATGGTATTTAAAGAAAAAGAAAAGAAAAAGGGGGATGGAAAGAAAAGCCAGTTAATATTTAGCTGATATTTAGTTTAAAGCCAACTAATATTTACTGAGTATTTACCATCTGCCAGGCTTCACATATGAGCTCTCATTTAAGATCCCAATGATCCTATGGGGATCCAGGTGGGGAAACGGGGCTCAGAGAGGCCAAGAACCTGCCTTGGGTTACACAGTTGGTAAGTGGCAGATCTGAGCTTTGAAGTCAGTTCTAAGTGACATGGACAACCCCCCCCCTTAGCCATTATACTCTCTTCCTAAAATAATACCTGTCTGTAGTAGGCAGTTCTGATGTGACTCCTGTGATCCCCTGTGTAATCTCTTCCCTGTGAGCATGGGTGGGACCTGTGACTTGCTTTTAACCAACAGAATATGGTGAAGGTGACAGGAGGTCACTTTGAGCAAGTGACAGAGGACTGTGACTTCTGTCTTGCTAGCAGACTCCCTTGATTGACTCTCTTGCTGGCTCTGCTGAAGCAAGTTGCCATGTTGGGGAGGACCATCCCGCAGCAACTCCAGCCAGAGAGGGTGACCTTCAGCCAGAGAAGAACGGAGGCCCTTAGTCTAATATCCTTGAGGAACTGAAATTCTGCCAACAACTGCTTAGAAGCTTATCTGTCCACACTCGAGCCTTCAGATGAGACCCCACTCCTGGCTGACACCTTGATGACACCTCCTAAGAGACCCTGAAGCAGAGGCCCTAGCTAAGCCATTCCCAGACTCCTGACTCACAGAAATGTGTTTTTTGTTTGTTTGTTTTTGTTTTTCTGTGAGTAGGAATCAGGTCTCCTATTTTTTTATTAACAGTTTTTCAATAGATAATATGTGAACATGGTACAAAATTTCCATGACACCAAAGGGCATACAGTGAAAGGCACAACTCTCTCCTGTCTCTAGGCCTTCAGTTCTCTCCAGAGGAAACACTTATGTAGTTTTTGAATATATCTTTCTAGATGTACTCTATAAATATCTACTGGCACTTATGAGAAGTGCTTGAAGTTACCTACCTTTGTCTCTGAAATCTTGGCCTTCAGCCTGCTTTCAAACCCACTGCCTATAAATTCCCTTTCAGGTCGTAACCACTCTGCTTTCAAAACCAGGGAAAGGCAATGCAGATATATTTTATCCTTTTTCTTTATTGCTAAAAGGGGTTATAATGATGATTTAGCCTCCAGCCATCTAACCCGTTAATTCTTTGTTTCAACAACTGTCAAGGATATACACAGAAATGTGTTTTGTTTTAAGCTACTAAATTTGTAGCACTTGATTACACAGTGATAGGTAACTAACATATTGACCTTCACAGAAAGTTTATTGCACCCCAAGCAGACTGTATATGTTCTCAGAGGGTCAAAACTCTCTGGACAGAGCTGTGAGTGGGCAGTATTCTCCACGTAGAAAACTGAAGGTCACAGGGTGATTTCAGGCAATGTGGACAGCAAATCTTTACATCTTTATGAGCAAAATCAGAGAACAAACCTCACCACAAAATCCAGAAAAGCAGACCCCAACTCTGAAAGAGCACCTTGCCCTACCTGAGAAACTAAAAGAGCTGGAACTAGGACACAGAAGTCAGTTCCTGGAAGTGTGCAAATCAGTATAAATAGAAAAATTCAAGAGAAGCAGAACTTTCCAAGCCAGGAGGCCACCTTTCCTTCCCAGCAGGGAAAAGCTGAAGAGAGTGTGTATCAGAGAACAGAAATTACCTTCATACCCAATTTTATTCTCCTTTCTTTGGTGTTTGATGCTTAGGGAGTATATTTCAAATATACTCCCATTCCTTCTTCAGTGCTTTAAATAGAAAGCAGATGTTTCCGGATGGCAGAACGCTTCTTTAGGCAGACAATAACAACCTACTGTTCCCTTGCATAGTCTTTTTAGAGCTGAATAAACACCAATTGTTGCTCATTGAACACATTTTGGAACCTGACAGTAATGGTCCCCAAGAATAATTAGACACTGTGAAACATACGTATGCCTGGAATATGAAAACCACTCGGCAGAGAGACCACTCCCACTTTGAACGATTTCTGGCTCCATGTGAAATGATTCTGCAAAGAACTGGCATGACTACTTTTTGCAGAAAAAAAAAAAAAGAAAGATGATATTTTAATTTATTATAATCCCTCACTTGCCATGTTCACCAGGCTTTTCCTGATAGGAACCTGTAAAACCTCATGATTCTTATTATTCCTGCTTCTATCTGCTTTGAATTAAAACAAACCATTCAGACATTACCCTACAGCCATTTAAACATGTTTCAAAGTCTCAAAGGATGCCCTGATGAGTTTACCTGGCTTGACTCTTAAATCCTTCCACACATCATTCATACAGCAGCAAGAGAAAGGTGCAGCCCCAAGCTCGATGGGCATGGCACTGCCCACCCAGCTTCAAAGACCTTCCCTGGCTCTATGCCCCATAGGACCAGCTCCAAGTGCATCAGAATGATTCACAGACCCCTGAGCACCTGTCCCTGTCCCCTCACCAGACAGGCTCTGCCGCTTTTCTGCTAACACTTCCAAAGCACCTGCATTTTCACATGACCATGCACATGCCCTTCACTGGGGCTAAAATATCCTTCCCCCTTGACTGGCCAGAAAGGCTCCCACTAGTCCTTTGAGTTCTACCATAGCATCTTTTTTTCTTTTTTTAAAAAACTTGGGCAGGGTAGTTATCTTTCTCTCTCTCTCTCTCTCTCTCTCTCTCTTTTTAAATATTTATTTATGTATTTATTTGGCTGTGCTAGTTCTTAGTTGCAGCACATGGGATCTTCACTGCCTCACGTGGGATCTTTAGTTGCAGGGGGGTGCTTGATCTTTTAGTTGCGGCATATGGGATCTAGTTCCCTGACCAGGGATCAAACCCAGGCCCCCTGCATTGGGACGACGGAGTCTTAGCCACTGGACCACCAGGGAAGTCCCCTACCATAGCATCTTGAGACGTCTAATTTGTGCTCTCACGATACAGGCCCTGGACTGAGCGCCTGTCATGAGGGAACAGAAGCATGGGCTCATCAGGCTCTCAGCCCTCGTTCTAGATGGTCAACAGGCCCCTAGCTGGCAGGGTCAAATCCCTGAGCCTAGGAAAAAGATCTGGGGGGAAAAGGAGATAATGGACAAAAGGTTCTAGCACAATTCTTTCATGCAAAGAATTCTTTCATGAAAACTCACAAGTATATTGTAGTTCTACTTTCACACAAAATCCCCATAATAAAGTTACCATTATTTGCAGATAATAGGATCACACATCTAGAACACCCAAGAAAATCAATTTAAAAAGTGAATATGAATAATGAAATCCAGTAAGGTGACTAGGTATAAAATTACTAGTAAAAAATAACATCAGTAGCCTTTCTATATATACAAACAACCAGATAGACAATATAATGGATTTTAAAAGATCCCATCTAGAGTAGCAGCCAAAAAGATACAATTTCTAGGAATATATTTAAGAAGTAAGCAAGATCTGCACGAAAAAAGCAAAGATAACTTCTCAGGCATACAAAAGAAAACTTTAATAAATAAGACATCCTGTTCTTAAATGAGAAAAGTCAATACAAAGATGTCAATTACCCCTAAATTAATACATACATTTAACAAAATACAAATATCAACAGAATTATTTTTAGAACTAGACAGGGTTATTCATGTGGAAAACTTAACATGAGAGGACAGCCAAGAAAATTCTGAAGATGAAGAGCAATGAGGAGGTTTAGCCATAATGTAGCCAGATATTGAAATGTATTATTATAAAGTTACAGCAAATGAAATGAAGAGCTATGAGCAAAGAAATAGACAGACTAATGGAACAGAACAGAATCTAGAAACAGGAGTCCAAGGAATTAAGTATTTGATGTAGGCAGTATTACCCATCAGTGGGGACACAGAAACCATTCCATAAACCCTGTGAGAACAATGGACCAGCAACTCCCTGGGGAAAACCTGCACCTGCTGGACCTTAGCCAGAAGTCCATCTCCTCGTCTGGTCTGAGCCCCTTGAAGGGGGTCACAGCAGACCCATTCTATTGAAGTGATTTCCATCTGCCCCAAAACTGCCCAGATTAACAAAGCTGATAAATGAGAGATATCACATAAGTCACATTTGTCACAAATCTTCCTACTCCACTGACTAGGGATTCTCTTTTTGGGTCACATTTACATCACGGAACAGAATGAGGAAAGTACTCCTGATGAACACTGACAGGCTTTCTTGATGACACTACCTTTATCGTAGAGGGCTTGACAGTTTTTCAGGAGCTCTCAGCCCACGTTCTCCTGCGGGTCTCCTGTGATGTGGGTTTGGCTAAGTTCTGGGACTGGTTCACAGGCTGAGGGCTGCCCCAGAGGGCCCATGAGGTCCATTGCCATGTGCTTTGGAAAAGGGTCCGTACTCTCCAAAAGAGGTGGTGGGTCCAGAGCAGTGGGTGAGGATCCCAGTGGTCGGGATGGGGAGAGGCAGAATTTCAGAAAAGCAAATCTGTGATGGAAGGCAAGTATTTGCATGGGGTGGGTGAGGGGCTTCTCTGAGGATGCAGGATAGGGAAACATATGATGGGAAGATGAGACCAAGGACGGGATCAAGGAAGAAAATAAAACTCACCAGCAACACTGCAAGACCATCTCGTGTTCAAACAGCACCCTTCTACTCCTGCACAGAAATTCCTCCCCCTCCTCCAAACGTCCCCCTCTACCCCCGGCCCAGAGTCCAGCAAATCTTCTGGGTTTAGCGGGTGAGGGGGAAATGACTGCAGACATGAGAGGTGTGCTCAAGTGCTATTTGTAGCTACAGGAGTGGGTGGCAAGAGATGAGGCCTGGGGACTTCCCTGCTGGTCCAGTGGCTAAGACTCCATGCTCCCAATGCAGGGGTCCCAGGTTTGATCCCTGGTCAGGGAACCAGATCCCACATGCACGACGCAACTAAGAGTCTGCATGTCACAACTGAAAGATCCTGCATGCCGCAACAAAGACCCAGTGCAGCCTAAATAAATAAATAAATAAATAAATAGTTTTAAAAAAACGAGATGAGGCCTGAGGGTGGGCTGAAGCCAGATAGCCATGGATTCTGAATGACACGCTAAGGAAATTGGTCTTTATCTTGGGGGCCACCGGGTCCAACTGTGCTCAGTGGAAAATTTATGTCAAAGCTATTTTCTCTTCCAAATACAGTCCAAGAAATATATATGTAGGAAAAATGTTAAATGCACTTGGATAGTTGTTCTCATAATTATGGGATATCATCATTAAGAGATTGTGTTCTCTACCCAGGACCACTGGGTCACGGGTGATGCACCAATGCCCGTCTTTTGAGTTGCACATGGGCGTGTCACCTGCACTTACAAACCAGCCACCGAAGCAACAGGCACCTTCTATGCATGATATTTCATCTATGGAAGGTATCCTAGGGTTTCAACATACATTTGTGATTTTACTCTATATGTGGTATATTGAACATTTATACTAAAAAAAGTCATTCCACCTGAATCTGTGGTGATAAATGGGAGTTTTAAAACAAAAAGCAGAGTTTTATGATTCACGTGCTATGAACACCAAAAGCCAAGAACCAGAAAACATCCAAGTGATGATTTCTAAAAAGTCAGGTGGCAAGCAGCCAAGTCATAACGACTAATGATTCCTGGGACAGCTAATTCAAGAGAGTGCAAAATATTGCCGAAGGAGCAGTTTGCATTCTTCCTTTTGCTGTAACACACCTGTGCACATGGATTTTCCTGTTACACTGCAATGCAAACAAAATATAGAAGACTTTATTCTGTGTCTGCTATGAGGGTATGACTTGGCAACATCATTCCTAAGTAAGCAGATATGATTTTCTTATAAGACTGGAAAAATAATGTTCTCAGTTTTAAATGTTGAGGGCGTTTGTATTCATCTATAGTAAACATAAAATGGGGGGAATGGGGAGTGACTGGTAACAGGTTCTGGGTTTCCTTGAGGAGGGAAAAATGTTCTAAAATTAGACTGTGTTGATGATTGTACAAGCTCTGAATACAGTAAAAAGAAATCAATGAATTGTATATTTTATATAAGTAAATTGTATGGTGCATGAGTTTTATCTCAGTAAAGCTGGTTTTTTTTAAAGATCAAGTGTAGAAAAGGATGAGGGAAAAAGACCCAAGTTTTCTGGCTTGGGCAGTTGAGAGGAAATGCGAGTCATGATGAGTGGACCCTGCCTGTGGACCATCTGGAAGAGATGTTAGAAAGCAAATGGGGGACTTCCCTGGTGGTCCAGCAGTTAAGATTCCATGCTCCCAATGCAGGGGGCCCGGGTTCGATCCCTGGTCAGGGAACTAGATCCCACATGCCGCAACTAAAGATCCCGAGTGCCGCAACTAAGACTCGGCGCAGCCAAATAAATAAATAAAAAAATTTTTTTTAAAAAGAAGGCAAATGGGACCCCTTTTCAGGGTGACTCTTCAAGGTTAGAAGACTAGACTGGGGAACCCACTGCAGCAGCTGAGCAGAAATCACAGGTGGATGAAACCATGCAGGATGAGTACACAGGGAGAGAGAAGGAGAGGGACAACCCAGCTGGGGGACACCCAGGACAGGGGCAGGAAGAGGACCCACCCTTAGAGATGAAGGACAGGGGTCAGGAAAGCAGCAGGGGAGCCAGGAAAGAGCAGGGGAGCTCAAGAGTCCTCAGGGTCATTCAGGCTGACAGAGCTTTCCAAAAATCCGGTTGGCTTCGTATCATATTGGAAGCCACCATGTAGTCCAACCTTTATCGGGAAAGGAAAACAAAGTGATGGATATATGAAATATATACCAAAACGACTTAACAGTCCTTATTTCGCGTCAGGAACATAACAGGGTTTGGTTTTAATTCTAGTTCCTTTCTTGGCTCTTTTTACCTGTCAGAGACAAAGCTGGAGAAGAGGAGGGTGGCTCCACAATATCGTGCTGCTTCTCTTTGTTGAGAGTAAGCGGAGGGCCGGGGCGGTGGGGGGACGGTGGGGACTTCCCTGGTGGCACAGTGGTTAAGAATCCGCCTGCCAGTGCGGGGGACATGGGTTCGAGCCCTGATCCGGGAAGATCCCACATGCCGCAGAGCAACTAAGCCCGTGCGCCACTACTGAGCCTGCGCTCTAGAGCCCGCGAGCCACAACTAATGAAGCCCACACGCCTAGAGCCCATGCTCTGCAACAAGAGAAGCCACCGCAGTGAGAAGCCCGAGCACTGTAACGAAGAGTAGCCCCCGCTCACCGCAACTAGAGAAAGCCCGTGCACAGCAACGAAGACCCAACACAGCCAAAAAATAAATAATAAATAAACTTGTGAATAAATTTATTAAAAAAAAAAAAGAGTAACGGGGAGACTAGTTCAGGCTGTGGAACAGTACATGCTCCCTAGGAGGACCTGATCATCTGTGTGACCTTGGCCAAGTCACTTCCCTAAACATTAACACAACTACCTCAAGGGACTGTTTAGATTAAATGTGATAATATATGCAAAGTGCTTTCTTTCTTTCTTTCCTTTTTTTTTTTTTTTTTTAACTTTTTGGCCACACTGCACAGCATGTGGGATCTTAGTTCCCTGACCAGGGATTGAACCCGCGCAGTCTGCATTGGAAGCGCCAAGTCTTAACCACTGGACCGCCAGGGAGGTCCTGCAAAGTGCTTTTTTGTTAGTAATAGCAGCCAGTTAAAGGAATATTATGATAATATATTAATTACACGCGTGAGACATCACTGCAGGGAAGACAATCCCCTTTTCCACCTTAGACAGCTCAACATGCCCAAAGAGACCTAGCTCTCTCTCCCTGTTATCATCAGCAAATTAAACAGAAGAGAATCTTCAAAAAGAATAACTGTGCACTTTCACAATTAAAAATTTTTTTTCATAGCTTAAAAAATTTAGAAGCCTGGGGTTTATTTTTTCCTTTACTGGCAAATTAGTACTAACTATGGCAAACTGGTTTTGTGGTTCATTTTTGTCTTTTGGGTTCCTGGGTAGCAGCAAGGGGGATCCTAGTACCAGTTCTAGAAACCAACCATGGTTAAGTATGTAGCTTACCACTCTGAATTTGGGTTCTGGGGGAAAAAGCTCTTTTTGTTTTCCTAGGAACCACTGGTGTAAAATTAGAATTGCATGGTGTGAAGAGGCTGGTAACTTGCCAAGTCAATTGCAAAAGGTGTAAAATACAAAACCAAAGGTGCAGACATACCTCAAAAGAGCATTTGTGATGTATTCATTTACACTATCTATCAGTTGGTCTCTCAGGCTAATAGATATTTTATGTGTGTATTATAATACAAAATTTTCTACAAAAATAGGTGGCAAGTATAGAGTCGCCAGATTTGGTGCGCGCTCGCGCACACACACACAGACACACACATACATATACGCAAATACAGAACTGGCGAAATTTAAATTTCATGGATAATTTAAAAATTATTTTCATTGTGCTATAATTCAGATATCATAAAATTCACCCTTTTAAAGTGTACAGTTCAGTGGTTTTCAGTTTACTTACAGCATTGTGCAGCCAACACCACTATTTAATTTCAGAGCATTTTCATCACCCCCAAAACCCCATTCATACTCATTATCAGTCACTCCCATTCTCCCCACCTCCAGCCCCAGGCAACCCCTGATCTACTTTCTGTCTCTATGGATTTGCCTGTTCTGGACATTTCATATACATGGAATCACAGTATGTGGCTTTCTGTGTCTGGCTTTTTTCACCGAGCACAATGTTTTCAAGGTTTATCCCTCATGTAGCATATATCAGTACTTCATTCCTTTTTATGGCTGAATATTAATCCATTGTATGGATATACTACATTTTGTCTCTCCATTCATTAGTTGATGGACACTTGTACTGTTTCCACCTTTTGGCTGTTATCAATAATGCTGCTACGAATATCTGTGTACTAGATTTATGTGGCCATGTGTTTTCTTGGCTCTTGGGTTTATACCTAGGAGTGGAATAGTCATATGGTAACTCTATGTTTAAGTTTCTGAGGAACTGCCAGGCTTATTTCCAAAGAGGCTGCACCATTTTGCATACCCACCAACAATGTCTGAGAATTCCAACGTGCCTGCATCCTTTCCAGAACTCGTTACTGTCTGTCTTTTTTATTACAGCCCTCCCAGTGGGCATGAAGTAGAGGCTAACAGATACCTAACACACCTCTAGTGGGACAATGGTGTACTTGACGAAGGTGACCTACACCCTAGGTAGACAGACAGAATGTGTGCCCACTCTGGGCCTCCACTGTCGTTACTTGGGTCGTTGCTGTCCCAGGGAGGAACCCACCTCACACTAGGCTGCCTATTTCAGGGTCTCTTATGAACAGGAGAATTTTTTTAATGCTTTTAGAAATATTGAAAACACAGAAAACAGAGGTTTTGAGAGAGGCAAGGAAGGAGTTCAGTAAATACCGAAGCAAAGGGTTTTTAGGTAAGGAACCTTGGGAGATACAAGCAAAGCTGTAGATTGTGGGCAGGTCATATCTCAAGGACTAGGAAGATGTTCTCCTGGGCTCTGCCATTCTCCCCTTGTCTGGAGTGGCCCAGACAGAGTTGAAACTCAGCATCCCTGCGGGCTGGGGAGAGGTAGTTATGGAAGTCCCCAGTGCCTCAGGAACACGTCTACAGTTCTTGCTTTGCTTCCAAGCTATTCTGACCATCTCACAGAGGCTTGAGCTACAAGAAGAGAGCTCTGGATCCTTCCAGAACTTCTCTTGTGCAGCTGGAAGCCCCTTGGCTGCTTCCACACAATGGTGCCTGCTGGTAGAGACTGAGAGTCTGACTGAGAGTCTACCTACAGCCCAGAGCACCCCGCCTTCCTGCCCCCTTGTCTTGGCCACTGTCCTTGCTTCTGTGCCCAACAGCAGCTCTCTCTCAGGTTACCTTCTTTAAAAAGCTACAGAAGCCACTGCTTAGAAGAGTAAACTACGACAGGCAGACAGTAGGTTACACAGTCAAGCTCTACATGCCTTAGGGAACGGTTCTTGTCCCAGTCCCCCTGCCTGAATCGTTTTCTCTAGACTCCCAGGTCCAGGTTCCCTGCATGGCAGAGTCCCTCAGCCTAGGGAGCCTCAGGTGCCATCTCTTCTGGTCATTTATTCAAAAAGTGTGCTGAGACTGTGGAAAACAGTTTGGCAGTTCCTCAAAAAAGTTCAACACAGAATTACCGTATGATCCAGCTATTCCATTTCTAGGTATATACCCCAAAAGAACTGAAATCCGGGGCTCAAACAAATACTCGTACACTAATCTTCACAGCTGCGTTATTCACAATGGCTGAAAGGTAGAAACAACCCAAATGTCCACCAACAGATGAATGGATAAACAAAATGGGTTATATACATATAATGGAATATACTATTCAGACATAAAAAGGAATGAAATTTTGACATATACCACAACACAGATGAACCCTGAAAATATGCTGCTAAATGAAATAAGCCAGACACAAAAGGACAAATACTATATGATCCCACTTATATAACTCAAACAGCCAAATGCCTAGAGACCGAGAGTAGAATGATGATTACCAGGGGCTGGGGGCAGCAGAGAATGGGGCGTTACTGCTTAACAAGTACAGAGCCTCTGTTTGGGACGATGAAGAAGGTCTGGAGAGGGGCAGCACTAACAGGCACACGACACTGTGAACGTTCTACATGCCGCTGAATTGCGAACACACTTAGAAGTGGTTAAAATGCTAAGCTTTGGGATTTCCCTGGTAGCCCAGTGGTTAAGACTCCGAGCTTCCACCACAGGGGCAGAGGGTCGGGGAGCTAAGATCCCACAAGCTGCATGGCGCAGCCAAAATAAATAAATAAATAAATAATTTTTTTAATGTTAAACTTTACGTTATGTATTATTTTCCAACAACAGCAGCAGAGTGTGCTGGGACGGGGCAGGGAAGAGCAGCCCTGAAGAACAGCTCAAAGGCAGCAGAGGGACAACTGCCAACAGTGCGCGCTGAAAGGGCAGGTGGAGCAGAGGTGGGCACGTTGGGCAAGCGGGAGGGAAGCCAGGGAAGACGGCCAACACCAAGCCCGGGAGCTCAAAGCTTCAAGGAGGGAGCTGTCCAGAGCCTCTAGCGGCTCCGAGGATGCTGAAGACTGCAGAGAGCACAGAGACACCAAAGTGTCCACAGCACTTGACAGCAAGTTGCACCTTCTCAGTAAAAAAGAACTGTGAACTAAAACCATGAGAGGTTTTTCAGCATCAAACCGCAAAGACTAAAAAAACAAAAACAAAAGCCACTTGCCTGCTGAAAAAGTTCTGGAGATGGATGGCAGTGATGATTGTACAACAATGTGAAAACACTTAATGCCAGTGAAGTGCACACTTAAAAATGGTCAAGATGGTACATCAGGGACTTTCCTGGTGGTCCAGTGGTTAAGACTTTGCCTTCTAATGCAGGGGGTGTAGGTTCAGTCCCTGGTCGGGGAGCTAAGATCCCACATGCCTCGTGGCCAAAAAAACCAAAAAAAAAAAGATGGTACATCATATGTTGTGTACATTTTACCGCAATAAAAAAAAAGATTAAAAAAAAATCCAGCCTGCTAGAGTGGAACGCATCTGTCTCTTTTACACTACAAATGGGGTATGACCGGGAGAGCTCTCTGGGAGGCAATTTATTGAATCACTAATAAATTGATTAAAACTGCATTCTCCTGGGACTTCCCTGGCGGTCCAGTGGTTAAGACTCCACACTTTCACTGCAGGCAGCATGGATTCGATCCCTGGTGGGAGAACTAAGATCCCACATGCTGCATGCGGCCAAAAAAAACTGCGTTCTCCTGAAGCCAACAACTCCACTTTTTTTTTTTAAACTTCTTTATTGGAGTATAATTGCTTTACAATGGTGTATTAGTTTCTGCTTTATAACAAAGTGAATCAGCTATACATATACATACATCCCCATATCCCCTCCCTCTTGCGTCTCCCTCCCACCCTCCCTGTCCCACCCCTCTAGGTGGTCACAAAGCACCGAGCTGATCTCCCTGTGCTATGTGGCTGCTTCCCACTAGCTATCTATTTTACATTTGGTAGTGTATATATGTCCATGCCACTCTCTCACTTCATCCCAGCTTACCCTCCCCCTCCCCAGGTCCTCAAGTCCATTCTCTACGTCTGCATCTTTATTCCTGTCCTGTCCCTAGGTTCTTCAGAACCATTTTTTTTAGATTCCATATATATGTGTTAGCACACAGTATGTGTTCTTCTCTTTCTGACTTACTTCACTCTGTATGACAGACTCTAGGTCCATCCACCTCACTACAAATAACTCAATTTTGAACAACTCCACTTCTAGGAACCTATTCAAGGGCAATAAATGAGGATGTGCAAAGGTATGAGGGCAAAAGGACAGTCACTGAAGAGCTGTTTATTATACACACCTCCCCTGACACACACACAATCCTTGTAAATAACCTAAATGTTCCAAAGTGAGGGATTGTTTAAATCAAGTATAATATACCCATGCAAGACATATCACTCAGCCTTTAAAAATTGTAGTACTTACTAACATGGAAAGATGTTCTTTTTTCCTTTACCCATCATGATTTATTCTTTACTTCGTTAAATTATCATTCAATGATTTACATCCAGAAGTTACTGAATAAGGAGGCCAACAGGTGTTGCTGAGTACAGTCTGTGTCCCCTTTCCTTCTGAACAGAAACAGCTAGGACTTGAAGGGCTTCAGTGTCACTCAAAATCTCTTCTTCAAAGAAAACAAAACAAACAAACAAAAAAGAACTCATAGGTTCCAGAGTTCCAACAAAAGCTCGCCAACACTAGGACTATAGATGTTACTAAGGACATATAGTATTAAAATGAAAAGAGAAGGTTACAAAAAAGCATCCTACTATGATCTCATTCTTATAAATATGCATACTAATATAAATATATATTAACTTAGCAAATATCTACTCCACAGCTCCATAGTAGAGCTATGCTGACCATTGGGAATACCCCAGAACAAGACCACCATGGCCTCTGCCTCAGAATCCAGGGAGCTCTGGAGCTACCTGTGTGTGCATGAGAAAGACCAGGGAATGGTGACCACAGAGCTGGGGTTTTCTCTGGCAAGGGAGAAATGAGGGTTATTGAATGCGTGCGAGGTGAAGACAGTGAGACTTGCTACAACCTGAAATTGTGTGTGGGCAAGAGAGAGGCCAGTGTCGCTCGCTTCCCAACCTAGAGGTCAAGTGTAGAATCACCTGGACCAAATAAGACAGGTGTGAGAGGACCCCAAACACCACGGTTGACAGAGGGAGAGGGGTAGGTGCTCTCAAGAACTTTATACAGGGACTTCCCTGGCGGTCCAGTGGTTAAGACTCCATGTTTCCACCATGGGGGTTATGGGTTCAATCCCTGGTCAGAAAACTAAGGTCCCCCATGCAGCGCAGCCAAGAAAAAAAAAAAAAAGGAACTTTATACAGCACGGTGCCAAGAGTTAACATTATATTGTATACTTACCATTTTGCAAAGATCTTCTGTTAAGTGTTCTTATCTCACACACACATATAATAAGCAAGAAGTGCAGGAGGAAGCTATTGGAGGGAATGGATTTGTTTATGGCATAGACTGTGGTGATAGTTGCGCAGGTGTGTTCTTATCTCCAAACTCATTAGGTTGTGTACATCAAATGTGTACAGCT
The DNA here is from genome assembly GCF_964341445.2 of Mesoplodon mirus. Lineage (NCBI taxonomy): Eukaryota > Metazoa > Chordata > Mammalia > Artiodactyla > Ziphiidae > Mesoplodon > Mesoplodon mirus. The sequence continues at coordinate 36,231,865 of NC_138979.1, read as the reverse complement.
TTTTGTATGCCATTTATACCTCAATAAACTGTTTTTTCTTAAAAAGTTTAGCTAGCAAGGGAACAGAAATGACAGAAGCTGAATAGGGATTTGGCACCAACAGAACTGAGACCCAAGGTGCCCTCTAAGTGCGCAGGAGCTTGGCTGGATATCTCCAAACCACGGATTGCCCTAGAAAGAGCCAGAACCCTCATTTTTAGTGGTTGTTTGGGCTTGTTTCTAACTCACAGTTAATCCACTGGTTTCCAACCTACTGACCAAGAAGTGGCCATTTATTATTCATATCTTCCCTGTGGACCCCACTTATTGAAAGATTTTGACCTTCCAGGCAGTATTTATGAAAGAATAATTTGTTTTCTCATTTCTTTATTGACTGAAGTCATTTATAACTTCCAAATAGCTTTCTAATCAGCAGGATTTCACCAAGGTGGCCTCAAGAATTGATAGGATTCCAGCCAAAAAGAAAGGTACATTAGTTACCTGCCCAAGCAGCCTAAAGCAGAACAACTGCCCTTTGTCTTGGGGAAATAATGAAATAGCTTAGACACTGGTTCCTACCCTCCCAGGCCCCTGGGTGGGAACTGCTGGACAGCCATTTCCTTTGCACCCAAGGACATTGCACATGACGCCAAAGACACACACGGGAAGGCACAAGCAGAGAGGACCTGCCCCCGTGGGGACAGCAACAAGTCCCAGCACCACGTAAGGCAGAAGTGACATGTTTAGCAGTTAACATTATGAGGCTGAAACACTGTATATCTTAAGGGTAGGAAGCCTAGTAAATAAAAATAAATCCCTTGTTCTAGAGCCACCGTGAGTTTACTCTGACATGCAGAAACAATGCACATCTCTCCAGCCTTTTATTTGCTGCAGTCCCACGCACACGGTAGGTCCAAAATATTTGCTGAACTAAATGATTTGTCTTCGATGTAATGTGGAAATTATATCGGATGTGCCCAACAAAGCAAAAATTCCTTTCTATTATTACCCACAATGTCAAGGGCAAATGTGTAACCAGCTCATCTGGTCCAAGAGCTCAGGTGTGGGGGCCCCAAAGCAGGCCTCCTTCAGTTCCGGAGAGCGTCCCTGGGACAGCTGGCGAGGTCAGAGCTCTACAGGACTGCACTCTACACTCCATGGAGCAGCTCAGAGTCAAGAGTCGTGGAGAACACCCGGGCAGTGGATTCCCAAGGACACCCAGGGCCAAGAGCAGGCAGGGCTGCTGGAGCCCTGCACCCTCCAAGCATCCAGGCCCAAACCTCTATCTACACTCCTAAAAGCCCTTCAAAAATCTAACACTTGGCCCTAGGGACAGAGAGATGAATGAGATGCTGTCCCAGACAGCACACACTGGCAGTGACACCGAGTGTGTACTGGGTGAAGAAAGCCAGCACCTAAGGGTGCAGACCTGAGGGCTCAGGTATGGCAGTCAGAGGCCTTTGCCAGGGATCCTCGATCTGGTTGGGACAGTGCCCAAAAGCCATGGGACAGGACATCACAGTGCTCAGATTCCCCTCCCACTGGGGGCTCATTTCCACGTTCTACTTGAATATCAGGCCCCACCTTAGCAGGGGTGCTGGGTGATCCACAGGGGCTTACTTGCTTGTTCCCAAGTTCTTCTCCATGGAGCTTTTCCACATGCTCACTTCCACAGCTTCAAGAACCATCTCCTCGTGATGATGCCGAGATGTCTGCCTACAGCCCAGGTGTCTCTCCTGAACGTGGCGCCCACACCTCACCTCCCTGCGGCCCTATTTCAGGTGCTCCCACCTTCAGCTCCGTCAGCACGGCAGAATCCCGAGGAGTCTCATGCCAGCACACAGCAGGAACATCTCTGGCCTCTGTCCGCTCCCCTGCAGCTCAGGCCCTTAACCTTCTTCCTAGCAGCGTCCTCAAATGGGCCACAGGTGTACTGAGTCATGAGTCTGCACGGCACAGAACTCAGAGGGCATCCATCCATGGCGGTGTGGCTCATAAAAGCTCTGCACACTGACTCTGTCAACTGCCTGGCAGAAAGCAGGCGTCTGGAAGGTGTCTTAAGAAAGAAATGGCTTTTTTCTCATTTGTACAAAGATGTCATGGGGTTGGGAGGAAGGAGCTTGTTGACAAGGGGATCTCATCAACCCTCGGGTGCACAGCACCCTCGGGGACGACTGGAGTGCCTGGGGTGGTCACTTCTGACCATGAGCAGTCTCGTCTGTTTACCCATGAGCTGTACAAATATTTTCCGTGTGTCCATGACGTTAAGAAGATTGGGCAACTCTGGCCTCGCTTACAACCACAGCCTCTCTCTGTTTCTGGATCCTTTCTGTTGGCATCAAAACAAGCTCAGGTTTCTCCCGTTTGCACCACCTGTAAGGCCGCGTGCCTGCCCCACCCAACATCCCCTTCTGCCCACAGGCCACTGCTCCGGGAAGCAGCACCAGGTTGCTCACCAGGGAAGGATCCAGGAGGACCAAGGCCCAGTAATGGGGACAGTCTAGGTGGGCCACGAAACCACCTCCATCCAGAATCCCACCTCACTCTTCCACCTGGGGCGCCTCAGGTGCATGATTACACATTACTAGTCTAACAATTCAGTTCTTCAACTCTCCCCACAAAGAGGTTTCATGGGTCAAACTGACCTCAGACTCCAGCATTAGTTACACACAGAAAAAAAGTCAAAGAGTCAACCAGGAATTAAATGGATTGTCCAGGAAGAGTTCAGTTAATACATTACCACAGTACAGCACTATGTCACCATTTAAAAAGAGAACATTATTATGACTATATAAATATTCCCTGCAGAGCCAAGAAATGTGCCAGGAATTCTATTTCCTTCTGTACAGTTCCACTGTCAAGAACCAAGTGCTCCTCAAAGGGAAAAATTCCCAGCATCCAGGTCAAAGAGAAGCTTCTCCTCTCCAGCACTCTCCCCACTGTTCAAAGCAGGTGGTGGTGGTATCTTAGTGTTTCACATTTGGATCACAACATGTCTGTGGTCATTTTTCTTTTTTGTGGCATTTTTCTATTGCCTTCTTTTTCCTATTGAGAAAAGAGACACAGCCCATCTTCCTATAACCCTTGTGGTCTTCCAGCTTCTTGTTCATTCTGAACATTTCCTGGAATCCATTCCAGTCTCTGTCCTGGAGATATTATTCTTGGAGCTGACGACTTCCAGTTCTAATTTGGACTGGGTGCTTCTGAGGCCCACTCACAGCCGTCTGTCTGGAAGTTCTTTTCTTTAGGCTCCCAGAAGCTACCAATTCTCTTTCTGCCCCCAACTGCCTCCTTCATAGGCTTCACCCTTGTTTGGCTGGTGTAGACCCTCAGAATGAGTGGGAAGTAAACTTTTAAGTCCTTGCATACCTGTAACTGCCTTCACTCTCCCCCCTGACACTTGATGAATTTGGCGAGGTGTATTTGCTTCCTAGGGCTACAAATGACCACCAACTGGGTGGCTTAAAACAACAGGATTATTCTCTCACAGTGTGGAGGCCAGAAGTCCGAAATCAGTTTCACTGGGCTAAAACCAAAGTGTCAGGAAGGTCAAGCTCCCTCCAAAGGCTTGAGGGGAGAATCCGACTCCTGGCCTTTTCTAGCTTCTAGGGTTGCATTCCTTGACCTCTCCCTCCATCTTCAATTCTCTCTCTGCTGAGGTCTTCATGTCCCCATCTCTCTTCTGTATCTGTGTATAGTAAAATCTCCTTAGGCCTCTCCCTCATAAGGACACGTGTGATTGCACCAGGGCCCATCAGGATAATCCACCATAATTTCCTCATCTCAAGATCCTCCCCTTAATCACATCTAGAGACCCTTTTATTACCTTATAAGGTAACACTTACAGGTTCAGGAGATAAGGGCCTGATATTTATAGGGGACATTTTTCAGTCTACTCTGCAGGATATAAAAATTTTTTCCAATGGTTAAAAAATTACTTTCCCTCGGTGTCTTGAAGGCCTGGCTTTACTATTGATTGTCTTTCATCCATGTTATCTGATTAGACGTTTATTTTGCCGGTTCTTCCTCTTCCTGATTCCTCAGCGTGAGAGCACTCCTCGGTCCCTCCCTAGCTAATCTAACTGAGTAGGTACCATGGCTTCAAACACCATCCATTGACCCCAGATCCACGCCGGACGAAGGCAGGCTTTGTTCTAGAAGGCCACACCCACACCCCCAGCCTTGCCTCTGCCAACGAAGTTCACCTGTCCTCATTTTCCCCTGAGACCTTCCATTGAAGTCCCAGCTTTCAGCACCACGTCTCATTCCTGCCCTGGGATGGACCTGCAGGCTTAGTTGAGAGGCTCTCTGGGGTTCTTGGGCAGGGCAGACTGGCCCGCTCCACTCAGACCCACTGGGCTCTGGGCTTCTCTGCTACATTTCTGATGTGGCCGGACCTCCACCTGCTTTCTATCGTCCAGAAATTTGTTGCAATCTCTCAGCTGATGCTAATCCCCTCCCATTCACTTTGCTGTCATAGGATTATACTTTTAATACTCTCTTTATTATCACTTTAATGGGTTCTGGGGAGGAAGGGTAGACAGAGGCACATGCGCTGAATCCTTCATCTTGAACTCTACGTTAATCGCATTAACTGTTCAGTTATAACTTGTATATGCCGCAAAGATAACAGACGTTCTGTTCTAAGCCCCTTGTCCGTGGGCTCCCATTGGTGGGAAATGGGAGTGGGGACGGCAGGTTTCAGGTTCACATCCCAGCTTGTCACTTTCCACCCACCTCCGACACACACAGAGCCTCCTTGTCTGAGCACTGCTGCTCCTGACACAGATCTGCCAGTGCGAGTTATGGGACTGGCAAACTGCATGCGGGTTTCCTCTTTCCAGGATTTTTTTTAAAAAGCAAATTACTTCTGTGGCCTTCCCTATAAGGCCGGAATACAGGCACTGGGACATGAAATGAAGAGAAGGGACAATGTTAAATGGGGAACAGCTTTTGCAGGTTCCATCAGCCCAAGAGAACCTTTTCACTCAAAAGCAAAGCCTGCATGACACATCCCTGCCTTACCAAGCCTCAAGTTTAAAAATAAACACGGGCATTTGAAGGAGCACAAAAATAATTTGTGCCCGAGGCTCCACAGAGCCCCATGGCACCAGGTGTATGCTCACCCCGCAGGAGCTGAGACAGGCCACGTTCAATAGAAAGTCAGCCCTTGTGGACCTCAAACAAGTGATACACGAGTAAAGGGAGCCTTTTTGTGCTGGATTCCCTTGTACTACAGACCGTCAACTGCACCCCATTCAGACCAACCACGGGCGTCTGCTCTGTCTAGTTATTCATACAAGGGCTGTGAAGGCAGCCCCCAGCCCCAGCCCCGGAGCCCAAATCCAAGACCTCACCCAGCCTTTGTCTCCTCTTCCCTATCAATCCCTGTACCAACGTACAGGATTAACAAAACAGAAGTTCCTGCTCATCCATACCTGTGCCTTCAGAGGAGCTGTGCCTTCCCCCTGGAATGCCCCCTTGTTCACAGCCACCCCCCACTTAGCCCACCCCCGCTGGTCAGAATCCTACCATCTTTTAAGACAAAGTGCTATTTGGTCACCTCTTCCATCAGAGGCACCTGGGTCCACCACCAGACCGGATTCCTTCTCTGGAGCCCAGCTTTCTGTGTCTCCTCTGTGGCCCTCATATTATTCTGCCTTGTCTTTGGGTAGCTATAGGTGTGCTGTACCCCCTAAATTGGACTGTAAGCCCCCTTGGGCAGGAATCAGGTCTTCATTTCCAGAGCCCCTGCAGCACCTTGATAGAGGAAGTGCTTGAAGCTGTGGCCAGAGCTTTGAGTGAACCCAAGTCACAGAGGGCCCAGAGGGACTAGCCCCTGGCTGGTGTGACCCTGTGAAATTCCACAGGGCAAACAAGCAGACCTTTGTTTGACAGCAGTGGGAACCTCTCTCTACAGCAGAACTGCTAGGTAATGTTTTCCTTCCAGGCACACATACACACGTGCATGCACACATACACACACAGAGGCATGCAGAGATATATTGACCCTCTCAGCTCCAGGCTGCAACAGGACAGCTGGAGGCCCAGCTTATGGCTTCCACCAGTAACTCCTCCCTTTACCCCAGGTGCTGCACAAATGACCTTTCCCAATGCACTCTGCCTGGCCTGAAAGCACAGCTCTACTGGGGTGAGCTTAAGGGCCAGGACTACATTTTATGTGCCATGTCACAGCCAGAGCCTGGCACCCAGAAAACATGTCTTAACAAAGTGGTGAGGGAATTCTCTGGCAGTCCAGGGGTTAAGATTCGGCACTTTTACTGCCGTGGCCCAGGGTCCATCCCTGGTCGGGGAACTAAGATCCTGCAAGTTGCATGGCGCAGCCAAAAAACAAAACAAAACAAAACAAAACAAAAAAAACAAAGGGGTGAGAGAGAAGGGTGCACAGAGAGAACAAAAGTGTCCAAGTAAACAGTCAGTCAAGTTCCATTTATACTTCGTTAGGTTTGGAAGGAAATGTATAGAGCATTGGTAGGTCTTCATTAGACAGAAATAAGTGACTATTAGAAGAATGACATGTTTTCCTATCACACTGTGCTCTGGTTATGATGAATCAGATGGGGGCTATTTATCATACTGGATCTTCTACAGGTTCTTCTCCCTTTTGGAAAAGGTCTGACACTCGACTTTTAGCAGACCCAGGCAGCTAGCAGGTGTCCAGACAGTTGGGGCCTACGTGTGCCCAGAACAACCTGAGCTCCTTCCCATATACCAAGGACACACTGCCCGTCCCCTCCAAAGGCCCAGATGGCCCGTGTGTAGACTTCTCCCCACTTCCTTTTTATCTCCTCCAAGTGCTCTGCGTCAAGCTTCCATCCTCAGATTCACGGGTTTCCACTCACATTCACATCTGCAGTTCAATTCGTGTGCCTCTCCTAAGGCATCTGGTTTTTAAACAGGAAATGCCTTTCCATGTCCTATAGCAATGCTGAGATCCACTCACCAGATCTCGGCAGTACCTCGGAAAAGGTATTTCCTAGAGGTCCTGGCATGTATTGATCATCTGTCGGTGTCTGGCATCGTGCTGGGCGCTGACATACATAGCTCACCTCATTTTCCCAACAACCTTGAGAATCAGTGTCTGTGTCTTCATTATACAGAGGAAAACAGGGGGAAAAGATTAAGTAACGCACCCAAAGGCACACAGAGTTATCAGGCGGGAGTCACCTGGATCACCTAAACCCAACACGCCCCTCAGGCTCCCTTTCCACTTGTTCCATGAGGCCCCACACCGGTGTTCCCTGACCCTCCTCCCCAGGCCACCTCCCCTGCCACCATGTTCAGGCAGAAGCCCTCCTGAGGACCTCAGCGGGTCTCTGGGCAAACAGGTTCATCCTTATCCATCTCTTACCAAGGCTGTCATCCCAGGCCTTACGGAATGATCCAGAAATCCAAATCCTGCTCACCAGGAGCAACCCCACAGTCCTTCCCAAAGTCTCCACAGTCAGGAGAAAACCCAGAAAATACCTCCTGAGTTCCCCAAACCTTCAGGTTCCTGCCCAAAGGCTCACGACTCCTAAAGGTGCCCCTGGGGCTTGTCTGGACCATGCTGATGAACCACCCACCAGGCAGTAAGATGGGGCAGCAGGCAGCAGCTGGCCCACCTGGTGCTTCAACAGCTGGCCTCCTGGGTGGCCAGCGAGAATGTCCATCTGGCCCACCTGGGTCTCTATGCAGCCACCAGTCACCCAAACAGGTCTCTTCCCACTGCAGCACTAAACAGCTAACTCAGGAAGCCCCCTTTTCTCTCCAGCTCCTGTCCACACTCACCCCTGATCTGTGAGGCAGGCCTCCTCCCAACCATTACAGAGTTCGTGCTCCCTATTTACCTTTTCTGGACCACATCTACCCACCCACCACCCTCTCAAACAGCACTTCCTCTGGGAAGCTAAGATTCTGCACCCAATTTCTTTCTTCCTTTTTTTAAAAAAAAATTTTTTAATGTGGACCATTTTTAAAGTCTTTGTTGAATTTGTTACAACATTGCTTCTTTTTTTTTATGTTTTGGTTTTTTGGCCACGTGGCATGTGGGATCTTAGCTCCCCAACCAGGGATGGAACCCGCACTCTCGGCACTGCAAGGCGAAGTCTTAACCACTGGACCACCAGGGAAGTCCCTACACCCAGTTTCAATGTGTGGGTTTTCCCCCACACCACCAAGCAACTCTGAGACACCAGCTGGGTGTCCTCCAATCCAACTCAATTCTGACACCATCCACCTGAAGAGAGGGTCAGATCCCACAGGTTACAGGTTCAGTCCCACAAGACCCCCTCCCGCCCCCACTTTGTATGTCAATCACAAGTCCAGTTACCACCTGTGCTTCTCACCAGCTGGCGACAGATTCAAGGTCTCAACAGTTTGATTCATTTGCTAGAGCAGTTCACAGAATTCAGAGAAACATTTTACTCACTAGATCACTGGTTTATTATGAAAGGATATAACTCAGGAACAGCCAGATGGAAGAGACACATAGAGCAAGGTATAGAAAAAGGACTCAGAATGTCCCTGCTCTCTCTGAGCGCCACTCGCCCCAAATGCCCACGTGTTCACCAACCTGGAAGCTCTCTGAACCCTGCCCTTTTGGGTTTTTATGGAGGTTTCGTTACAGAGGCATGACTGGTGGCATCATTGGCGATCGATTCGACCTCCAGTCCCTCTCCCCTCCCCAGGGGTGGGGGAGGGTGGCTGAAAGTTCCAACCCTCTAATCATGTGGTTGGGTCCCCCATCCTCAGGTGCTTTCCAAGTCACCTCATTAACATAACAAGACACCTTTAAGGCTCTCTTCACAGGAAATTCCAAGGGTTTGAGGAGCTCTGTGCCAGGAACAAGACGAAGATCAAATATATATTTATTATAAATTATCACAGAAGCCTTCCCCAGCCTCTCCCTTCCAGGCCAGACACCCCTACCATCTGCCCTCGCGACACCCTGTACCTCTCCTGCAGAGCACAGCTGGATGCCAGGCTCCTCTCCACCTCTTCCCTCCTCCCTCAAAGTCCCCGGGCTTCAATCTCTTGTCATCGGACTCTGTCATCCTCTACCCCTCACTGCTGCTGTCAACCACCAACCCCGTGTCACTCCCCCTCGTTTCTTGATGATTTCAGGATCACAGGCCCTCTCTCCTACACGACTCCTGTCCTGATTCTCAGTCATTTCGACCCACACATACATGATCCTTCCAACTGGCCCCCTAACTGCTTGAACCTCCCTCAGCCTCTCCAACTCCCTGTCAAAACCTGTCATTTATCAATAACTCCAAACCCGTCTATAATCTTCATTCCATGCGCCCCACTCTCTGCAACTGGCACCCATTCACCCACCTTGCCCGGTTCCTACTCCCAATCACCTTTACCTGCTCTATTGCTCATGGCATTTATCACCTCTAACATGCCATAAAATTTACTTATTTGTTATAGTTTGATTTATCGTGTGTCTCATTCAAATGTAAGTGTCACAAAGGCAGGGATTCTTGTCTGGTTCACCACGTGCAGCACCCGGTATACGAGACACTCAACAAACACTTGTTGAATGAATGACTTTTACTTTTGTAATTATTCAATATCCATCTCCCCTGCTATACTGTAAGCTCTACAAGGACAGAGGTCAAATCCATCTCAGTCACCCCTGGAAGTACTCAGTAAATACTACTTAACTGAGGGAATGGAGGAGCGAAGTTCATATTTAAGAACTGCATTGTTGGGCTAAATCTGCTGCTTGCAAGGGTAACTTCCACCCAGGCTGCTTGGATGCAGCTCTGTTCCCACTGGCTGCCACCTGAATACAGGTGACCTAAATAAAGCTGTTGATTCTGATAAACCCAAGCATGAAGCATCAGAAGCCCATAGACACGGAGATCTGAGCATAAACAGTGCTTTCTGCTGCTGCCATGCAAATATTTGATCCCATGGATGTGGGGGAAATTCATTTTACCTGTTACCAAGAATAGTTTCAGAGGCTACCTGAAAAAGTTCATTCTAAAAACAGATTACCTAGAAGACCCTCAACCATGAACTTCCTCCCAGCAAAAGACACTTAACGAGATCCTATCTAGGTTTCAGATCATAATTTCAGTCTGTGACTTCCTCTTCAAGCTGCACTCATGACTCACTAGGCTAGTTTAGCCATTCGTGGGTAAGGGATTTGCTCTAGGAAAAAAAACATACAAATAAACCAAACAATTTTTGTAAGATGCACAAACAGAACCAAATTTCATTACTTCAGACTTAGTCTGACCTCTCACCTAGGATGGAGGGGCTTGAAAAGCACTCCCTTTTGTGGAGATAAAGTGCTGACAGGGAAACCAGTCCTGAAAATCACATCACTCAAGCACCGTCCAGCTCCGGTTCCTGACAGGCAGCTCCTTCTATTACAGCCAGGAGAGGCCCAGCTACAGCAAAGCTGCCAGGACACCTGGGGGAAAATAGTTCTTGCGCATCTTTCAGACAAACAATGCAGGCAATCAGCTAAAGCTTGAACCCTGGCAAGTGTGGGCAAGATCCTGATTCACAACCAAAAAGCAGGTGAGAGCAATGTGGGCTTTGGTGAGCTTACCACCCTGCCCTGTGTCAAGATTAATATCGATATAACTCATCCGACATAGACCCAGCCTAACAGGTTTACTTACTGGGGACTCAGATGCCTACTACGTGATCTGAACATTGTCTTAGTAGAGGTGATTGCAACATACAACTCAAGAAGACTGAAGAATTAAGTCATTCTGAGAACCTCTACTGAAATCTGAGAAAAAGGACCAGAGAGAAACTGGAAGAGAGAAGGATGAGAAAAGGAAGACGAAGGAATGGGTTCGGTAGATTCAGGGCAAAATCTGTAGAAAACTCAGCTGCGTTGCGGTGGTGATGACTTCCCCACGAGAATACACCTCTTGCAAAGGATCTCCTTCATCCCTCTCCAGAGGAGGAGAAGAGGAAACACAAGAAGAAGCGCCTGGTGCAGAGCCCCAATTCCTATCTCATGGATGTGAAATGCCCAGGATGCTATAAAATCACCACCGTCTTTAGCCACGCACAAACAGTTTTGTGCGTTGGCTGGTCTACTGTCCTCTGCCAGCCTACAGGGGGAAAAGCAAGGCTTACAGGAGGATGCCCCTTCAGACAGAGGCAGCACTAAAGGCACCCTGAATCAAGATGAACGGGAAACCATCCCAATAAACACATTTTGGATTTTTAAAAAAAAGGAAGGAAAGAAAAAGAAAACTCAGCTGCATGAACAGCCATGGGTTCACATCAGACTAAATACCTGTTTATAACCCCTGCCCTTTGGAAGGTGTGCTAACAGAGCTTCCTTAAACACACCTCTTTTCTTTTAAACCTCAAGTTGTACTTTTGAAACAAAGATTGTTTTTGTCATGGAACTGTAAAAGTCTCAGAGTCATACAACGTATATAACCACCAGCCCACTCAGGGTCCTGGCTGTGTGACGTTAAACAAGTAACTTAACCTCTCTGAACTCATTTCCTTATCCATAAAACATGAAGCTTAAATGAAATAATGCCTATAGATAATCAACAAATATTACTTCCCTTCCTCCTGGCAGAACTCAATCTTCTACAGAATCCAAGTAAGACACCACAATGACCGTCTGGCATGACCTATGTCTGTCTAGCACACCATTCTGTGGCCTCACAGATAAAGAACCTGTGTAATTACAGACAGGAAGAAAGCTGGGAAATAATCGGCCAGTTCTGAGATACCACCATGGCTCCTGAGGGGAGGGTCATCTGCCAGAAGATAAAGTAGACTTCTCTTCCCTGCAGAGTCTCCAGAAATCTCCACCAAGTATATATAGAAACCAGTGCCAATACTACAGTGGTTGGGAGGATGCAGATGTGGCCCAAGGCCACGGTCATCTCACGTGCACAGTCACGTGGCAGTGAAGGGACAAATAAGACCAACTAAGAATTCATAGGGCTGATACAAACAGCTGATGGATGCAGCCTCTCAGGGGAAAACTTGCATTATATCACATGACACCTTCATCCGCTTTCGTGACATTTCCAGGGCTGTGCCAATTTCGCTGGCTGCTTGCAAGGCAGCTGTTTGAAGATGCATCCCTTTCTCTATGAGGAGAACCTCCTCGGGCACCCAGCCAAGCTCGCCCCCTAAGAGGCTCCCAGAGGTACAATATGACCAGGTCTGGGCCACACTGCCATGCTGGGTTTACTCTACTTAATTATTTAAGGAATGAGGCATTGTTTCCTTTGTGGGCAAAGCTTTCAGAATATTTAAAATTCACGGGAGAAGCCAAGGAGTGGTTTTCTTTTAGCTCCCTCCCTTGAAGTAAGGGATATGGCTTTCAATCAGGTTGTGGGATTCCAATTCCAATTTTCCAGAATATTCCATCCTTGATGAAACATGCCTGCTTTAAAAAAAAAAAAAAAAAAAAAAAAAACAGAGAAGAAAAAAAAGGGAGGAAGCCCTGACAAAGGCCAAACTCGATTAATCATCAGCTTTGTCCCATGGGAGTCACTTTCAAATTTAGCGGATCAGATTCTGTTGGTGCCAAAGTCAGGTAGGAGCCCAGCTATTGCTTGGGAACACGCTGGTTGCAAGGAGGTACAGGGCCCCCCTAAGACAGGAAGCTCTGCTCAACCCCAGGTCCAATTCAGTGCTCGTCTCACCCAACGCCACATCCTGGAAGAGAGGCCACAGGCCATCGAGGTGGGCACCTGAGGGCCCACAAAGGTGGGCTCACAGCCCCGGATGAGACATGGGGAGGGGCTAGGCACACCCCAAGGCAATGCCCAAGGAACACATCCCCATACCTCAGAGGGGTCACCTGAGGCCCCAGGATGGGTGGAGGGCCCACTCCCTAAAAGGACAGTTCATGCACGGTCTCCAAAAAGGCAGGCACGTTTCCAGGGGGCCTCTGCAACCCAGAGCCGCATAGCTGAGCATCTGCAGGGGGTTCATCTCTCCCAGCAAAGCTCAGCCCACAACACGGTCTTCATGAGGATGAGGAAAACCTGGCAATGCCCAGAGTTGTGTGCTCCTCAGGACAAGAAGGTTTGGACAAAGCTTTTGCAGCCATCACAGGCCACCTCTTTCTGTCCCTGCCCTGTGTATATACCCAACCTGTAACAGGTGCCCTCAGGCCCCCTCAGACACCCGCCCGGCTGCCTGGGCCTCCCTCCCACTGGTCGGAGTTCCCCCAGACGTGTCCACAAGAGCAAATCCCCCTCCTCCAAATGGCAGTGCTCACCTACATGGAAACAGCTCTCTCCTCCCCCTACCTCTTGGCCCATGTTCTCCCCTCTCTAAGCTGAACATGCCCAAATCCTTTAAACAAGTGGTTCTAATCTCTTTTTGAGTCAAGGACCCCTTTGAAAATCTGATTAAAAAACTATGGCAGAAAACCACAAAAAACTATGGCCATCCTCCCTAGAAAAGCACATGCACATACACAATGCTCATACAGTTTGTGGGGAGGGGTGTTCACAGACCCCTGAACTGCATATAGGGACTTCATTTTAAGAAAACTTCCTTCAAATCATAGCTCAGGAAACATGTGGCCAGACCCCTCCTGCTCTGCTCTCCCTCCTAAATTGGATGAACTCTGACACCCAGAACCAAATACAACATTCTAGATGCAGAGTGAAGCAGACCCGTCACCTCTATTATAGCCATTTTCATACTTCGACTGAGGTCTTCAAAGTTTGAGCCAGCCTTCGAGACAACCACACCACCTGGGCGGACTCACATGGAACTCACCATCAACTCAAAATCCCCAAGTCTTTCACAGGCTCGGGAAGATCTGCCCCACTTCCCACCCCTTTACCTCGGGGAGAGCCAGGAGGCCACACCCTCTGAGTCACCCAGCATCATCCAGGCTCTCGGTCCTCCCTGCTCTGTTCATCCCCAAATCGGAGCCAGTCCTTCGCTCCTCCCTACACTCTCAAATCCTCTGTGGCCTCACTGAAGTCCTTGAAATCAGCGGGCAGCAGCTGTCCAGCCAGAATATTCCCTTCACCTTCATGCCTTACCTGACACTAGGCTGGTCCCTGAGGATAGCACTCCCCACACCACGCACAGCCAGTTTGCTCCTCTCGCCTCCCACAAAAGCAGAACACAAGGGGAGACGGGCGATTGGTGTCCTTGTGGCCCCCCCAGCACGTGGCTCTCTCTGAGCGCTTGAAGGCGAGGCCATTCCAGCCACCTGCCTCCCCTCCCCACCCTCAGCAGCCTCCAGGTGTTTCTGGTCATTGATCGGGGGCTTCAGCTCCGAGCCCAGCTGCTTCTTCCAGCCACCTCCTGTCACCACCACCACCCACACGGATAGCCCCCAGCACCCTGGACTCAGCCCCGTGACCTCCGCCAGTCCAATGCCTTCTTCCCCATGCCCTTCAGTGACTTTCCTTCCTTCCTTGAACGGCCCATACCCTTCCCACGGGCTATCACTGTTCCCAACCCCGTGGGAATACCCTGCCTCTCAGCCTGATGTGTCCTGCCATCTGCCTCCTGTGCCCACACCCAAGCAACCGGGCAACATCACAAAATTGGGTGGACATATTTCACTTTAAAGGCATGTTCTCGGACCTCAAACTGTCGCTCTGCAATGGCCCACAAAGCCTGGGTTTCTCTGGGAGGCTTACCACCTACTCCCAATTTCACACCTTTTTCTTCTTCTCAAACTTCCCACACCCGGACCTCCACTTCTCAAACTTCCCACACCGGGTCCTCCACCCTTCTTTTTTAAATTTTTTATTATTTTTTATTTGTTTGTTTGTTTATTTGTTTGTTTGTGGCTGCATTGGGTCTTCATTGCTGCGCGCGGGCTTTCTCTAGTTGTGGCGAGCGGGGGCTACTCATTGCAGTGGCTTCTCTTGTTGCAGAGCACGGGCTCTAGGCGCGCGGGCTTCAGTAGTTGTGGCGTGGGCTCTAGAGTACAGGCTCAGTAGTTGTGGCGCACGGGGTTAGCTGTTCCGCGGCAGGTGGGATCTTCCCAGACCAGGGCTCAAACCCACATCCCCTACATTGGCAGGTGGATTCTTAACCACTGCGCCACCAGGGAAGCCCCTCCACCCTTTCTGTGAGCTGATGATCTTGTCTCAAACATCAAGAAGAAAACAGGAGGCTTGGACTGGAACTCATGCATCTTCCACCCCACCCAGACCTGCCTCTATCTGCTCCCACTGTGGCCTCCTTCCCTCCTTTCCAGGAGAGGGTGCTTCCCTCTCCCCGCTCCAAGGGACAATTCTTCCCCTGATGCCCTGAGCCCCATGCCTGTCATCTTCTCAAGGCCTGGGCTCCCCCGTCACCCCGCTTCTCTTGGGCAGCATTCCTGCCAGCATCCGTGCATGCTGGAGTTCTCCTGTCTTAAATACCTTCCCCCTTTACCCACAGCCTCTCATGTTGTCTCATTCCTCTGCTCCCTAAACAGTCAACTTCTTGAAAAAGTGGTCCACGCATCCCCCACGCAACCCCTGTTCCAGCCTCCCATTCAACTTCCAGCCCACCTGGTGTCTGGCCCCACCTCGTCACTGACTGGTTTGAGGTCAGGGCCACCAGCGGCCACCATGCCACCCAGTCCCAGGCCACTTCTCAGCAGCACTTGACACTGATGCCCAAGCCCTCCTCCTGGAGACACGGCCCCAGTTCCTCCTCCCTCCCCGGGCGTTCCTCCTCTGTCTTCCTTGCTGGCTCCTCCTCTTCTACCGGCCCCTCGACAGTGGGTGCTCCTGAGCCCTCTCCCCCTCTGCCTACCCTCCCGATCCATCGTGACCTCACGCAATCTACCTCCAGTCTGACCTCCGCTGAGCCCAAGCTTCATACAATCCACTGTCTTCTGCCCAGCTCCACTCAGCACCTCTGGCTCAACATGATGCAGTTACTTGACCTTGACTCACCCACTCCACACCTAACCTGCTCCTCCTGTAGGCCTCCCTACACCTACTATTTGCTTAACCCCCAAACCATTTCCTCCCTCTCCCTTATCCAATCCCTCTGAAAGGTCTCCAAACCATCTGTGGAATCCGCCCACTTCGCTCCCTCCCCTCTGCAACCTTAGGCTCAGCCAGCATCCTCTTTGAACGGGAACCCAGGAGCCCTGTCACTTCTTCTTGCCCAGGGCTCATCCTCTTCATTCCATTCTCCACAGAGCACCAGAGAAGTCTTCCTAAAAATTAGGAAGGGCCGTGTCGCAGGCCTATTAAAACCCTTCAGTCTGGGCTTCCCTGGTGGCGCAGTGGTTGAGAGTCCGCCTGCCAATGCAGGGGACACGGGTTCGTGCCCCGGTCCGGGAAGATGCCACGTGCCGCGGAGCGACTGGGCCCGTGGGCCATGGCCGCTGAGCCTGCACTTCCGGAGCCTATGCTCTGCAAGGGGAGAGGCCACAACAGTGAGAGGCCCACGTACCACAAAAAAAAAAAAAAAAAAAAAAAAAAACCTTCAGTCTTGGACTTCCCTGGCGGTCCAGTGGTTGAGATTCCGTGCTTCCAATACAGGGGGTGCAGATTCGATCCCTGGCCAGGGAACTAAGATCCCACACACCACGCAGCGTGGCCAAAAAATAAATTTTTAAAAAAACCTTCAGGGGCTTCCCTGGTGGCGCAGTGGTTGAGAGTCTGCCTGCCGATGCAGGGGACGCGGGTTCGTGCCCCGGTCTGGGAAGATCCCACATGCTGTGGAGCGGCTGGGCCCGTGAGCCATGGCCGCTGAGCCTGCGTGTCCGGAGCCTGTGCTGCGCAACGGGAGAGGCCACAACAGCGAGAGGCCCGCATACCACACACACAAAAAAAAAAAACCTTCAGTCTTATCCAATCTCACGGCATCTCAAATAAAAACCATAGACCAGGGCTTCCCTGGTGGCACAGTGGTTGAGAGTCCGCCTGCCGATGCAGGGGACATGGGTTCGAGCCCCAGTCCGGGAGGATCCCACATGCCGCAGAGCGGCTGGGCCCGTGAGCCATGGCCGCTGAGCCTGCGCGTCCGGAGCCTATGCTCCGCCACGGGAGAGGCCACAGCAGGGAGAGGCCCGCGTACCGCAAACAAACAAACAAACAAACAAAAAAACCATAGTCCATGCCACAGCCTATGAGGTCCCATCCACATTCATCCCTTCCTACTTCTCTCCAACCTCAGACTGGGCGCCCTCCCCTCACTTGCTGCCAGCCAGCCCCACAGGTCTGATTTCAATTTCTCAAACATTCTGGGCAGCTCCTTCCCACACTGGGTCTTTACACCTGCTCCTCCACCTAGAATGGTCTGCTCCTGTTCTTCACGTGATGTAGCAGCTTAAATGTCACCTCTTCAGAGGCAGCTCATAAACATACATTCTAAAGTCAGTCTCAGCCCTTGCTTCTCTCTCTCATGGCTCTGAGCATGACTTGCAGTTACTTTATTTGTGGATGCTTTTAAGAGGTTTTTTTGTTGTTGTTGGGGGGAGGCGAGGGCTGGGAGCGGGCAGAGACAGGCGGAATCTGTCTCCCTCACTAGAATGTAAATTCCATGGGAATAAGAGGAACCATGTCTGATTTAAATCATTAAATGTTAAAATGATAATATTTTGGATATATTTGTTTAAAATACATTAAAATTTATTTCACCTGTTTCCTTTGCTTTTTTTTAAATGGACAATAGAACATGTAAAATTACATATGTGGCTTTCATGTTTCTATTGGACTGTGCTGGTCTGGTTGGCAAGGGTTGGGGGGAAGCAGATTATGATATTATGTTGAGATAACATTGTATCATAGGGACTTCCCTGGTGGTCCAGTAGTTAAGACTCTGTGCTTCCAATGCAGGGGGCGCAGGTGCAATCCCTGGTCAGGGAACTAAGATCCTGCATACCACATGGCGCAGCCAAAAACAAACAAACAAACAAAAAAACCCATTGTCTTATAATCAAATGTTTTATGTGATAAACAATATAGAGGGACATGGGCCAAGTATTCAGGTACACAGAAGACAGGTAGGTCAGGCTAGGTTAGAGCAGGCTTGAAATGCCAAACTAAAGAAGATGAAGTCATGAATCACTGCTACTTAGCTGGGTGCCCTGTGAATTGACCCATAGTCTAGATATTCTTGTCTGCATAAGACTCAGTGTTCCCATACCCTCACTTCCCCTTCTCATACTTAGAGAATCAGACTCACCAAAAGAAATGAGGTTTTGTTATGGTCTGGTTTTTCTTACCATCTCAGCTTTGGGCCACTGCAAGACTCAGAGTGAGGTCAAGGAGACAGCGCTGTGCAGAAGCACTCAGTCCATCTTCCATGGGACACACCCTATATCAGATGGTGGGGGAGAGGGCACAGATAAGCCATCCCCACCCTGCCTCTGCCCTCAGGTGTCAAGCTGACCCTCCGGGTCACCACATTAATGTTCATTCCCTCCAAGAGATTATCTGCTCCCATGGAGCAAGGAAATCCACTTCTCACAGAGGTTAATAAACTTACAGATCTCATTACTCAAAGAGGTCATGCTGGCAAGAACTTTAATGCATTTTTTAGAAAAGGTCTGGAAGAATTATTAACAACAGAACAGTGACTGGCTACTCAGAGAAGCGAAAGCAAAAAGGGGACTGATGGGGATGAAGCAGGCTCTCCCCTCCTCCCACGCAGCATCCCCGACAGCTGCGGACAGCAAAGCACCTGGAATCCAACCAGAGTGGCCGTCTCTGACTGCCCATCATCTGGGTCTGGGACTGCTTGCCTCTGCTCCTGCCCCCAGGTCGCTTGGATGTTGGCAACTAGTCTAGCTGTGGCGACTGGCACCTTTGCAAACTCACATTCCTGAATCTCCAACTAGTCCCTCAGGTTGCTCACAAATCTGTATTTGCCCCAGCTAACTCCCTGCCCCACCCCCAACAACCAGCTGTACCAAACCATTTCCTCTCTTCCCGATCTGCCGCCTGGTTCTCAGATCAATTCCTTAGCTCACACTGAGAAGGAAAAGCCAGTTGGGACTTCCCTGGTGGCGCAGTGGTTAAGAATCCGCCTGCCAAGGCAGGGGACATGGGTTCGAGCCCTGGTCCGGGAAGATCCCACATGCCGCGGAGCAACTAAGCCCGTGCGCCACAGCTACTGAGCCCATGTGCCACAGCTACTGAAGCCCACACACTCTAGGGCCTGTGTGCTGCAACTACTGAGCCCACGTGCCACAACTACTGAAGCCCGCGCACCTAGAGCCCGTGCTCCGCAACAAGAGAAGTCACCGCAATGAGAAGCCTGCGCACCGCAACAAAGAGTAACCCCTACGCGCCGCAACTGGAGAAAGCCAACGCGCAGCAACAAAGACCCAACACAGCCAAAAATAAATAAAATTAAAAAAAAAAAAAGCTAGTTGACCCAGCTCCCTCATTCCCCTTTCCACCACAGCCTCAAAATGCCTCCATACCTGCACCTTGCCTGGTCTCTAAGGATGACCCTCCCAGCCGAAAGCTCTTGTTCTAGTTCCCGCCTGCCTCCAACCTCACTGTGCCAACCTCACGGCCTCTCATCTTTCTCTAATGCCTTCAACCTCCTCCTTTCCTTTCCCCCTCAGACTTCCAACATGCTCAATTATGAAATAAAAATCAGCCTTCCTTCTACCCTGACTCATCCTCAAACTCACCTTCACCTTCAGCCAGACTTCTCTATTCCCCTACCACATGCTCACTCCTTAAATCACTGCACATGGATTTATGCCTTCACACTTGGCTGAAGCTGCTCTTAAAATCCATCAGTGCCCTAACACTCCCATCCTCACAGTGGTATTTAGCAGCATGCACCTTGGATCCCCACCCAGCTTTCTGAGGTCTTCACTCCTGTTGAGTACACCTCCCTTTTCAGCCTCCTCTTCCCTGGCTTCCACGACACCTCTCTCTCCTCCAGCCTTCCTCCAATGTCATCACCTCTAAGACTCACCCACTGGCTTCTTTTCCTTCTCTTCAACTGTCATCCTTTCCCAGAGTTCCATCTTCACCTTCTTGACCCACTCTCTCCTTGGCTGATCAAATCCATCTCAGAGGTGATGGCTCTCAAATCTGTACCTCTGATTCTATCCTAATTGCTAAGTGCTAGGGCTGAATTTCTACTGATAGAGGCCACTCCATATGACCCACCACAAGTGGAAATTTACCATAATCACCCCCAGACTAAACCCTCATCAATTCCCTCCTCAAAACTGCACCTCCTCACGTGTTCCCAATCTTGGTTAATGGCACCACCATCCACTCAGCCATACAGTCTAGAAATATCCGAATTGCTGGCAACTCTGCCTCTCCCCTTCTCTCATTCCAACAGTCAAGAGCCGTGTGTCCACCTCCCACGTGACTCTCAGGGCGTCTCTGGCCTCCAGAAAGTGCATCTTAAGAACATGGATTCTGCTCTCAAACAGGCTTGAACTTGGTTTCCAACTCTGCCACTTCCTGGCTAGGAGCTTGAACAGATTACTGATTTCTCAAGTCCAGTGTCTCCAACTATGAAAGTGAGGGTTGTTGTGAGAATTAAATGAGATATTATATAGACACACTCTGCATGGTAACTCCAACCCACTAAGTTCTCATTAAGTAATAGTTTAATTTGTGTCCTAACTTAGCGACTCTATAGGAAAGACGTTCAAGCTTTCTACTTCTCACCTCCAGCAAGGTGTCTTACATATATTTTTCTATTTTATTGTATTATGTACATTCCTAGAAGCCGCCTCAGATCTAGAACAGAACAGGGCAAGGTTTATGTTACATAAGTCTGTGCCATATCTGCTTTCTGCTCTCAACATTTCTTGCCTGACTGTGGCTAGTTCCTATGAGGTCTCTTTCCTCTAATCTCTTAACTTTCTATGCAACCCTTCATTACCATCTCTGGAATAATTTTCCTAACGCAAGTAACATTCTTCTCTTCAAAATTGAAAGTGTTCCCTCATTATGTATAGACTGAAGTCCAATTCCATGGGATACAGCATGTTTCTGCCTCCTACCCCAAGTCACCTCTTCCTCTCTGAGCCCACTGCCTGCCACTGCCCTGGGGGTCAGGCCTCATTCTCTGGTACCAAGACTAACTGCTCCCCCCACCTCCAGCATCACCTATGGCTGGCTCCCTGCCACCCAAAGGATGAAGTCCCAACCACTTGGCACAAAGGCCTTTCCTTCATGTCTATACCTTCCTGACCCCTTCTCCACACTCACCATGTACTTCACATTCTTTCTCCCTCCCTGCCTGCTACTAACAGCTAACGCACATCACAATGTGTATTTCATTTAATCCTCACAACCACACTATGTTGTTGGTACTATTATCATTCCCTTTTCACAGATGAGGAAACTGAAGGTCAAAGAAGGTCAGTATCTTGCTCTAAGTCATACAGCCAGCGAATGGCCAAGCCAGGCCTGAGTACAAGGTTTCTGTTCTTGACCTCCATACTCCACTGCCTCCTATGGGAAGCTCTCTCCATCTAAATGCTTCGCCTTGACCTGCCTTTCTGCCTGCCTGGGAAACTCCTACTCGTCCTTCAAGACTCAGTTCCAAGGTCATCTCCTTCAAGAAGCCTTCTCTAACTTCTTGCAGAGTTAAGCATTTCATCCTTGTTCATATTTCAATACAAGGGCTAATCTCACTGCCCTAATTAGCTGCCCACCATCCATCTGCCTCAGGAGGGCAGGGACCCTGTTCTAACAACCTCTGTCCTCCTGGAGCCTGGCCCAGAGAAGGTGCTCAAGAGCTAGGGGATGGCCACTGGTCAAAGAGTCAAGAAAGCTACAGGATGGGCTTCTCTGGTGGCACAGTGGTTAAGAATCCGTCTGCAAATGCAGGGGACACAGGTTTGAGCCCTGGTCGGGAAGATCCCACATGCTGCAGAGCAACTAAGCCTGTGTGCCACAACTACTGAGCCTGTGCTCTAGAGCCCGCAAGCCACAACTACTGAAGCCCGCGTGCCTAGAGCCCGTGCTCGGCAACAAGAGAAGCCACTGCAGTGAGAAGCTCATGCACTGCAACGAAGAGTAGCCCCCACTCGCTGCAACTAGAGAAAGCCCGCGCACAGCTACAAAGACCCAATGCAGCCAAAAATAAAATTAATTAATTAATTTAAAAAATTTTTGTTATAAAAAAGAAAGCTACAGGAGCTGATGAACAGATGAAGGGTGATGAGAAAGGAGTTCAGATCCATATAAGTGGGTGGGAATCAGAGATATGAGCCTCTGAAACCAACTACTGTCTAGTCCACATGGCCCCTGGTCCCATATCCCTTCCATGTTAGTCCACTAGGTAATGTTTGGTTGATGTCCACCTCCCCACTAGACTGCAAGCATCATGGGACCACGAATGTTCATCATTGTGTTTGTTCCCAGCACCTACAACAGTGCCTGACACAAGGTAGACAGCCACGATTCCTTGAAAGAATAAGAGAATGAATATACAATGAAGGGTTCCCTAACCAGCAACACAAATCCCTAGTCTGATGCCCACAACGGGGAGAACCCCTTAGGGTTTTTGTTCACACTTGCACCTCCCCATGAAAGCAACTGGTTGGTAGACTGGCTTTCTTTTTTTTTTTTTTTTTTGCGGTACGCGGGCCTCTCACCCTGCGGCCTCTCCCATTGCAGAGCACAGGCTCCAGACGCACAGGCCCAGCAGCCATGGCTCACGGGCCCAGCCGCTCCGCGGCATGTGGGATCTTCCCGGACCGGGGCACAAACCCGTGTCCCCTGCATCGGCAGGCGGACTCTCAACCACTGCGCCACCAGGGAAGCCCAGACTGACTTTCTTGTTGGGATGGGTGGGTCACCTTCCTAACCTTCCTTGTCCACTGGCTGGTAACATTCCTCCACCCACACGACTGGAGAGGCTTAGTGATATGAACGAGAGCTTCAGAAGGCAAACCGCATATTCTCCAGGTCACCCAGTGACAGGGAACCAACCTTGGCAGTACTCAGGACTGGCCAGCAGCTGAGGACTCAGGGGAGCACCCAAGAGGATTAAAGATGAAGAATGGACCATTCCCAACCATGTACTCCAAAAGGTACCTCAGGAGTACCTTGAGGAGTACACCTGCCAACCTCCTACCCCAAACAGAAATGATCATGATGATCACGGTGAAGTTGGCCACCACTGATGAAATATTTATGTGTGAGACATTGTGCTAAGTGCTTTACACACATTTTTCTCATTAATCGTCTCAGTTCTTTAACAGCTGAAGACAGTGAAGCTTAGAGAGATAAAATGACTTGTCCAAGCTCACACAGCCAACCAGGGGGGGCTGGGATCTGTACTGAGTCCCCCTGAGCCCCCCTGACAGGTGGCCTTCCGTGACAATGGACTCATCTTGCTGAGACAGACAGTTTTATCTGTAGTCCACTCGGAGGGGTTAGAGAGCTCATCCTCAGGCCCATGACCTGAAATCAGCCTCGATGCCGCCTCCACCAGGAGCTCCTTTTCCTGCGCTTTGGAGCCTCCCGAAACAGGCTCCATTCCTCTTCCCCAGGAGGACCTTTTCTCCATCACCCCACGCCCCCCCAGGACAAACAACTCTCCTGTTCTCCATTTACCTCAACAACCCCAATTAAAAGCTTTCCCAATTAAAAATCCCAAAAGGGATCCAATGCCTGGGCAGCAGGGTCTACAATATTCCTCATTAATTGGATCCCTGTGGACAACCCCTACCCCATAACCCACAGACAAGATTTCCCCCAGAGCACAAAGGGAGGAAGGAGGACAAAGGGCTGGCTGGGCAGTTCTGCCCCTCACTGGTGATCTGGACCAAGATCTCCCCAGGACAAGGGACGTCAGAGCCCCTCTGGTAGCTGGGACTCAGCCTCAACTCGGCTGGGAGGCACCTGGGTACTAAAGGGTCTCTTACTGCACAGCTCTCAAGCTAACTGCTTTGGCTGGTGGCAATGCCTTATCCTAAGCATTTCTGCATGGGGTGAGGGGGCGCCATGGTCCCCAATTCCTCAGAAGAAGAAGAAGAAGACAATCAACCAGGCTTGTGAATAAAAATGTTTAAAAAGAAAAAAAAAATCTCTAGTCGTTGACAAATGTCTAAATGTGTTCCCCACACGCGTATTTTTATTCTAACAAGCTAATTTGAAATATAATTTAAATAAATTCTACCAGAATGATACCATATGACTAACAGCACCTGGCGGCAGAACTCCTGGAGGCTTCATCGTACATTCAGCAGAGGTTTCCAACCTGACACTGTTCCCACACAATGCACACCCGCTAGGACACCGGCTCCTGCTGCCAGCGCGTGCCTCCAAGCCTAAAAATACGACTCGGGGGCAGCCTGCGTGAGCAATACCTGGAAGTGCAGACACAGAACACACGGGGCTTGGGGACCAGCGTCTCCAAACCCATGCAAATTTAGAAAGAAGCTCTTTGCCCCAATTCCTCTCAAGGCTGCTTTTTGCTTAATTTATTTTCATGCTAGAAAAAAAACAAAGTCTAACCCTCAAGATCCACAAGGTCAGGACCTGTTACACCTGAGAGTTCTAATATTCTGAAAAATGCTTTTTCTCTATTGTAAATCTGTTTGGGGGCTGCTGTTCGCTTTCGTCTGACAAAGGTGAAGGAAGTTTTTCTTTTCAAAGGGAAAAGGAGCTCCCATCCCCACTCCATATGCCAAAAGGAAGTCTTTCTCCACAGGTTTTAGACGCCAATGCTGGCTGAATAACGTCACAGGATTTACCCAGGTGTTTTTTTTTAATTGCCTGACAACTGAAGCAGGGACTGTACCGTCCCTCCTGTATGTATGTCCCTGCCAATCCCCTCGCCAAGGGAAGCCTCTCTGCAGGAGGGGCCTGATGCCCACCAGGCAAAGGGCTTTGCAGCAGAAGGGGCGCTCAGGGGTGGGCACGGGTGCTTTCTGCTTGTAGAGCACCTTCTCCTCCAGGTCTTAAAGCGGAATTACTCTGCCCTGATATTTCCAAACAAGCAGAAACAGTTTGAGCAGCTGGGTTCTGGTCCACCAACACCCTTAGCAACAACGACGAATCCTTGGTGTTCTTACCAAGATTCACTAAGGAGCAGTGACTCACTCAAAATTACACAGTCACCGCAAATTACCCAACGTTAATCGTGATCCTGGTTTCCTCTACCATTTCTTTCCTTCAGTAATTCATTTAAAGCAAACAACTGCTTTAAAAGATTATCAAAATGTTGTTTTTATTTTTTAAATTATACCCTGCCTTGTTCTAGAAAAGACTTAAGCAGGTTTGCAAGGATGTATAAAATTCAGCAAAATGACAAATCAGAAGTAGGTTTGGATTTAAATGATGATGTATATTTACAGTGATTGGCATGGAAAGATGTCCATTCAAGGTATTTTAAGTTGAAAAACTTATGTTACAAAACAGATGTATGATATGATTCCATTTGGATAAAAATATACTTGTTTTATGTAGACATAGATCTAGACACGGAGACATATATATTCCAATACATGGAAAAGTCTGCAAAGACAGACATACAATTGCTGATGGAGGTTATCCCTGCAATGTGGGATGACAAGTAATTTTCACTTCCTCCTTTATGCTGTTATTTTTTAGTATGAACATGTAACATTTTTATAATTAGAAGAAAGCAAAGCTATTTACATTTTGTTAAAAAAAAAAGTGGTAGATGAAAAAGGATGAAGGTAAAACAAGGGCAGGGCCATACAACTGAATGAGGAATAAAGGTAAAGGATGAGGTCTGATACATTTGCTAAGGGGGACCGCACACCTGTCTCTTAAGTTCCCCAGGAGCCATTACAGAAAAGAAACCTAGTAATTTACACAAATCATTGAGTCCAGCGGACAAAAACAAACCACCTGCTCTGCTCTGGGTCCTCCTTCAGGGGACTGTGCACAAGCAGCAAACGTGCCCTCAATTCCATTCTAAAACCTTCAAGGCCAGTTGTTTCAGGACTGTTTCCAACAAGAATGATGGCATCTTCCCAAAGCAAAAGTCAACCCAAAGCGAGTGTTCATTTAGTCCTATTCGCTCATTCATTCAGTACATATCTACTTAGTGTCTACCCCATGCCAAGTACTGTGTATTTTTCCATCTCTGACACTCAGGGTGACACTAAGGGCTTCTAAATAATGAGGGTGATCCTATATGCTAATGGTCTCCCTAAGCATCTCCCCATAGTGTACTGGGGCATCTTTCCTAATTCCCCAGATAGTTCCTCTGACACTCTATGGATTACAATAGTTTGTTGAAACTCACACATAAAGCTGGTACTTGTATATGTGGCTTATCTCCTCTTCCTCAAAACTCCACAAGGGCAGGAACTAACTAGTAGGTTTGCTCATCCCGGATCCCCAGTTGACTCTCCAATTGCCTTACAGATGAAGAGACTGAGTGAACCTCAGAAAGCTTAAAAAAAACCACAACAGGGAACTTCCCTGGTGGTCCAGGGGTTAGGACTCTGCATTCCACTGCCACGGGCCTGGTCGGGGAACTAAGATCCCAAAGCCGCGCTGCGCAGCCAAAAATCAATTAAAAGACAAAACAAAACAAAAAACCCCAAAACAGGACCAAGAGAAGACAAATTTCCTCAATATATCTGAGAGACTGTTATCTACTTTAGTCAACACAAACCCCAAAGAAAAGTCTGTAATTTTTAGGAACTATGTAATTAGGTGTGATTCAGAGGGAGTGGAAAATGAAAGGAGAAGGAATGGTCATCAGAAGAAAGCTAATCGGTATAGATTACCAAAAGAAGACCCACGGTGTTAGATAACCAAGATTGTTACATTGCAACGTAATCTTGGCTGAACAAAACAAATGAGCGTAAACTGAAGCCAAACAGAAATACAATAGATCTTGTTTGTAAACACTGACAAAATCATCCACAAGTCACAACAGCAGACAAGCTGGCTTTTCTGTTAGCCTTCTGCAGGCGGGTAAAAAGGTAATTTACAACCCCAATGATCGGGTGAGAGCCGACAGCCTGAAAATTAACCCAAGTCACAATAAAAGCTAAATGGCTTGCTTTAGCAAAAGAAAACTGCATCCAAATGTGATTTCTTTCTCTCTTGGCCCTTGCAACTCTCAATTTAGTGTGCTATATAAAAGGTAATCCACAACTTCCAGGCCAGCATCCAAGCAAGGCTGCCCACCACATTCAAGCATTAACTCAATCAAAAAATTTATTGGGGACCTATTAGGTGCTAGACACTGCGCTAGCTGTTGGGATTCACTGGTGAAAAACAGAAGACCCTGTCCTCTCGGGATGCTACTGGGGAAGGCGGATGATAAACAAGTAGGTAGAACCCAAACGACAGCAGGTGTGCTGTGGTGAGCAATTGTGGGAACAAAGTGTGGCTACTGTCAGCATGTAACAGGGGTGGTCAGGAAAGTTCCCTGAGCAGCAGATCCTGATGTCAAAATGCCAAGGATGAGAAGGAGGAAGGTATTTGCAGAGTCAGGGCAAGAACGTTCCAGGCAGAGGGAAGAGCAAGTTCAAAGACCCCCAGGCAGAGCAAGAAAAGAAAGGAGGCCAGTGTTAGCAGAACCCAGTGAAGGACGGCCAGAGTGGCTGGGAAGGCGGGGCACAAGCCAGCTGCCTGTCAGCTGGAGGGCATTTAAGGAAAAGAGTGATGTGATCTGATTGAAAAGCTGATCACTCGGGCTCCCATGAGGAGAATGGACTGGAGACACCCCAGAGTGGAAGCTGGGGGGACTGTTAGGAAGTTAGTCCAGGAAGGAGGCTACAGTGGCCAGGACTAGAGTAGGAGCTATGATTCTAGGGAGAGGAGACTGCACCCCAGATAATATCCCAGAAGTAGAACCCCTGGGACCCACTGACAGCCTGGATGTCAGGGGTAAGGGAGAGAAGAATCAAGGACGACTCTTACAAGTAGGTGGGTGGTGGGGCCATGGACTGGGATGGGGAAGAAAGAGGGAAGGAGAGATCTGGAAGGAATATCAAGAGCTCCATGCGTGGACAAGAGCAGGAAGCCCTGAGAAAGGGCTGTGTTAGAAATACAAACATGCCCCGTGTACCGCAAAACAAAAAACAAACAAAAAACAAAACAAAAAAAAAAACAAAAAAAACCCCTCAGAAATACAAACATGGGAGTCACCAGCATATAGACAGTATTTAAAGCCATGACGGGACTTCCCTGGTGGCACAGTGGTTAAGAATCCACCTGCCACAGCAGGGGACACTGGTTCGATCCCTGGTCTGGGAAAATCCCACATGCTGCAGAGCAACTAAGCCCGTGCACCACAACTACTGAGCCTGAACTCTAAAGCCCGCAAGCCACAACTACTGAGCCCGCGTGCCACAACTACTGAAGCCAGAGCGCCTAGAGCCCACGCTCCGCAACAAGAGAAGCCACCGCAATGAGAAGCCAGTGCACTGCAACGAAGAGTAGCCCCTGCTCACCACAACTAGAGGAAGCCTGCGCACAGCAACGAAGACCCGATGCAGCCAAAAATAAATAAATTTATAAAAAATAAAAATAAAAAACAGCCATGGGGGGATGGGGTTGGGATGGGATAATATTACCTAGGAAGAGAGTGTTGACAGCGAAAAGGAACCAGGACAAGTTCCTAAACAACCCACCCCATCACACTGAGGTCAGAAAGAGGAGCAACCAGCAGCGAGACTGAAGAGGAGCCGTCAGGAAGGGAAGAGGAAACCCAGGAGAGTGTGGTGGGAAGGAGGAGGGAGTGGCCATGGGGGAGGAACGCTGCTGAGAAGGGGAGGAAGACAAGGACAAGGTCATCAGTGACCCAACAGTTCTGGTGAAGAGGTGGGGACAGAAGCCAGACTGTAGACTCTGAAGGGCTAACAAATGGCAGGTGGAGGAAATGAATGGAGACAGTGGGCTTGGACATCTCTTTTGAGATGTTTTCAGGTGAAGGGGAGCAAAGAAGTGGAACAGAAGAAGGACAGGGATGTAAAACGAGAGACACGAAAGCTGTGCTGTCCGATATGGCGGCCACTAGCCGCTTGTGGTTATTTAAACTTGAATTAAAAATTCAGGTTCTCAGTCGCACTAGCCACATTTCAAGTGCCCCAGAGCCACATGTGGCATGTGGCGGCGGCGGTACTGGACCACGCAGATACAGAATGTTTCCATCAGTGTGGAAAGTTCTACTGGACAGCACTGAACTAAAGCATGTTTGTGCACTGATGGGAAAGACCCTGGAGAGAGAGGAAGGTGAGAGAACAAGAAATGTTCCCTGACAAGGTGAAAGGGGATGATGGGATGAATGGTCCGCCAGGAGGGGTGAGCCTCTGGTAGGACAACAGGTGGGAAGGAAAACACAGGAGCAGCTGCACACGGGACTGTAGGCGTGGCAGGAAGATGAGGCTTTTCCTTGGACTGTGGCTCTATTTTGTTAACGAAAAGGAGGCAAGGTGTGCACGGGGAGGAGAGAGAGGTCTGAGAAGAGGAGAAGGTATAAAGCAGCTTCCTTGGGGAGTGAGAACACAAACTTACAGGGGAAACCACACACTTAATGCAAAATACTTCTCAGAAGAGAAGTGGGAAATAGCAGTGAACATCTGAATGAGGAAAAGCATCTTAAGTGGGGAAGAGATAAACTCAGGGTTTTTTTGTTTTTTTCCCTTAAATCTTGGTCATGTCTAGACAGTAGAGCCATGACAAAGCTGTAGGATCACAGCAAGACTTTCTACTGGCTGCCCTTTCTTGGTTCATCCCCCTCCATCCTACTCAACTCTCGGAAAGGATGACATTGGTTCTATTTTCGGTTAAAATGGCTCCCTCCACCCTCCTCTGTCTGAACTGCTTACCCAGCCCTTAGCTCCATCTCAACTTACAGCCATGGTTTGTACGTTCAAATAAATTATAGAAGAGGTGGATATATTAAAATGGCAGAAGTAGGTAGGAGTTACAAACCAACCGTTACCTACAAGAAGTGAGTAACAGACATTTATCAGATGATGTTAAAATTACATGAAAGGCATATTCAATGTTTAAACAAAATCTCCAAGCTACTCCTCCCTGCTTCTCTACAAACAAAAATTATTTTCTGACATTTTCTTTAAGCTTTTATGAGTAAACATTTTCATTTCCACAGAACTATTTGATCTCAACCACAGAACTTAAATATTTGTTTTTGATCATGCAAGTGTGTTGGGTTGGTTTTGTGTTGGCTGGGGGGAGGGGGGAGAGAGAGTGTTAAAATTACCCAGATCCCTTTTATCTTCCATCTTGAGACCTACATTTGAGAACTCCTTCTTCCCATGCTTTTTTTTTTTTAAAGTATGAAATCTGAGAGCCTCAAAGCTTCCCACTGCACAAAGAGCAGCCCTTTCATCGCTGACCAAGAGGTCACTGGAAATGTTACAGAAAAACTGTTTCCCAGCCAGGGTGCCTCTGGTAGAATCACTCACACCTTCTGTATGTGTGAAATCTGGATCTGCACCAATGTCTTAAGCAAATCTCCTGGCCCCTCTCTGTCCCCCCCGACCTGCTCATGTTGGTCTGGAGTTCTCACACTTCCCTTCTCAAAATTCCTCTTGACCTCCCTCTGTTTCCTCCAAACACTTTACAGACCACATAGATAAAATTCACTCGGTAAAATGACTCCAGAAGCTTACCTGGAGTAAAGTAAGGAGTAAGGTGCAACAAAGCCACTGACCCATGAGAGCTGGGTCAGGCCACCAAGACAATCCTTCCCCTTTCCACTCGTCACCAATCCCATATAGGAAAGCAAGCTCTCTAGACCCACCCAGCAAAAGTCTTTGGGTCTTGAGAAGCGCTGTTTGAAGGCCGCTAAGCTTAGCAGCAGGGGACACAGAGACGCAGGAACTCTGGCTCACTTACCCACCCCCCACTCCCAAGCCCACAGTTGTGGCTTCCCCTCTGCCGATGCGCTCAGCGTCCTTCTACAAACACTCATCAGCTGCCTGCCCAACCTGGGAGAAATCACCCCACCACTTCAGGCCTCAGTTTCCTTATCTGTACAACGGGAATAGCAACCGTTCCCTGAGTGTGCACAGCATATCATCATCAATATGGGCTCACATCGGGTGAGCAGATGTAAGGAGTTAATTTTGTTATTAGCACAGCGGCTGCCTGACTCACAGCGCCTACTGCTCAGAGAGACGCCAAGGAGAAATCAATTGTGCTTTTTAAATTACTTTATATACTCAGAAGCATTAGTCACTTCGACAGAGTACTTCAACTTCTCTCCTGAGCATCAACTCAGTTGTTTCAAAGACTGAAGCCTTACCTACACATCCTCAGTCATCTCAAAGCAGACTCAAAGTCCACTATTACTACACTGGGGATTATTATTATTTGGTGTGTTCCCTTTCCAGGAAAACTTCGATTTTCATTTTGTTTGTAATAAACCCAATCGTGCAGAAAGACTAACTGCTTCTTAGACTCCAAAACACAGGCCCTGGAGTTGATCGCGCCCGGAGCGAGGGGACCACGGAATTGCCGAAGCACGGAGGCCAGCCAGGGTGCCTGTCCCCGCCCGGTGCCCCCGCGCCCGCGCCCGGGCTGCCTGGGAGGGGAAAGGCCACGGGCGCGGAGCTGAAAGTCCGCGCCCAGGCCGGGGTGCCCCTGGCCGGTGTCCGCGCGCCGAGGCGGAGGGCGCGGAGTCAGGCGGCCTCAGGCTCTCAGGAGCCGACTGCTCGCTGGCTCCAGGGTCCCGGCGCGGGGTGTAGGGGCGGGCTCGCTCTTGGGGCTCCGAGTCCGTGGGACGCGAGCCGCGGCCCCGCAGCCCCTCTGGGGTTGCGCGCGGGGCGCGCGCGGCGCGGTCTCACTCACCCCATCTCCGGCGCTGCTCCGGCTGCCGCTCCGACGGGGCCTCTCGTGTTCGCTCTCCGCCCGCTCTGCAGCCGCTCCCCGCGCGGCACATGCGGCAGCCCGTGAGCGCCCGGCTCAGCCCCGGCGCCGCTCCATTCCGCGGGGCTGCGCGCCTGCCGCCTGCCGCCGCCGCCGCCGCCGCCGACACCAGGCGCGGGCGGGCGGGCGGGCGGGCGGGGTCTTGGTCGCCGGGGGCTGGGCTGCCGCGCTCGGGCGGTATCCGCCCCGCCCCGCTCCCGCCGCCCGGCTCCTTACGTAACCTCTTGGCCCCCGGGGCCCGGCGCCCAGCCGAGGGGCGGGGGGCGCGGCTGTGTGTGCGGCGTCCCCTCGGCGCCGCCCTGCGGTCGCCACCCGCCTCCTGAGCACCCCCCCCTTACCTTTGAGGTTCGGCATTGGCTCTCCCTCGCCCCACGCCCACCCGGGGGCTTGGCGCAGTGCCGCGAGCAAGCATCCAGCCTGCGGGATTTAGAGGCCGGCTCGCAGCTGGAGGGGACTTGGGGCGACCCTTAGTTTGCAGATGCTGGAACGAGGACCCAGGAGAGGAAGTGATTTGCCCAAGGTCACACATTCAGATCTGAGCTCAAGGTCTTCATAATCTGTGTTGGGCACGGCTATGTCCCTCCTTATAGCCCCCTTTCATCTTGCCGTCTGCCGCCAGGTGGGTGGCTCAGGGTACCCCCACCATGAAATTCTGGAAGCCAGCGGGGCAGGGAGGATCCTACACCCGCAGCAGGTGTTCTGGGCTCTTCCCTGGGTAAAGATGGGATGGGGGCTTAATCAACTTGGCTTAGAGCAAGGGAAATGGAGATGGCAAAAGTGGAGCTTAAAGAAGGGCAGTCTCTTAATCTCCTTCCCACGTATCAGGTCCGGATCCCCTACTAAAGGCCGGCACTGGGACTAACCTAATCTTCATCCCCCCTCTGGGCCTTTCGCAGGATCATTTTCTGCTGAGAACATACTGCCCACATGAGCCTGGGCAGGATTTTTTTTACTCAGGACAGTAAAAAAGTCAAGGAACAAGCATATGGAGCAGGGCCAACACCCCAACCCTACCCTCATGTCTTCTGGGACCACAACTTTACCTGCTAACCCTCAGGGTCTCCTCATGTGGCTAGCGACTCCCTGTGAGTAATTTTCTCAACTACAAATCAGATCATACCACTCTTCTTAAAATGCTCCGGTGGTTTCCTTCCCACTGTCCTTGGGGTGAAGATACTGAACATGGCTATAAGGCCCTGCCGCATTGTAACCCCATTGCCCTCTCCAGCCTTTTCTCCTCTTATTCTCTCCCCTTGCTTTCTGCGCTCCAGCCAACTGGCCATCCTCCCTTCATCCCATGCCATTCTGTCAGTCTGGGAAGATTTTGTCCTCTCTTGTCTCTGACACCCCAGCCCCTTTGCCTCGTCCATTCCTACTCATTTTCAGATCTCAGTTAAACTGTCACTTCCTTGTGGAACCTTTACCTAATGCCCCAGACAAAACTGTGAACTCCTGTACTTTTTCTTCATTGAAATTATTGTTTGTAATTTATATTTGTGAAATTATTTAGTATGTCTCCCAGGCACATCTGCACACTCTATGAAGCCATATCTTTTTGCCCATCATTGTCTCTCCAGTCCTAGAACTGTACCTGAAAGTCCTCCATGAATATTTGTTGAATGAATGAAGTAGCAAATAGGCCGGGCCACAGATACACAGAATTGGCCAGGGTCTGTAAGCACAGGTAAGTCTGTTTAGAGCCAGGACTGGATAAGCATTTGGTCCTGGAGGAAACTTATCACAAGCTGAATTCCAAAGGCCAGGTGAAGCTGGTTAGGGGTGCGGGTTTCCGGCAGTGTCAAAGGGAGAAGTCAGCAGAAGGGGGATGAATGGCAGAAACAGGCTCGGCTGGAATAGAAGTACCAGAAGATAGATTCACAGTGCATTGGGCCAAGTAGTATCCCAAACCCTGAATGGGAGTTTCCTTTCTCTCCACTGATGGAAAGGGCACACCCAAGTTACCTTGGGAAGAAGTAGTGAGGCCAAACAGGTGGGGCTGGTGAATCACTTGGGCTGCTTCACACAGTCAGCGGAAAAGCAGGGCAATGCTAGAGGTGTGAGCCCAGGTGAGGTTAAATGCTCCATGATTAAAGTGGCTGTCACTCTGGGCAAAGGCTTCCCTACGGGCAGAGGTAAGGGTGGATCAGACAAGATTTGGAAATGGATGCCCCTCTTTTCCTCCAATCTCGGGCTGCTGTCCCCGTGGGGAGTGGCCTCCTCTCCTTCAACCCCAACTCCAGGCCTAGGTTGGGACCTGCCTCTCAGGAGCTTTCCCAGACACCCGGAGCCTTGTCTAAGCTTCCGGTCCTTGTCAGCAGTATTCCACTATCTTGGAATCTTCCCTAGAGAGAGGCCACTTAATTTCCCTATTAGTACCTCCTCCCTCCATTAAAGCCAATACCGTCACCCTTTTTCTGCGGAAAATCTCCCATCAATGTGGTCTTCGTGGCCCCAGTTGTCAAGGGAAATGATTGGTGAAGTCTCTCCTATCGAGAGGCCCGCACTCAAGGAGAGAGATTCCATGCTGGCTGGAGGCTGAGGCGAAGCCGAGGAGACTCTTTTTAGGGCAAGAGATTTGAGGATTCTTTTAGGTTGAGCAAAGAGGAGCCAGTGAGCGGGGACAAGACTGAAGATGTGAGAAGGAAGGGGAGGTCCTGGGGAAACCAGAAGAGGATGGGGTCCAGGCCCAGGCAGAGGCGTTGGCCTTGGAGTGGGGAGAAGGGTCCACAGGGGAAGGTGAGAGAGGTGGAGGGAACACTTGCCTGGTAGGCTCCTTTTTCTAATGGAAGCAAGGACACCTACTGAACGTGCATGAGAGAGAGGAGGTGGGGTAGAAGCCAACTTTGAAACAACAGCCTTGGGAAAATAAAAACGCATTTGGATAGACCCAGAGTTGGGAATGAGCAGGGCAGAGATGTCCCCAGAAGTCTGAGAGGCCAGACCTTGACCAGCACAACCTCAGGGGCCTGGAATTCCTGCCACTCTGTGTGGGCAGCAGAGGCTCCAGAATCGGATCGCCTGGCATGAATAGCCGGTCTGAGGGACATTCTGCGCTCTAACGGGGGCAAATGGAATAACCGTGGATGGCTCACCAGAGAGCTATACAAACCTGTGAAACTACGGAAAGAGGGAGCGGCTCCACCTGTACCCTTCCTCTGTATTGCCAGCAAATCTCTCAAGCACCCCAGGCAGATAAGCACTGTGCACCCTCTGTGCCTAGGAGGGTAACATTCCACATCTCTGCTTCTTGTATCTCAAAAGCTAGCTCATGGAGAAACGGCTGAGTGTAGTCTGGGGCAGGGAAAATACAAGACCAATATAAAACATCTTGCAGTACCAGAAAGGAGGTACCCAAAAAAACGAAGGGATGGAGGTATGTTTTTGGGTTTTTTTTAACATCTTTATTGGGGTATAGTTGCTTTACAATGGTGCGTTAGTTTCTGCTTTATAACAAAGTGAATCAGCTATACATATACATATATCCCCATATCTCTTCCCTCTTGCGTCTCCCTCCCTCCCACCCTCCCTATCCCACCCCTCTAGGTGGTCACAAAGCACCGAGCTGATCTCCCTGTGCTATGCGGCTGCTTCCCACTAGCTAAGGGATGGCGGTATGTGGAAGGGATACAGGAGCTAACTGACAGAGCTCCCAATGGCCAAAGCTGGAACAATCTGAGCAACACAATCAATAACGTTGTACAGGATTATAATGCAAAATATAAAATAAATACATGAGTCCATACTAATGTAAATCATTAAATAAGTGGGGAAGAGACACATCTTCCCTACAGAAGAATCTCAAATAATATGTGTAGGTACTCGCCCCTCCAGGAGGTAACGTTTAACACTCCCCTCCTCCACCTCCTTGAGAGTAGGCTGGTCTTAGTGTCCTAATGTTTTGCTTCTAAAGAATAGAGAATGGAAAGGGAAAAACAGTAACTTTACAGTGGAGAAACCTGGCAGGCACTACCTTAACCAAGTGATCGAGATTAAGATCAGCAGTCAGAAACCATGTTGGTATCACATACCCTCTGATAGGATGTGATGAGAAGTATACTTCACCTGTATGTTATTTTTTCCCTAAGCCCATAACCCAG
This sequence comes from Mesoplodon mirus, assembly GCF_964341445.2. Classification (NCBI taxonomy): domain Eukaryota; kingdom Metazoa; phylum Chordata; class Mammalia; order Artiodactyla; family Ziphiidae; genus Mesoplodon; species Mesoplodon mirus. The sequence goes on along the minus strand of NC_138979.1, from coordinate 36,196,014 downwards.
TCTAATCATGATAAACACACCAGACAAATCCACATCAAGGGACATTCTACAAAATACCTGATCAGTACTCCTCCAAACTGTCAAGGTCATGATAAGCAAGGAAAGACTGAGAAACTGTCACAGACCAGAGGAGACTAAGGTGACATGACGATTTACTAAATACTGTATTAAATCCTGGAAGAGAAAGAAGAAAAATCTGTGAAATCCAAATAAAGTCTAGAGTTTAGTTAATAGTAATGTACCAGTGTTGGTTCCTTCCTTATGACACATGTTCCCTGGTAATGTAAGATGTTAACAGTGACGGTCGGGGGGGACTTCCCTGGTGGTCCAGTGGTTAAGACTCCGTGCTTCCACTGCAGGGAGTGCGGGTTTGATCCCTGATTGGGGAAGTCCTGTATGCTGCTTGGTGCGGCCAAACAGAAAAGAAAAACAAAAAAGACTGAAAATTAATAAACTAAATTTGTTTGAGGATTCTGAAACTGTATGGAAACAGCTCATGCACATCCTGCCTGGTAACATTTTGCCAACCTGTGTCCAAAGCTCTTCATAGCTTCAGGATTTCTCTGAAGGGCACCTGAAGGTCAGAGAAGACTATGGACCATCTCTTTAAGATGCCAGCCCCAGCCCCTCTGTTTCCAATCTGGCTGAGGGCCTGTTCTTGGAGAGATGAGCTCTAAATGGCTTCCAACATCCCAACTGTCCTCTACTCTTTTCATCCAGGGCTCTCCTAAATCTATCTGTCCTAGATGCCTCTGAAGATTCTGAAAGCATTCATTCATTCATTCATTCATTCAACCTTAGCGCCAATTCTGACATAGATTGGGGACCAATCTATGTCCTCAAACAACCTAATAAGCAAAATATAATGTAACCAAGGTATGAATAAAGTCCCATGAGATATTGACTTCATCTGGGGAAGGCTTCAGAAAGGGGACATCTCAGCGGGATCTTAAAGGATGTATGGGAGAGAAGGCCAATAAGCTAAGGCATGGGGGCAATAAAGGGTATGATTCATACAGGGAATGATAGGGAATGTCCATGTGTTTAGCTCAATAGTGTGTGGTAGGAAGTGACCAGGCATGAGAGGTAAGTTGGTACCACATTGTGAAAGACCTCAGGGGCATGTTAAGGAGTTTGGAGTTGATTCTGAGGGCCACAAGGAGTGAGTGAAAATGCTGAAGTAGAAGGCTGGTATGATCAGATTAGCATCTTATATTCTCTAGCAGCAGTAGGGAGAATGGTCCAGAGAGGCAAAGGCTGGAGGCAAGAGAAATTTGTTAGGAGGATCTAAGTGAGGTTTCAGCCAAGGCCAGAAAAGGAGAGGAAGTGTCTTTTTTTTTTTATAATTAATTTTTACTGTAGTATAATCACTTTACAATGTTGTGTTAGTTTCTACTGTACAGCAAAGTGAATCAGCTACACATATACATACATCCCCTCTTTTTTGGATTTCCTTCCAATTTAGGTCACCACAGAAGAAGAGGAAGTGTCTTGATCAGCCTCCCATAAGGGATGGGAGCCTGAATGAGGAGGGAGGAACCAGCGATCTCCTGCGACACAGGGCCCTGGGAAGCTGCAGCCCCTGGGCAGAGGGGTCAATCATCAAACAACCCAACAGCCTTGAGGAGAGGCTGGGCCTCACTGGCTGCCTCCCCAAAGAATTTAACTACAAGAGACAAAAATAGAAATGACCATATGGGCAGTCTAGTGCTCCCCAGGGACATCCAGGTCATGCTGCTCTACTGCCCTGAGGTAGCTCACTGATTATCCCTTTGCTGCTCCTTTGGGATGTATCAACAGGTGAGTCTCCTCCACTAGACAGTGATCTTCGAGGGCAGGGTCCCTCCCTGGGTTTTTCTTGCTCTGTTCGGGCTCATCCTCAGACAAGCTCTCTTCTTGGCTCTGGTCTCACATTCATATGTAGCAAGAAATGAGCAACTCCCCAAACAGTTCAAACCAAAGTGCAAGAATTGAGCTGCACTATTGCCTGACTGGCCTGACTTGGGGCACGGGCCCATCCCTGAGCCAATCGCTGTGGCCAGAGGATGAAACACCCTTATTGGCTTAGTCTGGGCCACATGCAGCCCTGCAGTGAGCTTCTCACAGAAGGCCATGGACTGTGAGTGGGACTGAAACAGACACCCAAAGGAAAATCAAGGGTTGGGAAAATCAAAGTAAATGGATACAGGATGGTGCCCCCAAATAATAGATGCCCACTCTAAGCATGTAGTTATATTTGTTTCCCAGTGCCAGGTACAGAATAGATGGATGAATTGGATGAAAAATAGTCAAGGACGTAGTAGAGTCATTCCAAGTTAAGCTGCTATTCGTGGAGAAAAACTTGAAAGAGCCAGGCTGGAAAGCTGGAGAGGGGGCATAATTCTGAGACCCCAAGGCAGAGAGAGTGGAAATAGATGTTTTAAACCAGTCATTCACAACCTTGGCTGAGGATTAAAATCACCTAGAGAGCTGTGACAAAATGCCAGTGCCAGGGCCCCACCTCCAGAGAGAATGATTTAATTGGTTTGGTGGGTACCCATGCATCAGTAATCCTGCCCAGGTGGTTCCAATGTGCAGCCAAGGTTGCCAGACACTGCTCTAAGCCTCATAGTGCCCCCAAAAGAAGTGGATGTGAGACCCAGAGCCCCAGGAGCTCAGGAACTGGTAGGAACAAAAAGGAACACACTCTCCCTAGCTTGTTGGCTAGGCTTTCTTGAGACTTAGGGCTCCGGAGGGGAACTAAGAAACCCAAGAAATCTGTGGAGCCAAGGAAGTTCTGTACCTCCTTTGAGCACAGGGCAGAAGGAATCAATTCTAAAGCTTGCTAGATCTCTCTGAGAGGGGCTGGAGCTATATGGATGAATTGCCTCTGATTGACACCAGCAGCAGAACAGAGAGGTACCTGTTTGTATCTGGAATAGCTGGGATGGGGCAGGCTTGGACAGGTGAGGCGAGATTCCAGAGTCATGTCTGAGGTAGACACAAGACTGAGGATGAATTAAGAAAATGGTGGAGTCATGTGTGGCACTGAGGTTTCCAACTCGAGATGTTGTCCACATAATGACATGTCTCAAGGATACATGGAATCCTGGAGGGAGAGGGGCAGCAGCGAATCAGAGAGGAGAGATGACGAGTGCAATTTGGAACATGCTGAGATGCAGAATACTGAGGAACAAGCAAGCGGAGGTGTCCAGTAGGCAGTTGGATACGGCAGGCATAGAGCTAGGATGGGAGACTTGGGAGCCATTAGCAAGACAATATCTGAACACAGGGAGAGCGAGTCATGGGAGCAGAGGTGGGATGCAGGAAGGCACAGGGGAGGAAAGGGAGCCTGTGAGGGTGAAAGAGTGGCCATTAGCAGCGCCCCCGGCGGGGGCGGGGGGTGCCATTCTGTTCTAGATGTGGATCCACCCCCTTTTAGCTGGATTTAGCTGAATCAAATATCTTCTCTTTTAAAAAATGTCATAACTCTTCACCAGAAAACTAAGAGCAAAACGAAGACAAACAAAAAGCAAATACGGGGCTTCCCTGGTGGCGCAGTGGTTGAGAGTCCGCCTTCCAATGCAGGGGACACGGGTTCGTGCCCCGGTCTAGGAAGATCCCACATGCCGCGGAGCGGCTGGGCCCGTGAGCCATGGCCGCTGAGCCTGCGCGTCCGGAGCCTGTGCTGCGCAACGGGAGAGGCCACAACAGTGAGAGGCCTGCGTACCGCAAAAAAAAAAAGAAAAAATAAAAGCAAATACGGAATAGAAACAAGTGGGTTTTCAATTCATTTCAATGTCGCAAATATTTACTGAACGCCTACTATGTGCCAGACCTGCCCCAGATACCTCGAATGGCATGCTGAGCTTATCAGACACAGCCCCACTCCCACCCTCTTCCCCCAGCCCCATCTGGGAGGCCACAGTGGCTTGGGTTCCTAGCATCTGTGCCTCCAATAAAGCTCAGCTCATCCGCCAGTTGTTCTAAGTGAGGCCCCCCTACAAATCTGGGGTCCTCCTCATAAATAACACCTTTTCAGAAAGCCACCTGTTTCATATCAGCTGCCCAGCAGGTTTTTGGCTCTGTCTGTTCCACAAATCCCTTGACCATGCTGGGCTCCCCAGTAAGAGCCGGCTTCTGCTCTCAAACCCACCTCCAGCTCTTTCCCAGCTCCTGCACAGGGCAGAGATAGATACATGGTCGGGCAGTGGGCCCAGAAATGAGTACATCTTTTCTGGCCTTTTCTAACCGTCTCTCCAACAGCTCACCCCTCAGGGGTCTCCAGGAGTTTCCTTTCAGTAACTTCACAGTAATAATACCAGAATACTTAACAGAAAATCACTTTGAATCAAGACAATACCTCTCTACTCACTCAAAGCAAGGGGCTGGTTGATCCCTCATAGTCACCAGCCACCTGCAGAGACTTCTCCTTTCACCATTTTCCCTGCGATTCCTCATCACCTCATTCCTCCAGCAAACACTTCCCAAGCCCAGGTTGGTCAGTAGTGTGAGGGCTGCCTCTCTGACAGACCCTTCCCTTTAGAAACTTGCTTTGTATTGGATCTGATCTATTGTTCTCCTTGCACATGCCATCTCTTTCATTGTTATAATTCTCCAATCTACCAGTTCTTTACCTCCTTCAAAACTAGCACAAAGGCTGTTTCAGTGTTTGGTCTACTTTACTCAAGTACCCCTTTAAATTCATGCGCTCTACTACATTTGCTGGTTTATCACTTTGTAAATGTCTTCCTCGGTTGGTTTTAGGGTGTATTGTTGCCTGAAAAGGTTTTTCCCCAATTGTGGTAAAACATACATAACATAAAATTAACCATTTTCATAATTTTTTATTGAAGTATAGTTGATTTACAATATTCTGTTAGTTTCAGGTGTACAGCAAAGTGATTCGGTGATACACACACACACACACACACACACATATACATATATATTCTTTTTTTAATTGTTTTCCATTATAGGTTATTACAAGATATTGAATATAGTTCCCTGTGCTATACAGTAAATCCTTGTTGTTTATCTATTTTACATATGGTAATATGTATCTCTTAATCCCATACTCCTAATTTATCCCCCCCTTCCCCTTTGGTAACCATAAGTTTGTTTTCTATGTCTATGAGTCTGTTTGTTTTGTAAATAAGTTCATTTGTACTATTTTTTAGATTCCACATATATGCAATATCATATAATATTTGTCTTTGTCTGACTTACTTCACTTAGTATGATAATCCCTAGGTTCATCCATTCTGCTGCAAATGGCATTATTTCACTCTTTTTATGGCTGAGTAATATTCCATTTTATTGTGTGTATATATATATATACCACATCTTCTTTATCCATTCATCTGTCAATGGACACTTAGGTTGCTTCCATGTCTTGGCTATTGTAAATAGTGCTGCTATGAACACTGGGGAGCATGTATCTTTTCAAATTAGAGTTTTCATCTTCTCTGGATATATGCCCAGAAGTGGGATTGCTGGATCATATGGTAACTCTATTTTTATAGTTTTTTAAGGAATGTGCATACTGTTTTCCATAGTGGCTACACCAATTTACATTCCCACCAGCAGTGTAGGAGGGTCCCCTTTTCTCCACACCCTTTCCAGAATTTATTATTTGTAGACTTTTTGATGATAGCCATTCTGACCAGTGTTAGGTGATACCTCGTTGTAGCACTTTCATAATTTTTAAGTGTACAGTTCAGTGGAATTATGTACATTCACATTGTTGTGCAAATATCACCACCATCCATCTCCAGCACTTTTTCTTTATCCCAAATCCAAACATGTTCCAGAAAGTAGAGACATGTTTAATTTACTTTTTATTCCTAGTTCTGCACATAGTATGTGTTCTAAAAATACTCTTGGCTAATTAGAGATAATATAAAAGAGGAGGTTTAATATAAAAGGCACCAAATGGGCACCAATAGCCCACCAAACCACCTCTTCTAAAATTAATTCTTATTAAAACAAGAGGGGGAATGATAACCCAAGAAAAGGGAGAAAACATATAAACTTATTCTAGCTGGGGCCCAACAACAGGCTATGACCTGGCCTCAGCCAGAGGGGCTAGAAGTCCAAAGTCCCTGAAGAAGATGAGAATGAGAAGGATAAGATCCTTGTCATCTCTTCTCAGAGAACACAAGACCCTTGTGGAATCCCAAGTCAGGCCAAAAATTAATTAAGTGTAGGGGCAGAAAGCTTTTCCCTTCTTCCCTTCTAGGTTCTTTGGCTGGTGTAATATTTAAATTGACATAAAACAGATGAACAGGAGAAAAACAATTTTCATATGTATGGGAGCCCCAAAGATATGAGACCCAAAGACAGTCAGGCAGTTGAGGCTTCCATGCCATCCTGAGCTAAGGAGAAGCGGGTGGGGGTCAGGGGCTTCAAAGGGAAGACAAATCACAGGAAGATGAGAGGGGCAGATGTTCAGTAAACAAATGTTTGCTGTGCCATGCAGATAAGTCTTCCTGATATAAAAAGTTATCTTTGGTATTGACTATCTTCCTGGTACATGCCCTCTATTTAAATTCTTTTAGTCAGGTAAGGGAAGGTAAACAGCTTTTTCTGAGTCTGTTGGGTCTTGATTGTCTTCAGTACAAAATAAGGGGCTTCCCTGGTGGTGCAGTGGTTGAGAATCTGCCTGCCAATGCAGGGGATATGGGTTCGAGCCCTGGTCTGGGAAGATCCCACATGCCACAGAACAACTGGGCCTGTGAGCCACAACTACTGAGCCTGTGCGTCTGGAGCCTGTGCTCCGCAACAAGAGAGGCCACGACAGTGAGAGGCCCGCGCACTGCGATGAAGAGTGGCCCCCACTTGCCACAACTAGAGAAAGCCCTCGCACAGAAACGAAGACCCAACACAGCCAAAAATAAATAAATAAATTTATTTTAAAAAATAATAATAATAATTCTCATGCCAAAGTGGCATATTTTGGGGTGGCATATTCTGTTCCTCCTCAACAGGAAAAAAAAAGCACTTTGAGGAGTCCATTACTACTGAGCAAGATTCCTTGAATAACTACAGCAGTGTTTCCCAAACTTATCATATAGATCACTCAGAGCATTTATTAAACAGACCAATTTAGTATTTCTGAGGTGGGGTATGGAAATCTGCATATTTAATAAGTGCCTGGAGTGATTTTTTAAAAAATAATTTTATTTATTAATTTATTTATTTTGGGCTGTGTTGGGTCTTTGTTGCTGTCTGCAGGCTTTCTCTAGTTGCGGCGAGCGGGGGCTACTCTTTCGTTGCAGTGCATGGGCTTCTCTTGCAGTGGCTCCTCTTGTTGCGGAGCACAGGCTCTAGGCGCACGGGCTTCAGTAGTTGCAGCACACGGGCTCAGTAGTTGTGGTGCACGGGCTTAATTGATCTGCGGCATGTGGGATCTTCCAGGACCAGGGCTCGAACCCGTGACTCCTGCATTGGCAGGCGGATTCTTTTTTTTTTTTTTAATTATACATTTTATCATTACACTCTCTTTTTATTTTATTTTATTTATTTTTTATTCTTTTTTTAATTTTTTTTTTATTATTATTATTTTTTGCTGTGTTGGGTCTTCGTTTCTGTGGGAGGGCTCTCTCTAATTGTGGCAAGTGGGGGCCACTCTTCATCGCGATGCACGGGCCTCTCACTATCACGGCCTCTCTTGTTGCGGAGCACAGGCTCCAGACGCGCAGGCTCAGTAGTTGTGGCCCACGGGCCCAGCCGCTCCGCGGCATGCGGGATCCTCCCAGACCAGGGCTCGAACCCGTGTCCCCTGCATTAGCAGGAAGACTCTCAACCACTGCGCCACCAGGGAAGCCCCGGCAGGCGGATTCTTAATCACTGCGCCACCAGGGAAGCCCTGGAGTGATTCTTATGAAAGGCAAATTTGGGAAAGAATAAACTAGAGTGTTCCATCAGCAAAGGGGGTCCAACCTAGCTGCCTGGGGCTGTGTAGGTAAAGGCTCCCAGCCAGACTTACTTCATGCTTCCGGAAGCTACTCAGACTACTTTCCCAAACTCTTGCAGGTCCAGTGGGCCCCAAGACTCCTGTGGGCCTGCTGCCCTTGCAGACTTGGCCCTTCCTCCCCCGACATCCTCCAAGCAAGGTCCACGTGCTGCCTCTTACTTCTATCACTACTGCTGAAGACCTCGGCTGATCCCAAGTTCTGGCAGCCCTGTCCCTGTCCCCTGGCTTGGTTCCCCACAGTTGAGGGATAACAATTGAGATGAGATGTAGTCCCAATTTAGAACAAAGAGTCAGGTATTCATTGGGCACGTATTAAGTAGGGAGTGACTATAGATAGCTGGTGACATCATAACCTACCTTTAGACCCAGCTGGGTCATTGTATGGAAATAAGTCCGGGAAGCTTATATCTACCAAATCCAAGGTCAGTTTTTACAGACAGAGACACTGGATACCAGCTACACTGTCTGAGCTGTAATTTCACCTTGAGGCTCTTCTGATACAAGCCTGGGAGGCTCACTCACGTTCTGGTTGCTCCAGTGGGCCCCCCTACGTATAGTGCAACTGTAATATGACATCCTCCCCACTCTCAACAACTACCCCACCGTACAATGAGTTAGAGAGGGTTACGGCAAAACAGGCTAGAAACTCAGAAGTGTCTTCCTATTAAGAAAGCTGGTAAGGCTTGAACTGAAACGCAATTTCTGAAATAGCTCTTTGTTATCGTCACTCCAGAAAGTTACATAAAGCAGTGTTTCCATGGACTATCAACAGGTGTTATGCAGCAGGGAAAGGTTCCATATTTCACAGGTTTGCGAAATACTGGGCTAAACAAATTGAAATAGGTTTCTTCACTGTTTTGGGGTGTTTTTTTAATATTTATTTATTCATTTATTTATTTATTTGGCTGCGCCGGGTCTTAGTTGCAGCATGCGGGATTCTGAGTTGCAGTATGCGGACTCCTTAGTTGTGGAGTGTGGGTTTTTTTTTTTTTTAAGAACTTTTAATATGTCAATGTAGATTCAGGAAACTCTAATAAGTGAATACAGTGCACTGTATTTCTTAAATTAAATGAATTTAACAATGAAACCTCAAGTAGTTTTCCAAAGGACACATTTTTGAGAAATGCTAAAGTAAAGGATAGCATTAGAAATAGACCCACAGATATAGAAATGGTTACTAAAGGGGAAAAGAGGTGGGGAGGGATAAATTAGGAGTTCGGGAGTAACATATACACACTACTATATATAAAATAGATAAGCGACAAGGACCTACTGTATAGCAGAGGGAACTACACTCAATATTTTGTAATAAGCTGTAGGGAAAATAATCTGAAAAAATATATATGTATATGTATAACTGAATCACTGTGCTATACACCTGAAATTAACACAACTATACTTCAATAAAAAAAGTTTAGAAAAAACATTTTTTAAGAAAAAATAATAAAGGATACTGTTACCCAGAGCCAACTTGACCTATAAGAAATAAGCAGTTGGGACTTCCCTGGTGGTGTAGTGGTTAAGAATCCTCCTGCCAATGTAGGGAACATGGGTTTGAGCCCTGGTCTGGAAAGATCCCACATGCCGTGGAGCAACTGATCCTGTGCGCCACAACTACTGAGTTTGTGCTCTAGAGTCCTCGAGCCACAAACTACTGAAGCCCGCACGCCTACAGCCCATGCTCCGCAACAAGAGAAGCCACCGCAATGAGAAGCCCACGCACTGCAACGAAGAGTAGCCCCCCACTCGCCGCAACTAAAGCCCGCGCACAGCAGTGAAGACCCAACACAGCCAAAGAATAAATTAATTAATTAAAAAAAAAAGAAATAAGCAGTTGCTACTTTGCTTGATCTCAGGTGAATCTCTCCTCCCTCTGAGGTACTGGTCTGTGTAACCACAAAAATCACTTCTTAGTGTTAAGCGGTAGAGCATAGCGGTTAAGTAAGCAGGCTGTCTGGAGTTTTACCTGGGCTCCCCCACTTATTAACCTGGGGCATGTTATCTAACTTCCCTGTGCCTCAAGTTTCCCCAACTGTAAAATGGGTGATATCGGTACCTCCTTTTGAAGGTACTGGTGAGGATTAGATAAAGGCACACATTGAGCTGCTTTGTTAAACAATAGAGGCATTGTCTCCTAAAGGAGGGTGGGTCCTCCGACCCACTTCTGGGCTCCATTTTCCAGCAGGTAAACTAGTGGTCACTTTAGAGGGTACGGCACACATGGCATTAGGAGTACAGGAGAACTGAGGGGAGAATGAATGGATAAGAATAAACTGAAGAGAGATGTTATGTTAAAACTCAGAGCAACTGGGAGGCAATATGGAGGAACAGGCCTGGGTGATGGGCCCAGGATGAATGGGAGTGTTCACTAAAATGTAGGGGGAAGGGAAAATTAAAAAATTAAAATTATTAAATTAAATTAAATTTAATTTAAATTAAAAATTAAAAAATCAAATCACTTATCACTTATCTACAAAACAGAAATAGAGTTACAGACGTAGAAAACAAACTTATGGTTACCAAGTGGTAAGCGGAGGGAAGGATAAATCTGGAGATTGCGATTGACATATACACAGCACTATATATAAAATAGATAACTAATAAGGACCACTGTATAGCACAGGGAACTCTACTCAATACTCTGTAGTGGCCTATATCGGAAAAAATTCTAAAAAAGAGTAGATATATGTATAACTAATTCACTTTGCTGTACACCTGAAACTAACACAACATTGTAAATCAACCATACTCCAACAAAAAATTTTTTTTTTTTTTTTTTTTCGCGGTATGCGGGCCTCTCACTGTTGTGGCCTCTCCCGTTGCGGAGCACAGGCTCCGGACGCGCAGGCCCAGCGGCCATGGCTCACGGGCCCAGCCGCTCCGCGGCATATGGGATCCTCCCAGACCGGGGCACGAACCCGTATCCCCTGCATCGGCAGGCGGACTCTCAACCACTGCGCCACCAGGGAGGCCCCCAACAAAAATTTTTAAAAAAATCAAATCAACCTTGAAACAGGTTATATAGAAATATGTACTTATGTGGGTCAATCACTGCATTATAAACACAAAAAAAAGAGAAGAAAGTGGAGGAGGAGAAAGAAAAGAGTCAAACCTCACAATTTCTTTTAAGACAGTGTTAGCTGTCACCTATGATACCCTAGAGTACCCCATCAGTCCCTGACTCTCTGATCTTAGTTTGGACAATGTAGAAAAGTTAAATTTACTAAGGAGTCTCCAGAGGGAGGAGGGTCATACAGAACTCTAGTAAATAAAGATAGGAATTGTTAAGATACCAATAACCAAGAGGGAGAATGAAAAGGTTCTTGCCAGTGAGTTCCAGTGCTAAACTGGGGCCTCTCAAATTAGGATTTCAGTCATCTCACTGGCATTTCATGACTGACATCTACTGCCACATAGCACTGTGGGCCACAGCAGGCAAAGGACTTTGTCAGAAACTCTTTAGAAAATGTTTGATTATGAATGGAACTTTAATAGCATCTAGTCCAACTTCAGTCATCTTCAGATAAGAAACTAACTTCTTCCAGATCTCATTATGGCTAAGAATGAACTTACCAGGTCAGCTCTGGGAAAAGGAGATTGGTCTCTTTAAAACAACAAAGCAGGGGCCTCCCTGGTGGCGCAGTGGTTGAGAGTCCGCCTGCCGATGCAGGGGATACGGGTTCGTGCCCCGGTCTGGGAGGATCCCATATGCCGCAGAGCGGCTGGGCCCGTGAGCCATGGCCGCTGGGCCTGCGCATCCGGAGCCTGTGCTCCGCAACGGGAGAGGCCACAACAGTGAGAGGCCCGCATACCGCAAAAAAAAAAAAAAAAAACAACAACAAAGCAAAAAGTCAGCTCTAAAGAGGACATTTGTGAGACAATAAGTCAGCTCTAAAGAGGACATTTGTGAGACAATCTGGGAAATGTGAACACTGCTCTTTGATGATATTAAGGAATAACTTAATTTTTTAGGTTGATAATGCATTGTAAGTAAGTTAAAAAAATCATTAGCATTTAGAGATGCATACTGAAATATCTACAAATTGCTTCAAAATAATCCAGTAGGTGTAGAGGGCAAGTGCTCAGGTATAAATGGAGTTAGATTTGCCATGAGTTGCTAATTGTTGTCACTGAGTGGTAGGTAAGTGGGGTTCATTACACTGTTCTACTTTTGTATAAGTTTGGAATTTTCCATTAAAAACGTCACAAAGCAGAGATATCTCATTGCACAGAGGGGCCATCTAATATAAATCTGTAAATATAATAGGTATTTTATTCATTCATTCACTCATTAAAAAATATATATATATAATTATGGTAAAATTCTTGTAACATAAAATTCACCATTTTAACCATTTCAAGTGTACAGTTCAGGGGCATTTTGTACATTCATAATGTTGTGCAACCAGGGCCACTATTCACTTCCAGAGTATTTTTTATTATTCCAAAAGGAAAGCCCATACCCAACTAAGCAGTCACTCCCCATTCCTTCTTCCTCCTAGCCCCTGGCTGCCACTAATCTGCTTTCAGTCTCTGCAGATTTGTCTATTCTGGATATTTCAAATAAATTCAACATAGTTTTTCATTTAAATTTTATTTATTTATTTTTATCACTAAAACATTCAACAGGGTTAAAATTCAAAAGGTACAAAAGGGTTTGCAGCAAAAAGTTTCCCTCCCACCTTTCTTCCCTCAGCACACAGTTGCCTTTTCAGAGGCATTCAGTTTCTTATACAACCTTCTAGAGAGTAAAACATCCTTTCCCCCTTCTCTACCCAAATGACGGTATTCTATACATGCTGATGTGCAGTTGGCCTTTTTTTTGGTCCTATAACACAATAAAAAGATGTCCCTCCTTCTTTCTACAGCTGTATAGTATTCCACTATTTCAAACTGCTTCATACACTGTGGTAAGTGCTTTACGGTTACAGATATGAATAAAATATGGTCCTTTTCTCAGGCAGCTCAGTCTAAAAAGTACTTTGTTTTCAGAAGTGGGGAAAGGCAAACTAAGGGTTGAGGTTCAAGGCTGATGATCATCTCAGCTATTTTCACAGCCAGGCACTTGGAAGGGAAAGGAGAGACCCAAACCGAAGGGTTCTGAGAAATCTTTGGGGATGAGCTAGGTGTGGCTGCAAGGTGACAGCAAATTGCTGTCGCTCTTCCACCTTCCCCTGTAAGACATAATTGATCATCTCACTTGTTTCCTCTCTTACTTCTTTCCTGTAGGAAAAGAAAGGGATTCTCATTGGGGGAATTTAGAAAGTACATAGAGAAGCAGAAATTATCCATAGTTATTTGCAAGCATTTTTAATAGCTGCTTAAAGCTGCATTGCATTGATACACCATAACTTACTAAATTATCTCTCCATTCACTTCTGCATTTTAGATATCAGGGACCAAAGCCACAACAGGTGTTTATTATAAGGAAACAAAAGGACATCTAAGTGCATGCACTAAATGAGACAGGTAAGATATTTGGAATCAGATATGCATACTTGAAAATTATCTCTGTGAAACTGAAACTGTACTAATGAATAATCTTAGGGAGGATGCAGGGAGAGAAAGAGAAGAACAGTAGCTGATAGTTCAGACTTCAGGGATTCCTACAATTACTGGATAGTAAAAATAAAAATAAAGAACACTGCAGGACTTCCCTGGTGGTGCAGTGGTTAAGAATCCGCCTGCCAATGCAGGGGACATGGGTTCAATCCCTGGTCCGGGAAGATCCCACATGCTGCAGAGCAACTAAGCCCATGCGCCACAACTACTGAGCCTGTGCTCTGGAGCCCGCGAGCCACAACTATTGAAGCCCGCGCGCCTAGAGCCCGTGCTCTGCAACAAGAGAAGCCACTGCAATGAGAAGCATGCACTCTGCAACAAAGAGTAGCCCCACTTGCTGCAACTAGAGCAACTCAGCAGTGAAGACCCAACACAGCTAAAAAATAAATGAAATTTAAAAAATAATAAAAAAGAACACTGCAAATTAAATAGAGGAACTTTTCACTTAAATAGAATGGAACCTCAGTATCCTCGACAACTACAGAAGATCCCTGCCAAACATATGCAATGAATATTTGTTGAGTTGAACTGAATAGGCAGCCTGATGAAAAGGAATCTGGGAAGTCCAATGAGGGATGCAAGAGGACTCATGCACAGAATACACTGATGCCTAAACACAGTCAGGGCCATACACCATAACTGAGGGTCAAAGGCTCCAGCACATAAGTGGCAGCGGACGTCATAGGAATAAATACAATTCACATGAAAAGCATGGAGAACGAGAAGAGGTCAAGGGTTGAGTCCTGGGCACACTGACCTCAGAGAGAGTAATGTCGTGGCAGCTAAGAGTTTTGAGCAAGACCTCCTCAATTTCAAACCAGAAACTGTTCCTGCCTGAGGCAAGGGGAAAACAGGGCTGTCAGGAGGGTCTGGGAACCTTTAGGAGAATCTACATCAGCAAAGGATTTGAGAGGGCCCAAGAGAAGGGGAAGCCTGTTTGGGGGCCTGAGAAGAGGTCCCTCTCCCCAAAGACCATAGTACCAGGGCTCTAACAAATGGACAGGACTCTTTTTTCCCTAACAACATAATTTTCCCTGAAAATGGACCTAATAATGTGCCTCACACTACCATCAAGGCTAAATTGGACTCCACTGACTCATAAGTCTTTTTATGTCTTCAGCTCTGATGCTTGCTTCCCATAGAACTTGGTAAATGACAGCACTGTTGTTCTTTCTACTGAAGAATCTATTTCAGGGACACACAGTGGACAGTCTATAGTTGTGTGTGCTATTATTACCAGTGGCAGAGTGGGACCTTTTATAGCATTCACTTCAAATGTAAAGGAAAAGAGAAAACACAAAATGAAACAGAGTGATATCTTGCTAGGTAAATCCCCTGAGATGAATTTTCTTTATGATGAAGTCATTTCTGTGGGGGAAAAAAAATCGAACAAATGGCTACTTCATACATCTTGCCATGCAGTGTTTGCATGGATCCTTGTGGCTCAGAAACAGCATTTGACTAAGCTAATATGTGGGGTAAAAATATCTTTAGGTTTTGTATGACTAAAAATGGCTGAAGATACACAAATCTTATCCCTGGCAAAATTCGATTCCGTTTGGCAAATATTTATCAAGCACCAACTGTGTTCCAGGGATGCAGGGGCGGAAAGCCATAGTCCATGGCCCCAAGTAGCATCCGGATACCCAGACACCAGGAAAGGGGCACCCTGAATCACTGATGGGAAGGAAGTAGCCCATTCAAAGGGAAGGTGTATTTCTCATTGTAAATGAATAAACTGGTATCTGATTCAATGAGAAACCAGTATGGTAGCTTAGTTAAATAAGCTTGGTTAGCATAGCCAATCCTTGATAATGAGCAACTCTGATTTCTGGATTTTTCAGCTGAGGCCTGGGTGCCGGATCATGCCGCAGCTGCAGGTAATTAAAATCATTCTGGGAGGGTAGAGGAAGCTTACGTGCTCCTTCCTACTGTTCCAACTCCCCACAGGGCACTAGGGCACGGTTCTTGTTTCTAAAGCTGGTGACTCCTGTTCCTCCTCTCTTAAGAATTCTGAACCAGGTGAGGGAAGAAGTGGTGGTCAAAGGCAGGAGGGAAAGGGAGGGGGTTGTGGTGGAGAGAAAGTGGCAACCAGACACACACACACACACACACACACACACACACACACACACGGATAGAGGCTGTTGGGAAGGCAGAGCCACTAAGCGTACCATTTCTTACTCTGACACCATTTTCAAACAAATTTTACTAATTCTGGCACTGAGAGCCCCTAGCCAGTGGCTGGGTGGCTAGCCAGCCTTAACCTGACATTTTATTTCATTTATTTATTTATTTATTTTTGCGGTACGCGGGCCTCTCACTGTTGTGGCCTCTCCCGTTGCGGAGCACAGACTCCGGACGCGCAGGCTCAGCGGCCATGGCTCATGGGCCCAGCCGCTCCACGGTATGTGGGATCCTCCCGGACCGGGGCACGAACCCGTGTCCCCTGCATCGGCAGGCGGACTCTCAACCACTGCACCACCAGGGAAGCCCTAACCTGACATTTTAAATGCAACAACTTACTGTGGGGAATTTATTTTATTTATTTTTTTATTTTTCTATTCTTTTTGCAGTATGCGGGCCTCTCACTGTTGTGGCCTCTCCCGTTGCGGAGCACAGGCTCCGGATGCGCAGGCCCAGCGGCCGTGGCTCACGGGCCCAGCCGCTCCGCGGCATATGGGATCCTCCCAGACCGGGGCACGAACCCGTATCCCCTGCATCGGCAGGCGGACTCTCAACCACTGCGCCACCAGGGAGGCCCGGGAATTTATTTTAAAATTCAAATAGATTTTAAAGAATTCCTGGAAGCAAAAAAATGATGGCTCTTGCTATTAAACTTTGACTCTGCTAAAGTCAGTCCCACTCTGGACCAGTGCCTCAAAACCCTCTCTCTACTGTGGAAGAAAAAGAGAACAGATATGAGGGTGAGAGAGAACCAGATGTTTCTGCACAGCCATTATTAATATTACGATGGTCACCTTTCCAAGGGGGTACATCAGGAAGGCAGATACTCAAAGTCATGTTTGGACACAGCGATTTTAATTATTAACTACTGCCTTTAACATTTTCTAGGCCAAAATCTTCTCATCTGTGCTCCATGGCCAGTTACCCTGGGGCTTCATGGAAATTCTAGCCATATATTCAAGCAGGTTCAGAGCTGCTTTTTTTTTTCCCCTCTCTCTCTCACATAATTTACATACCATAAAACTCACCTATTGTGAGTGTGCAACTCATGATTTTTAGCAAATTTATCAGGAAACCATCACCACAATCCAATTTTACAGTATTTCCATAACCCCCAAATGATCCTTCACGCTCATTTGTTGTCAATCCCTTTCCCACTCCAAACCTCAGGCAATCACTTATCTGTTTTCTGTCTCTATTTCAGCTTCTTTTCCGAAAAAAATTTTGGCCATAACCATCCATGAACTCTTACACCTCTACTTGAAAGCAGGGTGGCCCTCTGGGTAAGGATACAAATTGCATTCTTCAATTTTTACAATAGAATATAATTTTGTGCTGTGTGTCTGTAGTAGGCCATAGCCAGGCCTGCCTATGGAAAGTACCCAAGTGGACATAAATGGAAAATTCTTAGGCCTTGCAGCATAGGTGTAGGGACAGGGAGACTGCTCCAAATTCTGGCACACACAACAGGAATTTCAAGGCCTATGGTGATGTCGCCTTCTCTTGAGTAGCAGACTGATGGCTTTAGATGGAGGCACAGCTGTTTCTGGGTGCTAAGCACTACACCCGTAGTTTTTTATGCTTTGGGCCTGTGGACATCTCACTTTGCGTGGGCTCTCGAGATGCACCGGACTTTGGGTGCGCCTCCACTGGGTACGAAAGCGGAGGCCATCAGGGAGCCTGCCGTCTCGTTCACATTGCTCGCACTGTGTCTCTGCTTCAGGAATGAGCCAAAGCAGAAGGAACTGTGAGCTGAGTCTCAGCTGTCACTTCAACCCTGACAGACTCCAAGTTCTGGCTCCAGCAGTGTCTAATATGAAAGCAAATGGATCTTGCTTCAATCAATGCCACAGAACATTTGCATTCTACTCTCTCACCACAGAGGGTAATCTTGACTAGCCTGTCAGACAGGTTTTTCTCAAAACTCCAGCTCAAATATGTTGTTCTTCAGGTTCTTTGGTGTCCCTTCTATAGAAAGGAGAGAGTCAGTTCAAATCTCATTTCTCGGGCTTCCCTGGTGGCGCAGTGGTTGAGAGTCCGCCTGCCGATGCAGGGGACACGAGTTCGTGCCCCAGACCGGGAGGATCCCACATGCCGCGGAGCGGCTGGGCCCGTGAGCCATGGCTGCTGAGCCTGCGCGTCTGGAGCCTGTGCTCCGCAACGGGAGAGGCCACAACAGTGAGAGGCCCGCGTACCGCAAAAAAAACCCCAAAAAAACCAAATCTCATTTCTCCTGCTTGCTTGTGTAACCTTGGATAAATTACCTGTCATCTCTAAGATTTGTTTTAAAAAGAGATAATACCTACCTAGGTGTGTTATTGTGAGGAAGAAATGAGGTAATATAAAGCATTGCCCAGTGCCTGGCATGTAGTAATGCTCAATAAATAGTAATAGTAGTAATGTCCACATTTTGACAGGGCTGTTTTCACAGGACTATTGTGAAATGTTTGCTTCAGAACCTCTCCCTACTATTCAAAACAGCCAAATCAAGAGTGTTTTACTTTGGTCTGGAAAACAGTGGAGGGGGAACTAACATTTGTTAATTCTTATATTGTGGTGGTAGAAATAATCATTATAATCTCATTTTAGAAATTAGGTAACTGAACCTCTGTCTTGGCTAAAATCACTTGGGTTGGCCTGCAGCTAAAGCCAATACCCTTTGCACCTGAAAATGCTGAAGATTTCTGTAGAGATCTCAACAACCTGTGGGAGGGGGTCTGACTCCTACCTGCCATGGGGAAAAGAGAGTCAATCCTCAACACTGTCTAACTGGAATATGCAGAAACCCGAAGAGAGACATGCATTTCCCCAAGTGAGCTGGGATCTCAACTCATAGTCCAAATATGACAGGGAAGATATTACACAGGGGGTCCCTGAGGGGACTTGGGAGAGAGTAGTAGTAAAGAGCCCTGCGAGGTGGCCTGAAGGGAAATGCAGCATCTTCCGAGTCTTTCTCTGAAGAGCAGTCAACAGAAGAATGGCCAGTCTCCATCCTCTATACCCCAAAATCCAGATTACGCACAGGTCCTACTGCTGGCAATCCATATATTTTGTGTGTGGATATGTGTTATTGGAGATTCACCTCCTTCAGTAAATTTCTCCTGGTTAATTTCACTTTGAGCTGATATTTTCCTCACACTGAAGCCTCTCTGTACTTAGGTATCCAGTCTGAATTACTTTTTCCTGCACTCCAGTAGGTTACCATGCACAATTTTATATTATGCATATGCTACATCATAACTATCTTCTGCTTGACTCTTCAATTAGATCTTAAGATTCGTGTTCCACATTTTTTGAAATCTCTCCACTCCCCCCAACACTGAGCCTAGAAATATATTGGATATTGATAAATGCTTGTGGAGTGAAAAAATAAGTCACAAATCCTAAGAGTCTTTAGATTAGGGTTTTTTTCCTAGAACTCTATCTGAACAGAAACAAAACAGTAAATAAATGACTAAACTTGGTGTTTAGCTTACAAAAATGAGCAAATTAAAATAACATGCTGAAGAAAAAAAATAATTTTTGCTGCAGAGAGATAATGTGCTTTCAGCTCCTTTCTAGTAGTGGGGGTTTAGTCATAGGGAGGTTGTCAACCACCCTCTTGAGAAGCTCTCAAGGCATATGTGTCATATTCCTTGAGGGGACCATATGGAACCCACCATCAGATGCAAAGAGGGTGTCTGTGACTACATGGATGCACTGTTTTGCCAATGTTCCTGCTCCTTTTGGAGGATTCACCTTCATTCTGGCTCACTTTCTTAAATGTTTACCTTTATATTTGCCAACTGTTTGAATTGGTGTTTCAACTGTTCTGACCATCTGCTGGGAGAAAGCTCTGAGATTATGTCACAGTTTTTGGAACCTCAAATCATATAGGTTTGGAGTTGAAGGAGAACTTAAAAATCAGCAAGTCTAACTCCTTCATTCATATGTTCACAATGCTTCTCCACTGCCTCGTGTGTGACAGTCCCAGTGCTAGGTGTTGGCGAGGCAGACTCCTGGCACTTATACTCTAGTAGGGAAGATGGACATGAAAACAGATAGACTCAATGAAGTGATACAGGTGCCACGATAAAGGGGTGTCCGGGGAACACGTGCTATGCACAGGAGGTAAGCTGAGTCTTTATCTAGGTAGAGTGTGTACTGAGAGGGGAGGAAGTGGGAAAAGATTAGTCAAATATAGAACTGGAGAGGAAGGTAGGGGCCATATCAATACACATTTACTAAACACCAATTATGTATAGACTCTAGACTCTATGCTAATTGCTAAAGATGTGAAAGGTACAGCCTTACTCTCAAGGAGTTTATAACTTAAGTTCATGTAAACCAATTACAATACATTGTGATAAATGCATTGACTACATATGTTAAAGATATAAAGGAAGAAATAATGAGTTCCACTTAGACGTGGGGGGTGTATATGGACGACCACCTGAAGATGATGTAATAGGCTTAGGTTTACCAGGTAGTCCAGAGTGGGGAGGGCACTTCAAACAGAAAGAACAACATGTGTACAACACAGCATGAAGTATTCCAGAAACTTTAAGTCAACAGTTCGATATGGCTGTGCATTTAGTTCACTTAGGGGGAGTGGCAGGAGATGCGGTTGAACAGATAGTACAGAACTAAATCTTAACAGGTTGTATTCCATGCCAAGGAGCTTAGAGTGCATCCTAGGAACCACTGAACAGTGGACAGATCAAGGGATAAATGGAATCAGTTTGTGTTTTAGGAAGAGCCTTCTCTGGGCTGGTTGGTAGATACATAAGAATCGGCTACATTATGATCATCAGTTCTTTTCTGTACATTTCAGGATAGTAATGGAGCGCTCTACTAACGGGGTGGAGAAGAGTCTGGAGGGGGGCACAGCTGCATACAGGGACCAGTTAGAGGCTATGACCATGGTCTGTACGAGAAGTGATGAGGGCCAAAACTAAGAGAGTGGTGGAAGAAAGGAAGAGTGAACAAACAGAAGAGACGGTCAGGAGCTGAAGTCCACAGGACATTGGGAGGGACTGGGTGGGTAGGATGAGAGAGAGGGAGGAGTCCAGCATGACTGCCAGGTTTCCGACGTGGGTAACTGGGAGGAATCATTCTCCAAAAATAGAGATAGAGGCAGATGGACAGGTTCAGGAAGAAAGATGAACTCACATTTAGATATGTGCTAGAGATGCCTCTTGGACATCCAGATACAAATATCTAGCATGCAGGAGCTAAGATATGATGGATGGCTAGAGGTATCCATTGTTGAGTCATCAGCACAGAGCAGGAAGCTGAAGCCATAAAAAGACTGCGTCTGCATAGGCAACACAAGGAGAGTAGGGACAGGGCCATGAGCAGGGGAATGAGAAGTCAGCCAAGGAGACAGAGAACAAACAGCAATCCAGGGCAGAAAAGAATCATGAGAAATCTGGAAACAAAGTGAGAAGAAGGCTTAAGGGAGGGAGGAGATAAAAGTGTCAAATGCTGCACAGATACTAAATAAACTGAAGATTTTAGACGGTCAGTAGTTGAATTTTGCCCTAGGTCAACTCTGTCCTAGGGAACTTTGTCAGAGTGGTTTCAGTGGTGTGTCTGCGGGCAGAAACCTGACTGCGGTGAATAGAAAAAGAGGGGGAGGTAGAATAGTGCAGCTGTGGGCACTCTTTGTAAGACACTCCCCATGAGGGGAAAGGAGATCTGAGATATTCAGAGGTGGACACAGGATTGAAGGCAGGGTATCAGTTTTGTTTTGAGACTGGAGAAACTTGAGCAAGTTTACACAGTGTGGTGGGGGTGGGGGTGGGAGAAGCCATTAAAGAGGGAGAGTTGAAAACAGAGAAGAGAGAAGGAATAACTGCAGGGGTGATGTCCAGAAGAGCAGAGGGTGCACTGACCAGAGACACAGAGGCAACAGACTGGAAGACAAGAGGTCAAGGGGGCAGAAAGAGGTCACACTGTAGGTGTGAGATTGGGAAACCAAGGGAACCGATGCTGAAGCTCCAATTTCATCTGCAAAATAAGAAAGTGAGAAACTAAGGTCCAGAGAGGTGGTGACCTGCATGATAACCCACAGGGAGTAAGATTTTAATTCAAGTTTCTTGACTCCTTGCCTGGTGTTCTTTCTACTCCCTAGATTTTACTCATTTGTTTTGAAGATACCTGCATCACTTGAACATCTGTTTTAAAATGGGGCTTTTTGTACCTTGCTTTTGAAAGATTACTAGGCAAGGCCAGCTTCTAAAAGGGCAGAATAAGCTACCTGTCACCAAGGACAGTAAGCCTGCCAAAACCCAGGATTGGGGTCTGCGAGAAGACTCACCCTCTTAAAATGGGTAAGAGAGCAGAAGTTCACCCTCAGACAGGGATCCTGACTTATTCATGCCACTTTCCAGTGCTTAGGAAATGCGTCTAACACTCAAACTGTGGTTATCACTTCACTGAAAAGTGTTCTGGAAAAGCCCCTGGAGGAGACAGTATGGTGTTATGGGGGAAGGAGTGGTTGGGTGTAATCTCTGGACAAGTCTCTTGGCCTCTCCACACATTTCCAAGGTCCCTTCTGCAGGTAACACACATATTTGAGGAAGAGGTGGATAGGACCAAGACACTAAAGTAGATGACTAGAGGGAGTCAACGGAGCAAACAGAGAAAACAGTCATCAAAAAAGCAAAGGAAGGATAATAAAGATTAGAGCCATCATTTAGCCCTTGATGGGCCTGTCAAATGGAATAGAAATAGGCAGATATTTTGTAACTCGAGTCCAAATTAAGTCCACTTAGAAAACATAGTTTGTGCTCTTATTTATATAACATTAGGAAAAAGGTGAGAAAACACCTTCATATCACAATCACACATTTTAGAATTGGAAAAGACTTTAGTCCAACCTATTAAGACCAATTCATAGTTTTTTCATCCCCAAGATTGCTTATCTTTCCTTCTTCTGTGATTTCTTTAACAATATCAACTGGCTTCTACGGTAAATAGAAATACTCAGGTAGTAAACAAACTTGCAACGAGCACTGGCTTGCTTTCTGCGGTCTCTTGAAAAAAGGCCCCTACACAGAGACCCCTTATGTGGGAGGATGACACTGAGGTGGAGGACTAGATTAAGGTTTTGTAATCTCTGTTCAAAACAATTTCATGTAATTAAAGCCACAAGAGTACAGATGTGAATCTAAACCAATGCCTCATATAACTTGAAGTTTTTTCTTCTTGGAGATTAAACATTTATGTAACATATAACAACTCTAATTATTGTTAGAATTTACATAGCATCTTTCTTCACTTGAGCCTAAAGTGTTTTATATATGCAATAATTAATTCTTACAATAACCTTATGAAGCAGAGAAGTAGCATGGATTATCATTCCCATTTTGCAGAAGATAAAATCAGGGCAGGGAAACGTGCTGAGATTTGCCCGGATCAGAAAAAGTGAGTGGACGGTTGTCACTTTTCAATTCTCGTTTAGGAACTTACTTATTGAGTTCATGTGCTTTGCTTGTGAAAGATGGTGTGTTTGTGAATGGAGTGGGATGGGTGGGGTGAAAAGGGGGAGATGGTTTGAATAATACAATATAAAGACGAAAGAACATTTGGGAGTCTGCAATTCCAACTCAAGCTATAGGCACAGTTCAATTGTGCCACTGGGCACAGTCTAGGAAACTATAAACTCAGCAAACCTGCCTTGTCCCAGAAATGAGAGAGATTTTTTTTTTTTTTTTTTTTTTGCGGTACACAGGCCTCTCACTGTTGTGGCCTCTCCCGTTGCGGAGCACAGGCTCCGGACGCGCAGGCTCAGCGGCCATGGCTCACGGGCCCAGCCGCTCCGCGGCATGTGGGATCTTCCCGGACCGGGGCACAAACCCGTGTCCCCTGCATCGGCAGGTGGACTCTCAACCACTGTGCCACCAGGGACGCCCCAAGTTCACATTTCTTATTCCTCCTTCCTCCTAAATATGGGTATTTCCTGAGGCACAGGCCTTGGCCTTCTGCTCTTCTCTATAAATACTTTGTCCTTTGGAAAGATCACATACACTGATGATTTCAACTGTTGTTTCTTCATGAATGACTCACACATTTCTCTTTCATCAGCTTTAGTCCTGTATTTCTAAAAACCACCTAAAATTTTTCTTTTGAATATTTCCCTACTACCTCAAATTCTACAAATCTTTTTTGAGCTCTGAGCTCATTTTTGCTTTAAAACCAACTCATGCTATAGATATCCCTTCTCAGTTGCAATTTTCCAGACTTAAAGAACAGGAGTCTTTCCTGATTCCTCCTGATCCTTGTCTCCCATCATCCACTTGGTTACAATACCACTCAATTATTGTAACCTTGGTCTTTCTGCTCTCACCTTTACTACCCAACACCAAGACTATCATATCTTCCCATCCATACTATCCTATACACTTTAGCTAGGTTAATGTCTCTAAAACGTGGCTTGGAACATTCATAGTTCATCATCACTCCACAAACGTTTACTGAGTGCTTACTTTATATAAATTACAATGTTACACACTCCAGGATGTAGAAATGCATGTAGAATGAATGTAGTCTAGTAGAGGGAAAAGACTTCCACATAAATAATTTAGTTCTAACTTAGAAAGTGCTAATAACTGAATGAATAGATGAAAAACGGCTCAGAAAGCATAATGGACATTCAGTGGAAGGAAAACTTATTTCTAGATGGAGATGTTACTTCATTCAGCTTTCATGGATAGAATTTCAACATCCCGAGATGATGGGGAGGGAAGAGTATTCCAAGCAGAAAGAGACAAGAGCCTCTACAGAAAGGTAATGGGTAGTTCATCAATGAGGCGCTTCACATGGTCTGGTTTGTTATGGACAAACGGAGAATGAAAGAGGGACAGCAGAAAATAGTTTTGAATCCAAAGTTAATAAATTTGGCCTTTAATCTACAAGCAACAGGGAGCCGATGAAGATTTTCTATCATCTTAAAGATGAGTAAGCCTACAGCAGCGATGTGTAAGATGGCCAGGTAGGAGAGTGATGCTAGAGGAAGGGCATCAACGAGAAAGGTATCACATTCCCACTGTCCAGGGGGTGATAATGACAACCTTGACTAGGCGGAGGCAGTGGGTACAGAGAGTGGATCGATCCCAGAATTAAATGCAGGGTAGGATCGACAGAACTTAGCAACTGACGGGAGCAAGGGAAAGAAAGAAATGGCATCAAATGTAGACATCTATGTTTCCAAGCTGGAAACTCATGAGAGTATTAACCAAAAGGAGTACCCAGTCTGGAAAGCAATTTGGGAGGGAGGAGGCCAAGACATATTTGGGAATATGCAGCGTTTATAACACCTACTGAACATCCCAGAAGGAATGACCAAGACTCCTGGAGGTAGCTAGATACTGACGCCTTAGGCTGGAGCAAAGCGGGGCTGTGTTTTGGCAAAAACACGTACAAAACAGACTACAGAAATCTTACTACCGAAGCTTGCCTGAACAGGAGTGAAAGGTGTAGCGCCACTGAAGGAATCCACTCGTGTCTACTTTCCACCGCCTGCCCTCGCCTCGCATTCCTCACAAAAGACTCCCGGCGCAGGCGGCCGGAAGTAGCCTTTCCGTCCCTACCCGTCACCGGCTCCCAGTCAAGGGGGCTCAATATACAGCGATGCGTCTCTTCCTGCACAGCCACCAGGCAGACTGAAAGCGCACGGTGGGCACCATCACCTTTAGCCTGCCAACGCACCACCATCGTGGAGCTCCAGGCCAGCCACCAGCGTTGGATGAATTGGGAAAAATCCACACGATGCGCCGAAGATACCGCGAGACTTCACAGGCCTGCCTCGGCCTTAGCGCGCCGGAAGCGGAAGTCAGGCGGTGGTCGGAGTCTGGCCGAAGTGGGCCTGTTACCTTGGAGAGCTGAAGGGGTCCGGACGTCCTGTGACGGTCTTCTGGGTCGGAGGTAGGTTTCCGTGAGCGTCCGGCTGGCGGAGTCCGGCCCGAGCGGGATAGATACAGCCCTGGGCGTGGGGCGGGGCGGGGGGTTTGCTCATTCGGGGCCGCGTGGGGGAAGGAGCCGGGCGGGCCGAGCTGAGTGGCCGGCGAGGTGTCCTCCGCCTCTGCCGTTCCGAGACTAGACTCTTTGGCGAGACCGGAAGCCGCTTACTCCTCGCGGCCTCCAGTTTCCCTCGCACCTGGGGCCGAGGTGCTTCTGAAGAAGCGCATCAGTCAAAGCCTTGATAGACAGGCGCTGGTGTGCTGTGAGAGAGGACTGAAAAAAGCAGTGGTTCTCAGTCCGTGTCTTCGTCGGTTAGTTCTCTGGGTTCATCTCCCAGGGCAGCGAAACCCCATTCTGGGTAGTCGTTTACAAGGTTAGTGGCCCGCAGCGAAAGTTCTCTGTGGTTTTATTTAGGGTCAAGAAACTAGTAGTCTTCGAGTACGTATCTGAAAGGCTGTACCCTGTGTTTTCCGACAGAAAAGAACATACTTTGTGAAGTTGTTATTCATGCCCGAACTAGCTCATTGGTTTTGAGTAGCATCTTCTAGCTCTTCGGTGTCACTTTAAGCTCCAATTCCCTCTTTGGAATTAACGTTGCAAGTCTTTAGAGCACTTTTAATCCTACCACTTCGTTAACCTTTATGGTTCCTTGTCCCCACGACACACACCTGTTGAGGGTTTCTTTCAAGGGAGTAAAGTTTTGTTTTGTTTTGTTTTTCTTCCCATAGATCTAAACAATCTAAACATTAAACGGTACAGCTGCCTCAAATCCCTGGGGTAAGTAAAGCTTGGATCAGTTAAAATTCTATTTAAATTTCATTCTCACCAGTAATGATAAAGATGATACACATTTGTTTATTTGTGGGAGGGGGATCTTGGAAGAACGTTAAAATAGCACATTTGCCTTGGCTTATGATTTTTTACCGCCCCTCTGGTTAGTTACGGGTCATCTTTCTGGTGACTTCTGTGATTCCTATAGAAATGAAGGCACGCCTTTAATTTGCTGAATTTATTTTAAACCGTACCCTGGATTTGAGAATTTGACATCTGTTTGCCAATACCAGACACATTGGTATTTAATAAGACATACTGTAAGAGAGCAGAGGCCTGGAAGGTAAGACATGGAGATATTGTTTCTTGCATCCAAATAATAATCTTTAATTTTCTTGGGACAAGGGTAGTATTATAAATATTTGCATATGTTTTGAGGGATTTGGAGGAAAGAAAAACTAATGGAAAAGCTGTCTTCCAGTATCACATCTCTTTGACAGAAACTTTTTATTATAAACTGAAGTAATACAGGAAAAAAATAATTTTAGGACTTCAGATAAGGGAGATTTGGTTTTAAAGTTTTAGCATGATGTCACATATGCCCCAAATCATAGAACAGATTTTAGTGGTCGTGAGGCAAAGAACAGAAAGATGGGGTTTAGGTGAGGAAAGGTAGGGGATGGGACTACATCAAGGAAGGACTGGAAATTGGGGGCTACCTTCAAAATACTGCTAGGGATGGCTTCCAGGTCTTGGGTGAAGATGAAAAGAAGTGAACTCTTTCTCCCCTGGTTTCTCGAGGATTAGGCTGCTGCAGCCTAAGTCAAATCTTTTCTCAGAGGTAGAGGGCTCTCTGAAAATTTGGGTGAAGAAATACTGCTTCAAAAGTGAATCCATAATTGCCCTGGAAAACCCAGCTGATACAGATATCAAGTTTTCATAGCCATTAGATAATATTTATAGTAGTTTTTTCATATGTCACAGAACCTGGAATAAGAATATATTGAATACCATTATAAAGTAGTTACCCTAGACCTTAGTAGCTGTGTGTTTAAAGGCCTTTTTATTTGCCTTTCTGTTTTCATGTCTTTACTGTATTTACAGTCTTTCTCTTTACTGGCTCTTTTATTTTCCAACAAACAACTTCAGGTGTTGTAGCCTGGGGAAAAAAAGAGGTAACCTTCCAGTAACCCCTTAGCTACTGCCCTTTGTGTTTTGTCTCTGTTTCCAGCCAAGCCTCTTGAAAGCTTGGTCTTTAATCAGTGTAGATTTCTACTTCCTTACCTTCCAGTTATTTCTTAATTAATTGTAGTCCTGTTTTAATCCCCAATACTCTAATCACTTCCTAATGGCTAAATCCAATTAATTTTCTCTTCTTGGTTCTTCCTATTACTTTACGATTTAACACTGATGACCTTTCACTCTTTATTCTCTTGCTTTCTATGATAATCTCTTTTGGTTCTTCTCTCATCTGTGTGTGTTCTCCTCTTATCCCTTCTTTAACTTCTTTATATGTTGATGTTCTCCAGAATTCTGTTTCTTGATACTCTTTTCTTATCCCATTGCCTTCCTGAGGAGTCTCATTCATTCTCACTGCATTATCCACCAACAAAACCAATGTCTCCCATATTCATCTTCCACCCAGTTCTCAATCCCAGACCCTCCACGTGGATGTACATACCATAGCTAAGTTCAGCTCAGTGTGGATCTTCGCCCACCCTTCTGTAGTTCCCGTGACACTGTAACCTGTCCAATTATTTGGCCAGAAACCTAGGAGTTATCCTTTATTCCCTTCTCTCCTCACAGCCTCTACTCATTGACTGATTTCTCCTGGAATTCTTTTAAAACTATTCCCACAGTCAGTGCCTCAGATTAAACCCTCAGCATGTCACCTATATTATTGCAGTAATCTGCCTTTAAACTCATTAATCTGTTCTCTACCTGTTAGAAAAGTGATCCTTCTAAATAGTAAATTTGCTCTTGAGACTTTCCTGCTTAAACCACCTATGACTCCCCACTGCCTCCCAGAAAAAGGGCAAAGTTGTTTGCATTGAATACAAAGTTTTTCACAGTTTGACCCCTGTCCACTTTTACAGCTTCATTTCTTGACATTTGCTGCTCCTCCCTTTATATTTACACCATATCTGTCTTTTCTACTAGACTGAGAGCTCTTTGTGGGCAGGGTTCATGATATATTGTTCACCTTTGTATCCCAGGCTCCTAGTTAGCTCAATGTCTGTACTATAGTAATCAAGAAGTACTGAATTGAATCTAGTCTATCTTAGGTTTAAAAGTACACAAGGACTTTTATGAATACCCTGCCTAAGAGTATTTACTTCTTGTTTTTCCACTATCTGGTGAAGATAGTGTTACTTAAAAAAAAATTCTAATAGAAACATATTAAAAACTGTACAGAATTTCAGAATGACTGACACTTCTGAAGCTGTTCCAAATTTTGAAGAGATGTTTGCCAGTAGATTCACAGAAGATGACAAAGAGTACCAGGAATACCTGAAACGCCCTCCTGAGTCCCCTCCAATTGTTGAGGAATGGAATAGCAGAGCTGGTGGGAACCAAAGAAATAGAGGCAATCGGTATGTATTACTTCAGAACAGTAAATGCCTGTGGCTGATCTGGGAGAGGATAGCTTGAATCTGCTAGCCCACAAGGCCAGTGAGGGCAGGAATCAGTGTTTTTGTGCAGTGTGGTATACCGAGTGCCTAGTAACTGCTTGGCACACAGTACGTGCCTGGTAAATATTTGGTTTTAATATTTTGCCAGCACCATATTTTTTTCCCCTTGCTATGCAGTTGTGTGTGAGTGTGTTATAATGGTTTTTTAAAAAATATTCTTTCTCTGGGCTAATATTTTATTTTCTCTGCAAATATGCTTTAAAAACCTAGAGTCTTTTACAAAACTTTTGCATTAGATTCCATAAAGAAGATATTGTTTTTGGTTTTACAAAGTTTATACAATGTAAATTACTTCTGTTTGATACCTCAAAGTAGATCAAAGGAATATTACCATACTGCTTTGAACAATTGAATAGGTTTCGGAACCATCCTATTGTTTGGGGCTTGGTGTTGTAGTCTACCTCTTCTCTGCAAAGTATTGAATATATCCAGTATAATACTGGATATGAATCTTAGGAAAGTTTTGAATAACTAGTGCTATAACATTCTGTAGAGAAAAATGTTTTTTACTCTTTTGTATATTAGATTGAGAAATGAAATGCACCAGGATAGATTTGTCATGTGTTTTTTTTTTTTTAAGGGAAGTATAAAAATTTTTTTGTTTTGTTGTTGTAGGTTGCAAGATAACAGACAGTTTAGAGGTAGGGATAGCAGACGGGGGTGGCCAAGTGACAATCGATCCAATCAGTGGCATGGGCGATCCTGGGGTAACAATTACCCACAGCACAGACAAGAACCTTACTACCCCCATCAATATGGACACTATGGTTACAACCAACGGCCTCCCTATGGGTACTACTGATAGAAATGTCAGCAGCTTTTAATAAAACCATTTACTCTGTTAACATGACAAAAGTTTATGTTGTATTTTCTGTTGGTCATAGTTTTACATCTGATTGTAGAGAGTGGATTGATGTTTTGGAACTTGAGACTTTTTTTAAATTAGATCTTACTGGAGAGATATGATGGCTGCTGGAAATATCAATAAATACTCCCCTAAAAAGGTTGTGGACTATATTGCTTGACTTCTACCTCAGATTCTTCTTTATTTCATGACTTAATAGTGCTTTGAATGTTGTGAATTTTTTCCTTGTTTGGCTTTCAGGAGTTCTTTGTTTTACACAGAAATAAAAATTTTACATAGAAAATGCTTGCTTTTACGTTGTAAGGAAGTATCCCTGTACTCGGATGTGCTCATTCCTAATATTTTACAGAAGTAGTACAGTCAGCTCCTAAATGCACAACTATGCTTACTTGTGATACATTGTACATAGTAGTAGTTGAAAGGAAAACAGTTATAGTATATTTCGTTTGGCTTTTGTTATTATGTGACTGTGGTACTTTGTAATTACTCTATAGGTATGAATCATCTTCACAATCATTTTGGTCTCTTTTTAGAGGGATATCAAGAATAAAGCTGTAAAATCAGGAAGGAATCATTCTCAGTTTCAATGTCTTGATCTAGTGGTAGGTGGGATTAAGGCACACAGTAATTTTATACAAACTCTAAGGTTTTTTGCTAACTTAAACATACCAGGTCAGAATTCACGCATTATACAAAAGTTTAACTCTGCAATGTTCCCTTCCTTTTCGGTCATATGTAAATAATGCTGCATTTTGTATTTACTTTTATGGTATTTAATGTGGGTTGATTTTACAATGTTATGTTCACCTCCAAATGTGCACCTTTGCTGCTTCCCCTTTGTAAATCCAGTGATGCTGTAACTTCCTTTCAGAGTGATCATTGTATTTCACATCATTTTAATGGCCATTATAATGGTTTTACTCAAATAAAATACTTGTAAGTAAGTATTCTCTCTCAAATTTTGGCAGTTAGCCCATTCATTAGAGATGAGCTTTTTGATTTTTTATTACTCTGTTCTCCTATCTGTTGAAAAAGGTTTATTTAGTGTAAGAATAATATTAAGAAAGAGTACAAGTTTCATCATAGGTCAAAGGCATTAAAAGGCAACATCCTGAATCTGCCTTCTGCTGCCTTCTCTCTTAGCACTCCACTCTAGGCCCTTGAGGTTGACATCTCCAGGTACTACTTCTACATGCTCTGGATCCAACTCTCCCCTCCACCCCCACTTCCTGAAGAGCCATTCTTTCAGGTAACTATTTTATTAGAAAGGATTTGATAAACCAAGTACTCACACTCAGATGTAAATAAAATGTTAACAATAAGATAATGGTTTTCCATGTACCCTTGTAATTACATCAATAGGCAACAAGCCAGTGCTGGTACATTAAGATAGGTCTTGATACTACAGAATATTTAGCCCAGAGAGTTAAGAATGGCTTGACTATACCCCAAGATCTTCTCTGAAAGCAGATGGGTTATTAAAAATATCTGTCAACTGATAAAGCACAGCCACTGACGAGTTGGGACAATAGCTGACCACAACTTCAGAGCAGGATCCTGGAGGTCCTCTGCTGTGCCAGCTGTTGACACTAATTAGAGAGATATCTGGATCCAAGGGACAGGGTTGGAGTGAGGGATGCCTCTCAGGAAGCTCAGAAGAAGAGTATTTTCTAACAGTATTTAAATATTTTAACACTGTAACAGTAGGGTACATATGGTCTGAGTATCAACTCTACTTGAAAATATGAGAAGAGTCCTCCTTTTAACATGAGTTATTTCTGCATTCTGCATGAGTAATCTCTGTGGTGGTGGTTTTTCTTTTTTTTAAGCAACAGTCATTATCAGACTGCTCCCTGTGTGCTTAAAACCAGGAAGAAATAAAGGCATGGTTTCTGCTTCGTGTGGGAGAGACAGAAAAGAACATCAAACCAACTTAAGGATCATTTAAAAGTGGAGAAGAAAGAATTAGAAGTGTCAAATGGAATTAATCTCAAATAGGTAGTCTCTTGTAATAGCATATAGATTGAGCATAAGGAATCCTGGCTCCAAGATATCTGACCTTGAGAAAATCACTTAAACTTTGAGCTTATTTGCTCACCTGCAAAAATGGGGGCAACTCCTTCCCTTGTCACTCTCAGGGTTATCATAAAAATAAGTGACCAAACATACGAGAGCTTGAGAATAGAAACTAAAGCTCGTGACCATTAAAACCCCAGTGGTACATAATTGGTGCTGCATAAACATTTGTTTAATCAATGGGAGGGAAGGATTTGATAAATTGTAAAGCATAGTGTTGATATAAAGTATGTAGAATAACTGATAGAAAATGAGGTAGGCAGCTTGAGAATTAAAGATTTGCGATTGTTTTCTTATGTGAATTATTATATGAATTAGCAAAAGAATAAGACATTATATCCTTCAGAAAATAACAAACACTTCAACTATGGAAGAAAGAGGGGAATTCCCTGGCGTTCCAAGTGATTAGGACTCGGCATTTTCACTGCTATGGCCTGGGTTCAATCCCTGACTGGGAGGCTAAGATCCTGTGGTGTGCCCCCCCCCCCCAAAAAGAAAAAAACAAATATGGAAGAAAGAAAGTTTATATAAAAGTTGAGCCAGAATTACTGGCATTTGCTGTTTGGAAATTGGCACTGACTTGAGAATGTCGAATGTTCATTATGGAACACATCAAATTAATATCCATTTGAGACAGATGCTAGAGACTTAGATAGAGAACTGTTGTTTTTTTTTTCCTTGAGTGCTAGAAGGATTTGAGGTTATCCAGAGTGTAGTAACCTTGTGTCACTGCTCTAAGAATAGTTTTTAGGTTCTTGAAACCATATAGGAAAAAGACAGCCAGTGAGATCTCCAGCATGGTTTTGGTTTCCAAAGCTGCATTCCTTATAACATAATGCTCAACAGACAAGGATGTAATTATACAGCAGGTTCTTCTTAGTTTTGTGTTTTATACATATTAGTGTATATATGTCGATCCCAACCTCCCCAATTCATTCCCCCCCGCCCCGCCCTGATTTCCCCCCTTGGTGTCCATACGTTTGTTCTCTACATCTGTGTCTCTATTTCTGCCTTGCAAACCGGTTCATCTGTACCATTTTTCTAGATTCCTGTTTCACAGGTTTCTAACACCTTAAAAATTTTCCTAGACTTTGTATTCTGTTTGATTCACTCAACCTAAACAGAGATTTGGCTGTGTATGGAAATCTATGCTCTGTGCCTTTGACTTCTTTTAATTAGCACTATTGTTTATAGTGAAAGGGAATTTTTATTCTTTTTTTTTAAAGGCTATAATTCTTTTTTTTAAATTTATTTTATTTATTTTTTTGGCTGCGTTGGGTCTTCATTGCTGTGCACGGGCTTTCCCTAGTTGTGGTGAGTGGAGGCTACTCTTCCTTGTGGTGCGTGGGCTTCTCGTTGCAGTGGCTTATCTTGTTGCAGAGCGCGGACTCTAGGCGCGCGGGCTTCAGTCGTTGTGGTGTGCAGGCTCAGTATTTGTGGCTTGCAGTTTCTAGAGCGCAGGCTCAGTAGTTGTGGCGCACGGGCTTAGTTGTTCTGCGGCACGTGGGATATTCCCAGACCCGGGCTTGAACCTGTGTTCCCTGCATTGGCAGGCGGATTCCTAACCACTGCGCCACCAGGGAAGCCTGGGAATTTTTATTCTTGTTAAGAAATGTAGGACATAAATATTCCCAGCTTGTTGGAGGTGGCTTGTTGGATAACTTCAATTAGCTGGAAATGTTACTTGTGAAAGCGTTTACTCTGGTAATGTTAGACAAATTGAGGTATTATATATAAAACTATTCACTGAAAAGCTTGTTTGGGCTTTGTCTTTCA
Organism: Mesoplodon mirus; assembly: GCF_964341445.2. NCBI lineage: Eukaryota > Metazoa > Chordata > Mammalia > Artiodactyla > Ziphiidae > Mesoplodon > Mesoplodon mirus. Next base: position 36,162,182 of record NC_138979.1, on the reverse strand, counting down.
ATGTCTTGTGTTTTAACCAAAGAAGCATATTTGATATATATATGTATATAAATGGGAACTTTGAAATACATTAGGCTTTGGCTAATTCTGTGTGAAAAACCTAATTATATAGGTCACTCAGAGAATGTTTCCTCTATTTATAAGCTTAGGTATGCTTTTAAAATTCTCTAGTTTTTAATTTAGAATGAATTAAGACCAACAGTAGTAAATATTCTTGACATTTGTAGAAATTAATGATGTTAATTTTTAGATTAATACTTAAGAATTCAGATATATTCAGATGTGACATTCTGTTATATCTAAATGGATATTTTCCTGGGTCCTGCTACATCAAATTATTTTGGAGCCAAAACAACAACTAGATTCAAGTAGTAGATTGTACTGTTGGACTCTAAAGTAGCCTTGAGAGCAAATGTTTCCTCCTTTCTAGAGGTCTGACTGACCTCTACTGGGACCAGCTTTGGGGAGAAATAGGGATGGGAGCAGAGATCCCATGACCTGTGGAGATGGGGGGAGAGAGGGCCAGGCCGGCTCCATGGGTCTCAGTCAGTAGGGCTGCTATATTAGGATATGCCAGGGCTTAAGAGGAAGTGACTGAAGCTGGTGTGACACAGCTGAGGCCCGCATGTGCCAGAGATACGTTTGTATCTGAGTAGCTTGTTATCAGTGCTGTCAGACTTGGAAAACAGGATGAGCTGTGGATAATACCCCTCAGATTTTAAGGCTTACAGGATGGCATGGGAGGAGGTTAACGAGGACAAGTCATCCTCATCAAAATTGCTAATATGTGATTTGACTGCCCCCTTGAAGGATTAAGTGAAAGCATTTGCATAAAGTACGCATCACTGGGCTGGGCACATACTCCGTGCCCATTCAGTGTCAGGTTTGTGCCTCCCGAAGTAGAGTGGGGTACCTCTGGGCTGACTTGCGTGCAAAAAGTGCAGCTCAGCTCTTTCACCAGTCTCCATGTGCTGATGGGCTAATTCAGTTGTTTTCATTCCTGTCCCTAAGGGATACAGAGAGCCCCACGTATTAATTACCGGTTAGATTTTCTCCGGGTTTCAGTGACTTCTCCTGAGACAGCTTCAGGGGACGATGTGATGATGATCTCATGGTTTTTTTCCATTGCCGGTGCCTTCAACTCCCTAAAGGATCACCAGCCTCTTTGTCTGAATCAGGTAAATAAAGCTGCTGTAATTGCTAAAGGCCAGAGCTTTCTCCTGTGTGTGTGTGTGTTTGTGTTTCTCATTTTAAAGTTTCCTTCACTATATGTTTTGTGTGTATACAAAATAATACTGTAAAAAGTAAAACTAGACAAATATGAATAATCTGCATCCAACCAGTGACTTTGGCCTGTTGTGAATGCTTCTGTCTCTTTCACCAATACATATATAAATTTGGTATATGCATGTTTTTCCTTTCTTACTAAAGTGAGGTTATATATATAAACCCACACACATGTGTATATTATTCTTCGTTCACACAACATATTATAATAGACATCACTCCAGGTCACTAGCTATAGATTAAAAATTAATGACTTAATTTTAATAACATGATATTGTATAGTATGGATATACCATTGATTATATGATCATTCTCCTATAGGTAGACACTTAGGTTGTTTCCTTTTTTGCCCCTACTTAACAATGCCATATTGCTTTTGTCCATGTATCTTTTGAATGCTTTTATTTTATGTCTTCTGTGGAGTAGTCTCAAAAGTAGAATTGTTGGGTTAAAAAAACCTGTATTATTTCATTTTAATAAATGCTGCCACATTTTCTAAAGCATTGTAGCAATTTACATTCCCATCAGCAACATACGAGTATTCATGTATGTGTCTCCTCTCTCCCTGTGACTTCAACGTTTTGTCTAGATGGCCACAGGCTATTTTACTTTAGGAGAACTTTACTAGGTTGTGTTTCATTGTTGATCACTGTCAGTATTTCACCTAGGACACTGCACCTTTCATTATGTAAGTTTATCTTCTATTTCTCCAATGTTTTCTTTCTTTTTTGGTGGGGGGCCACAATGCGCTGCATGTGGAACTTCCCTGACCAGGGATTGGACCCATGCCCCCTGCAGTGGAAGTGTGGCATCTTAACCACTGGACCACCAGGAAAGTCCTCCAATATTTTCTTGATTATATCTTTAAATCTTTGTTCTTCTGTTCCATTTCTTTGGTTCTCTTCTCCAGTTATGCATGTGTTGGTTTTCCTTTGTCTGACTTCTCTATCTGTCATTTTCCTGTCTTTGCTCACCTTTCTCTAGCCTGCCCTCTAAACTCCATGTCATATATTCAGCCTCTTCTCTGTTGTGTTGTTTCCAGCAGGGCCTTTATGTCTACGATGCTTTTATTTTTTTATTTTAAAATTTGATTAGCCACATTTCAGGTGCTCAGGAGCCACATATGGCCAGCAGCAAGTGTATTGGCAGCACAGTTCTAGAAGCAGACTAAAGGCTTGGAGTTCTGTTGACTTGACTTGCTCCCTTATTCTCCACAGCACTCCAATCCCCCAGGTATCTCTGGGGAAACCTAAGACTCTAAACAATTCCAAAGACACTGTGATAGTAAAACCACATCATGGATGAGATGAGTTGCATGTAGAAATGCCCACAGACTCTGTACCTTGTGCTGCAGAGTTTGGGGATTCACCCCTGCAAAACTCTAATAAGGGGACTAGATGGACCCTGTGGCACACAGCTAGAATAGGATTATAAAATGCTGAAAACTGTGTCAGTTGAATTATAAGGATTATCTGAAAAAAGCCTATATGAGCAGAGTTAGGTGTTCTTCTGGAGCCTGGAAAAAGGGAGCTCCTCTGCCATGAAGCATCAGTGTTCAGTGTTGTCCCAAGAGAGGAGCTGGTAAGATAAATATGTCTATCCCTGCAGCAGAAATGGGAGCTCAAGACAGTCATAGCTCCCTGCTCCTGGCCCCTAAGTTCCCTGGCTCTGACCCCAAGCTCTCCAAGCTTCAAATGATGATTGGCTTCTTGACAAGATTTCCCAAAGGGACAGAAGGTGCTGAGGATCCCACTACACAGTCTATTTGGCAGGTACGTTCTTCACTCAAATTAATAAATTGGCATCCTTTTAGAAATTAATTCCTTGTTAATTTTTCAGCCCAATTCCATTTTCAAAAACACTGACTAAATGGGATTTATGAAAGCTGCAAAATTAAGGCACTCAGGACCTCGCTGGCTCCACCAAAGTATTGACCCGAGACTCCTGAGTACTCAGCCGGCCCTGGTTAATGCCACACTCTGGCCCATGCTAAACTCAAGGTATGAGGGGACTAAGTCTAAGGAATGTCTCTGAGAAGACTAGACAAGAAGGATAAGAGATTGTGACATTGGTAGGCACTACAGAAGGGATTTCCTAATTTTCCTGCTCACTTAAAGGAATTAAGAGTCCGTTCCCTTCTTTAAACTATGTGTGGTTTTCTGCTACTGCATTATGGTGCCACCTCTTGGATATAAATTGAAAATCTAGCTTTAAAAATTTTTAGTCTCCAGTCACATGCATTAAAAAAATCTGAAGTGGGAGGCCATGATGGGTTCTAAAATTTATATTCTGCTTTACGGTTAAGGAACTACTTAACCAAATCCCTAGAATCTGTAAGAGGGGGGATGCTGGTAGCCTGCAGCCCAGAAAAGAACTGCCTCCTCAAGTGAGTTTTTAGCTGTTTGGAATTTTAAACAGTGCAAAGGTGCCACCTGCATGCTCTGGTTCTCTCTCCATACCTAGCTGGCAAACACGTGAGGAATAGCTCACAGGAATCAGGAGTTCAAGTTCCCTGTTTCTGCCTCCAATTGTCAACATACAGTGTAGGCAAAGCAGTGTCTGGCAAGTAGTAGGCACCCAAGTTATTAAACTATTCTTCAATCATTGTTGCAGGAGTAATTATGTATTAAGGTGGGGATGGTAGATTACAGATGCAGTCCTAGAGCATCACCGTGCCACTAGTCAGCAGAGTTGGAAAAGTATCATTCAAACCTTGTTCATGGGCTGCCTGAAAGGCTGGACCCTAAGGACAGCACAGGATGAGAAAGGCAGTCATCAGGTCACTTTGTAGACCGTGTAAGTATTCACTTTAAGTTAACGGGGGTAGGCAGGGCTATAGTCACGTTATTAGACAACTGTTATAGGGGTTGGGGATTTTGTGTCCTTGTCCTAGGTCACTGGGCCTGTCTTAATATCCTTGGGGGAAGAACAGGGCCCAGCTGAAGAAAGCTGCATTAACTAAACTTCCACAGCAGCTCAAGGTGCCCAGGCCTTAGCCGTGATCGTTATTAACGGGGAACAGCCCTGTGTGGGTCAAGAGAGCATCAGGGCTTCCCTGGTGGCACAGTGGTTGAGTGTCCGCCTGCCGATGCAGGGGACGCGGGTTCGTGCCCCGGTCTGGGAGGATCCCGCATGCTGTGGAGCGGCTGGGCCCGTAAGCCATGGCCGCTGAGCCTGCGCGTCCGGAGCCTGTGCTCCACAACGGGAGAGGCCACAACAGTGAGAGGCCCGCGTACCGACAAAAAAAAAAAAAAAAAAGCATCAGACTGCTAAAGGCAACCTCATTTGCTAAGGAAGAAAGGGAAACATGTCCTGACACAGCTGCTGAACTAGTTCCTACCTCTGCCAACAGTTTTTTGGTGACAAAGTAAGGATGTTCTTTTTTAAAAGATACTGTTTCTCAAAAAAAGTGATTAGGCAAAAAAGTCCGTTAAAATAATGGCCATTTTAAATGAAGTAAATAGATGATTGTGACAGGTATTTGTTGACTCCTATCCAGCATCCATTTCTCTTTCTCTAACTTTTCCCAATTTGTATTCAAGTATCTACCTCTCTCTGCTCACTCCTTTGCTTCCAAGTAGGCTGAGCCCATCCCCAGCTCTAGGATGGGCCTTGATTAGTCTAAAACAATTAGAGTAACTCTTCTCTTTTCTCTAGTCACTGGTTTAGGTAACCTGTGTTATAACACGGCATTCCCTGACAGTAGGGGCTGGTTTAGAAACTTTGTGTGACCTAATCTGGGCTGAGATACAAGGAGCTGATTGAGAGCTTTTGGAAAAGAAACACCACAGCTCTTCTTAGAGGCCTTTTTTTCTACTGGAGGGGGTGACAGGTGGACAAGAAGCCTGGAACTGCTGCCTTTTTGCCTCCATGGGGGAAACAGTCCTGAGGATGAAGGTGGCACTGCTGAAGTAAGTCAGGGGAAGGAAAGAAAGTGGGTCCTTTATGACATCACTGAGCTGCTGAGTCAATAACCTCTAAGTAAACCCTGCCTCTGGACTTCCCAGGTATGTGAGCTAATAAATCCCTTTATTGTTTGAGCCAGATGAGTTAGGTTTCTGTTACTTATCAAGGAAAGCATCCTAATAAACGATTCATGTAAAAACCACAAGTAAAATGCCTGTAGAGCACACACCAGAACAATGCTGAAAAAGAACAGAAAAGGTTCCGAAGCCAAGACCACATAAAACAGAAGCACGTTTGGAGGCAATGTGGCATAATGGCCTAGAAGAGAAGGCAGATGGGCGTAACGCATGCTCTGCCCTTAATGTTTACTCTGATCTTGGATGAGCCACCTAACTTTGGTTGTCCTTGGTTCCTCTCAACAGAGTAAGCTAAACTAGAGGAGTGGCTCCCAGTTCTTTTACCGTCTGTAATTTTTATTATTGGTCCTTTTTGTGGATTTTATATTTTTAAAGACTTTTGTCTGTCAATAGATTTTTCTCATGTACTTAGACAAAGTACACAACTGCAGATTGGCTCTTCTATCAGCAAAGGTAATCAGGTTAAGTTATTCACCTTAACAAATTACTATAATTTGATTGAACATTTAAAAACAAGACATTTATTATTAGCTTTTGAAGTTCAATATAGATATGATTTCTGATAGGTTTTTACAAATACTGAAAATAGCTTCCAGATCTTCTGTCTTCTTTTGAGGATCTTAGAAGATTCATAAGAACTACTAGATTTGATGACTGCAGTTACCATCCAAGGAGGAAGAAAATTCAGTGACTTCTCAAAAATGAAAATTAACATTAAATTACAAGTCTTTTTTTTTTTTTTTTTTTTTTTGGCTACGTCTTGCATGGCTTGCGGAAATCTTAGTTCCCCAACCAGGGATTGAACTGGGGCCCTGGCAGTGAAAGTGCCGAGTCCTAACCACTGGACTGCCAGGGAATTCCCTAAATTACAAGTCTTGATTATTATTATTTACTTTTTAACAAAATGGTCAACAGAATTTTTTAAAAACACAGAAAAAAAATTTTGCATTTTACATAATAAAATACATAATCATTTTAAAATACAAAGTGACACTATGAAGCAGTGACAGGTCTTCCTCTGTCACTTGTAAACTGGATTAGAAGGCCATCCCCAGTAGTGCTGTGGAAATATTTTAATTTACAATTGGGATAAACTGCATTCAACTGGGAACCAAGGGATCTAGGTTCTAGTTGCGATCTTGCACCATGAGATCCTGAATACACTCAAATTCTGGATGTCAGAAGCCCCATGACAAAATGAAAGGGGCTAAATCAGGTCATCTTAAATATCCTTTCCAGCTCTGTTATTTTGTAACGCCATGAAATCAGAGTAACATGTCCCAAGCTGTTTGGGATCAGGGATTTTAGAACCTAAATTCAACATGACAGTATTTTTAATCTTCATACTTTTTTTGTGTGTCCTGTTCTTATTAAATATATGTGTATTTCCACATTCTGTGTCTTTATATTTTCCTTTTTAACAGTCTTTTCACCATTAGCAATAAAAAAGTTTCTCAAGGGTGTACTTTTCATTTCTTGCCTTTATTTTTTTTCAACTTGCTTTTTCAGTTTCTCCAAGATCTCTTCCGGAGTTGTGGAGGCCAAAAGCTTTACCACTTTTTCACGAGATTTACCACCCTGGACCAAAAGGAAAAAACGGTGTCAGGATAACACACTAAACTTTCTAATGCTATTAGAGACAGCAGACCTCAGTTGCTGAGGGGTTGTTACAGGTGGGCTGGTGTTTTCTTGACAGCTTAGTGCCCACTTTCTCCTAGCCATTTCTGGTCTAACCAAAGGCTGTCTCTTAGATTCCACCTTACTACAATATTTTTACAACTCTCCAGAGTTTTTAACCTTAATACATCAATTTCTGTAATAATAAAAGCTAGGCATTAAATTTTCGAAATGAATGTGGAATCCAGATGTTCAATATTCTGGTTTCAAGTAATACTTTTAAGTTATTTTTTAAATTACTAAAACAAATATTGCAATTTTATATAAACTTTGTATAAAAATTCCAAATGTAAAACAAATTGGTATTCTCTATACTGTTACACATTTCTGAAAATTCCGAACAAAAAGCAACCACATATCCAAGTGCTATGATTCCACAACTGCTTAAGACAACTATAAAAAGGTAAACACCCTTTAAAGAAGGTAAATTTTGAGCAGGTATTTATCTAAATGGGTAGAAGCTGCACAGGTGGAAGAGTGGGGAGTCTCAGGCAAATGCCAGAGCACGTGTGCTGGAGAAAATGCAAAACGACCTGCCACAGGGGCGACGGTGAGGGAGTGGCCTGATCAGATGGACGTTTAGGTACAGCCTACTAACCAATGACTCCGAGTGCCCGCTGGATCCTGGGTAGGAGCTACAGAGTATAGCACTGAAAAACAAGTAGAGCTTTAAGAAATATAAACACGAGTGGGTCTTACTCCTGCAGATTCTATTTCAGTTAAGTCTGGGGTGATGCCCAGGAACCTGTGTTCTAGAAATCATTTCCAGGTGATACTGATATCCACCCCTAGTGCAAACCCATGGTATTAATGACTTCACATGAGTCGTCTCTCTTCCTAATAAGCTTCTCCTGGTGAGCAAGGACAACACGGGGGACCAGGTGTGCTTGATGAACTCACTAATGGAGATGATAACAGGAACCATTTTAGATTTTTCTAGTATGGTGATGACTTGAGGGAAAAGACAAGATTAATCTGACAGCAGGTATAGGAATGAACTTAGGAGAAAATGCTGGAAATGATGGCAATTAAGGAATAGCGTGTGCACAGTCTGAAGGAGTGAGGCATTAGGAGTGAAGGAGATTAGGAAGAATTCACAGATTTTAGTGATTAAAGGATTATGAGCATTAAAAACAACTGGTTTTTCAATTATTTGGAAAAGAAAAAAACTGGTATTTTAAAAGTAGTGACTGATGTACTCCAAGATGTTGAGAGAGAGAGAGACTTACCTTATCCAAAACCACATCACTCTTCCTGAGCTCTAAGACTTTGGAAAGATACCAGCAAAGCTCAGCGTTAGCCTCTCCTTCTGTCGGAGGTGCTGCAATAGCTACACTCACAGCCTCGGCTGTCACATCTGGAATGAAAACAGTGCGGGCTTGATACTCATGGAGTTTGTTTTCACGCAGTGAGCATATTTTGTAAAAGTGTTTGCATTTGTCTGGCATGTTATAGGTTTTCAATTAATAACTGCTGAATGAACAATGGTTAATCACAGTGAAGGGAACATAAACATAAACAGGCCTCTACCATTACAGAAATCCAGAGAAGAAAATTGATATTTACCCCACCCCACCCTGCTGACCAAAATGGGCCTACAGAGTCCTAGGCAATAACCTGGATTTAGGAGCTGGAAACTGCACTTGGTCTAACAGGAAGAGCCCAGGCAGGGGAGTCAGCGGAGCTGGGCTTTAGCCCCGCGATGTCACCGAGGAAGTGGATGAACCAGACAGCTCACGAAACTGTAGAGGCTTGTTTGGGGTCTCCTCATCAGGAAAATGGGAGCACCAGATTAGATTCCCCTCTTATGTGAAATGTCTCTTTGATGTTTTTAAAATGTAGTATTTAGTTAGCATCTACACAGCGCTTACATACACTAATTTTAAGGGCACACAAACATGTTTTAAGGGCTTTACAGATATTAACTTGTTTATTCCTATAATTTTATGAAGATATTAATACCTTTATTATCTCCATTTTACAAACGAGGAAATTGGAACTGAGAAGTAATGTGTCCAAGGTCACATGGCTAGAAAGTGGCATCGTGATTCACAAATTTGAATTCATGCTTTGAAATCCAGGGACAATGAACACTGCTTTTTGAAGAGTGGTCCAGACTCCCTCATCAATACAGCCTTTATAAAGAGCAACCTGCCTGCAATCCTCCACTGTTATTTCTGAGAGAGAAGTATACACTCAAAGCAGTTTGCAAATGAGCTTGAGCTGGTCCTGCATCTGGGGTTACTTGGGCATTTCCACATGCTTACATCTTGCCTGTGTAAACACGGCTACAGAATCCACAGGAATGAAATGGGAGAACAACCCTCCTCCTATCCTGTCACTGATTCTATGATGCACAGTTTTTCATATTTTAATATCTTTGAAATCCTGATATAATAAATGGAAAAGTGTTTAGTTGATGTGGATTTTGTCTTACTGGTACATAAAGTACTGCACCTTATAGATGATGGCCAGTTAGATCTGATGAAACATGGTATTCAAACAGCAGTGTCCACAGTGACTACTTAGAAAATGCTGGCCAAGGAGGGTACAGCCAACAAAGAGCCAAGCTAACATGGCCATCAACACAAACCAGGCCTAGCACCCCAATTCTGAGGTCTTGTTTTCAAAATATTTTAAACATTGGAATACAGAGCTTTAGCTTTAGTGGGTGAAAAAGACCGTCAGGATAACTCAGATCAAACTTTTTTCCCAATCAGAAGTCTCCCCACCCCACCCAATCTCCCCTGAAGCCCCAGCATTTAAAACAAATGTAAACAGCTACTCAGGAGTCCTGTCTGCCAACCTCCCCCTTGCCCACCGCAGATTCCTGAGGCACCTTTTGGACTCCAGGGAATAGCTTAAAAGCTTCTAACTATCTCATTTGACAGATGAAAGAACTGGGCCCAGGAATATCTTGTAGAGTTTTGATTGGAAATAAGTTCACACAGGTGTTGATGATCAGGTTCTCAGATCTGAGGTTTTCTCTCCCTCCTTGGACCAATGGTCATTAAAAAAATCAACCAAAACATCTTTCTTTCTCTGGCCAATGTTTCCACTTTTGGAATAGGACAAACTAAGAATCATCTAGGCTACACGTTTCTATATATGTTCTTTCTAAAATACCTTTTTAAATTTTGAGGTATAATTGACAAATAACAGGTGTACAACATAACGATTTGCAGTTTGTATTTTGAATTGATCACCACAGTAAATCCTGGTTCATAAAATACCATATTAAAAAGGACAATACACAATGTTTTTTTTATCTAACTTGGTATGCTTTAAATATGGTATATTTGCGGGCTTCCCTGGTGGCGCAGTGGTTGAGAATCTGCCTGCTAATGCAGGGGACACGGGTTCGAGCCCTGGTCTGGGAAGATCCCACATGCCGCGGAACAACTGGGCCCGTGAGCCACAGCTACTGAGCCTGCGCATCTGGAGCCTGTGCTCCAGCAACAAAAGAGGCCTCGATAGTGAGAGGCCCGCGCACCGCGATGAAGAGTGACCCCCCGCTTGCCACAACTAGAGAAAGCCCTCGCACAGAAGTGAAGAACCAACATAGCCAAAAATAAATAAATAAATGTGGGTTTAAAAAAATATATATATATATGGTATATTTGCTTTTAAACACTAGATAACACCTTTACATTAGAATCCAGAATTTAAAAATGGAGAAGCCTCTAACTGCAGGTGTGAAAAATATACTTGACCACACAGGATGAACTTCCAGCAAGCCAAGGCAAAGGGAGGATAGAGAGGAGACAAGTGGTTCATACAAGATTCCCACCCCAGTGGCCAGGTATACCTGTCACAGCATTTTGTTTGGAACCAGGTTTGGCATGGATGGCTACGGTGACACAACCTTTGGGATCAACTGCCACAGGACCTGAGGGAGGAACTGGTCTCTCTGCTTCCTTGCTCTGGCTTTTACCCTAAAATGACAACAACAATCACACTACAACTTTACGGTTACAAAATACTTTCCCACACATTTGATCTTTCCATGATTCCTTTTCACCCTTAACCAAGACAAACTAGGCTAATGGGTCACGTCCAGGGAGTTCTGGCCACCCAGAATGGTCTTCCATCAGCCTTCATAGGTCAAATCAATTCTCCCATGAAGCCTTCCCATCAACCCCACAAAGTGCTTTTTTCCTGCCTTGGAAGACCTGACTTAGAACTGGTTCCTACTGTCGGCTTTGTATTTCCCATTCCTCAGGGAGCAGCGGTTATTCATTATTCACCTTTGTATCTCAAGCAGCACAAGTTATCAAAGGTTTCTGAACAACTATGGTTGGAGGGTGTATATCCGTGTGTTCTGGGGGGAAGGGGAGGAGGAAGGAACAACAGTGGTATTTAAAGGACTATTGTGTGCCAGAAGCTGTACTAGGAACTTTCCATTGAACAAACATGAACTGCGCACCAAGGCAGTTATGTAGGCAAAGGAGATGTAAAGATGAATAAGGACACATAGAGCTCAAGGAGCTCGGACTGCAGCGAGAAAAAGAACAAATAATCACTCTAATACACTGTGCTAGGAGCGCCGACCACACACGCACGGGGCATCACGGCGCAAAGGGGAAGGCAGTCCCGCCTCAGGACACTGGGGAAGCTCCCGGCAGGAGGCAGTCTTAGAGCCGGGTCTTAGGAACCGATTGGAGTCAGCCCTGCAGAGACGATGGAAAGGAAGTGTGGGAGTGGTGCGTTCTTGACGGAGGGGGGCGAAGACCAGCCAAGGGAAGGAGACAGAACGCTAACTAGAGCCTCCCAGGGAAGCACAGGCCGCACGGCGCTGCCGGAACACGAAGCGCGAGCCTGGGAGTGTGGGAGCGAGGCCGGCGGGGTCGGCAGCCACTGCTCAGGGACAGCCTCGCGCGCCGCCGGCCCGGGCCCTCCGACTTCCCCGGTGGGCGGCGGCGCAGCCGAGAAAGACGGGGAGCGGGAGGCCCGGAACTCAGAAACAACAAGCAGTTGGCGGAGCTTCTACCCACCCGCGGGTCCCACTTCTCTACGGCGCTCCTCAAGCAGCATTCCTGCGGCCCACCCTCCCACTGACAAGGGACTTGCCACTGGCCTTGTTCACTGCACCAGCTTTCTTAGGCATCTCGGTGCCCACAGGGAGCCAGGCAGCAGCCCGAGCACCAGGTCCTGTCACCAGCTGCCTCAGCCCGCAGCCGAGCCGCAGCATCCACGCCAAGGAGGCGGAAGGGAAGGCGGCCCGATGCCGGAAGAGCCCTCTGCACCTACGCACGCAGCGGGCGGGAGCGGCTTCTCTGGCCTGCGTCTCTGCTCTGGCACGAGGGCGACACCTTCCGGCTGGCGGGAACAAGACCCCTCGTTCTTCCAGGACCTGCGCGGGACCCTCGCCACCTAGAAAAGCGGCTCAGGAGACTGAGAGATGGGGAGCTGGGCTCTGGTCGAGTCGTGACCACCCCTCAACCCCCTCTGGTCTTGTTTCCTCATGGGAAGAAAGGATTGGAGTGAGCGGCAAAGAGCGCACAGGGCCAGGTGTCTTCTAGCTGCTGCAGCCAGCTAGCAGGTGCAGAGCCCCACGCTGCTTCCTATGGTCCTTAAGTGGATGTAGAGTATCCTGCTGCTTTAGCCGTTGGGTACCTTCCGTGTACTGATGGAGTACCTTGTGCCAGGCGCTGAGGATGCCACAATGTAAAAGGAGAGGAAATATATTCTGATGTGCGAAGTGGCAAAAGATGAAACTGAAGAAGGCGGAGGCAAGATCAGAGTCATTGAAGGGTTTGAAGCAAAGGATTGGTAGAGTCACATTTGTTGTGATTAGAAAGATCACTGGCTGCAATGTGGCCAATAGAGGAATAGAGGTAGGGAGATCTCCCTCTTAAATGGAAGATGGTGGCCTGAACCAGAGTAGTAGCAGTGGGAATGGAGAACTGAGAGCTGATCATTTCAAGGATACTCAAGAACTAGAATGACCGGAGCTTGGGGAATGACTGGCTGTGGGAATGAGAGTGAAGAGTCAGGGAAGATGCCCAGATTTGGGGCCCGAGGAGCAGGTTTGGGAGTCTGAGGTGAGTTGTTCGGTCCGGGACATAATGAGTTTGAGATAGCTGTGGGACACTAAGTAGAAATATTAAGGGGATAACTGAATGTCTGTAACTGAAGCTTGAGAGATCTGGACTGATGATGGATTCTGGAGCCCTCTGAAAATAGATGGTAATTGAAGCAATGCACGTAGATGAGATAAAGACTCAAGAGAGTGCAGAGCATGAGGGCCCAGGACAGAACCCTAAGAAAATGTAAAGAAGAGAAGGCACCAAATGACATTGGCCAGATGTAGGAGTACGTAGCAGCCAAGAAAGGGTACTTCAAGAGGGAGTAGTCAACAGGGAGTAGTGCCACAGAGAAGGCATGTAAAACAGAAATGAGCGGTGTTAGTGACCTAGGTGCTAGCAATTTCAGTGCAGAAGATGAGATAATGCGTGTAGAAAATAATTCGATTTCACTGTGAAGGAGTAACTGGTATTGGAGGCGCACATGATGTTAAGATGTTTTTTCTTTTTTAAACTGGATGAGAATTAACCACATTTGAATAGTCATAGGAATAAGCCAAGAGAGGAGACGTTACAACAGAGGGAAGTGGGGGGGGGGTTCTGAGCACAGGTGGAGACTGACCTGTCTACAAGAAGCCTTACTCAGACACCCCTTCCTTCACAAGAGAAGGAAAAGTTTAGGTGCACATGTAGCTGTGTGTATAGGTTTGATGCGAGGAGCTGGAGTTCTTTCATTAGCTGAAGGAGAGGAGGTGTTGAAGATGTGAAGAGAGTGGAACAGATTTAAATACTCTGGAGAATGTCAAAGAGCTAACTGTTGAAACTCTCACTCTGCAACACTGATGGTCTAGCTGAACTTGGAGACCATGAAATCATCATGACCCCAGTCTTGTACAGTTATATCATTTTTAAATGCCTGGACCCAGCAGCCAGGAAGTTGAAGATAAGGCAGACAACTGGTTTCATCCAGGTGGGAATGAGGGGGTTGAGGGTTACTGAAATGGTTAATGGTGATCAAAGATCAAAAGTGGAGAAGGAAAAAAACCAAAAGATCGAAGGTGGAGTCTACTAGGGTAGGGAAGGAAGAGGGTTGACAGAAAGGACGGAGAGGTCAAGGGAATGGCAGTCTTGAGGTTCAAGGACACATGTATGGGAGTATGTGTGAGAGCTGAAGAGGCATCGAAGGTTGTGGTCAGAGTGTAATGTCTGAATTTACCATTTCAGAAGTAGTGCGAGTCCATATGACAAGGTACATGGTGTGGTCATGAGCAGGAGTGATTGACATGAAATGGTGAAGGTTACTGGAGGTTAGGAAGAAAATGGAAAGCTAGGTTTGGCTGGGTTGTCCACCCACTTGGATACTGAGGCCACTCTGTGAAGGCTTTGATAGAAGAAAGTGAACCAGGTGTTAAACCAAAGCCATATTTTCTTTGAGATCAGTTAAGAATTGGGGCACAAAAGCTGAATCACCATTATATAGTTTGGGGTGAAGTCATGACAGCCTCAGTTAAAGCTTTGACAACTTAGATGGAAATAAAAGGGGCACTTGCAATTGTGGATTATTGTTATCTGGCAGTTGACTAGATGAGCGAAGGCAGAGAGAGGGAAGAGGTGCCCTGCAAGGACCATTCAGACTTTCCCAAAGGTCACTCAGGAGTGGGGGGTGGAGAAGGGGGAGGGGAAAAGCCATCAGCTCCATTTGCCACCCAAACTGTACATCTGTTGTTGCTTCTGCCCTGAATCTTTGCCTCTGGAAAGAGTTGGAAAAAATACTGCCCAATGGTTAAAAAAAAATAAAATAAAAATAAGGGCTATGATCCAAATGGCAGAAAACCCATTATAAATGTTTATACTGGTTCCTATTTTCTTTTACATTTCTTTCAGGTTTTAGTAAAGTTCAATTTAAAAACTCAATCTTATCTTAGCCTTTGCCAATGGAGAAGATGGATTTTTTGAGTGTGCAAAAGACTAAATGAGCCGTGTAGCTCTTGGGGCTGGGATTACTATAGCACCGTCCTCTCTTATGAATGATGCATTGTCTAATTCAAGGGACAATTTTCAGGTTTTGAATCTGGATAACTAGAACAGGGAAGCAAAAAGGAGACAGGACTTGAAAGGGAACAATGTTTTGTCTAAAACGTATTGCATTTAACATACTGCATTTGAAGACCTGGCTCTCTCTAATGTCCTATAAGGTTGTCTGTTTCCCGGTAAATTTTTTTTCTTGCCAATTAAAAGTACTACTTATGTGGGCCTTAAAGAAAGAACACTTTGATAATGCAAACAAATAATTACAATTTGTTGGGTAGATACTGGAGTAATCACTCTTTTAAAAAATAGAAATTGCTTATATTCTACAGTAAATACAGATTAGCCAAGTATGTTTTTGGGTCTCATTATAAAGTTTGAGAACGGTGGCATTTGGGGACCCAGCAAAATAATATTTTCCCATTTTGTAGCTTGGGAGATACATCTGGGTTTAAATTCTGCCTCCCACCACTTACTGACCTTTTAAAACATGAATTTCTTGGCCTGTGAAATGGGTATTATAATAGTACTTCCTGATATAACAGTACTTACTGATGTTGTGAGAAGCAAGTGAGAACGTGTGTAAAGTACTCAGTGCAGAGCCTGGTACCCAGGAGTCACTCAGGTAGCTCTATTAATACTAAACGATGGCGAGATGGTCCTTACACTGTATCAGAGTAAGTAACAAGAACAGTTTCCTTTCTCTCACCTACTGAGAGTAGAACAGGGGAGAAAAACCTGAGACTGAAAACAACCGATGAAGCGGCAGGCGGCAACAGTTGTTGCTGCTATAGTTGCTTTAAGGCAACAGTAAGGCATTCTTACTGTGGGTTGCATTACTTCCGTAAGTTAAAAGTAAGGTTCAACCTCAATTAATTAGAAGCTTTGTTCCAAAATGGTGTCTTACACTCAACTTTTAGAAAAGACAAGTGACAAAAAAATAAATAAAAGTACAATAGATATTTATTTTTAAAAAATTCCAGGGTATGTCCCATGTCAGTAAACGGTTCTTGTCCCTTGTATGACTACCTGCAGTTACATGAGACCTCTGCCACCACCACACCTCACTACCTTATTGAAAATATCAAATACTACTTTAGATCCTAATTACCATTTAGAAAATTTTTTTAAAGTTGAAACTTAAAATTGTGATTTCTACACATCTTCCACAACTATTTGATATAGCTTAATCACACACACATACATATATATATATATATATATTTACGGTACACGGGCCTCTCACTGTTGTCGCCTCTCCCGCTGCACAGACTCCAGACGCGCAGGCTCAGCGGCCATGGCTCACAGGCCCAGCCGCTCCGCGGCATGTGGGATCTTCCCGGACCGGGGCACGAACCCGTGTCTCCTGCATTGGCAGGCGGACTCTCAACCACTGCGCCACCAGGGAAGCCCAGTCACACGTATATTTTTAATGAGATAATCATTTTGAAGGGAAAGAAAAAATTTTACATAAAAATTTTGCTTTATAAAACTGTATAAATGTCATTCTGCCAATATACTTCCTATCCCCTCCTTAGGCAGCTGTACCTGTGACCGTGAGGTCATGAATGTTAAACATTTTATTTCTTGGATAGAACTGTGTAGGTGACAGAAAGTATACTTTTCAGGAGTGATTCTGTTGGATATCTTTAAAGTTTCAAAGCAGCTGTTAGAGATGTTAGTATTTCATTCCAGTTCTTGCTGTGTAAGGTTATCGCCACAGAGCTGAACTGATATCTGTTTACTCAGCCACCATCAGCACCACCGCCATCATCTCAATCTTGGGAATTCTCAACCGCATCCCCCCAGAGAGAGACATGTACAGTGGTGCAGCTTAGTGATAAAGAAGCCAGTCTCGGAGTACACCTTTAGATCCTTTGTTTATATCACATTGTGAATTCGTACAAATTTCATTTATCGTTTAAAACTGTACTATGGAACATATTATACTATTATAAAATATCCTTTTCTGTAAATGCACTGAAGATTTTCTTTGGCATTTGTTAAGCCTATTTCTAGCAATACTGCAAATGCTAACCACCAGATAGTTAGAAACTCCAAAGATGAGGTCAGTTTTCTTCATTTTCTGAAATTAGTTATTTGAGTTAATAGGAATTCTGTAGGAATACTGACCCACCTCATCTTATGTAACCTTCAAAACAGTTAAAACAGGAAAAAAAACAAACCAGCTATATAAAACAAGAATCTTTCAGTTATAAAACTGCTGAAAGATCATGAGTCAGCTAATCTATGAAATTATGCAAGATAAAGCTGAAATAGCTGTGGTTTTTTTAAAACAATTAAACCGGTTCTTTTTTCCCCTAACGTTATAAGAAAATGGAAAATCTCCCTTTAAATCATGCAGAGATTTAAGTCAACACTTATCTATCTTTTCTAAGAAACTAAAATGTCTCTTATCTTAGTTATAAATATTCATAACACGCAAACTCTTTTCTGTGGCCAGTTTTTTATGCCTTTGAGACTAGACTGTATGGTGCTATTTAGCCAGAATGTATTATAATGCTGAATTATGTATAAAATATTATTTCTGGTATTTGTCCATCTTCTATTGAAGTGCCATTATTATTGCCAGGGGAACTAAAAAAGAAAAAAACAGTCTTGCTAGCAGTAGGTGTTTCATGCACTACTTTCTTCAGTCCTTTTGTGCCATAGTGGGAATCTGGACCCTAAATGAGAACAAAAGGTTCATTAGTAATTTTCATTTAATAAGCACTCAATTTAATGTGGTATTTTAATTATGTTACCGATCTACTGTATTTCATTATAGCTCTTGTATAAAAATTTATGCAAATCATTTAAGGAAAAATGTAGTTTTTGCTACAAGCTAATTAATGACTAAAAATACTGAATGTAGAGCTCAGCTATTAGAGGACAGTGAAATGGTTTTAAGGAAATAATTGTTTTATTTTATCTTCTGTCAAACTTACAATCTCCTACTCAAACAAAGGGCTATTTCTTATGAAGAACTATTTCTTTCAGAGCAGAGCTCTGCTGAGAGGCACTGCTCTTCTCAAAGCAGTGGAATATTTTAGCTCCCACCTTCTTACCTTCCCTGCTTCCGACAAGGCTGTACTGTTAGTGACTCTCAGCTTCTACTGAAACACGCTCTCTATAACATGCAAGAGGAAACCATGGGCCCCGCCAGCTCACCACCTGGGACATTCAGGAAGACTCTTACTTTGAGTGTTGCGCATGCTGTGTAGCACACGTTGGGTAGGATCTCTATGGGTTCTTTGAACATGACCCTGAATGTGTTAGCAGTCCCATCACAACTAAATCCAGTATCATTTTGTCCCAGGGTTTGTTTTTTTTCATATTCAATGATCTGTAATTTTTAAAAGAGAAATTAAAGTTAAAACAAAGTTTCGTAGAAGAGAGTATGAAGCCCTTAGGCACAGCAGAATAGACGACTACATCTCTCTGCTATAATTTTTCTCTACTGTCTCTAACCACCAAAGATGGCTTTAAACACGCTGTGAGAAAATGCATTCACTGCAGTTAAGGATGGGGAGGATGTCAGATAACTGGGCCTTGGCTGCAGGAGAAAGGAGCTTCTAAAAAAGACACATGGCTTGGGAACTGGTGTTTTAGACTGTGTGGATTTTAGACACCTGAGGGAAATGAGCCTTTGCTAGCCTATGTCTTGCTGGGAAATTCCTGTAGCATTTCCTATGTGGATATTTCAAAATATGAAAATTCTGTCCTTTCGATTTAGTTCCATAACCTGTGCCAGGCACTGAGGGACACCCTCAAGGAGCTTCTAGTCATTAGAGAAGACAAGTAAACAATGACAATTCAGTACAGCACCTGCAGTAGAGAGCCATGCATAAGATGAAGTGGAGGAGGAGAGGAAAAACTGATTGTCAGGAAGGGGGGAGGCTCCACAGAAGAGAGTTTTAAAAGCTCAACTCACAGGTTACCAGGTTATAAGAGAAAAGTCTTCATGCAAGGGAACAGTATGTGTGGAGGCCAGGGCTCACAAAGCCATCTTTCTGCATACATCAGGTAAAAACGGTAATAGTAAAACAGGCTGAACCAGTACATGCAGCGAGAGATCAGGACAGCGGCCACCTCAGGCGGGATAGTGACCAGAAAAGATCACAAGGGGATGTCTGGGGTGCTGTAATACCCTGTTCCTTGATCAGGCTGCTGGTTACAGAAGTGTGGTCACAGTTTATGAAAAGGGAGCCATACGTACCACTTATGTCTACTTTTCTGTGTGTACGGTCGGCCCCCTGTATACGCGGATGCAGAACCTGTGGATGTGGAGGACTGACTGTACTACGTCATTTTATATAAGGGGCTTTGAGCATCCGTGGATTTTGGTAACCACAGGGGGTCCTAGAACCAATCCCCTGCAGATACTGAGGGACTACAGTATATCACACAGTTCAATTTAAAAAAAAAAGACATGATGGTGCCCTGGAAAAAGTAGTAAGACATAGGATTTCGTTGTGGCAGTGTAATCTAGAGTAAACCACTTCTCCAAGCCTCAGTTTTATCTTTTAATTTGGGAAAAAAACTTGTTTGCCTTCTTCCTAAGGCTACTGTGAGACTCAAATTATAAAACTACAGCAACGACGACAGCAACAGACTACGTTCCAAACACTTTACATGCGTCATCTCAACCGCTGCTCACAAAACCATAAAGGAGGTACCACTACTGTCAAAGTAAACAAGGACACTGGGGCTCAGAGAGGTTACTTGATTTGCCCCCAGTCACACCCTTGAGATGGTAGAGCTGAGATTCAAACCCAGGCAGTTTATCTGGTAGTGTTATCTAGAGGGTGCATGGGACAAGCCACTGGGCGGAAGAAAATAAAGAGAAGTCCTACTTCTCTTCATTTTATATTTTATCATTTTAATATACCTATAACCCCGATGCCCTCCCTCAGACTGTACACAAGGAATCTGGTGTCTCATGTAATATGTGAGGGGCACTGAAGGAAGACAGGGGTTCCACAATTGAAGAGAATGACTGTGGGGCCCTCACTCCTTCCCAGGCCTGCACATTATACGGCCTGCTTAAGGGGGCTTATGGATCCTATGGATAGGATCTTAATATATAAAGTAAAACGGGGAGCGATCAGGAAAATCTTTTATACCCCTGAGAGGTCTGCTGTGTTTTTCTGGCATTAAAAATTATAGAAAAAAAATTTCCTAACCTTTAAAATCTTTCAAATAAACAATTTCAGTGGCTTTGGTTTATAAGAGCAACGAATTGACATGAATGATTTAATTTATAGCTGAATTTCACTATAAACGTTAGTGGATTGAATTTAAAAATAAGCATGATTTCATTAGCACAGCTAATAAAGCAATTCTTCCATTTGGAACAAGGTGTCTTTGTGAGGTAGTAAAGTATCTTTTTTGGCTGTCATCAGACCAGATCT